>NC_044369.1:26587055-27787055 GCF_007364275.1 Archocentrus centrarchus | reverse complement strand
ACCCAGATCCTCTGGCAGAGTGAGCTTCAGCCGGGACTCGAGAGTCTGAGGAAGGACACAGAGGGTTGCTTTCACCACACTAAGGTGCTTAAACCAGAAACCACAGCTCCACTTGAGCACAGGGCTAAGTAGCATATGATTATATAGACAGTTTAGCAATGGTGGTAGTAAGTCAGGTTACAGTGAAACAGACAAGGCCAGGGATGCTTATAATAACACAGGTCTCAGTCTAAGAAACACTGCACCCCGAATATAACCCAAAGTAGTCTTTCTATAATCAATATATTAAACTCAATCCTATCAAGGCCCTTCCAGCCTCTATTGAAATTATGAAGTAATGCTCGTCTACATGGTTTACCTTGCGTAGCTGAGTGATGCAGCTTTGTTCCTGACTCACTTCTACCAGACTCACCAAGAGAAAAGACGGCCCCTGACAACACAACACTAAAGGTGTGAGTGTGTCTGACTTCTAGAAGGAAGCTGTGCAGTGTGCGCAGGGTGCTCTTTGTGTACCTGTGGGTCTGAGGCTGCTGTGAGAGGACGAGCGAAACAGAAAACTGTTGGGTTTCTGGGCCTGACCGGGAGGAGGGGACGTCTTGCGGGAGGACTGGACTTCTGACGCAAACATTTAAGTCAGCAGTGCAAACGTGTTAGAGCAGATCTTACATTTACAGGCTGTTCTGTGGAGTTTATGTTACAGAGCAAGACACGTTTGACAAAATTACACACACACACACACACACCCAGAGATCCCCCCTCTCAGTGAGGGTGATCGGATATACACACACTTTAACCTTGAATTTAAAATATGCCATCAGTATACACTTTTCTCTTAACTGTCAATAACCAGCATTTGCCTTAATTGGTGTAGTAGATTTAAAGGCTGTTTTTTGAGTGATTTCTGATTTCTTAAAGTACTTTTTTCCTGCCCTTAAATGCTCCTTCAAACTATAGTCAAGCTCATCAAATTTTGAATGGTGACAAAATTTTCCTAATTTGGCATCTGCCCCACAGATTTAAAATTAAGCAGTCAATATGTGATCAAACTGTTGCCTTGCAGATAAAAATCCTTGACTTCCTGAAGTGTGCCTCATCTTTGTTTCATCTGGACAAATCCTGCTCCAGAGGGGTTTCTGTTTTAGGGAACTGCTGTTGGCTCCTTCAGGTGTTGTGAGGGGGGGGGTTTACTTTCATCCACTTTAGTTGTCATTTGTGAACCTTTTGGACCCACTGAGCTCACCAGTGCATTCCTGCTTTTTAGAGTATTCTAAATTAGTTTTTGGCTATTCTTATAAGCTCAGCTATCTCTCTACCGGTCTTGCTGCTTGATCGTTGTAGGAGGACTGAAGGAGAGCCGGTGCTCATTTGGTCGGCACTCTAAGAAAAAAAAAAAAAGAAGTCTGATTTACAAACACAAAATTCACTTCAGCTCTGTGCTTTACTGAGCTTGAGTCACTGAAGGCAAGTAGAGCATTACTCACTGCACATCTGTGTCGCAGGCCAGAATGTGAATTGCTGTTTTCTGGTGATGTACCACTAGGGGGACACAGAGACCACCTTTTAATCAATAGAACTTTCTGCACCCCCAAGCCTTCCTTTGTTACTACTTTGATAAAGACTGAGATAGAAGAGTGAAGAAAGAGTGCAGCTCGTAAACAGATTTTTGTCTCCACTGTAGCTCTGATGTGTGTGTACCGGCTCTGCAGGCCATCCTTACCAAGAATTACTTCCCATCTGCTGTGCAGTGGTCACATGACTTCCTGTTTTGGTGGATAACTTCAGCAAAAAATAATAATGGATTTTGACATGTAAAAGTGTATAATTAGATATGAGAAAGACAGAAGGGAATAGCCTTGGACTGAGAACTGGTCTTTACTGGATGAATGGAGCAGAAAGTTCCAACACAGCATTTTACAAAGGTTCAAATTTACAGTGTTCCAGTGTTTGGAGGGACATCGTGTTCATGGTGGTAACGTTCTGTAATGTGCAGTATAAAAAAACCTCTTCATCCTCTTCATGTGACTAGCCTAAAACTGGTCATTGTTTTAGAATAGCCCTTCACTGATCTGGCTTTCTCCTTTTGCTGCTGCTGAAGCCGCTCTCTCTCCTGCCAGATCAACAAGGTACCAGGCCTCCTTCGCTCCTCCAGGGTGGGGCCGGATGGGGACAGGGGAGACGAGGAAGCTGAAGACGAAGGGCCCACCTCAATGTGGAGGCTGGATCTGGGAGTGAGATGATGAAAACACAAAAATGGATACAGAAAGATTTTGTTGTCAAATTGTTTCCAAGCTCTGGAGCAAAGTTTAAGGACTTATTTATCTGTCTCTGCAGTTTCGTGAAATGAATGCCAGCTTCACAGCTGTATTTGAGACGAGCATTCTGGGATGGAAACTAAACTTGTGTGCATATCTTGGGGGAGGATTGGACATCTGATGCAAACATATAAGTAGACAATAATGGACAAGTTCTTATAAAGCACTTTTCTACTCTAGTTGAGCACTAAAAGCACTTCATATAACACGTTTGGATTCACCCATATTCATATAAGCACTGTTTTCTATATCAAACTGCTTTTTATCCAACACTCACACACATTCATACTCTGACGACTGCACTGGAGAGCAACTTGCCCAAGGATGCTTTGGCATGCAGACTGGAGCAGCCAGGAATTGAACCACCAACCTTCTGATTGGTAGATGACCTGCTCTACCAATAACCTGCTCTCCTGATGACCACCCCAGTGGCTGTTAGAGCAAATGAACTCTTACTCACATTTACATGCTGTTCTGTGGAGTTTATGTAACAGAACAAAGCAGGACAAGACAAGTTTGACAAAAATCTCTCACACACACACAAAACACACCCTCTTAAGGTTTACTCTGTTCATGTGTGCAGATCTCCCTTATTTAAGGACTTATTTTTAGGCTTTTATTTTCCATCTATCCATTTTCTTCCACTTATCTGGGGTGACCCTACTAAGGCTTTTATTTTATGTCACATATTACAGCAGATGATCAGCTCAATCACAAACAAAAAAATGTCTAACAATGCGCAGGAAGTGTCATCTTGGAATCTCTTTTGCTTCCTAAAACGTTTTGGAGAAGCATCCATCTCAGTTGCTATCCTGACTTCCTTTGTGTGTGCGTGTGTGTGTGTGTCTGTGTTGGGGGAGCAGGAGGAGGGGAGGTGAAGGAGCACAGGGGCGCCTAATCAGCCGCATCCCTCCGTTACTGATCATATCATATGCACAGCTGTTAAATACAGAAAATGCGATTAGAGAAATAATTTCCCCGCGTCGCTTTGGCGCCCCCTTGTGTGCAACGCCCCTATGCATTGCATATAATGCATACCCACTTTTTGCGCCACTGGTAGATACTAATGGAAATGTGGCTTAAAATACCTGGTCAGTGTCAGTGTGGAAATCTAGATGGTTTTCCACAGTTTGAGTTCTTTTAATCAACTCATTTAAAGTTTGGATGAACACTGTCTTGAGTGATTCTCATGAAGGTCAGTTTTATGTCAAGATTTGTGTTCATTGTTATTTTGTGTTAAAGGTTAAGTGTATATGTTTGTGTTTGTGATCTTGGATTCACACCAGATCACGTTGTGGTTGATTTTAGGAAAGTGTCGACTGAGGAACGGTTCCCTCGCTGAGAGAAAATGTTTCTGAATAAAAGGGAAGTTCAGAAAGTGACCTCTGCTGATTAACTCAAGATCTCAGATTGATTTCACTGAAAATACAAAAAACAGGATGTGAGACAGGGAACTAATCCTCTAAAAAAAACATTATGGCACACTTGTTAAAATGATGAGTGGGTATTTTCATACAGCCTGTTGCTGGATGGGTGAAAGGAGGAGGAGATATAAATCTTTATGTCTGATACTTTCCTCTTGCCACCTGAAACTTCAGAGGCAGAGCAGTAGCAGTTTCCTTCTTTATTCATTTATTTGTCATCATTATTAGATTTGAAATCTGAGTCTGATTAGTGGCTTTAAAAGATGCAGTTTGATTTTTATCAGGTTATTCTGACATGAGATTAACACAGCTTCTGTCATGGCTCAGCCAGTTAAGGACTCCAAAACGCGGACTTGAAGACCAAGGATAACAGGTTTATTTACAACACAATACTGAGGATAAATCAGCAGGATTTCCATAGGAAGGTTTGCAGCGGTTATGGATTTCCACAGACTGACAGGGTCCAAAAGCTCCCAAACAAACAGACTTCAGCTGAGCCTCTCACCACTCCTCACTCAGGGACGCAGGTGAGGTCTGTGTGGAGAGAAACATACAGGTGAACAGATGTACTGTGAAGGTAAGTGGGGAAACAGGGAATGAACCAAGATCACTAACATGCATACTAGACAATCCAGCTTCAACTGATGGCCATAGCTCTGCATAAATACCGGCTAGATGAGCAGATCATCAACAGGTGTGCTGCAGCGGCCAAGCGGCGACTCAGAAGGACACACACACACACACACACACACACACACACACACTGAGGAGAGACAGAGTCACAGGCGTCTGGAAGGCCGACTGTGACAGCTTCATTTATAAGCTGAATATCTATTTTAATGGATGAAGGTTATCATTGTTAAATATATCAATAATATACTGTATACATTCAATTGTACCACTTGGCTCTATCGTGGACACTTTTGGCCAATTAAAACACATTAAAACTACATTTTTTAAAATTCGTTGTTACATTCAACATAAAATCACACATTTTGGGCACAACTGCCAAACTCAAGACATGGACTTTGTTATTTTTAACAGTTTCTACCAGATTTATCAATTTATCAATTTTTGGCCAAGCAGGCAATTTTATGTAATATTCTTACTTTCCAATGGGGGCATATGATGGCTTACTGCACTCCAGTGGAGCAAATAAATCACAAAATTTTGACAAAGGTGTGATGTCACATAATTGTTTGTTTGTGTGTGTGTGTGTGTGTGTGTGTGTGCATGAAAATAATTGTCTTTATGTGAAATTCTAGCACAGATATGTATTTGAAAGACAGACTGAAATAGATTATGACCTCCAAGTTACCAGCTATTGAGCTTTGAGTTTTCCAAGTAAACTTGGCTTTGATGCACATGTTGAAAGCACAGAGCAGAGTCGGCTTTTCCCTGCGACACAGTGAAGCATCTTAATACGTGGGTGCAGCTTCAGTGACGGGACCGCGTGATTACATGTCTGATTGTCCAAAAAACAAAGAAAAATCAAAGCAGGTCTCCACTGCTGTGTTTGCAGCTGCGCTTTTTGCTGAGAGGCTGGACACACCGCGCAGTTTATGCAGCGTTTTTTCCGACTGTGAAGCGCAGAAATTCACATCACAGTCGGAAAAAGGTCTTTACCTTGCCATGTAACTGCCATATTTTTTTTTGTCATTGCTTGCAAGGAATAAAGTTCTAAGACACTCCACAACTCCAGAGTTTGAGTCACACAATTACCTATTAAAAATATACATTTTCATAAGGTTCAGGCATTTCCCATAACTACACAAGTAACTGGACTGTAGTCATTGTTTTTTTTATTGCAGTTATTACTGCACTATTATAAATGAAACAGATTATATAAACACAACTTAGTTTTGTTAATAAAATCTGAAATGTTCCCTCATGCAGTTTAATCTAATTCAACAATGTCAGTTCACAACAACAGTTATATGGCTATATAACTGTTGTTGTGAATATTGTAGAACAACCCCAACAATCATATGATCCCCTCTGAGCAAGCGCATGGCAACAGTGGGGAGGAAAAACTCCCTTTTAATAGGAAGAGACCTCCGGCAGAACCAGACTCAGGGTGGGGCAGCCATCTGCCTAGACCGGTTGGGGGTAAAATAAATATACATGTATATTTATTTTACACAGTAGATATTGACATTGTTGTAAATAAATCATTTAAATCGGGGGGAGGTGGAATTTCTTTTTGGAAATGGGTGGATTGTTTGTTGTCGCAAAGGAGAGGGAGGGTGGTGACTGGTTTGGCATTGCCAGGTAAATCTTTTATTGCAGGCGTTTTCCTGGCTTCTGCCTAAATTCCCGCTTTTATTTGCCGTGTTCCTCATACTGGACTAAATTAATCTGGCCAGTATCAATTTTGGGCAGACAATCTTGTGGCTTTGGACACTTTGTCTGAAAGGAGGCCGTTCCTTCCCACATTAGTGTCTAAAATGGGAAGATTTTTTACGTGCAGCTTTGAGCTCTTAGGACAGATCACGATTTTGGCGTGTGTTCTTGGCGGCAGACTGTCGCCGAGACACCTCTGCCTTTAAAAGGCACATAGGGATCCAGTCGCAATCAGGGAATAGCTCTTTTCTTTCCTCCTCTGCTGCTAGAAGACACTGTTCCCATTCATATCTCAGCCTTTCCCTCTCTTCATGAGCCTTTCTTTCAGTTTCTGCTTTTATGTGGCGAAGTCTCTCTCTATCCATGGCTATCCTCGCCTGTCTGTCAGCCGCAGCTAGAAGATGGTGACGCCTTTGACTTTCCAGTCTCTTTTCCCTTTCTGCCTGCTTTTCTTTCAGTTCATTTTCCAGTCTTATTCGTTCCATCTCTTCATTAGCCATTCTCTCAGTCATTCTCTGACGAGAGATCTCCCGAACATTGAAAATATGATCCGGAGATGCTGTATCTTGACATGTTCTCCATGTTTATGGATGTATCACACACCTAAAACTGCTGCAGTGTGTATTTCCTGTACTTTTGCGCTCCTTTTTTCTCTTTTTACAGTGCCATGTTGGTCCATGCTTGATGGTAAAACGTAAGAAAAATCTGCTTAGCTTGGTTATATCAGTGCAACTAAAAAAATTGGAATATGGAAAAAAAGTTATTTTTTCATAATCAAAAAAGGTAAACTGCCATTTATTCTAAATTTATTACATTTAAAGTAAAACATTCCAGGCCTTTTCTTTTTCTTTTTTGCTGATTATGGCCCATAAAAAGCAGCCTTGTCCCAGGTGGGGACTGTTTGAAATCCTGACATCTTGATTTTCAGAGAGAAATAAAATATGAATTGCTGTATGAGTCTGTCTGCTGTCAGAAGTGGGATTTGAAGCCACCCCTTCTGGAGAGACCTTTCAGTTGAATGCAGTACCTTGGACTGCTCAGCCATTCTAACAATGCATTGCTTTGTGCTGCTGTCCTGACTTAACGCTGTAAAATCAACAAGCATTCTGTAATCAATGGCACATTTAGCACAATTTAAACTTGTGTATCTTTTTGGAAGTGTTGCATTTGAGCTGACTTTTTTCTGCTACATATCAGGGAGCAAAGGAACATTTTGTCCTCAAAGCTGAAGTGTTAGAAGAAGGAAAAATGGGCAAGCAATGAGCAATCTCCAAAACTGCAGCTCTTCTGGAGTGTTCCTGGTCTGCAGTGGTCAGTATCTATCAAAAGTGGCCAAAGGAAGGAAAAGCGGTGAACCAGCGATGGGGTCATGGGTGTCCAAGGCTCACTGATGTGGTCCGATCCGGCAGATGAGCTACTGTAGCTCAAATTGCTGTAAAAGTTCATGGAGGCTCCACCCTTGCTTTAGCTGGCTTGATAAAACCTAAATCCCCAGGTGGAGATAATGGGTATCCTAACAGTAGCTATCAGCTTTCTCTGTTAAGCTGGGCTCTCTACTTCAATCTCTGTGTCTGCTCACATAAAAGGGTCATTTCATGGGTCATATGACTCTTCTGCACAAAATGTGAATACGACTCACCCCAATCAGATGATGATGAAGATGATGATAAAATGGTGATTAAAAACCTATACAGAAGATAAAAAACATAACAGGAAAATGCAAAACTGTTGCAAACGAGACAAGAGATTCATGCTGCAGAAAATTAATCTGGTGATTTAGAGCACAGAGCAATAAGATAAACATTTTAATTTGAGTTAATTATTTTCGTGCTCAGTTTGCTCTCGCTGCTGCCGTTCTTTTCTAACATGATGGCTGCAAGTTAGAGCTCTGAAACTTGGATCCATTTAAACATTAAAGGTCACGGCCCCGCAGCCTCACGAAGGAGGCGTGGAAATCGCTTTAGTTTGTCGCAGACTGAAGTGAAATGAATTTTATTGACTGAACAGGCACTCTCAGTCTGTCTTCTAGCAGCTGTGGAAAAGAGGCTTAGCAGCAGGTTAGAGTCAGGTCTAACTTCATGCATCCATTTTCTGCATCACCAAGTTAATACATGTACATTCCAGTGACAATGAGACGCACAGTTTGTGCTTCATTCAGGGGTTTTAGTAGCAACAGCTTGGACAATTTACACATATTCCCCCAGAGAGTCTAGATTGCACCTAAAACATAAATAAAAGAATCTATGAAAAAGTGGTACTTAAAAAAAACAAACAAATATCATTTGGACAGTGAACATAGGCAGGAACGTGGAAGACACACAGCAGAGGGCCACAGGTCAGATGTGAACCCAGGCCAGCTGCACCACAGCCATGCAGCACATGTGGTCACCTGCTCACCCACTGATCCACCCCAGCACCTGGGCTTCCCGCTTAAACCAGATCTCGTACGAGGACCAGGCTGTGTGTTGTTCGGCATAAGTTACCACGGTCATTGAGCCAGATAAAAACAGAGCCACTTTTGTGACACATGAAACTCTGACTTAAAGCTCAACACTAATGCATGAATCTCACTTGGTGGTGCAGCGCTCTGGAGTGAATCTGCGTTGACAAAAACAACATGTGAAAGATTCCCAGTTTAGTCCCAGAAAGAGGCACAGCTCCCCGTGGAGTCAGGAAGGACATTTCAGGCAAAAATCAAACTGCTTGTGAATAAAGGCGCTGAAAGTAGCTTTCAGTGTTTTGTGCTTCTTTTTTTTCATTGTGAACTCTGCTGTCATTCCCTTTCCTGTTCAAACCAACTGAATTTTTGTCAGTATATATTTCTTCCTTTTTTGACATTTGGTTTTCTTTTGGATATATATTATTATACAGTGGTGTGGTGGTTATCACTGTTGCCTCACAGCAAGAAGGTCCTGGGTTTGAATCCGCCTTGGCTGAGGCCTGTCTGGGTGGAGTTTGTGGGTTTTCTCCAGGTTCTTTGGTTTCCTCCCAAAGACATGCACTTAGTGGGGTTAAGTGGTGATTGTAAACTGCCTGTAAGTGTGTAATGGTTGGTTGTCTGTGTGTGTGTGTGTGTTAGCCCTGTGACAGGTAGGCAGCCTGTCCATGTTGTACCCTGCTGCTCACCCTAGGACAGACTGTGATAGGCTACTAGAAGTTCCTTTTCAGTAGATTTCATCTCTGGTTGTATGGGGTGGTGAGAGGGTCACGCTTTAGTTTGGGGAGGTTCCACAACTCTTTGCAAGGTAAAAGAGGCTGAAAGGCAGTGTAGTGCTGACCCTAGGCTACAAAACAGAAATGTCAGAGAAAGGACGTGTCCCACTGAGGCAGAGAGGAGGAAAAAGAGAGGATTAGAGGAAGAAAAAAGACACAGGTATATTTCCACCAGCAATTACAATACTTTTAGTTGGTAACCAAGTCCAAACGGTTATGTAGTTAGCTAGCTTGCTGGGTATGATCTTTATCATGTCGCTAGATCTCAATCAAAAAAAGCACAACCCTTTAAACTGTGTCACCGTCCTCAGTGTGTTTCTAGTTAATATACATTTTGCTTGGATCTTACTGTCATGGTCCTGAGTTTATGACCCAGTGTTTTCAGTTTTCTATTATTTAAGGTTACTATTTGATTCCTAGTTTACTGTGTTTTTGCAGTCTTGAATTTTGTGCCTTTTTCTGGTCGTTCCTGGTTGGTTTCTTTCTTTACATCCTCAGGCTTCTTGGTTTAGTTGGTTCTGTTGGTTCTTCTCGGTTCTGTTCGGTTGGCTGTTGTTCACTCTGTATTTCATCCTGTGTTTCAGTTCTAGAGCTTCCCGTGTTCTTGGGTCTGTTTGATGTTTTATTGTTTCTGGTTTATTCTCCTGTTAAATAGATTTAATCCTACACTGTAATAAATGATTCTGTGGTCATGTAGGTTTTAATTGATGAATTTAGGAAAATATATTCAATATTAATGTGTTTTTGATTTTGTTGTAATTATTTAAGTAAAATTAAA
The DNA here is from genome assembly GCF_007364275.1 of Archocentrus centrarchus. NCBI lineage: Eukaryota > Metazoa > Chordata > Actinopteri > Cichliformes > Cichlidae > Archocentrus > Archocentrus centrarchus. The sequence goes on along the minus strand of NC_044369.1, from coordinate 27,776,985 downwards.
ATAAAAATGTCTTGAATAAAACTGACGTATTCTGGGTTAATCAAATATAAGCTTTCTGTTTGTGTAATTCTAAACAGAGAGAAAATTGAATAAATCCAACTTAATGGAATTGGTCAATTTTTAATTGAAAAGCACTTCCTGTTAACCGCGCTTTTTGAATTTGGCAGACATAGCCACAAAACATGCAGACGGGGAGTTACCCTCTACCTCTTTACTCATCTATCTGGTTGACTACGGTAAGGAAACTTATTTTGTTTGTACTGGGCTGGTGAGGACAATGCATAGGTATGGTGTATGCTGCATTATAATACAACATGAGCAGTCACAGAGAAAGAGAGACCCAGCAGCAGAAAGCTGGCTTCTGTTAGCTAAGCCATGTTAATATAGGCTAGTACTGTGGTAGCGTTTCGAACCGTTCGTATTGCTGACAAAAGCACAAGCTTTTATTTTAAAAGATATTGGTTAGTATTTCCGCTATTGTGTTGCCCATGTTCCGTTTATGTTAGTGATATGTCCTCGGTATGTACTTATTAAATCCTGCCGATAAGCATGTTGGGGTTTGTGTTACGATTAGACACCTTTCCATAACGGGAAATTATCAGGGCTAAGTATAGTAAGCATCCATGTTCCAAACTCTACTTGCTGCACTTCCGTTAGCTTTACTGCCTCTTTGTGTTGGACCGTTTACCACGCAGGTAACGTTATCACTTCTCTCTGTTCTTTCGCTGTTTTGTCATAAATGTTAAGTTACCTTGAAAACGCATTAAGTCAGTGTATCAACAGTTACGTTTTAGAGCTTCAGTTTTATTAAGGGTTACTGTTTATTAATCTCCCGCCAGCCGCGAGAAGTCATATCAGGGAGGCGAGCTAACACGACGGTTGCGTCAATTTTCTCATTTAAACGCGAAACAGTACAATACAATTCTTCTGAAAACATTTGAGTAATGCGGTACCATATCTTTATTCGTTTTGTGTCCAGCACAGCCAGGTTTGATAGTTTAAAAGTTTCGCGAACTTCAGCCAGGCAGGGGTGGTGGTGGTGAAATAATATAAAAGATAAAAGTAGGTTAATGCGCAAGCCTGATGTGAAGTGATGCAGCTTGATGTGATGCCTGCTATAAAAACCTCCCTATTAAAATTAATTTGTTCTACCTTTGCATAAAACTCAGTAAAAATGTAGCCAGTCACTTATTATATTATAGTAATCACATGTTCAAGTGTACAACAATTAGGCTTTACAATTCATTAATAGTATGAAATATTTAAAATGGCTTAAATAATGAAGTCAAATTAACAAGTTTTGTTTTGGGAGAAACTCTCAAATCTAGAATGTAGGCTATAATTGTGTAAAAATTTAACGTCTTGCTAGGCTGGATGTCGTCAGTGCACATATAACAAACGGATGCAAATATTGATATACCAACCAGCCCTACAATACAGCCTATGCATGTGATTGATACAGGGATGCAATTAAGCAGAAAGGCACATTTTGTCATTAACATTACTGTGTTTCTCTTACATGTCCCCAGATGAGATGGCAGTGTAAAACCTGCGGATTCAGAGCAACGACAAGGGTGATCTTCTGACCCATTACAGGCTACAGCACAGGACATTTGAAACTGGAAATTCGGTACCTTGTCTTGTTCATGATTGTCCGTGCTCCTTTAACACTTTGAGTGCCCTACGCACGCATCTTTCAAGATACCATCCAGAAGATGAAGCTAGAAGGCCAGAAGTAGTCCTCTGTTTCTCATGTTTAATCTGCTCATCTAAACATCCCACTAAAAAAGAATATTTCCTACACCTTGGCAATCATCTGAGGCATCATGAAAGCGTAGAGTGTGTTTTTGCTGGATGCACATTTAAGACAAATATATATGTCACATTTTTTTCGCACAAAAGCAGAAAGCACAGATCTCATTCAATTGAAGACTTAAAGCCAGATGTCATTGGTGAACACCAGACTTTACCACTGATCATGTAGGTGACAGTGATTATGAGGATACCTGTATAAATCCTCCAGTGGATATATCGAATGAAATACAACAAAGAATTGGCTTACTTCTCTTGAAGTTGGAAAGTGTGCACAACGTTTCTGGTAAATGTATTGATGATTTGGTGGAGGAGCTTCATTTTATATACACAGCATCTGCTCCAGTAATTTATCAGCTAGTTGAAACAAGTTTGAAAAAGAACAATTGTGCCGTGGAAGAAGACATTGTCACTGAATTGGCAGAAGAGCTCTGTAAGTCACATCCTACAAGCAAAGCATTGGGAGTAGATGGGCCCTTTGGTTCTGTTTATAAAAGAAGAAAATATTTCAAGGAACAGTTTGAATTTATCGAACCAGTGGAGTACGTTCTTGATTCGCAGGAGAATCTCAGCTTCCAATACGTGCCCCTTCCTGAGACCTTGCAGCATATATTGACTAATAAGGATATTTCACATGAAGTTTTAAAAAAAAGACCAAGCTCATCCACTCATTATGAATCATTTCAAGATGGGGAATATTTCAAACAAAACCCATTTTTTGCTGTAGAGGAACCAAGAATAGCATTAATTCTCTACATTGACGATTTCGAGGTTGAGAAGTGATGTAATACCACTGTCTGTCTTGTTGCCTTTTTGTTTCAGATCAGTGCTGAATTTCAGAGAATAACCACTGTACAACTGGAACCCAAATTTATGTCTGGGTTGGACCTTCACACTCCCAAGCTACTGAAGCTGTTTCATGCTAAAGGTGGAGCACTTGGACAAAGACTGTAGATCATAATGGAGCCACTGGAGGTACAATACTTTTCAAAATTAAAAGTCGCTTTGTTCCGTAAGATTTCCAGGCAACATTTTTTTCTTTACACTCAAGGTGGCAAAATCTAATAAAATTTTGAAAGTACATGTCTAGATAATATTTTATCATGATGATTATAATTCTTTATTTATCTATTTGTGAGTTTTGTGGTTATGGAGTTAACCGCTCTATACAGTGATTGGGATTTTAGGTGCTGTCAGTATATATTTGACTTTAGGCTCCATTTCAAGATAGCAGTTATCATTTTATCACCATGTGTTCGATATTATTGTAAAGTTTTTTTATGTAGTACCTTTCACAGACCAGGCATTACAAAGCTAAAAGGACCACACAAACTCTTCAAACTAAGGTGCTGTGGAATGAAGTTTGTTTTTTAGCAGTGTAATATCAGAACTAACAGAATTATGACACTGCACTGACTCCATTTATAAGAACAGAAAACACACACATACACAAAAATACTGCCATGAACTCAAGGATTCACTAAATGTATATTTAACTCTATAGTGAAGCAGGCAAGTAAAATACTATCAGAATTTAAAAACATGATGACCAAAATCACAAAAATAGGATCTAGGTTGTACAAAACCAGAATTGTCCCCTAAGTGTTATGTGTTGACATTTACGAATTAATAGAACATCTACAGTGATTTTTTTTGTTTTGTTTTTATGATTGGCTTATCAGTTGTTGCATTCCTCTCCAGAACTCCACGTGCCCTAGGGTTGAGACGGCCAGAGAGGTTGTCCTTCGGTGCCTTATAGAATACCTTGGAGAGCATGGGGAACATCTCATCAAAGAGTTCAGTGTAGGTGAACTTAATTTGCATTAACCTAATTCAAGGATTGTAATTCCTTGATTAGAGGCTGTCAAGTACATTGGTATGTGATGTGTAACCAAAACTGTTTTCGTACTCTTTAATTTTTGCCCTACCAGAACAGCTTCAGTCTGTTGAATCAATTCTAAGGAGCACTGAAGTTGTTGGCTGCTGGTGGATGAACTCCTTCTGGTTTTCATGAGTGATCAGTGAACAGTGAATAAGGGCCCTAAATAAACATGAACTTAAAATTTTGCTTTAATTTGTCATTCACCCTTACATTGACATGGGTGACATAGAGCTCTTTAATAAAAATCTTTGTGATGTGTTGTGCAGTTTTTTTTTTAAGTGATATGCTACTTTAAAAATAAAGGACATCGAGAACTTGGAGGAACTTGAACAGCTTGTAGTGGCAATAACTCACAAAGGACATAGCCTCCACAAGCGACAGCCCAAAGGAAATTGGAGTTGTCATTGAGGGCATGGAAGTCATCAGAGGACTTGGAGATATTGCCAGGACTTGCTGTCTCCTCTTGGGCTTGACCTATGCACTGAATCTCGACTATCCCAAGCAGTTGAAGTACACCTTTGAGGTATTCCAAAAACTTTTCTTGGAACTGGATGCATCAAAGCTGTCAAAGAAAGTCCAGTCCCTCAAGAGCAAACTTCTGGCTTGAACTGAGACTATGGTCGCACACTTTTGTGTGACCCACAAGGTTCAGCTTTAACAAAGCTTGAGAATTGAATGTTTGAAGGTGCCAAATGTCAGTGAAATTTCTGTTGTGGTCAGTTCACGGTAAAATGTTTATGTACAAATTGTTCTTTTACATGTTTTCTGTTGGGGCAAGTGCACTTTTCATAGATTTGTGCTTTTTCTTTGAGATCATAACTGATATAATTTAATGGCTCGCTGTGCTGAGGAAGCAAGCATAGGATTTTTCTTTTCGACAAGACAATTCTTTCAGTTTATACAATGACCATAAATGGTCTCCTCTCTTATTTGTCACAAGCATTTAATTTATTTGTAATTTTAGCCAGTGGAGTATGCTCTTGATTTGCAGGAGAATCTCAGCTCCCAATACATGCCCTGCCCCTTCTACCTTGCAGCATATATTGACCAATAAGGATATTTCACTTGAGGTTAAGCTTATCCATTCAGAATGAATCATTTCAAGATGGGGAATATTTCAGACAAAACTATTTTTTTTCGTTGTAGAGGAACCAAGAATAGCATTCATTCTCCACATTGATTATTTTGAGGATTCCATTAGGAACATTGTGTAAAAAAACAATATCACAGCTGTTTATTGGGTATTAGCAAATATACCACCTGGATTGCGCTCTATACTTTGTGCAATAAACTGGTCTAGTCTCTGCAAGGCTGTTGGTGCTAAAAGATTTGGCTATGATATTGTGTTAGAGCCTCTCAAAAGATTTGTGTCTTAAAAAGAAGAGTTTTGTATGTCTAGAGTTTTTGTTGCCAGTGATGGAAAGAATTTTAAAGGGACAGTATGTTGTATGGCAGCAGACAATCTTGGTGCGCACTCTCTTGGTGGACTTATTGAAAGCTTTACAGGTCCTTACGTTTGCAGGTTCTGCTTAGGACATCGTTCTGAATACCCCTTAAAAACTTCTGTTGTGGTGGGTTCAAGGTAAAAATGTTTACAAATTGTTCTTTTACATGTTTTCTGTTGTGGCACATGTACTTTTCAAGGATTTGTGCTTCTCTTTAAGATCATAACTGATATAATTTAGCGGCTCACTAAGGTGAGGAAGCAAGCATAGGATTTTTCTTTAAGATAAGACAATTATTTCAGTTTATACAATGACCATAAATGGTCTCCTCTCTTATTTGTCACAAGCATTTAATTTATTTGTAAATTTATGTCAGTAGGACAGTGTAGCCATGCCCTAACGTTTTTTAGTTCTTCTCGACAGGTCCTCTGGCAACTGTACTCATTTTTGTTTTCACAAAAATAGTGTTCAAGGTCAGCATTTGTAAAAGTTTGCAATGAAATGCTATAATTTTTATAATTAAAAGTGTTACTTTTGGCAAGAATTTAATGTATGTTCTGTTAATTGAGTTTTATTTACTCTGTACTTCGTGGTACCCATTGTAATCTCACCTTAAAATGTGGGTCATGAGATAAACACAATATATCTAAGTAAGAATTATATTTAGATTTAATTAAATCCACTAAGTAAATTCAAGTAAATTCATTGATTAAGATATATCATTATTACTCAATTACATGGTACTTGTATGTAGAATTTAATTATGTTTTATTAGTACTTTTTACTAATTTAGACATTTCTCTTTTTGATATCTACTCAATATTTTTGTTTAGGTTTTAATTAATTCCTTTATGTATTTTAATTAAATCTACTCATATTAAATGGTTAACTCCAAAGGGTCTCATTTAATTAAAATTTACTCAATTACAAACAAGATTATATTTAATTAATAATATTGCGTGCAATCTGTTGCCTCAATTTTATTGAGTAAATATGGTATATCTTTTTTTACAGTGTAGTCTCTGTTTCTTGTGCTGTAGTTTAAGTCCTTCATTGGCTATGGAAAGATTTCTCTTTCCATAGCTATTTCCTGTTTTATTTTGGCAGTCCTTTGTTGTGTCGTTGTATTCAGTTTTGCTTCTCTTGTTCAGTTGTGCTCCCTGTGTGTGTGTGTGTGTGTGTGTGTATTGTCTGTGTTCTTTGTCATGTCATCTCACTTAGGTAGTGTTTCCTGGTTTAGAGTTTCCTGTGTGTTCCTAGTTGTTGAGCTTTCCTAGTTTCCTTGTACCTGATGTACAACCAGCAACAAAGCTGTGTATTTCTGAGTTCAGGCTTTCCCTCCTGAGTCCTGTGTTTGGGTCCTTGGCCTGCCTGCCACACTGCAGAATCATGGTTCAATCCAACCGGTTTACTTGCTGTTCCTGTGGTGACAGCGTTTTGTTGTTTTCACACAGTGGTCAGGTTGCATGGATAGACTAGTAGACCTTGCTGTTATGCTTCATTTGTGGTCTTCTGGTGCAGCCGCACCATTTTGTGGTATCACAGTGTAATAACATATTTATGGCTCTTCATGTAGCAATGGGCCCAATTGCTGACCACTTGTATTCAATATTATTCCATTGACGCTCAGCAATTCTGTATGCTGAATAATTATTATTTATGTATTACAAATGGCTTATTTACAGGTGTGTAATTAGGTGCATTTGCATAGTTATGCAATCTTTTGGATAAAAAGAGCATGTCCAACATTTCCAAAAGCAGGTCAAACACCCTAAATCAGATATTTCTTAAAAAGCTTGTGGCCTCTAGATTGGAGATGTGTTTTGTGTACATACAGTCTTCGTACTGCGTCCGTTTGTACTCTTTGGCATCGCCCGGACCCTGAAGAGTCCCTGGCTGCAGGCAAGAGGGCGCCACCTTACCAGAACTCCATGGCGGAAGTTATGCTGTACCGTAAATCATGTGACCTTAATAGCGGAAATGGGTCTTTTTTGTGTGCTCATGATGCAGCTGGTGGATACATTGAGTGGGTGGGCCTCTTGCTGTGATATGTCAGCGCATATGTTTGTGGATTTACTGAACTGGCTAGAACCCTGCTGACTGAAGGATGGGATTTTATTAATTCAGTCTGTTTATGTGTTTTGTTACTTGCACAGAGTACTAGATGTACAGGAGTATTCGTTTCTCTTTACATTTTAACAGCACAGCTGTGATTCTTTTGATATGGATGAAAAAATCATTAATTTATTTGAGGATCATTATTATTTAAATATGCCAATAGTTTATTTTTGAGCAATTTCTCATGTACATCTACAGCTGAATGTTTATAAAAGTGTCTGTGTGACATTTTTTACATGTAGCTTTGACTCAGAAGTGCCTTTTTGTTTATACCTTTTGGGAAGAAAAAAAAAATCGTATATCACCATTCAGCTAAAAAATATAGAAATATAATTTTTGGTCCATATCGCCCATCCCTACAATGGAGTATTATGAGGGGACCCCCAAATCAAATTTTGCATATAGGACCCCTTCAAGGCTTGGGCTGGCCCTGCCTGACACAGTGAACGCACGCACGCACGCACGCACGCACGCACGCATGCACACACACGCACACATGCTATAAAGTCTTAGATGATTTTGGTTTTTGAATTCATAAAGCCAATTTATTCCACAAAGGTCAAAACAAGTCTCATTATGCAGCACAATAGTCACTTTAATCAGACTTCAAAGAGAAGCAGCAGTTCCACTGCTGCTACAGAGTCAGCATCTGGCTGTGTTTGTAGTTTATCACAATATTCAGGTTAAGGTCTGTGCATATATTCAGAGTGGTTTGGGGTGGGGGTGGAGGGTGGGGGACAGAGAGCAATAGAGGGGAGGTGGGGGTGGTTATGACAAGACTAACTGATTTTAAAGTCCCTTTGAAGTCAGGAGTGCGTGAAGCATAAAATAGTTTTATTTTTTGTGCTCAGAGGCACACATGCACGTACAGAAGTGTGCAAAAGTCTAGAGCCCCCCCCCCTCTAATTTTATATTTTGCTTCCAAGGACCCAGACATGCAAAGGGGCCCAGAGCAACAGTTCCCCAGGCGATCTGAAGTTTTTATTTGGACATAATTTGTGTTTTCACTCATTTTCAGTCCAGTCTTTGAACCATTTTAGGCCACTTAACACTGACCTACAGTTTGGCAAAACCTTAACAAAATAAAAGCAAGCCACTTATTAAATAAAAAGATTCACCCTTATATAAGAGTTATAAAGGAGGATATTAATGATAGAGAATTGTCACGTGCCATAAGCAGAAGGAAATGGATGGATGGATCTGCCACGTGACTTGCTCATCACTCAAGAGCTGTTCGATATCTTGGACATGATACAACTACCAGCTGCTAGGGAAAAATGGTTCGTCACAAAGTCACAAACAGGGTCTTGCACCAAAAATCTTCTTTTGATTGCTTTGGCTATTCCCAAATCATTGTGGTTGCCTGCAGTTTGTATAGAAGGTGCCAACCTAACTTGTTGCCCAACACTTGCTACTAGTCGAGTGGTAATGAATGTTGGAAAAGGGCGACGCAAACTGAAAAACGGACAACATTCACCTTCAAAGTAAAATTGTGTCTTACTGCTGCAGCCACATGCAATTCAAAAGGTGCAGCTTTTACTTTGAAGGCACTTTTCACAGTTTCACTGATGTTTCCATGCAAACTTCGGATAACTGTGGCAATCTGCTCACAACCAAAGCAACTGCAAAGACTGGGGCATTATTCATTTGACTCTACATCATCATATGTCCAAAATGGCAGACAAGTTAAGGTCACATGGTTAGCAGTCATGTGACTGCAAAACCTGAATAGAGACTAAATAAATAAATACATTTGTAACAGGCTGTAAAACACGTTATTTTCAGTGGTAAAGTTGTGCATTTTAACACAGGAGCCTATGGGCACTGACTCACTTTTGGAGCCAGCCTCAAGAAAAAGATACTGAAAAAAATGATCTTTTAACATTTGTTTGGCAGTCGGATGAGTCAGGACGCAGGAGGAGGCAAGCTCATCACTGAGCTCAGAGATGTTTGTGTACGACTGCCAGAGACAGCGCAGTGACAGGCGGTGCAAGCAAACAGCTCTGACAGGATGCAAAAAGGCCTTCCCTGGTGTTAAATCTCTCACACACACACACACACACACACACACACACACACACACACACACACACACACACACACACACACACACACACACACACACACACACACACACAGCAATACATATACAGGCTCACCTTCTGCACATTCCCTTCATGCACACGCAGCAGATGGGATAAAGAGCCCTCTCGTCACATGTGCCTTTTGAAGATATGAGGCGTCAGCATGGTGGATTGCACTGAATGATTTCACAGGAATGATTCAAACTATAATGAGGTATTTGATGGACACATTTATTACATAATATGCAGTGCAACCTGATTTTCCTGTTTTTTATGCGGCAATCTGTGCCAACGGCTGTGTAAGCAAGAAGCAGCCACACAGAATCTCGCTAACAGATGATTAACTTTATAATAATCTAATGATAATAATCTTAAGGGGAAACTTTTCAGTAGGCCTGTTTTCTGTCATATATATAATGTTACAATTCTGGATAAATAATTGTAATTACCCTCTCCAAAAATGTAAGTAAAACTTTCACATCCACGCGCAGCGTTTTAACCAAACGTTTTATTGTAGCTGCTCACAAACAAAAGAAGAAAATGTATTTATGAGTAATCATTCTGAGCCAGACTGATCCACAGCTTTTTATACTCTTGGCTGTATATGACATCAGTGAGCATGGATAGCACTAATGTAGTCATCACAGGAAACAGAGCAACTCCACCCACCTGCTGTTCAAACCCTCAGTTTGTGAGGGGCAGCCAATCAGAAGAAAGATGAAGTATGGGTAACTGAGGGGCTGCATTAAGGTGGCCAGGAAACAGGAAGTTCCTAGTTTGTTCCCAGAAGGTTCCGTATCATACTTGTACAGGTGGCAACATGAGATTTTGTTAAACTCTTACATTAGGCGTGTAATTTCTACTTACTGGTGCCAAAATGAATATATGAGTTTGTGGATAACAGAACTCAACCCTACCCATAACTTTAAAGGGGTTGTCGGTGTCAAGAGCAAAATCTAATCTAAAATGCACTAAACTGAAACTGAGACTGCAAACCATCAGACTGGTAAAGGCCATAAGGTGGTTCCATTGCAGTCAGAGCATCTCATTTCACAATCTGTGGAAACTGTTCCCATCTACTGTAACCAGTATGTGAAGCACTTAACAGCAGCATCCATTAGGGGATGCTGGAGACCCATGTTAAACATGGGGCTTCCCATTACCTTGGTGATGATGTGTTTTCATTACAGTGCCCTGCAGACTCAGTGCTTCCATAGTTAACCTGGGAGGAAGCAGAGCACGGGGGTCTAATGTGGGGTGAGTCATTAGCCTGAAGGGAACAATTAAGGTCCTTGTTTAAATAGACAATAGTGTATTTGACTGGTCATTTGAGCCGGTGCGTGGGGAATAGGTGCTTAGATCGACCATGCTTACTTGAGTGTCATTATAGTCATCTGTCTGCAAGAGACCCGCCTGGCGTTAGCACCCAGATCATCTTATCACAGCAAGTCTTCTAACAGCATCCACTGAAATCTTTAGGAATTTAAGTCAGAGCTGCAGAAGATATGTGAGAATTTTATTTTCTGTTAACTGTAAGGAAGTTAACATTAAAACTAGTGCAACAAAGCCCTTTCCTTATTTCTGTAATAATAATTAAAAGCTCTATTGATTTAAGGTATATTAGCAGTCTTATGTCAACACTGTGTATTTTTACTGCCATTGCCATTGAAAACTACAGATTTTAACATTCAAGAATTTAAGAAAAGCTGACAACACATTCTGTAACCTGAGTTATTAATCTGTTCAGCTGCTACAGCCGCATCCACACGTCAACATTTTTGTGGTACTTTTTAAGAGAACAACCTTGCTAACTTGGTCGCTAACGAACTCTGCATTTAACCTCACAGAGACGAGGTATAATTAGGTGGTTTGTAGGGGTGTTGTCTACAAATGTAATCGTTTTCAACCTTTTTATGAAACTAACAGAGGTAGTGTTATTGACCACTCAAAGCACTTTAAACTACAAGTCATATTTTAACAATGCATTCATATATTTTGTGCTCTTCAAGCACTTTGTGTGTCTCATATCCATGAACAATTCTGAATCACCAACATGCATGTCTATGGACAGCGTGTGTGTGTGTGCGTGTGTGTGTGTGTGTGTGGTGGGTGGTAATCAGAGGAGGCCAGCATGGGGAGAACATGCAAGCTTCACACAGAAGAGCTGCAAATCAGCGGTCTTCTTGCTGAGAGGCAGCAGCCCCAACCACTCCATCACTGCATCACCTGAAGGAGTGACAATGAATACGTTTAAAGTGATTTAATGCATCCTCCTTCTAACTTTGGTTTCTAGCTCTTTTTTTTTTGCTCCCCACAAACTCCTGAGATAAATAAATAGCAGTTTGGCTTCTAAAGTCTTCACAGGTAGTTGCTAATCTCACCCTTCATTTGTCTCTGGGCAATGTAAACACATCGGACTGGAAATGTTACTGATTTGAGAAGTGATATATGAATAACTGCTAGTTATACTACTCAGTGGCTCTGTGGTGTAGCGGTTACCCCTTTACCTTCCACATGGTTTCCTGGTTCAAGACTAGAAGGTGACACACAGCCTCACAGGGGTCACGAGCTCAGGTAAATGGGAGGGTGGCGTAAGGAACCACATCCAATATGCCCCCCTTCTTTATTCGTTATTATGTTCTGATGTAACTGTAAAAACTGCTTGAAAATTTTACGTTGCCCCACAAAGTTTTAAGGTTTTAAGATGCTTTTTAAAAAACCTGGAAGTTAAAATTCTAATTCTGTCTTTTGTGTTGCAGAACTGTGCGACATATTTCAGTGCAGGATTCTCTGCCTTTGTCTTACAGTGGTTCTGGTTGCATTAACATTTTCATCACTTATGCTGCAAAACACCATGTGACAACATGTCTCCCTTTTTCTTCTTTTTCTATCTTGTGTGTCACTTTTCTGTGTCCGCGCCGTGTTTCAGCTGCGAGGATAAAAAGGAGCCGGAGCCTCCGAGCGCCGACTCTGTCTTTCTCAGTGCCGGTCCTGACCTTGCCGCAGTGTCCCTGAAGATCTTTGTTCAAAACTCAACCATTTCACTGACTGCTGTTACTGAAATATAAAAAAAGAGATGATGGTTTACCCACATAAGAGCAACATTGCTCCACAGCGATGTCCTCCTCACTCCTCTTTCTGTGATAGAAACACAAACCACAAGCACTACTGGAGTCATTTTTCCCTCGGTGACTGCTTTCAGTGCAACTTAAAGTTATTTCAAACCTCATGCATTCCAGTCGTGACATTTTACTCTGACTGTGGAGCTCATTTAAAGCTTTTACTAACAAGATCTTATTCTCAGAATGTCTCCTTTGGGTGCAGTCGGAGCCTCTTCTGACATTTTCCTGTAATAATGATGTTTAACGCGATTTTAGAGAACACATTTAAAACTTTGCTGCTTCCCAATCAGCTGTTTCCTTTATTCATGTTCATGCATGTTGTGTGGCTTGTCAGAAACCTGAGCGCCACCTTTATGAAGTCATAAACTCTTAGGCTTTGATGCTGAGGAGTGTGCTTTCAGTGCACCAGAAGGCAATTACTTACTTTTTGCCATTTGTAGTGTATTGACTCCCTGTAAAGTCGAGTCGTTTCATCAATAAGCACTTGGTGCATCCATTCCTCTTTCAGCAGCCATTTATTGACAGTGAAGCTTTCGGAAGCAACCTCAAATGATGGGCTCCTCCATAAAAATGCCATCTGATCACTATTAGCTTTGATCTGATGGCACTGGGCCATTGTTAACAAACGCTTCGATTGGAAGCTTGCCATACAAAATGAATGGCCATCTGCTGTGGGCTGAGTGGCTGTAAACAGCTTCAGATGGCTGTGTGGAGAGAGGGAGGCATTTATCAGCCAGTCACCATCAGCAGCCTCCCCCCTCTCTCTCTCTCTCTGGGCTTCTCTTTAATGGTTTTGCTCGCTCTGTCACTCTCCTCCTCCTTCTTCTCTAACTTTGTAATTTTCCATCTTTACTTTCACAATAGCCATTTTAGGTGTTTTTTATTTTTTTCAACAGTTTGCGCTGATAAACAAGAACAACTGAATTTTGCAATTATAAAAAATGATGTTAATTAATTGGGAGTTAAGTGGGAATGCTGGTGTTATTCTTTATTTTCTTTATTGACTTTATTATCAAGCAAAAAGATCAAAAACAGTGTATTAGTCCATCTGTCATCTGACTTATGCAGACTGCTCTTGGATTTGAGCTTCCTGATCAGTGGTGTTTAAAGTGGACCCATTGTGCTTATTTCCAGCACCATAAACTGGATTTTTGTACTTGAGTTGGCTCTAAGTGATATCAAAGAATGGAGAACCCTGTCCTTTGATATCATTAGTTGGGGAAAATAATTATTTGATCCTGTGCTAAATTTGCATTTTTTTTTCCGCTTCAATGAAATGAACAGTCTCTAATTTTATGATAGTTTCATTTTAATGGAGACTGAATATCAACCAGAAATCCAGAAAAAACGATTTACACAAAAGTTATAAATTGATTTGCATGTCATTAAGAGCAATAAGTTTTTGATCACCAAGCAAAACATGTCTTGGGAGCAACCCTTGTTGGCGAGCAATGCAGTAAGATGTTTTTTGTAGTTGGTCACCAGGTCTGCTCACATCTCAGGAGGGATTTTGACCCACTCCTCTTTACAGAAACTACAGAAAGGATTCTGTAGGATTGAGGTCTATCTTAGCAGATAAACAGCCCCAAAGCATCATGTTTCCACTGTGGGGATGGTGTTCTTTGGGCCATACTCAGCATTTCACTTCCTCCAAGCAAGTCAAGTTGATGCCAAAAATTTAAATTGGTTGGTTGGTTTAATATGACCAAATCCTGAGGTTCTGACTCACAGGGATTATTTGTATGAATGCTGGCACATTTTTAAAACTTCTGCCATGTTTTTTTTTTATGAGCATCCACCACTGTAACACCACTGTAACTGTAACACCGGTGTTACATTAAATACCTGTTGGATATGCACGTCCATTTTTAGATAGCAAACTAAGGGTGAATGCGCAATAAACTCCAACAGTTCTGGATTTCTGAAGAATGTTAATTATTTTTAGCAATACCTGTCCCATCAGTTTTTCCACACTTAATCATCTGGCCAAATGCTAAATGGATAGCCACTGAATTTTGCACCCTTGAAATATTATTGGTCATCACGAAATGAAGCCTTATACTTCAATGTGAAATTTTAGATTTTTAGCTCAGGGTCTGATGCGCTCATGCCACAGTGAAGCACCCATTGTCCATCTGACCACAATTCACAAGAATCACTCCTCCTCCTCCTTGAGAATAGGTCAGATTTGAGTGAGACTTGCACACAATGATAACCTAATGGGTCTTCACCCAAATTTTATTCAGGGTCAAGGTCACATTTGGTGTTCTAAATTCTGTTGGATTTGTCATTAGTTTATGCAATACAGCCAATCAGTGACAAGAAAGCATCCCTTTTTTTCTGTACTCCACACATTCCAATAATCTGGGAATGATGGTCGATTGTGAGCTGGATGAACTTCTGCACGATGTAATTATGTTCTGCAATATTTCGACTATCTTATGGTTTGTGTGTGCTGCTGGTGTCTTTGGAGCATTTTAATGGAACTGTGTTTTATAGAGCATCCAAGAAGTTCTTCTGTTTTGTTACTTTATTACTTAGTACTAATCAGGGACGCATGTCTGTGTATTATCTTGTACATTATAAATGCAGCTCGCTAACCAACGCTGCTAGCATTAGCTGATAACTTAGCACTTCTCAATCTAACTTAGTGTCACCCACAACATCCAGAAACTCACATTATATGTACACACACACACACACACACACACACACACACACACACACGCACACACACACACACACACACACACACACACACTGTTTCTAGGTCCTTGCATTGTGCATGGATCATGCGCACAGTGTTTTACTGGAATACTTGAATAGATTGAAGCCACTGTAAATGATATTGGCAACAGGAGTGTCCCCACTATGATGAATATCAAAAAGACCACTGGACCTCTCTAGGAAAAGCTATGGATGCACATAAAAATTCCCATTTATTTACTGTTGGTTCGGTCTTTTCATTTAGAAGCATTGGCATCATTTAAAAACTAAGAAAGTTAAAAATCAGTTTGAACTGGCTTCTCTCACTGGTCACATCTCTGTTTGCTGTATTAGCTGCCTCTTTGCCCTGCATCACACACCCAGACACACATACCACCCTTCTCTCCCTTCTCACCTCTCTGCTCTGTCTCCCTCTCTGTCTCTGTGATTGGCTGGCTAATGACACTCTTCCAGATGGCTTGCCTACTGTGGTGTGTGCGTGTATATGTGTGCGTGTGCGTGCGTGTGTGTGTGTGTGTGTGTGTGTGTGTGTGTGTGTGTGCTGGCCAGGTTTGAAAAAGATCTTTCATCTTCTCCCTCTGACAAAAGAATCAGTCCAGTCAGCACAGCTGTCTATCTGCTTCCTCTTTTCCACAGAGTCTCAATTAATCCTAATGTCGTGCTGCACAGCTCAATGCTGGCTCGCGCTCTCTCCCACCACTCTATTTATTCTCGCTTTCTTAACCTATCGCTCTTCTGCAATGTTTTCTGCCCATATAGTCTCATTCTCTCTCCTTTCACTCTGATCCTCGCTTTCTCCTCCCACTCCCTCACTGGCTGGCTCCCTTGCCTCTAAATCTCCACCCTTCTGCTCGATCATTGTTTTCTCCCATCTTCTCCATTTCCCTTCTGTTTCTGCCTTTCTTTCTCCTTCTCTGCTTCTCTGTTTCCGCCTGTCCTCCTCCCTTCTCCTCTCTACCCTCAGAGTCCTCACTCTTTTCATTGCTGTGTAACAGAGTGACATGTTTGGGAGTTTTTCTGCTTTCTCCTCTCATAAGGAATTACTGTCCTGACCTACTTCCATGTGCAGCAGCAGCTGCTGCATACGCATGGCTGAGGCACCAGTTGTGTCACTAACTGTCACAGCAAAGGATGTGCAAAATACCTGACCATCCTCTTGTCATCACATGATATAAATTCTGTAAATACAACACAGTCTTATGGCAGTTTGTGATATAGGCACAACATTTAATCTTTTTTTCTTTTCAGGTTTACATGAACAGGATTTCATCAGACTGGTTTTATTCACATCCATGTACACAAAGAGCATATTTTCCACTTTTAGAAGCAATCCACATGTAGGTGCTGGAGGGGTTGGTGGTGACAGGAAAAACTTGTGCTGCTCACAGCAGAAGCCCTAGTCGGTATGGAGTTTTATGCATTAGTGGCGTTAATTTATTTTTATAGTGGTCTTGAGCGATAGTTCTCTAGGCTTTCTGGAGGTCTTTCAAAGTTTTTCTGTGGCTTGTTTTCATTCCAGTCCTTGTAACTGATCATTTTTAGAGGAATTTTTGTTTTTGTTTGTTTGTTTAAGCTACTTAACACTGACCTGTGAATCATGCAAACATAAAAATGCAGCTAACAGAAGGGATGAACCTGTGCTGTGTCTACACATAACAAACATTTTTTAGGCACTTTGTTACTAGCAGTCTGTCTCAAAACTCATGTGGTCTCATTTCCTTTTCTGAATCTAATAACAATAAAGATAAGACACAAAATAATATTAGGAATAACCAACAAAGTATTCCTAAAGAGCTTGGCATGTTGTTGTCGGAGTCCCACAAAAAAATCTGAAACTGGAAAAGTGGAGGACAAAAGAAGAAGTGGCAGGCCTAAAAAACTATCTACAGCAGATGACCAGTATCTGAAAGCCATGTCCTTAAGCGTTCTCTGCCTTAATGTGACAGTGTGGTATAGCAACTGCACGGCACTGGAGAGGAAACAACTGGCCCGGGTGGTAAGAACAACACAGGGCACTGTGGGCTGCTCCCACCCAGACCTTGACTCTATATATGCAGGCTGGGTGAAAAAAAAGAGCCAGAGCCATCGTCACAGACCCCAGCCATCCAGGCCACAGACTGTTTGCACCACTTCCATCGGGAAAGCGGTACAGGAGCATACGGACTTCCATCAACAGACTGAAGAACAGTTTCTTCCCCAGAGCTGTCAGAGCCATCACCCCCCGCTGCACCACACACAAACATACAACATAGTACTATTGTTTTTGTTTATGTATAGTGTATGTATGTCTTTTTAAACGGTAGCTGCAATGGAAATTTTGCTGAGCGTTCAGTGACAATAAAGCAATCTAATCTAATCTAATCTAATCTAATCTAATCTTAAGAAATAGGAAAAAATCTGGCAAAGACCTGAGAGATGTTCCTGGCCCTTCTTCTACTTTTCACCAAAGCCTCGTCAGAAATGGTCTCAGTAAAAGGGTGGCTGCCATGAAACCGTTCTTGAGGAAGGGAAACAAGGAGAAAAGACTGAGGTGTGCTCAGTTACATAAAACTGGGCTGAAAATCAGTGGTAACTGGTCACGAGTATGTCAGGAACAAGGTACAGCAGTGAGAGTCTGCAGCCATCTGTAAAACACGGTGGAGGCTGTGTCATGGTTTGGGGCTGCATTTCAGACAGTGTTGTTGGAGATCTTGAAAGAATTTATGGAATTATGAATGCAGAAATGCCGAATGGAGTAAAAGCATGTTTTTACATGTCATGGATTGGCCTCCTCAGAGCCCAGACCTCAACATTACCAAAGCAGTGTGGGATCGTCATGACAGAAAATGCAATAAAAGGCAGAAACATCCAAAGAAGAGGTTTGAATGTCCTTCAGGAACCCTGGAGAACTGTTCCTGAGACTACTTAAAGACATTAGAAGAGAACTGCCTCAGAGAGTTCAGGCTGGGATGAAGAATAAAGGTGCTTTATGGAATTGTGAAACTTTATTTTTGCCGTGTGTGTGTGTGTGTGTGTATAAAATCTTTAGTTTCTATGACTGTAGTCTCAAATGATGCAGTAATCTCTAGTATTGTTTGGGCCACTTTGTATTTTTACATTCTTATTCATCACATAATAGCACAAGGGAGGGGTCTCATCCTCCCAGTAGCAAGACAACAACCCCAAACATAAAGTCTGAGTCCTAACATAAGAACAAGAAGTCCCGCTGCAGATGGTCTGTCCCCAAACAAAAACACCCTGGAGTGAGTCTGGGTTTACAAGCAAAGTCACTGAGTCTGCATAAATCCACACAGAAGCTGTTCTCCAACACGCTCAGGGTTCTAGCTAGTGGTTGATTGGGCTGGGGGTAGTGTTAGCTATTGGAATAGCTATTAGCTATTGGAACGGATCACTATCACCCCCCCCCCCCCCCCCCCCCCCCACACACACACACAGTCATCAGCTTAGTCTTATCCATATTTTTTTTTACATTTTGTGTTGTTTTAGGCAAACTGTGACAGTTGCAAACAGAACAGAACAAAAAGCGTACCAACACTTTGTGTGTGTGTCTTTCTGACCTCGTAGCTTTAGCTCACAGCACAGGACACTGGCAGAAATCAGTTTTTTTGACAGTACTGAGTCTCCTTTCTGCAGTAACAAGAATGTCAACAAATAGCCCAGCTGTGGTTAAAAGGACTCTTTTCTGTTCTCTTCATTATGCACGTCTATTATGAACAGCGGAAATTCAATGAAGAATAGAGTTTGGCATTATTATATATCTAGTGAGAACAGAGCTTGGTATTAGAATATGAGAAATGGCAATACTTTATAATTTAAGGTCTATTTCCTATTTTCCCTCTATCCAATAATTCACAGAAAAAAAGGTAAATCCACTCATAAACTGTAACCCTCAGGATCTGTGTTGGCTGTAGTTATTAAAGTATTTCAAATACCTTTCTCATACAGTACTTCATTACTGGCTGATCTTGTAACTCATTTATATGGAGATGAATGGAATTTTTTTTTTTTGCAGCTTCCTTAAAGATAAAGCATGTGGCAAAACTAAAAATAAATAATGATAAAAAATGTTCTTGTGACTGCTGTGTTTCTACAAGAGGTTAAAGGAATGTTTCGTTTTCCCTGATAAGGATTCTCCAACATTCCTGTGATGATGTTAGATGTGAATGAATCTGACTGAATCTATTAGTACATCCTATCATCTGTTTCACTTAAAGAGAGGATGTGTGTACCTAATGAAGTGGCCTGTGAGTGTATGTATATCGTGTATACACACTGAGCCAGGCAGTCAAAGGAGATTCCAGGAAGTTGAGGAGTGAACTTTGACCGCAGGGTGCTGTGATGTACATTTGCGTGACCAATAGGAACAAAGAATGAGAGGAAGCGGTTGCAAATGGTACACATAAAGACCATGAGTGGGTGTTTAAAAAAAGACATAGTACAGATAGAGAGCAGCTGATTTGAGCTTTTGGTACCTCACACTTGCCATCATTGGAGGTAGTCTCAATGCAGAGAGATATCCAGATGAGATTTGCAGCCAGTGGCAATCCCATATCTCCACAGTCTGGGACTGAACTCTGTCCTCCAAGATGACAACACTCACCCCCACAGAGCTGGTTTATCAGAGACTGCCTCCAGAATTTGGGAGTGGAGAGGATGGAATGGCCTCTCAGCAGTTCTGAA
Organism: Archocentrus centrarchus; assembly: GCF_007364275.1. Taxonomy (NCBI): domain Eukaryota; kingdom Metazoa; phylum Chordata; class Actinopteri; order Cichliformes; family Cichlidae; genus Archocentrus; species Archocentrus centrarchus. The sequence continues at coordinate 27,757,115 of NC_044369.1, read as the reverse complement.
CTCAACCCAACACTTGTAGGATCAGCTTGGGCTTGCTGTCCGTGCCAGAGTGACCAACACAACCACACTGGCTGACTTGGGACAAATGCTGGCTGAATAATGGGATGCCATCCCACAGCAGTGTGTGACCAACATGAGGAGGAGGTGCCAGGCTGTTGTGGCTGTGTGTGGTTCTTCCACATGCTACTGTTACTTCAGACTACAATCATCCAGTCTAATAAATGGTGCCAAACAAAAGTCGATTGCAGAATAAGCTGTTTGGCATCGGCAGAGAATATTTGGCAAGTTTTTCATGGGGGCAACCTGCTGCTCAACCCACAAATACATTTTCCTTACAAATGTGGCAGCACAGACTTTCTAACAGTGTAAGATTTACTGACAATAAGCATTGTTACAACAAAGAAATAGTCGCCCAAACGCAAATTTCCTCACTTTTTGCGCTAAGTTCAGATTGTTGATTTGGCTGCTCCTAAAGTTTTTGCTCTCTGATAGATTTATTTTGGTTTTTCAGATGGATTGACATCTCTGTGGACCTCATATTGAGAGTTCCAATGAAGACAGAGATACCAAATACAAGTTCTTCACTTGTAATCAACTCCAGACCTTTAAACATCTAAATTTGTCATTGAATAACAAAGGAACAGGCCTCACATGGCCAGAAAACCGCTTGTCAGACAAGTCCTTTTACTTTTGAGGCTCTGAAAATGGGGGACTATGTATAAAAATGGCTGTAATTCCTAAACAGTTAATAAAATGCTTTTGTTAAAGTTTGTGAAAGTCTGCACTTCAATCAAATCACGATGGTTTGATTTAAAATATTCAAAGAGTAACAAAAGTAACAAAAATTGTGTCATTGCACAAATACCTTGAGGATACTAATGTCATGAAACGCTGCGGCTGGCAGGAGTGAGGACCTCTAAGTAGACACCAGAGACACAGGAGTAAACTCACAACACAGCTTTAATCCTGGAGACAGGGTTGCAGACACACAAAGGGAGCAAACTTGAACTGACTGAAGACCACAGGATGAGCACCGATGACAATGACGCGACAAAGACTGGAACACAGACAATATAAACACACTAGGTAACGAGGGGATTAGGAACACCTGGGAGGGAGACACAGGAACAGACAGTACCAAAATAAGACAGGAACTTACATGAATGAACAAAACCCAATACAAATTTGAAAACATAACAGGAACTCAATGAAAACAGAAACCAAAAGAACTAAACACAAAATACTGGGCACATGGCCCAGGGTCATGGCAACTAAATGTAGTATCTGTGCTGATTTCTCACTTTTTGAGCAAGGTACATGATATGCAGTACACAAACCAGATGTATATGTCTCATCGCTGTTTTAGATGATGCTAGCTTGCACAGGTGCACGTGTGCAAACTGGAGTGACTCAGAGCTCCTTGAAGCTTGTGAATCATGGACTAACCGCTCGAAAACCTGAGAGCTGAAAAATCCTGTTGTCCTGACTTTGAAAGTCAAAAGTTGGTTCTCACACGGGCAGAGGGAATCAACACACAGACAGACACACATGCATACAGTATATGCACACACACACACACTCTGTAGACCAGGCAGTGAAACATGGATCGGTGCCATCATCTGTGGATGCCACTTTTCTCTGTGCTCTGTGACTCTGCAGAACTTGCAGCGCCAGGAGTTTCACACCCTCTTTTCACTGGCTGCTGAGGCTGCGGCTGTGTTCCCACACCATCACTTTGGCAACTCTCTCATATGCTGCATAGTTTCATGTACCTGTTTCAGAGCTCGGGGAGAGTTGAGAAATCTGTAGTATGTAATTTGTGAACCTACAAATCAGATTTTACAGCCCATTGGAAGCAAGCGCACAGACGGCTGGACTAATTCTCTTTGACTGGCACCTGGTTCTTATATAACAGTGTACTACAGAGGCTTTTAAAGGCAAAATTATTCTGTTTAAGAGGTGAAAACAAAGTGGTCAGCCTTTAGGAGGATTGAGCATTGCCCAGGAATTGGGATGACAGCCTGTTCGGGTAAGTGGCAGCCAGCAGGATAAAAATCAGATTGACTGCTTTTAAGAGAGCTTTATCTGTCTTACTCCCCCCCCAGTTCAGATCAGCTTTTAAGTCCAATCAGAGAAAAGCTCACCTCAGTCAGTTAAGTTATTTGAAATGATAATCAGGTGTCTTTTTTTTCTTTTCACTGATGAAAATCGTGTCTTTGTGTGGAAGTGTCATTGTAGTGTGGGCGCTTGGTTTAATGCTCTGCCTGCTTTTGATGTTTGAAGGGATTGTCTCTGCACACACAAGGCTTATGAATGGGATTAGCTGCAGGTACATTTTTGATTGTCCACATATCTTTTTATTTTTAAAAAAGTTATCTTCACTGTTCAACTATAACATGACATATGTATAAGTATTTCATTTTCAAATTATATGTTCCTAGTAATAAATATCAGACTTTATTTGAAATATAAGATTGCACTGGTCAACAGGTTTTCAGAGGTTTTCTTGTTTCTTATGGATTTTTATGTTCTGAATCCAAATATGAGAATTAAAATTGCTGTTTGGCTGCTGTTTTCAGGGTAACTGATTATTACATTTTTTAGATGAGTTTGATTCATAAATTATAAGATTGTTTCTTTCTTTGTGTAATACTTTAAAAGTGAGAAAAAGGAGAAGCCATAATGTGAAACATAATAATAAAAAACATAGTAGAGTTATTCTGCCGCGAATGATCAAAGAAATCAAATGAAGCCAAAATGGATGAATAGTTCATAAGTGGTTAATAAAAATGAAAATTAGGATTTTGTGCACAAATTCATGACTTAAAATGTTTTTTTTGTAATATTTTTTGTTTTGAGTAAGAACCTGAAAGACCTGATCCAGTAACATATCAAGAAAACTAGAGTCAACGAACAATTTTAAGCACAATTTCCCCCAAATTAGTAAAGTTTGACTCCATTTTTTGACAGCATTTTGGCTATAGACCAGCATTGTCCAGTTTCTGAAAGTGTGGCCTAGTTAGCATGTACCTAAAACAACATGCAACATTAAGCCTCAGTAGGAGCTAAGAGATTAAAGGTGGAAATATTGATTCTAATAATTACGCTAATTTTAAAGTCAAAATAACATTTTTCTATACACTCTCCACTCTACAGAGAGGATGGAGCACTTAGCATGGTTGATACTAGCAATGCTATGGATGGTGCAGGCTGTGGCGTGCTGCCCTGATGTCTGCAAATGCTCCAGGAAGTCTGGCCCAGAAAAATCAGAGGTCAACTGTCATAAGAGGGGGCTTCGAGTTTTTCCTTCCAATCTGCCTCCTGATTCTTGGATCATTAAATTAGGTTTGTACCTTTTTAATCAAACCTGCTTTAGGATCTGTTTGACATTCAAGGCATGCAATAATCCATCTGACATTTAACTAAACGTAATGGGACCTAATTGCATCAATAACCTACTTCTTTTTTGCTGATGAAAGGTGAGAATGGTATCACAGACCTGAAGGCAAATACTCTGAGATCAATTCCAAAGATTGAGAGCATCAGCCTGGAGAGAAATGCCATAAAATCCATCCATCCCCAGGCCTTCTCTGGTGCAAAGCACCTGATGCTTCTCAATCTTTACGGCAACCACATAACCAATCTTCCACCAAGGGGATTTCAGGTAAAGAGTTTGGGGAGGAATATACTTTCCATCAACATTACAATAATCTGACCAAAAACTGTTTTCTATATCTGAAGGACCTCCTAAACCTTCGCTTCCTCATGCTGGGGCAGAACCAGATTGGCATCCTCAAACCTGTGATTTTCGCTGGCATGAGGAACCTGTCGGAGCTGGACCTTCCACTCAATGCACTGACAATCGTCCCATCTAATGCCTTCAAACCTCTGATTGCCCTCAAAGTTTTGGACCTTTCCCTCAATCGCATCCAGAAGATTTCTCCCAAGGCCTTCACTGGGCTGAGGCAGCTCTTGTTCCTCAACTTGGACAATAACAGGTCACAATGACATGTTCCATTGAATGGGATTGTTGTACAGCTAGTGGTTACAAATGTAGCTCGCCTTTCTACTTCAGGTATTATGAGTGAGGATCAGCCTTCTGTTACATGCATTGTTATATGTTACTGGTGAGAATATGACCATAGATGTGTTCAAGAATTGTTTTCTCTTTATCTTTATTGATTGGAATAAAATGAAAAACAAAGTTTCTAGATTAATGACAAGAAAAAGAAAGCAACCCTCAGTGGACACATAATCACACTTTTGGGTTTACCTCTTATCCTACTAAGATAAACAGCTTCATGTATGAATGGCAGCGTTCTTGAGTTTATGATACTGACATTGCAGACGGGGGGGGGTGGTGGGTTGTGTGGCAGTAATTGTAGGAGTTCAACACATCAAGTTCGCCATCAAATGAAATAGAATTTCGATGTATAAAATGTATAATCTGGTCTATATTTCTCACTTTGTAGGAGACGGTCTGACCTGACCTCCATCCATCCAGCTGCTGTACAGTTTTTGGCTTCATGCTGCGACTAGTTGTGACCAGAGAAATGCTGTCGGTGTTTGTGGGAACAAAAAGTACAGAAAAGCTTACCACATCATACATATATATTTTCTTATAGGGTTTGAGATATTGTTAGAGATAATATTAGGAGCTCCTTTCTGCTCTTATTTGGTGAACACTCCATGACCCAACACAAGTGATGGTAAAGTTTGCTGTAAATGAGAAATCTCAACAGCTGACACTTCGCAAAATCAGCTTAGTCAGAATAAATTTTAGCCACTAGCCCAGAGCAGCTGCACTCAGCACCGTTAATCTGGTTGCTTGTTTTGAATTTGAATTTCGTCCTAATTTATTCCAAATTTAGCAGCTAGAGAGGCCCCTGTTTTTATTTTTTATAATACTTATAATACTTGATCATGCAGCAGCTGAATGGATGTGCTGGTGGTAATGGCAGACTAGCACTTTGAAGTTAGCCAAAACCATCTAGAGCTGAATATTATTGGCTGGTTTACCTTCATCAGTGAGACTAAATCCTAAATACTTAAAACATAGTTAACTACACTTTAGCTGAGCTGAGCAGCTGAGCTCACTTAGCTTAGCTGCCCATTCACCGCTAGAGACTGCTGTATGGTGTTTTCATGTAATACACTGTAATATAGTCTCTGGTTTACTAGGAAAAGAGTATTTATTCTTTTTTAGCGTGTTAAAATCAGGCCGCGGTGTATTGCTGTTCGGTACTCTCTTTTCTAATGGAAGAGAGTGCCGATGTATCACAGAGTGTTGAATTATGGCTTCTGTTTAGGGTTAATTTTTGCTCGGCTATCAAATATATTTATGATGAGTAAAAATAGATTCCCGATACTCAGAAAAATAAAAAAACAAAGAGGAAAAAGAGTCTTTGACTAAAAGACGAGTGCGCCAGTGGATGTGGTCAGTGGATACCACATCCACTGGTGACTTTATTGCCACTTTCCAAACGGTTTAAACTTCAACAGTTTCACAGTGTTCTTATACTTCTGATTGTCTCCCCGAATCCAGTCTGAAGAATATTCCTGCTGGAGCGTTTCAGCCGCTGCGATCTCTGGAGATGCTGGTTCTAGACAACAACCTTCTATCTACACTGAGTTTATCAGCTTTGGATGGCCTGGGCAACTTGCAGGTAACATGGTCACCTATACATAAAACAAAGTAAAATCAGAGACTGCCTTTCATTTGAAGCATGCGGTACATTGTAGTTAGATGTCCTACCCAGCAGACCTTGATCTGGCTAGTTCTTGTGCTAACTGACATTACATTGCACAAAGCTTCTTTATTTACTTAAGTAATAAATATTCACATGCTGAATACTGAACCAGGAGCTGTACCTGAGGAGCAACGAGCTGGAGCGCCTGCCCTCGGATGTGTTTATCAACCTGCCCGAGCTTTCACAGCTGGCACTCAGTGGAAACCGCCTGAAGACAGTGGATGGAAACATGTTTGCCCATATGCCCGGTAAGAAGACTGCCAGCCTGGCTTTTTCCTGTCCCATTTTCACAGGAAGTAAAATGTGACTGTTCAGCAGGTTGCTGTTTTAGTGATAAACATTCTTTTCTGGCCTGTCTTAGTTCTAAAGAAGCTGCACCTCCACGACAACCCGTGGCAGTGTGACTGTAACATTACGTCGCTGGTGCAGTGGATGGGACAAACCAAGGCCACTCTGTCACCACGGCACACCCTGAAGTGCGTGACTCCTCAAGAGCTCCAACATAAGAGCCTCAGTAGCCTGCAAACTGAAAAACTGCTCTGCCGCACTTAACGGCAAAGATGAAGATCACAGCGTGAGCTTGGATTTCTGAAACTGCGATATATTCCTGTTTGACAAACATTTATAAACTTTGACCAAAACGTTTCTTTTATTTTATAGTTTATCGAGTTTTTTTTTTTTTTTGAACAGCTGTATTGAATGTTGCCTAATTTTGATTCATACTCTTTATCGTGGAACTCTTTAACAGCAGTTAAAATCTAAGGATCACCAAAGCTGTAGGTATGAGGTGTTAATGGGACAGAAAGATGTGCATTATGAGTGCATTTTCCACAAGCAAAGAATAAATGCTGCCCCTTATCTTCAGTGGTGAGATTAACATTATAATCCCATATTGCTTGTCTTAAAAAGACTTTGCAGGTTTGGAAAGTGATGGATTACATATAATGGGATTACATTAATCACATTCCAGGAAATGGTTTCTCTAATCTGTTCCAGTTTATGTAAATAAAAAGGATAAAAAGCCTTTGGATAGACACTGCTGGGATTCTGTGCAGCTGAATGTAATAGTGAAGACAGCTGTAGATAATGACAAGTTGCTGGATTTGTAATCTTGTCTTCATTTTAATGTGCTGATATAGAGACCTCCAGTCTTCTGGCTTAGGCTTTTTCCCAATTACCTGGTTGCAAAGATTTATTTCCATTCAGGCATGAAAACATCATATCCAACGCTTAGACTGGGTGATAGGCAGAAGCAGAGTGAGTGAAAAAAACTCTAAGACTAAGACACTTAATCTATTTGTACTGTTGTAGCATATGTTCAGTTTTAGTAACTGTGTGTGTGTCCAGTTTTTGTGAATTTTGTGCTTGATCCTCAAATATAAAGATGATAATTCCTTTGTATTTCATTCTCTGATTAAAAAGGTAACAAAGTGGAAAGTTTAAAGCCTAATCTTAAATGTGGGGATGGTGTGTGTCTCCTGAACTCAAACTGCAGACGGGGGAAATAAGGAAGTGAGTAGGAAAGAGCGTAATGGAAGTAACTTTGTTTAAGTGTCAGGTCATTTCAAATGCAGTGTTTCTAACAGCTTAACAAATATCAGCAAACACACAAACTGTTTGTGCACACAGTGCGTCTGCTAGCTACAGATGCAGCTGCTTTATTTCCCAGGGAGAGAAAAGAATGAGCAACAGTGAGAGGAAGACGGGAGAGGAAGAAGAGAGATTATTTTTAAAGGTCAGGACTGTTCACTGACATCTGACCAACTGGAAATTTAAAGCCAGCATGTGATGTCCTCCTTCATCTACACACAAAGTGTTGCTGAAGGTTTTCATATGATGAAACCTCCTGCAAAATAAACTCAAGTATACTAACTTTGTTTTGTTCAAAGGTTGCATGAGAATACTGCGCAGTTTAGTGCAGGCTACACTGGATAGTTTGTAGCACTGTGGTGAAGTTTACAGTGATGGACTGATGCAGAGCAGCTGTGGTGTTCATGGTCAGTGTTAGGTTACATCACGGGGAGCAGACATCAAAATGAATCACTGAATTCCACCTTTCTGAGCTTTTTGCTGTCTACGAGTGGGAAATCAGCCGCGATAGCTCATGTGACGTCTGCTTGTTGTGTAAATCCACAAAGAGCAGCAGCGCAGCTCAGCCGGAGCTCACAGCAGAAATTGTTGTTTCTAAGTGGTTCTTTTAGGTTTCCCTCACCCGCTGAATCTGACTTTTATCTCCTGACTCGTTTTTCTGTTTAGGTCTGGTCACCCAGCAACAACATACGCAACAGAAAATACAGCTTTTTTTTTTTTAATTCCCAATTTTTTAAAAGTTGGTACTATGGTGTAGTTTATGATGCATGACAGAAAAAACAAAATACATTTTTCAAATCAATTCTGTGTTTCACAGGTAGCCAGAGCCAAATCAGGAGTGATGTCTTTTCTTTGTACAAGTCAGAAGTCTAGTAATTGCCTTTTGAACCATCTGCAACTGAGCAAGAGTGGATCTGGTCAACCTAATACTGTATACAAGGAGTTAGAGCAGTCCTGCTAAGGTGTGGATAACTGCTTTTCAGTCCTTTAGAGATAAAACCAGTTTTAATTTAGCGCTGATTCTCAACGCTCACTTGACTGATAAAAATATATTGTCAGCTCTCATTGTACAGTATGCATGATGATGCTAAAGCTAACTCTAATCCTGTCCTATCAGACTGTTACTCTGGTTTTTTACAAACTGTTCTCACATCTTGCAGTCGGGAAAAATTCTGACACGCATCAAAAACTCTTTAAGTTTTTTCTCTTTCTTTCTTTTCTCCAATCGTTGGACAAGGGTCGGTCTTGTCATTGATGATGACTTAAACCTCACAGGGTTAACACTTTAAACTGAAGCATGCAACGCATGATTCAAAACGTAGCGCACGAAGAGATCGGCACAGAGAAAACAACCTGCCCTGCCGCTGTAGTTCTTCCCTCCACTTCTATCTGTCAGTGCACCTTCATCAGACTTCACCCTGTGATTTGCTGTTGCTGTACTGCAGCCTTCTTCATCGCTGCCGGTGTCAGACCTGCACACACTCATCAGATTCCATCCACGGGAGGGAGAGAGACAAAGCAGGCAGAGACGGTGCTAGATCAGATTATGGATGGAAACATGGAGGTGGAGAGAAAAGACAGAAGATTATGACAGGAATGTTGAGATGGGAGTTGGAGTGGGGGTGTCAGCAGAGCACAATATCCTGCCCTTAGCTTTCTACTATTGACGAGGTGACTCCCATCGACCTCCTTGTACAATGACTTTGACGTGAAAACATCAGTGTCTCCCACTCCAGTGGAGGACATAATCACCATAATTTCCACCTGCTCTAAACCTGCTATTATAGAAGAGCGCCTAAGAACAATATAATAGCCAGGCTTTTTTCCAAGCTGGAGCTTCTTCAGCCACTCTTGGTGTCTCATATATACAGCAAAGTCAAAGTTTTTTTTTACTCCCCAAAGATATTTTGTCATTGTTGTTTTTTTTTGTTTTAAATCTTTAAAAATTGGCTGCTACTCAGTTTCAAAGAAGGCTCATTGTGATTATATTATATACTATATATATATTTATATTGTTTTTAAACATAGATACAGAATGAAGCTGTTCAACATCTTTTTCTGCTCTGTGCACTTGAGATTCTTTGTCCCACACGTCATACAAGTATTATGATCATGTAATTAGGTAACTGTAGAATTCATGCATCCTCTGTTTATTTAATCATTCAGGCAGTTGGATTTTCTCTACACATCATTAGTATAGGCTGTATATTGCTATAAGTCATATAAAATTACCAAAAAAAATCAATGAAAATATATTTTAGGCTTTATGTTTTATGTTGAAACTGGAAAGATTATTTAGCAATCTTTTATCATTAAAAAAAAAAAAATACTGACATATACTATACTGCCAAAAATATTCACGCGTCTGCCTTCATACACTTATGAACCCGAGTAACATCCATTCTTAATCCAGAGGATTTAATATGATATTGGTCCACCCTTTGCTGCTTCAACAGCTTCAACTCTTCCAGGAAGGCTTTCCACAAGGTTTAGGAGTGTTTTATAGGAATTTTTGACCATTCTTCCAGAAGCACATCTGTGAGGTCAGACTCTGATGTTGGATGAGAAGGCCTGGCTCACAGTCTCCACTCTAATTCATCCCAAAGGTGTTCTATCAGGTTGAGGTCAGGACTCTGTGCAGGCCAGTCAAGTTCTTCCACACCAAACTCACTCATCCATGTCTTTATGGAGCTGCTTTGTGCACTGGTGTGCAGTCATGCTGGAACAGGAAGGGGCCGTCCATCAGATTGTCAGATGGAGAGTGACTCGTTACTCCAGAGTGTGTCTGTGTGTGTGTGTCTGTACTTTTTGGGGATGTTAACATGGGAGTCTATGTGGGATGACTTGATTTTTATTTCAGTCTCTGGTGGTCACAAGAGGAACTACAGTTTTCGGAACTTTTCCAATGGCTTTATTTTGTAGCCTCAGAGGTTTTTCACACACTGATGCTTGTCCTGAATGATTCTTTAAATCCTTCAGAAAAATGAAATATCTTAAGAAGCACACTGACTTTGGAAAGGATGGAAAGCAGGTAGGTAACCACAAAATAATACATGTCAACCACAAAATACAAGGGAGTGTTTTTTTTTTTTGCTTTAACAGGGGAAATGGCTTCCTCCTGCCATCAATATCAGGCTGATTGTTCCCTGGATAAAGCTGAAAAACAGAAGACTTTCAGATAACCAGCACAGAGGATCAAAAACAGAATACAATGCGAGGGTCCAGAGGAGGGTTTGAGGAGAAAACATATATCGCACATTGATTTATTCATGATTTGTCTGACTCCCTAATTTGTCAGATTTACCAAATGTATTGTCTGTATATGCTTTGTGCTCACACGTCTGCTGTGTTTGTCCACAAAAATACTTCCTCAGCTGCTCACTGCAATAGCTAACTGGGACACTCAGTGGGACCTTTGTGAGACAAAGCTGCTTTTTCCCCCGACCCAGAAAAAAAAAACAGCTTACAGGGCTTATTTTTCTTTTATTTATTTATATATGTATACATATATATATATGTACATGTATAGTGTAGTATAATATATATGTGTGTGTGTGTGTGGTTTAAATTGAACATTTCAGCATCAAGCACTTTTTAAACTTTCAGTGATCCCATGACAGCTAACTCAGTATGACCTGTATGATCACAAACTTCCATCCCCTCTTGGCTTCATTATGTAGTTCATTTACTTAACCAGAGTACCTCCGCTGGGCCATAAGTGCCTGGATAAAGGGCAACCTGAGCTGTGCTGCCTGAGGGCCAATTTAGAAAAAGGGGCACTGAATCAGTGATGCAGAGGCAGAATTATTCTTTGACTGTTCCCACTATCTAAACAGGTCAGCGCCAGCAAAGACCTTAATTTTCTGTCCTTATTTTGTACTTTTTAACGAGGACAGCTGGTCCCTAGTGCTCTGTTTACTTGTGTTTTCTTGAGGCTGGCTCCAAAAGTGAATGAATTCCCACAGACTTCCATATTAAAATATGGTTTTACAAAAAAATGGTGCAAATAAACAATTTGTGTCGTACCACTATTATGTAATCACATTCTGTTTTTCTGTAACACAATAATGTTATGCATCACTGTGCTAAATCCAGTAATCACATTGCAGTTACGATGTTGCTTGCATTACAAAGGTTCTTGTGTGCCTTTTTTTTGGGCACTTGCGCAACAATCAGCTGACTTTAGTTTGTGTGCAGAGAGGAGGAAGATGGTGGAGTGATCTACAGATTTTTTGGAGTGGCGATATGGACTTTACTTTTACTTTTATTGCATACAAGAAAACAAATTTGATGGCAGTGCAAACTATGTCTAGGAAAGAAACAGCTATCCACTGCTGCTAACACAGCAATGTCACAGACAGCATGCTAGCACAAAGTTAGTAGCCAAAGACCCACAGTGATGTTAAAGCCGAGTGTATGCCAGCCCCATTTGCCAGAGCCTGAACATCAACAGGTAACAAAAGCAGTGCTGCCACCTTCGTTTCTACCTGGACCTGCTTCTCCAGTAGAATGACACTGTTGTTTGTTGTAAAGTGCTTTTTTCAGGCTCATTTTTCTCTTTAGGCTGTTGCTTTTGTCTGAAATGCTGAAAGAAAGCTCATGACAGGTACTCATGTTTGTACTCACATTTTTTTATATAGCACTTTGACATTTTAACCATACATTCATGCAGCATATTATTCTATACACTTCCAGCCCTTTATCTACCATATAACTATGGGCAATTTAGAATCACCACTTACCCTAACATGTCTTTGGACTGTGGGATTTGGAAGCAGAACATGCAGAAAGGCCCTGCTGGGGCTGTGCCAACAAAGGCAGCTACAAAGCTACTCTCTAAGAAGTCAGCTCACCAGTTTTTGGCAAGTGATTCTTTTTTTTTTTGGATACAGGTATCTGTAAATATGGGTTGCACCTGGTCTATAGATAACCCAGCTTGCTAGCATTAGCTCATAAATTAGCACTGAACCCTCTCATCATATATGGTGACTTCTGGCTCCAAAATAACAACATGGCAGTGACAAAATGCTAACATCAAAAAGAAGCTTTAGAAATCAGTGGGAGATGTGGTGGTGGCTCTGCTCATCTTTTTTTTTTTAAATAAAGGCTGTTGTTGTTACTAGCTATTACAGCTTAGTTACCTGATATTAATAGTCAGTGACATTAAATTATTTGTGTTGAAGAACAGGAAGGATGCCAATGGAAATGTAGATATTACCTTTTTAGCAAATGACTAATTTCTAGATGTTTTCTCAGTCAGTTGCAAAACTCAGTGAGGTGTGGTTGCCTTCATTTTCACCTCCACTCTGCTTTCAGTATGAACACACCTTAGGTCTAACCACTTATCATATTAAAGGAGTTATTCTGGTGTGTAGCCACAGTCAGGCATCAGTGATGGAAGGAAAGGCCAACAGCAGTAACGGAGGAACTGTGGGACAAGGACGAGGAGAATAGGACTTTTCACTCAAGGACAAATTTCAAACATCAGTCTTCCTATTGGAGTCCAGGTGCGACCTCATCAAAACAAGAGGAGTAGGTGGATGAGGATTAAGAAGGGGTCAAAAGGTGGTGAATAGCTATCCTGGTATAAGAGGCAGAGAACGGCATTTGAACTGATTGAGGTTATTTTGGTGGTTGGCAGAGTGAAAGCATTTATGGATAAACTCAGGGCTCAGCATTGCTATTTACCATCAATAATAACTCACCACGCAAAAACAGAACCGTTAGTTCCAGAAGAGTTTTACTTTAAGAAACATGAGACATTTCTGTCATTTGAAAAAACCTCGTCAACAATAAACAAGAATGTGTTTCTTCTAGAAGCCGTTCCTTTCTTACATATTATATGGTAACCAGCAATGGTTCAAACAGATAACTGTCAGTCTCTTTAGCTACTGTGCTAACACATTATGTTCTATTGTGTGTACAGTTACCCACATAGCAGGCATATTTGCACCTATATTGGGGACTTTGGCTCAGTTATGCCACTTCCAAGTGTTGTGTGGGCTGAATGTGGACTGGAGGTCATGAAATTACCTGAAATTAATTACAGAAAGTGCAGTGAAGTCCAGCATGAGTTGGGATTACTCCATGAAAAGTGCAAAGTAGTATAAATGTATACATCAACCTGTCTAGTGACAGAGAAACTGACTAGGCAGGAAACTGTGAGATACGTCATGCTGAGCTACAGCTGTCAGAATGAGAAGAGGAGCACACAGTGGTGAACGTCTGGTCGGGGATTTCAGCACAGTGTGATTTAGCACAGTCCTGCTGCTGCGGCACCACTACAGTCAATCAATGTAGTCTGTGTTTGCATTCAGCTCACAGTCTGCATGCCTTTGGTTTAAGCAATACAGCAAACACATTGCTGCTGAAATCACAGTCTGTTTGTGTGATTGTACTTTGCATGTCTCTCTGGATAATATTGCAAAATAAAAGCATGCAGACTCAGCCTTAATCACCATAAGAAATGTGCAATCCTACACATTTTCTCACAAAAACTCAACAAATGGTGATGTTTGCAGTTTTCAGATCTTTAAAAACGCCTTCCTCCCCCTGACTTGTCTTGTGTTGTAGTCAAGGCAACCTCTGGGGCAGAAAAATTAGTGGAGAGAAAGAGGGAAAATGAAAATGAATTCAGTGCAGAGGTTAAAAAAAAAAAACTGCAGTTCCACAAATGGCCACTTGAGGCTGGCTCCAAAAGCAAGTCAATGCCCACAGTCTTCTACTGTATGTTAAAATGCCTAGCTTTACAGCATTAAAAAGCATTCAACTTGCTACATCAAATATGTTTAGTCTCTATAGCTAATTTATCTGCTAATGACAACAGGAGGTATATTATTATATAACTTACCACTCACACTTTCCATGTAATACCATCTCTATTAGGGCACAGGGCTGCACATGAGCCTGAAAACAGTACCCATTGTTTTCTATGCCAATTATTGAAACTGTATTTATTTCTGATTAAATATTTTGATTTCCTGAGATGAGACCTTGACATGTTTGTTTTTAAATCATATCAATATCTGTGCCTGTTTACTTTCATTCAGATAGCATCCCCACATCGCAAATCCCAGTTTAACCCAGTTTTCTGTGAATATATTCACAGGCCTATTCCGTGAATTGACACCTTATCATGGATGAGGGGTTTGTGTGTCTCAGTGATCCCAGGAGCTATGTTGTCCGGGGGCTTCTCCCGCTGGTAGGGTCTCCCATGGCAAATTGGTCCTAGGTGAGCAGCGAAAGAGCGAATCCAAACACCCCAATGGAAAAGTCACCAAGCGAACTGTTTACCCTGCCTGGGATAGGGATACTGGGGCCTCACCCTGGAGCCAGGCCTGGGGAAGGAGCTTGAGGGAGAGCGTCTGGTGGCCAGACATTAGCCCGTGGGCTGGACTCTGTTCCAGTCTGGAGTTGTCGGCGACGAGCTGAGGTGGATATTCTTGTAGTCCCTCGGCTTGCTGCCTGTACGCTGGAGTTTTCACCAGTTGCTTCCCTGCGCCTTTGGGCCAGGGAACCTGTCATGACTGTTGTTTGCGGTTATGCGCCAAATGACAGTTCAGAGTACCCACCCTTGTTGGACTCGCTGGGCAGGGTGCTCGGGAGTGCTCCATCCGGTGACTCCATTGTTCTGTGGGGAGACTTCAGTGCTTACGTGGGCAATGACAGTGAGACCGGGACGGGCGTGATTGGGTGGAATGGCCTGCCTGATCTGAACCCAAATGGTGTTTTGTTATTGAACTTCTGTGCAAACCACAGTTTGTCCATAATAAACACCATGTTTGAACATAAGGATGTCCATAAGTGCACGTGGCACAAGGACACCCTAGGTCGCAGGTTGATGATCGATTTTGTAATCGCACCATCAGATCTGCGGCCGTATGTTCTGGACACTCTGGTGAAGAGAGGAGCTGAGCTGTCAACTGATCACCACCTGGTGGTGAGTTGAATCAGGTGGTGGGGGAGGATACTGGACAGACCCAGCAACCTAAACGTATTGTGAGGATGCGCTGGGAATGCCTTGCAGAGGCCCCAGTCCACGAGATCTTCAGCTCCCACCTCCGACAGAACTTCGACAGCATCCCAAGTGTTCCAAGCGGAATGCAGCTCGGGTGGTGCCTGAAGCAAAAAACTCTGGTGTGGGAGGAGTTTGGTGAGGCCATGGAAAAAGACAAACCACCAGACGACTCAGGAGGGGAAAGCGGTGCTCTACTCACATGGTCTATAGTGTGGGTGGGGCACTGCTGACTTCAACTGAGGATATAGTCAGGCGGTGGCAGGAATACTTTGAGGACCTCCTTAAACCCACTGACACACCTTCTGTAGCGGAAGTAGAGTCTGGGGATGAGGGGGATGACTCGTCCAGGTGGTTAAACAACTCCTTGGTGGCAGGGCCTCTGGGGTGGACGAGATTTGCCCTGAGTTCAGGAAGGCTTTGGATGTTGTAGGGCTGTTGGCACGCCTCTGCAACATCATGTGTAGATCTGGGGCTGTGCCACTGGATTGGCAGACTGGGGTGGTGGTCCCCATCTTTAAGAAGGGATACCGGAGAGTGTGCTCCAACTATTGGGGGATCACACTCCTCAGACTCCTTGGTAAAATCTGTGCCAACAGTGCTGGAAATCAGGGTCTATCCAATAGTTGAACCTTGGATTGAAGAGAAACAAAGGGGTTTTCGTCCTGGGCGTGGAATGCTGGACCAGCTCTTCATCCTCTCGAGGATATTCGAGTGTGCGTGGGAGTTTGCCCATGCAGTCTACGTGTGCTTTGTGGACTTGGAGAAGGGATTCGACCATGTCCCTCGGGGTATCCTGTTGGGGAGTTCTGTGGGAATATGGGGAGTCAGGCCCTGTACAACCATGGCGAGAGATTGGTCCACATTACCGGCAATAATTTGGACTCGTTTCCTGTGGGTGTTGGACTCCGCCAGGGCTGCCCGTTGTCACTGACAGATGATTTCTAGGCATTGCCAGGTGGTGGAAGGTTTCTGCCTTGGTGACCTCAGAATCTCACCTCTGCTCTTTACGGATGATGCGGTCCTGCTGGCTTCATCAGGTGGTGGCCTCCAGCTTGCAGTGGAACGGTTTGCAGCTGAGTGTGAAGCAGGTGGCATGATTAAATAGCACCTCTAAGTCTGAGGCCATGGTTCTTAGCCAGAAAAGGGTGGAGTGCCCACTCCAGCTCATTAACGAGTTGCTGCCCCAGGTGGAGGAGTTTAAGCATCTTCTTCAGGAGTGACGGGAGTGGGAGATTGACAGATGGATTGGGGCTGCACCGGTCTGTTGTGGTAAAGAGAGAGCTGAGTGTGAGCTGCTCCTCCACATTGAAAGGAGCCAGATGAGGTGGTTCGGGCATCTGACTAGGCTGCCTCCTTGTCAGTTGTTTTGGGCATGTCCTAACGGGAGGAGGCCCTGGGGCAAACCTAGGACACGCTGGAGACACAATATTTCTTGGCTGGCCTGGGAACGCCTTGGGGTCACCCGGGATGAGCAGGTGGAGGTGTCTGGGGAGAGGGAGATCTGGACTTCTCTGCTTAGGCTGCTGTCCCCATGACCCAGCCCCGGATAAGTGGAAGAAAATGGATGGATGGATAATCACAGGCTGTTTACACACATTTAAAGTATGTTAGCAACACAGAACACAAACAGTTTTGCTTACAGCTTGTAGCAATGACAGACAAAAAAGTGACAGAGGATTCTGAGGAGACACAACTTAAAAATTGCTGTTTACCATCTCAACACCACCATCCCTCCTTTTCCTTGTTGTCATGGCAACCCTTTCTTATGTCAGATGTGTATATGCTGTCTCTATATGGCACCTACTGAGCTGGCAGCCACATGCTTAACTGCTAATGCACAACAACGAGAAAATCCTTGCTTGAAGGGCAGCAGATACAGAGCTGATGGAGAGGAATGTCTTAATGCAGGCTGGTGTAAACGGTCAGTAGCTTCCACATAGGATTGCTTTTTTTTGTAGAGCAGTGCAAACCATGTAACAGCCGCAACACATTGTTACCCCCCCCCCCCCCCCCCCCCCCCCCCCCCCCCCCCCCCCCCCACACACACACACACACACAGCAGTTCACACCTTTGACAGCAACAGCATTACACCTGCTGGATGACAGGGGCTGCAGAGGCTGAGGGGAAAAACTCATAAGATGCAATAAACAAACTAACTTGATCAGAGTGAAGCTGCAGATGTCCAAGATTCAATTTGTGGACATTGTTTGAAGGGATGTGGGCACTAACACGGGCTCTGGTGACGCACATGGGGTGATGGTGGGTGGATGGGTGAGGGGTAATAATACTTAGGTCAGTGAGCTCAAAAAGTGTAATTTAAGATCTCTGTTGAGATCACATAGCTGAAACAGAACACAGTGACAATGCCACAAACTTTGTCTCTTGAAACCCCTCTTTAACTGCTCATAACTGTTAATTATTTCCTACATGAACAGGATCTCTTCAGACCTAACAGTTAATTACAATCTAGACTTTTCTACACCTCACAATGGTGAGCAGTCACAAAGCCTCACAGCTTTACAGTTAAGTCATTTCTTATGCAACAGCTGGCCTTGGGTAACTGTTCTTCAACCCACAGGCTGTATGAGGTATGATCAGATCTGAGAGCAGGTCCATAAAAATAGAAAAAATCTTTCCTGATTTCAGTTTTCAAAAATCTCAGTGCAAATCCTGTCTGACCACTTCCATCATCACAGACCTCAAACCTGCAGCGATCAAACATCAGCTTCTGTTTCAAACTGACACACTTTTGTGTGCCATTGCTGGTGGTGAGAGCCACAAGAGTCAATTTTCCTTTTCAGTGTCCATTGCTGAGGCACAAGTGCAAGGGGCATAATGGAACTGGGAGATCATAAAAATAGTTGCCATGCTGAATATAGTTCAGCAGTGCATGAAAAGACGATCTTGAATGAGAGAATGTTGGCTAAATTTATCTCAGATAAGGCTTTTGATATTTTGTCAACTAGTTCTCAGAACTTTTGATCACACCTTGTATATAACAGAGTGATGTAGCATCCATGACTTTATCTAGTGATTTATAAAGCTTTGTGAAACATCATGTAATAACTCTATGTTGGGTGTGAAGCTCAATTTCTCAGCTTTTTGAATTTTTCCGACAGCACAAACTGTCACAGATTACGATAGCGCAAAGTGCGCACGCACAGACGTTTCAGTGGTGATATGCTCGTTAACATTCAGAGATCATATGGAACTTCATAGATTTAAAACAAATTCCTTCACAAACGGTGATGTAGTTGCTGCAGTTGAGTGATTTAACTTCAAAACCCCTCAACAACCTCCCTTCTATATGGGAATTAAACCAGAATACAACCAGTTGGCAAGCAGATGATCGAGTGCCCTATTGTGAAGAAACATCACAGATGAATTGTGCTCACTGGCACAGACTGACTCATACTGCAACTTTTTGACAGTCTGTCTGCATTTATAAATTAGATGGCAATTAGTTGCAAAGCTTTGCCTGTCAGAGAGTGATTGTAGTCAGTCTGAGATGGACCATGATTATTTGGAGACAGGCCACCTATGCAATTGCCTCATGGTTGAAAGTGGTCACCCAGAGGCCAATTTTATGCTGAGGGTGTTGCACAGTCACACTGTGACTCAGGTGGTAAAGCAGGTCATCTACTAAGCAGAAGGTTGGTGGTTTGATTCCTGGCTGCTCCAGTCTGCACGCCAAAGTATCCCTGGGTAAGATACTGAACTCTCTGATGCAGCTGTCAGAGTATGAATGTGTGTGAATGGGTAAATGCAAAGAGCTCTGAGTGCTCAGCTAGAGTAGAAAAGCTCTATATAAGAATTAGTCCATTTACCATTCAATGACTGGGCAACCAGTTGATTGCTGCAAATATTGTGTTTAGGAAATCATAAATAAAATATTAAAACAACTTTGTCAGTAGAAATAGCAGGGTTACCCCCCCTCCCTCATGCTTACTCCAACAGTTGAAAGTTGATGAACCTGGTGATGTGAGTAACTGTCTCCACTAGCATAGCCAGACAAAAAAGTGTTTCGAATCATGGCAACATGCTCTTTTGAGACATTTTTAAAAATTATTTTATTTTTAGGCTCTGCGGTATGTGACCTTCCCACTGTTTTGTTCATAAATAGTTTCTTTCGTGTTCACTTAACATCTGCATTAATGCTCTGAAACTCATTTCCCTTGGGGCTTGGTTTTAATGACCGCAACAACAAAAAACATGAATTAATGATCTTTAATGAGTAAGGGTGCTTCCTGTCGTGAGGCACCCTTGCTTGAACTGCAATGCCCTACACCATGCTGTTATTTTCTACCCTGAGGTAGCTGCAGCCATATGTTATGCTCTTTGGGAAGGCAAAAGTAGACTGATAACATTTTTAATAACTCTTGAAGGGCACCTTAGAGTTTCTCGTTCACTTCTAGAGCTCATTTCTCAAACTAGAGTATCTATTTTTTTTTTTTTTATTGCAGTGACTGTGGCTCAGGGGGTTGAGCAGGTCATCTACTAACTGGAAGGTTGCTGGTTCAACCCCTGGCTCCTCCAGTCTGCGTGCCCTAGTATGCTTGGGCAAGTTATTGAACTCCAAGTTGGTCCTGATGCATTGATTGGAGTGTGAATATTGGAGGTGCTCAGGCATAGAAAACAGAAGTGCTTGGGTGAATGAGATATCCTATATAAAGCACTTTGAGTGTCAGGTAGAGTAGAAAAGCGCTATATAAAACCAGTCAATTCACATGCTTTTTACTGCTTTTCTTAGTGCATTACTTGACTTTCAGGCCCCAGCCAGTTGCGGCAGATGGCGGCCCCTCCCTGAGCCTGGTTCTGCTGGAGGTTTCTTCCTGTTAAAAGGGAGTTTTTCCTTCCCACTGTCACCAAGTGCTGCTCATAGGGGGTCTTTTGACTGTTGGGTTTTCTCTGTAATTATTGTAGGGTTTTTACTTTACAATATAAAGTGCCTTGAGGCGACTGTTTGTTGTGATTTGGTGCTACATAAATAAAATTAAATTGAATTGAACTGAACTGAAGGTGACTCACACCACTCTGAGCAAAAATCTCTTATATCAGGTCGCTCAGTGTTCAGCAAAGGCAAGCTTGGGTTTTGCTAATATTGGTTTGTAACCGCTGTTTAAGATCGATGACGTTTCTTCTTTGTCACTGTTACACTGTACTTCCCTTTTGATTATCCAGCCATCTGCTTGTGTAATTCAGCGTTGCAGGGGCTGGAGCTTATGCCTGCTCTCATAGGGTGAGAAGCAGGGTACACCCTGGACAGGTCTCCAGTCTGCCTCAGGGCTATAAATTTAAATCAGGTAAGGCTTGTGATTTTTATGAACCTGTTGATGACACCTAATATATAAAAGATGGATGTAGCATCCATGACTTCACCCACTGGATTAGTCCCATTTTTATGCCTCGGCTTAAACTCCCTTGCCATGTATTTATAATCTAACCCAGTTAAAAAAAATTTCAAAAGCAGAATAATATTTCGATTGTTAAACATACCACACAAGAAGGGGGAGATGCTACTTTTAAAAGAGAAAGGAACAGATGAACAGCATTTATATTGCAAGAACTCTAGAATATTAAACAATCAGAGGATTGCCCATGAGCAGCACTTGGCAACAGAAGAACTCAGTTTTCGTGGGAAGAAGCCTTCAGCACATTCAGGCTAACAGAGGGGCAGTCATACCACTATCATTTTTATTCTTCTTTTCTTGTACAATTAGCCACAGCTATCAATATAAAGACATATCTAAAACACCTTCCACTTATGATTGAAAGACAAACAGAGAAAACTGTAAGCAATTTAGATCAAACGGAAGGTCAAGAACTCAGTTCCATTTTCTGTAAGTGGCTGAAAGTTGAATTAATTGGAAACAGCAACACCAAATGAGAAAGTAGAGATTCACATGCAGCCGCTTTATTTTCCATGAAAGCACGGATCCATCCTGCCTTCTATCAATGGTTCAAGCTGCTGGTGGAGGTGTACTGCTGTGGATATTTTCTTGGCACACTTTGGGCTCCTCAGTGCCAGTTGAGCATCTTTGAATGGAACAGCCTGCTGGCCATTCTCTTTATGAGCACTGTGTACCCATGACTACTTCCAGCAGAATAATACATCATGTCACAAAGCTCAGATCATCTCCAACTTGTTTCTTGAAAAATCACAACACGTTCTTTGCACTCAAATGGCTTCAATATTCATCAGCTCTCAATCAAACAGAGCACCATGGGGTGTGGTGGAATGGGAGTTTTGTATCATGCATGTGCAGCTGATAAAACTGTGTGATGCTATTATGTCAATATGGACCAAAATCTCAGAGGAATGTTTTTAGCACCTTAATGAATCTGTATCATGTAGAATTAAGGCAGCCCTGAAGGCCAAAGGAGGCCTAAGCCAGTATTAGCAAGGTGTACCTAATACAGTGGCTGGGGAGTGTGATCGCTAGTTCAAAGCAAAAGAAACACAAAGATAATGCGAATAATCAAATATGAAGTAAATGTCTGAAACAGGCTGGTACAGTACTCATCTTAATTGTGATGCTGTCACCACGTTCTGTCTTGGATCCAGTACTATCTCCACACCTTTCAGTCCTTCATGCTTGGCTGTATCAACACTCATCCACACAAGCAATATGGGATAATGGACTTACATACTAGTCTCTGGAGCTTGAGAAAAGGGCAGCTTGACTTCTTTTTTTTTCTTGAAGACAATCAGTGGTTTCAGATTAAACCAATTTAGGACTTTTCTCCATTGTTTCATGTGACCTATTGAGGTCACTGGAGCAAAGGTGTGAAAGGGGGTTGAGACATCTAGGAAGGGAGCTCAGGACAGCACTGTAAGGCCCCGTTTACATGATGCCGTTTCCACTGGAAACAGTGTCTTTTGATGCGTTTCAGCCTTCTGTTTACACGACAGCGTTTCAGAAACGATCTGCGTTTACACGATGACACGTGAAACGATGAAAACGATGCAGTTCCCATGCCAGGCCACAAGTTGGCGGTAGTTTTCTCTTTGCAAAGCTTGTTTACGCAAGACGTGCATGCGTGGAGGGACACAGCAGGGAGCGCGGCAAATTGTTCATTACTTACAAAACGGCCTGAGAGGTTTTGTGTGGCCTGACGATGAGGTTGGATCGCTGGTGCACACAACGCTGAATTACAAAACGGTAAAAACACAAGAAAAGCATAAGAAGCATTCGTGAATCTGCGAGTACTGTTTATCAATTTGCACGGAAAACTGTGGCTGTCGCAACCATAGTGCGTTGGTGCGAGTCACCCTTTCTCAAATCACCCCGGTTTCAAGCATTTACACGATAACGCAAGCCGGTGCGTTTCTGAAACACTCCACTCTGGACCCCGTTTCCGAAACACATCATTTTCACTCTGTTGTGTAAACGGAAGGGCGAAACTCATCAAAACGACGCCGTTTTTATTTTGAAACGGTGTCGTGTAAACAGGGCCTAAGTGGGGGAAAGTAGGCGACGTAATCCACCTCCTCTGTTCAATGATGGTTGTTCACAGTGGACATACTGTATATGGCTTCTTTTACTCCTCTTTCAAACCATCTGTCTTCCCCGTCCAAAATGTGAACATTGGCATTCTCAAAAGAGTGACCTTTGACCTTCACATGCAGATGTACAGCTGAGTCTTGTCCTGTTGAGGTGGCTCTTGTATGTTGTGCCATTCGTTTGTGAAGAGGCTGTTTGGTTTCTCCAATGTAGAGGTCTGAGCTCTCTTTTCCAAGCTCCAGAGACTACTATGACCCGTGAAGAAATATACTCATGATATATGCCATATGTATACCTTATGTACATTTACTTGCCTGAGAGATTTGTTGTAGACTGGAAGAGAAACATAACTGATTAAAAATACAGAAGCTTATAATGTTTCGTGTCACTGTCATCAGGAACTTTGTGTTCGCACTGTGCAACGGACCACACTGATGGAGACTACACAATGATAGAAATGGGGACATTGAGGTCACCCAGCTGTTGAAATTCTCTGTTTTCCACATATTGTTTTGTATAATGATGTAACCAAGATTGATAAGCTGAGACTAAATGAAACTGTAAGCTGAAAAAGAATGTGCCAGCGCTTCATGTCATGCCTAAGGGCATGAGATGCAGTCCTGACCCAGATTAATCTGTAAAACAGTTTGAAATGGCTTAATTAAATTTAATAATTGGACTCCTTATTCCGTTGCTGTGTGTCTTATTCCTGTTCGATAAACGAACATGCCGAAACCTGCTGCAGGTTTCTTCACCTGCATGACAGAACCTACACAGACAGACTTAAATAGTACTTTTTTTTTTTACTACATCTGAGTACTCAAAGTAGTTTTTATGAATTTCTATCAATTCTACTAAACCTAAAAAGAAGCTTACCAAAACAGAGATGGTTGCTATGATAAGGAAATAATAAGGGAAACACATTGAATTGAGCAGACTCACTGCAGACCTCAGCTTTTTAGCTCAAGAAAGCACGTGAATTCATACTAAAGGAAACAGCAGTGACGGCTCACAGTTGTCTGCAGTTAGAAACACATGTTAGACTCACAGGAACACATGGAATGTGATTATAAAAGATGGATTTCCCCTTGTTACCTTTCTTACAGACATTGGACTGGGCTTTTTTTCTTGTGCTTGTAGATAAATTATGAAATATTGCTGCTGCCATATAGAAGCATTAAATATTAAATGAGCTTTTGCTCATTTATTATCAAGCATTTACATTTATGCGTGACTACAGCAGCCAGAACACAGCGGTTCTGCGCTGTGTGAGACAGAGGAATCAGGACGAAAGCCTGAACGTGCATTCCTATTAAAAATGTAATGTAAATGCAGCCAGCTGAAATCATCCAGGCCAGCGTTAGGACAAAGCGTGCACATCATGGATATCACGTCAGGGTCATGTTTTGCCTTTCCTGGGCATTTTTTTTTTCTCTGAGAAGTTGTAAAGAAATACAAAGTGGTGGAACGTTTCCTTTCAGTGTGCTTGTTCTGGCAGTGCAGCTGTGGGTCACGTGACTAACCTTTTAAACTAAAACGGGTAGATTACAGTTCTCTCGACAGACGTCCTAGCCAAACTGCTCTCTCCACAGCAGCAGGAGGGGCTCTGGCTGACGATCTGTCAACTATTTGGTTAGTGGGCAACCAACCGACTCCCGACCCCCTGCTGCCAGCACACAAATCCTGCAAGTGTTTCTAATTTATGGTCAAATCTGGATACTTCGTACACAGCTGTGCATTATACCCTTTGGCATAATATGACTTACTTACTTGATAATAATAATGAATAATAAATATAATTGGTAAAGAATGCATCATTTATTTTGACATCAACTTTTTTTTTTTTTTAAATAGGTCCTGTTAAAATACGCAATCAAATCCTTCAGTTTGGAGTATGTTTTTCTGGATTAGCCTATGTGCCTAAAATGCTACAGGCTTCCTACAGACTTAGTATTAAGAAAAAGAGAAAAGCTTTTTTGTACACATGGTGACTATAAACTTGACCACAGAGCTCCTGGTTGCCTGACTTGTGGCTGCGTTGTAGAAGACAGAGATAAACAATGTGGGCCGTGGGAATTGGGCTGGAGATGTACCACTGAACCAATTCCATAATCAATACTCTGAACAGCAATAACGAGCTTCTGCAGGCAGCAGGAAGAGCTGCTGATGAGAGAGGGAGGGATGGAGAATCTGCTGACTGCAGCAATGCTTTGCACTTCAAACTAAGACATATGGGTCATCTAAACTCCTGCAAGTATAAAACTTAAAGTTAGCCAAACTGAAGAGGCAACATTGTCCATTTATCTATTGAGCTAAAAGAGATCTATTGATCTCTTTTAGCTCAAGGCTAATCCAGGATTCCTTTAAGTTTATAGGGACAAATTACCCAAATGAAGAAAAAATGGACTTTTGTGAATGTTTAATGTTCTGTGCTTGATTACAGGCTTTAGGTACTAGTGGAGAACCTTGAAGCATGTGGCTTATTCTAATCCCTGGTCTCCTTTTTTGTTGGCCCGACACCTGCAGGAGTAGATGCTACTGGTGGGCGTTAAAGCAGTCGCTTCAGTGTTTTGGACAATTATTTAATTAAGTCTCAATCTGTATGATCAACATTCAGGTTTTACAAAATTAAGCAGTTTCTCTGAGTCGTATGTTTGGCAACATTTAGGCCACGTAAGGCCAAATGTTCCACTGAGGCAAACAGGAAGCGCTGCTCAGTGAGTGGGCCTCCACTAATGAGAATGCCGCATAATTCATGTGTTTTTCTGCTGTCCACAGCTGATTATTTCACAGCATCCTCACAGATGCAGCCACACATCCTGAAGATGCTTCGACGTGGATTGAAATAGCTTTTAGTGATTAGATACATTTAGATATTCTCTGTGAGGACATCATGAATCTGTTAACAAGAAAAACCAACAGGATTTAGTGCTAATTATTACCAGCAAAGCAATTTAAACTGTTTGCGTGGCCTCAAATGTCACTCACTCACTAACGCAACAGTTCAAGTCAGAATTACTTTCACCTCAACGTCTGCTCGGTCACACGCATCTCATCTCAACTCCCTACTCATCTGTTATGAACATATTTAATTCAGGGAACGCTCTCATGAAACTGAGACTTTTGAGGAGAAAATGGAGGGGAATAATAATGAGGAAGGGAGGATTTTGGACTCAAAACTAGCCATTAGCTGTATCAGCCTGTGTCAGCAGTTTCCAAACCTTATCTCTGACAAGGTTTTCTGGAGCAACACTGAAGTAATTAACACTATCTAGAGGTTATCCGCAAAGAGGGAGCCTTGAGGAAAATAAGGAGGTTGCTGTTGCTGGGCAATGTTGCATTTCATCCTGTTTTTCTGCCGAATGTTCATGTACACAGAGACACCACCGTCCCATAACATCCGGGCCCCCACCAGTCAGTCATGAGGGTTAGCGACAGTGTCGGGGTTAGGTGCACATCCACGCCTTCACATGCAATTTTCTCCTACATGGCATACTTAATTGGAAATTATATAACAGAATGCCAAGTGCATGTAAGAGACGTGATTTGTAGGGTCACATCTTCTAGTTCCTGAATCTTGTTGTTGTTTTTCATGTTGCTCATGGGCACTCTGGCACCTTCAGATAATGAGCAATTAAATCTGATTGGTAGGTTAATGCATATTACTGTCAAATGAGTTTGTGTCTTGTGTGCTGCAGCCTGGCGTTACTTTCAGTGACGGCATGGAAATGCTGGCTCAGCAATAAGAAAATAATGACATGTTTTGGCATTTTTAATACCAAAGGAGTTGATTCTGCAGATGTCTTCACCGTGTAATTCAAGCAAGTTATATAGGTAACCAAATGTTTTCCAGAATAAACCGCAGTCTCCTGTGGTGCCTCGGTGAGGCCAGAGTAAGATAGAGTCAGACATTTTGCCAGATGAATAAACAATCTTTATCTCCACTTAGGCTACACGGAATTTCACTACATGCAGTGGTGTCATGTATTCCCCTTGATATTTTCTTCTTTACTGGGAAGCGGCCTCTGTGCTAGACGTTTTATCCAAAGTATGTCATCAAGCTATACCAGTAGGGGATATTTGCTCTTTTAGGTATTCTAAGCATTTAGCCGGCCAGTGGGATTTTTCACAAGGAAAAGCCATTTCTGAGACATGTCTGTCAGCATTTTTCAGAGGCACAGATAAGAGTGTTGCACTGGTGGGGAGGAAAGAATGGACAGGATGGGGGAAGTCAGAGACAGACTGTCCCTATTGATGTGGAGACAGCAAGGAGAATGAAGGGGGCAGCTGAGACAGATGGATGGATCTGATAGACAGGAATACCAATCAGAGACAGAGCAGCAGAGCATATAAGCAGAGACTGAAAATAGTGTGGAGGAGTTTCTCTGCTGCCTCCTGTAATGACTCCAGTGGGAGGAGATTACTGGGTACAAAACAAAGCTAAGGTCTTCCCTGCTGATCATCAGAGAGCTTTATCATCATGAAAGGGCTTCCCGTACATGAAGGGCACATCTACTTCCTGTGTGCCTTATGAACGTGATCACAGCAACTCTAATGAAACTGAAGTAATTAATTTCCACCTGTTTTGCATGTTTATTCTATTGAAGAGCGTATCATTCATTTTATATGCAAAAGAACCAGAGAGGGTAGTTGTACCTAATCCTCTGATATGACACGTTGGTGTGCACTGCGTCAAGTGATACTGTATGCCACAGAAAGACAACAACTAAATTTTGTAGTGGCAATGCAATAACTGTGCTGGATTAAGGGAAAGGTCATAGTCAGGGTTTAAAATGGTGCTTTATTAAGGTTAGAGGACAATCTTTTTAAAATGCAAATGTTTTGTCACCCATCCATCCACCCTAACCACCATCCCACACCGACTCTACAGTTTTATGACAACACCTGTGCACTATTCATAATTCTTATTATGAATTAAATTACCCATCCATTATGTTGTAGGCACAACTCCTCTTGAACAACCTATCCCTTACTTCCCCTGGGGTGGCTGTGGCTCAGGAGGTAGAGCAGGTCATCTACCAACTGGAAGGTTGGTGGTTTGATTCCTGAATGCTCCCATCTGCATGCCAAGATACTGACCCCCGAGTTGCTCTCCGATGCAACCATTGGAGTGTGACTGTTAGATAGAAAGCATTTTGATAGAGAAAACAGTGCTCGTATGAATGTGAATGGGTTAATGCAAATGTGTTGCATAAAGTGCTCTACTAGAGAAGAAAGTAACTTCAGATGTGTGTAGCAGGGAGTCTGCTACCACACAAGGTCAGACAGGGAATTGAGAGCAACCAAGAGGACAGAGAGAGCCAGAAAACTACACACAGAATGACCCCAGCCAGCAGATTTGAACCCTGGACCTTCTTGCTGTGAGGCTCCAGTGTTAACCACTGCACCAGTATGCTGCTTATTTAAAATAAATTAAATAAATTAAAAATAATTGTTGTAGTGTGTGTTTAGCAGATGAATACCTCAGTACAGATGGTTGTCTTTCTTTAAGAAGAAGATCCTATAAAAACTTTGTACGGCAGTTTAAAGAAAAAACAAAAACAAAACTTTAGGTTCTTGTCTCCTTTCTACTGATCCAGGACCAACACCAAGGTGCTCCTGGATGGGTGAACCCTTTTCCCTCCTTTATGTTTAAACCTGCAGAAATAGTTGGCATGGCTATAAAAATATTTTGTTGTGTGAGTTGAAATATGGGAGCTTGTTTCTTCTTCTTCTTTATGCTCCTTTAGGGGTTACCACATTTCACCCTATTGTTACACCAACCCCCTGCATGTCCTGCACTACATCTATGAACCTCCTCTGTGGTCTTCCTCTTTTTCTGGAAGCTCCATCTTCAACATCCTTTGTCCAGTATATTCACTATCTCTTCTTTGTACCTTGTAGACTTGTGTTACTGACTTTGTCTCCAAACTGCTCAACCTGAGCTGTCCCTCTGCTGTACTCATTTCTAATCTTGTGCATTTCCCAACAAAAAAATCTTAGCACCTTCAGCTCCACGTCCTGTCTTTTTCACAGTCTCCAAACACTAAATCATAGCAGGTCTCACTACCACTGTAAACCTTCCAGTTCAGTCACAACTCACCCCTGACACTCCAGTCACTCCACCCTGCCTGCACTCTCTTCTTCACCTCTCTTGTGCGCTGTCTATTGCATTTGATGGTTGACCCCAGGTCAGGCTTCGCTAACTCTACCTACATGTTCACTTTTCCACCCGTCTCCCTCTCATTCACACCATCAACTCTGTCTTGCTTCTACTGACTTTTATTTCTCTTTTTCTCCAGAGCATTTCTCCACCTCTCCAGGCTCTCATATACCTGCTTCCAGCTCTCACTCCAGATCACAGTGTCATCTGCGATCATCACAGTCCGCGGAGACTCCTGTCTGACCCCATCTGTCAGCCTGGCAAACAAGGGGCTCAGAGCCGATCCCTGTTG
Organism: Archocentrus centrarchus; assembly: GCF_007364275.1. Taxonomy (NCBI): domain Eukaryota; kingdom Metazoa; phylum Chordata; class Actinopteri; order Cichliformes; family Cichlidae; genus Archocentrus; species Archocentrus centrarchus. Next base: position 27,727,797 of record NC_044369.1, on the reverse strand, counting down.
TAATCCCACCTATCTGCACAACTCACCACTGTCTCACTGTCCTCATGCATGTCCTGCCTCACATACTCCTCTGACACTCCTGACCTCCTCAGGCAGGGCCACAGTTGCTCTCTTAGCGCCCAATCATATGTTTTTTCTAGATCTACAAAGACACAGTGAAGCTCCTTCTGACCTTCTCTGTACTTCTCCATCAACACTCTCAAAGCAAACACCGCATCAACAACTCTTTCCCATATCTTCATTGTATGACACATCAGTTTTATCCCTCTGCTGTTACTACAGCTCTACACATCACCCTTGTTCTTTAAAATCTGTACCAGTACACGTCTTCTCCATTCCTCAGGCATCGTCTTACTCTCCAAGATTATGTTAAACAGTTTGCTCAAAAAGTCCACTGGCCGCTCTCCTAGACATCAACATACCTCCACATCTGGACCAACTGTCTTTCCACTCTTCATCCTCTTCATAGGTGCCCTCACTGCCTCCACACTAATCCTCTGCACTTCCTGATTTACCAATTCTTTCATCAGTCCTCTTCTCTCACTCTGATTTTCTTCATTCATGAGCTCCTCAAAGTACTCCTTCCATCTTTTCAGCCCACTCTCTTCAAATGTTAGCACATTTCCATCTGTATCCTTAATCACCCTAACCTGCTAATACTTTTCTGTACTTCCTTATTCCACCACCAAGTCTCCTTGTCCTCTTTCCTTTGTCCAGAGGAAACACCAGACACCTTCTTGGTACAGCAACTCTTCCCTGCTGCCCAGAGCTTCTCTCAACTCCCTCCTGAACTCTGTGTAACATTCTTCTTTCTACAGCTTCCACCATTTAATCCCTGCCTCTGCCTTCACTCGTTTTCTCTTCTTGATTTCAAAAGTCATCCTACAGACTACCAACCGATGCTGCTTAGCTAAATTCTCTCCTGACACCACCTTGCAGTCTCAGATCTCTTTCAGATTACTACTTCTACATAAGATGTAGTCCACTTATGCGCCTTCCTCCACTCTTATATGTCACCCTCTGTTCCTCACCCTTCTTAAACTATGCATTTCTCCCCTTAACACGTAAAGATGAGCTGATGCGCTCCCACTGGACTGTTTGATATTATGATGAGGAGAATGAAGGTGTGATATTGATGTGACACAAGAAGCTAGTGTGGAGGAAGGCGAGTGAAATGAGGTGAAGAAGTATGCAGATGGTGCCAAACCCAAAGGGGATAGTAACTGGCATCCCACTCTTTGTGAGATAAGAGGATATAGCAGAATGTATCCTGCATAACTTTAAGCTGTGATCAATATTACAAAATACTGTGTAGGAGATATACAGCGCAATAGGTTACAGCACAATTTAGAATCTGTTATCTATCATTATCTGCAAGAAACTCACAGTTTCTTGCAGATAATGGAACTAGAGTGGCATCTGACCAGAAGCTAATAACTGCATGGTAACATATAATATGCAAAACTGCAGTGATTGACTGAATGTGTAAGAAGGATTTTGTTTTTATCATTTGTTTTCTGTTTTTTTTTTTTTTTAATCCCTCTAAGTATAGGAAGGGGATTAAAGAAAGGGGGAAAAAACCCCAATTGTTCCATGTGGGATTTCCTGAGAATGAGTTTCAGATGTTGACAAGCTGCATTTCTATTTTGGTTTTTTAGAAGTGGCAGTATATATGAATGTGAATTTTGGACACAGTCATTGTTGAGAGCTGAGAAAAAGAAAAAGTCAGACATAAAGGGAAGTGGGAGTGAGGAAAATGTGGAGAACAGAGACAGATGATATAAAAGAAGGAAAGCTTATCATCCCTGTCTGCAGAGGTAAGCTATCTGACATTCCGGCTGGACTTTAGGCCAGCAGCAGGGTGGAAAATTCCTACCCTCTTAGGTGCTATCAAAAAGCACAACTACAGTGAAAAAAAGAGTACACAATAGAGGAAGGATTCAAGAAATGTGCCAGCCACAAACGAGCCCCCTCATATAAAAATTCCAGTATAATAAAATAATAACAGTCTATTCTACTTTTCAATGAGCCAGTTGTGACTTATTGTAACCTACCCTTGACCTTGTAGATGTTAACTGATTGATTTAAGTCATTCATCCTAAATGTTGTGAGCAAACCTCTGCCTCCTGAACAACCTGTTACTTATCCTCCCTCCCTCACAGAAACTGCAGATGTGTGCAGTGAGGTGTAATTTGTTTGATCCAGTTCTTTGAATCTGGATGTGAAATGAAAAGGTTTAACTAAATGCTATAAAACAAAAAGAAAAAAAGAATTTCTGAAGCAAAGTTTCACCCATCCATCAGTTCATTTCGGATGGATGGGACTGCTCCCCCAGCAGTCTCAGTAGAGCTACCCGGACCTCGCTGTCGGAGGGACTTACAGCTCTTCTGGTTTCCTGCTGGCTGTGAGACATGATCTCTCGAGAATGTTCAGGGTTGCCCCGGGGCGTCTTCCCGACCAGACATGGCTGGAATGTGTCACCTCTGAGGCATTTAGGGATCCTAGTCAGATCCTCAAACCACCTCAGCTGCAGTGACTTGTGGCGAAGCAGCAGCAGGGTGATCCCTCTGAAGTTGGAGCACACTTTAACCCCAGTTTACCAATAGTAACTGACCGCCCTGCCATATTTTAGAATAATATAGAAATTAGACTTATTATTTCTTATGACTGTTTATAATTCAGATCTTATTTCTACATTGATTTGCACAAATACTCAAATTATCTTCAATAATCAATAAAGGTGGGTAAAAGAATTAATAGCTTCTTAGCTTTCATATGGTTTGACATGACAAATTAATATCTGATCAGCATGCTATTAAAGTGAATGTGGCACGCCCTTAGTCTAACCTCTGCCAGAGGTTACATACATGGGCTGCTTCCCAATTTTAGGACATGACTGCAAAACACTAACACAGTTATATTACAACCCCACTTCTAAAGAGGTTGAAGTGCTGTGTAAAATATAAATATAATGCAAGGATTTGTATATCTCATAAACCCATATTTTATTCATAATAGAACACAGAAAACAGACTGCTGATAAATCAGCTGATAAATTTGAGTATTTAATGAAAAATATTAGCTCATTTTAAACTTGATGGCAGCAACACGTCACAAAAAAGTTGGGACAAGATCACGTTTACCACTGTGTAGCATCTGGGAACTGAGGAGATTCCTGCTGGGAGAGGAATGTTGTCCCATTCTAGTCATCTGTTTGCACAACAGTCCCGAGTCTTTGTTGTATTTTTTGTTTCATGATATACTAAATATGTTTTCAGTTGGTGAAAAGTCTGCGTTCCTGGGCTGCCTGTGGACCCAAAGAGGTCTCCAGATTCCCAGGAACTTTTGATGATATTATGTGCCGTAGATGACGAGATATTCAAAGTCTTTGCAATTTTACAACAAGGATCTTTACTCCTGAGAAACTCTGCCTCTCTAAGATGCTCTTTTTATACCCAATCGTGTTACTGATCTGTTGCAAATTAACTTAATTACACTATATTTCCAAAAGTATTCACTCACCCATTCACATCACTGAATTCAGGTGTTCCAGTCACTTCCATGGCCACAGGTGTATGCACCTAGGCATGCAGACTATAAGCATTTGTGAAACTTCACGTGGCCTTCAGACTAGATCGAGAACAGTGTGTAGAGAGCTTCATAGAATGGGCTTCCATGGTCAAGCAGCTGCATCCACGCCACCACTTGACTCTAGAGCAGTGGAGACGTGTTCTCTGGAGTGATGAATCACGCTTCTTTGTCTGGCAATCTGATAGACAAATCTGGGTTTGGTGGTTACCAGGAGAAAGGTACTTGTCTGACTGCATTGTGCCAAGTGTAAAGTTTGGTGGGTGGGTGGGGGTTATGGTGTGGGGTTGTTTTTCAGGAGTTGGGCTTGGCCATGTAGTTCCACTGAAAGGATCAGGCCTGGGCTGCTGGGGTTCCAATGATGCACTGAATATTTCTTTATCATTCACCTCTTTTTACTCTGTTTGTACACCACTCTGCATTTAATAATTACTTATTATTAATCTCTGGCTCTCTTCCACAGTGTGTCTTCTGTCCTGTCTCTCTCCCCTCAGCCCCAACCGGTCGCGGCAGATGACTGGCCCTCCCTGAGCCTGGTTCTGCCGCAGGTTTCCTCCTGCTAAAAGGGAGTTTTTCCTTCCCACTGTCGCCAAGTGCTGCTCACAGGGGGTCGCTGTGACTGTTGGGTTTTCTCTGTATTATTGTAGTGTCTTTACCTTAAAATATGAAGTGCCTTGAGGCGACCGTTTGTTGTGATTTGGTGCTATATAAATAAATTTGAATTGAATTGGATTATTGCGTTACCATCCAGCATCAGTGTATGACCTCACAAATGTGTATCTGGAAGATCAAAAATTCCCATAAACACTCCTAAACCATGTGGAAAGCCTTCCCAGAAGAGTTGAAGCTGTTACAGCTGCAAAGGGTGGGCCGACATCAAATTAAACCCTGTGGATTAAGAATGGGATGTCACTGAAGTTCATATGTTTGTGAAGGCAGATGAGCGAATATTGACAGTATGGTGTATGTGCAAAATGTTCCTCCAACTGTTTCTTTTAGTATCACTTACTTTTCTAGCCTTTTGTTGCCCCATCCCAACTTTCCTGAGATGTGTTGCTGGCATCAAATTCAAAATGAGCTAATATTTTACATGTTACATGTACAAGTTTAAACATTTGACAGGTTTTCTATGTTCTATAGTGAATGAAATGTGGGTTTATGAGATTTGCATATCATTGCATCATTTTTTAAATTTTATGCAGTGTTCCAGCTTTTTTGGGACTGGGGTAGTACTCTGATTAAGGCTAAAGAAAATAATATATCTTGTGTCTATAAAGTGAACATATATGTACAGTGTCTCTGGCTCCAGATCGCTGTTGCTTATGTATTCTGTTGAGGACAACCCCACATACATTCATTAGATTTGGATCAATAAAGAGCTGTTGTTTTTAAGCTTGTAAGCAATTACTGCTCTTCCTGCAGAGGCTACTGTCAAATCTAACAACTTCATTCAGTAAACTCAATAAATGGAAAGCCTTCAGGTGCCAAGCTATCCCAGGTGGATGTTGAGGTTATTACAATGAAATTAACATATTATAAGCTGTGTAAAAACAATTTCCTGTCCACCAGCCTTTCAACAAGACCATTTTCTTATATGGGAATAAGTGTCAGTTAAAACCGTTAAAGATTTGACAGTTAAAAGCATCGACTTAACATTTGATGAAGTGATTTTGTAACAGTGTCTTTAAAGTTTCTTTGGGCTCTGAGTTGCGTCTGATCAGTGTTTTCACACTAAACACTGAGTGAACACAAAGTTCAAACCAAATGTTGTGATATCAACTGCAGCACATGAGTCAATCAGCGGTCTCCTGTGATATTAACCTCTTAACATCCACCAGTTCAATGACATCTAGGGTTGGCGTTGGGTTGTTGGTTTAGACAAATGTTAAAGAGGCATCCAAATATTTTTATCCCACAAACTTGATTATGTTTAATTTCAAATACAGTCCCATATATTGATTTTGGCATCAACTTTCTGTTAACAGCGTTTTGTTTTGGTCTTCTCAGGAGAGGAAAATTCCTTTAAAAGGTGTGGATGTAGACCTGACCCAAACCAAACCCCTAACCCTAACCCTAGATGGGTCACCATTGACTTGATAAAGAGGTTAAGAGTGGTTCTTTCAAATCAGGTCATCACTTAATGAACAAATGAACTATACAAATTCAATTTGACTTTGTTAAAAAGCATATTTACAAGACTGATTTTGTTTTCTATGAATAGTTTCCCCTTTCATAACAACTGTATGGGTTTAAACTTAAGGGCATGACTGCTTCACATCCACTGATTTGACTCACTTAACTGGACCTCTTGACTGTGTGTGTGTGTGTGTGTGTGTGTGTGTGCGCTGTTGGTGACTTTTGAAGCAGTTTTGTTGTCTGAAGACATATGGCTTGCTATGTGGTACAACTTGTCCAACACAAATCCACAGTTTTGGTGAGTGAAATTCTAATAATAAAAGCTAAAGACAGCAGCGGCTGTACTTCATCAGGCTGCTCAAAAAAGCCAGAGGAAAAATCTCTCCAACAAGTCATTAAAACAGCAGAGAAAATCACTGGTTCTGACCTCCACCGTGTGGACACACTTTACACAAAATAGCACAGAACAGCCACCGGATGTCCACTCCAGATACACAGACCAGTACACAGACTAGTATAAGAAAACACAGATGGCAATTTAACAAAATGCATTTATGCATGTAAATTACATTTCTTGTAGGGTTATGTATCATTGAGTGTTACACATGAGCTTATATGTGTGGACAGTTAAAACGTATTAATCCACCATGCAAAGGCAGAACGGTGGTGCAGTAGTTAGAAATGTTACCTCACAGTGATCTGGCTGTCTGAGGAGCTGCCAAATGTCTTAAATATGAACAGACGTCCTTTCTTGTTTCTTTCAAGCTTACGTGTGAAGGTACTGTTTGTCTTTTTCTGGAAAAACAGGGTTTTTCACTTCAGTTCAATTGTATTTATATAGCACCAGTTCAAAACAACAGTAATCACAAGGTGCTTTATGCCGTTAATGGAAAGACCCAACAATGTGTGAGAGAGAGAACCCCAACCATCAGATAATCCACTCTCTCTAAGGACTGGAAGATAGTGGGGAGGAAGAACTCTCTTTGGCAGACCTTTGGCAGAACCAGGCACGGGGAGAGGCAGCCATCTGACTTGATTGGTTGGGGATGAAGGGAAAGAAAAGAGCTTTCCGACATTCAAACCATTCCAGTTTACATGACTGGGAAAGTTGTCTTTCCAATGAATTTTATTTTCCTTGCTGTTCTGCAAGAAAACACCTGCCTCTGTGTGTGTGTGTGTGTGTGCAGCATCCAGATCAAAAAGCTGCTGCTTTTGATGAGCTGCTGTGAGGAGCAACTCCATGTGTTCTCCCAGAAACTCAGCACAGCTTCCCCTGGTTCCCCTGCAGTTGCTTTCATGGCCCAGATATGTTTGATTCCCCCCCCCCCCCGAATCTTTCCCTGCTTCCTTTTGTCTCCTTCATCCATCTGTTCTCTGCTCTCTTTGTTCTTGCTGCATCTCTGGCTCACCCCTGTGGCCGTGCCTTTAAGGACAGTGTATCAAACACATCACAAGCTTTTTTTTTTTAGCTGGAGCTTCTCTGTGTATCCACATGTGTGTGTTTCTATCTTACAATCCACGTAACACATATGTTATTCAAGACGAATATTCTGCTTGTTCCCCTATTCCCCTGAGGAATTTTCTTGTAGTGAATCCAAATGTATTTCCACAATACAAGGCACCAAACTGCACAAATCTCAATGTGTGTATTCTAATGGTCCCAGCACCTGCTTTGGAAGAGTCCTCTGTTGTTATGCTTTTTGGGTATTTCCAGTTTGTCCATCTCTCTCCCTCCTTCACGCTCATGTGTGTGTAACTCTTTCTGTCCTTTGCTCTCATGCTGTCATTCCCTATCTCTGTCTTTTGGTTGTTCCTGCTAGCTTTGTTCCACCCTGCGTGAAAACAGATATGAGACACTCGGAGAGGGAGTGGGGTAATTTGACATCGCTGTAGGTGGTTGTTTGCATCTGGCGCACATTCTCTGGGTGCCTTTGGCTGTCTCTGTCTACCTCTATCAATCTGTTTTTCAATTAGATTCAAACTGTTTTATTGGCACAGTCTAATTCTCTCTCTCTTGTAAAATTTTCAGTCTCTCTTACCAACCTCAAATCTACCCGCTCTAACCACTTTCATCAGTTTGTCACTCACTGCTCATCACATCCCGATATTGCCAAGTAGTTGTTTTTCCTGAGACCAACATTTGCATGCTACCCAAGGGGCAACAGCTGCCTCAGCCAATCAGTATTTGAGATGTCATCACAGAAAGCCCTTCTGCCTTTGCCAGCAAATAAATAAATAAATAAATAAAATTACAAGACCTGCTAGCCAGACATCAGTCTGGTTACACTGAAGTAATTTAGATGATAATATGTTTATAGTCTACTTAGCCCTAGCTAATTAAAATGCCAAAGCTAGTAAGCCAGTGCCAACCAGTTTACTGCAAATACAGACATTTACCTGTCAGTTGTCAGCTTCATCACAAAGTCAGAAACATTGATTGGCTGAGTTGCCCTGACAGTCATATAAATGTTGGTCTCAGTAAAAGAATCACTTGGTAAAATGAGGACATACCAGTGTTTAGATTCTCTGGTCCCCACAGTGAAGGTCAGACCTGTAAAAAGTCACTGTCCTGGTTTCCTCTAACCACTCACTTATCAATCAAAACACCATGTCCTTTGGTATTAATATTTATAGTTCCTAGCTGGCACTGCTATCTTACATATACTCTTACTTTTACTTTACTTTGTACCATTTTATTCTGCATAAGTGGTACAAAAAATAATGCTTAAGTTAGTAGTAATTTTAGCTGTTTCTGCTTAGGCTTGGTGCTAGGTTTGCTTGCTTAGCACCCTTCAACAAGAAAGTAATTTAGTGGGTTTCCCTCGTGGCTGTGGGTCCACAGCACATACGCATGCAGTTCCTCTAAGTTCCACTTGAGGCTGATCACAAAAGCCAGGTTTTGTTGACACTTTGTTGATGATGTAGCGGCTAGCTGCAAGCCATGACCACTTGGAGTCACTAAACTTATCAATGAAATTGTCTGACAAATAATATGCAGTTTATTGGTGCAGCTTGTTAATGAAGCTTGCCAGTGTTACAACTCCACCCTCTCCTGGTCACTCTTGGCTAATAAAAAAGACAAAAAAAAAGATAAGAAAAACAAAACAAAACCACCCCACCAGAAAAAAACACGGTGGTGGTCATAACACTAAAGTTAACACTGATGCGTGGCATCACTGTGGCATTACAGTATAACAGTTTTACCGTTAATGATTAAAGTTAATTTCAGGAGTTACTTTAAATGCGCCTCAGCTGCTTCTCACCTTTTTCTTTTTAACCTGCCAGCTGCAGGCCATGCTGACTGTGCTGGATAGTCACTGTTAGATTTTTGTTGAGGAAAAACTAGTTTGCATATAAATCGATAACAAATCATATGGCAGTGGGCAATGGTAAGCAGGAGCTACAAGAAGCTGAAGAGCTGCAGGTGCACTTACAGGACTTGTAATTTTGCAGAGGTGCAACCCTGAATTGGACAAGTGGAAGAACATGGATGGATGGATGATTATTTTCACGATTGTGTGTATTAAAAAAAACAAAAAACAAGGGAAGTGTTAGGTTCTCTCTATACAATACCAGGATGGATCAAACATAATTACACTTTCATGAAAGCAAAATATTGTGTTAATTCCAGGCCGCTGCTGATACAAGCCATTAACATCCTGTAAACAGATAGCCACTTGGGCCACTCTAATTAGTCCCAGATTACTACACCTCTTCACTGATTTGCTCTCCCTCTGTTCCTGTCTTTTTTTTTCACCTGCACATGTACTACTATTAACCTTTAGGCAGTAACTATTTTCAGATGGTAATCACCATATGGTGATGGCTTATAGCACTTTTACAAACTCACTTTTAATGTTTACCAGGATGTGGAGCTGGCACATACATGATCGTGTGTACATGATCATCTTAAAGCTGTGATTGTTGCCATGTCCCCATAGACTCCTACATTAAAATGTCTAACAGTATAACTTTAAAAATCATGTTTGCAGCCTTGGTCTCTGTGGTTAGTATGGCTGGATTTCTTTCCTCTTCAAAACAACCATACTGCAGGGGGGAATTTTTTTGTACCTCATCTATCCGGATCCTTGAGTTAGGAGCGTGTCCTGATGGGAATTTTGTGCTCAGCTTTTGTTAATAAGCTCATCAGTTAGTCTGTAGTGGATATGTGTGATCTAAACTTGTACAGCAGCTCTTTAACCAAGCTTGCTAGTGTTAGCTGATAACTTAGCACTCTACCATCCATCCATCCATCCATCCATCCATCCATCCTCTTCCACTTATCTTCTTACCTTGTTTTAAAAATAAAATTTTTCTACACATGCATTGTTCTAGAAAAAACGTGGAAATTAGTATATAATGATGGTGGTTTATCACGGCGATGATGTTAGAAAAATGAGGTGAGCTTGTGAAACAGAGGGGTGAATGAGGAGATGAGGAGGTGAGGAGGTGGGCGCTGAACTGTCTCACGAGGGTTCCTTTCTGGATTTCCTGGAAACACCACAGCCGTTCAGGTTTATCTTGACATCATAGCCTGTTAGGTCAGGGGCAGTATGAGACCGATCAGAAATATTATTAAGTGGGTGAATCCTTCATCTTACCAATGATGCAGCACTGTCGCATTTAGCATCTGTGATGTACCATGTCTCTATAATTTCTGGTCATATCTGGAAACCAACCACAGATTTCGTTTAATGCGTATCACTTTAAGTTTTCCAGTTAACATTAACAACCATGGTATGAATAACCAGCCCAGAGAATAACTGAAGGAGCCTTATAAAAATCCTCTCATTATCTGCAGGATATTATTATTATCTGCAACAGCCGATCATTAAAATCTGCTTGGCTTCAGATTTGCTGTGTGACCATCTACTACTTTCATTATTTTTTTCTAAGGGCAAAATTATAATGCAAGTTATAATGAAAGTCAAATTTATATTGACCAACATTATTATACAAGTTTACATTGTTGCCTTACTGGTGCTCTAAGGGTTTTTTCTTTTTAATTAAATTACTTGAACGTGCCCAATGACCGAACTGAGCATTTCTTATAATTATTCCAGTTATTATTATTTAGTTTAACTCCTGACTGTAAAATAAAATAATTTATTTATTTTTTTTAGTTGCCACTTGTGTATGCAGCTTCTTCCTGATTTTATGTTTCATGACATAAAATGACAACTACACAACAAAGAAGAAAATGTGTCCTCTCCTTGCCTGTTATAACATAACTTTGTATTCTTTTTACAGAAATACTTCTTAAAATGTGAAACTGGGTCCAATGATAACCTCAAGGACTGAGCAAAGCTGAAACTGGCACCTTCAGATTTCATCCTTAAAGGTAAATATTAAGTCATTTCTATTTTTTTAAAACATTTCTTATGTATAATGAAATAAGTTCTCAGAAGGTATTGATTGTCCAAATGACTACACAGAGCATCAAAGAATAGTGACTTTCTATTAATGACAATTTTACTAATGTTTTTATTTACAAAAATAAAAACGTTTAAGGCTGGTCACGTATAAATGGGCTGGTAATTAAACTGTGCGTTTTTACTAAAAACCTCATTCATAGATTTGCTTTGAATGTAATTCACCTGCAGCATCTTGGGGTTTCTTATCTTGCCCACAGATACTTCAAAATGCAGACTAGAGGAGGAACCACCAACCTACTCGGTAGACTGCCCGCTCTACTTCCTGAGCCAGCCCAACGTGAACATGTGCCTGGCACATTTGACTTGGTTTAATATAATTCTGTCCCATCTTTCTTAGCCCTTTCTTCTGTCCTCTTAAGACAGACAACAGGCTCTATTGCACCACCCAAGAGGCAGTACTGTACATGAAGCCAGATGCGCTGTTAGCGGAAAAGATGTTTTGATGGAGTGCTACAATAACCTTGCTACTGGAATTCATAACGGTACAGATACACCAGAAGCAGAGATTTATCTGCGTACTACTGACACAGCCTGATGCAGGATATGAGACTGAGATTTGCAGCATTAAATCAAACAGCCACACACAATCTCAAACTGAAATAGTTATTTTACAGCTAAACATTTACAAGAATTTACCACTGTCAGATGAATGGGTAGATACTTCACCCAGTTATATTTCATCTTGTTATTCATTTTGCTTTAAAAATGTACTTATACTTACCATTTACTTTACAGTTTTACATTTGTATTTATACTTTATATACTTACCTAATGGATATAGGCATATAGACACGGTCAAGATGACCTGCTGAAGTTCAAACTGAGCATCCGAATGCAGAAGGGGTGATTCAAGTGACTTTGAACATGGTATGTTTGTTGGTGCCAGATAGGCTGATCTGAGTATTTCTGAAACTGCTGATTTCCTGGGATTTTCTCAGGCAAGCATCTCTAGGGTTTACTAAGAATGGTCCGAAAAAGAGAGAATATCGAGTGAGTGATGGTTCTCTGGGAGAAAATGCTTCTTTGATGCCAGAGTTCACAGGAAAATGGCCAGACTGCTTCAAGCTGATAGGAAGGTCTGCAGAAGAGCATCTCTGAATGCACAACACGTCAAACCTTGAAGCTCCTATGGGCTACAGCCGCAGAAGACCACACTGGGTGCATCTGTCAGTTAAGAATAGGAAATTGAGGCTATAATTTGCACAGGCCCAACAAAATTGGGCAAAGAAGACTGGAAAAATGTTGCTTGATTTAATAAGTCTCGATTTTCTGCTGTGACATTTAGATAGTAGAGTTGGAATTTTGTGGAAACCACACAAAAGCACGGATCTATCCTGCCTTGTATCAATGGTTCAGGCTGCTGCTGCTGCTGGTGTAATGTGTGGGGGATAGTTTCTTGGTTCATTTTTGGCTCCTTGGTACCAGGGTTATTATAGTTAACGAAAACGAACGAAATAACGAAAACTGAAATTGAAAAAACATTGTCGTTAACTGAAATAAATAAAAACTATAACTAAAAGGAAAAAACGATAACTAATTAAAACTGAATTGTGAGTTTACAAAACTACCTAAAACTAACTGAAATTATCGATAAACTGACTTTCATTTACTTGTTTTGTTTGGGGGGTTTTTTTAAGCCTTGTGGATTGATATGAAATCATTGTTTCCGCTCTCCGAGTTTAAGCTGGGAGCGCCACAGGACAACTGTGTGAGTGCGCATGTGCGTGCGCTCACCGCGCTGGTCCGCAAAGTAATGGCTGCGGTCTGCAGAGAAAGCGGCAGAGTCCCGTATGGAGGTTCTTTGAGTACAAACACCTGCACACGACCACAAGGTAATTAACACACACAATCCAGCTACACAAGCGTAAATGCGGACATGAGGTCGGCAACTTCTGTAGGTTGTGTACAGAGGCCGCAAAGACCCTGCAGGTTTAATTAGCAGCATCTAACCAAGCTAGCTCTAAAACAGAAGCAGCTTCAGGTGGTGAGAACATCAGGATGCAGATGGATTTGACCTTTGACTCCTTCAAAGAGTTTGTTTTTGTTTAACACCACATGTAGGCGTTATTAATCTGCTGCACTGATGCTGAACTTTATTGTGGAGTTTATTGTAGAATTTATTGAGTTTGGGAGTTCATGTTTTTCTTTGTTTCTCCTTGCTGATGTTCATGTGTGTCCTTAATATTACACACATTTAGCATGTCTTGTGAACAGTTGGTTGACTATATTTCTTTAAACTGTATCTTTTGTCAAGTTTTCATTACACAATAGTCACTTTTGCGCCTTGAATCTTGCACCTGATCAGGTATGAAAATACTAAAACTAATACTGAAACTAACTAAAACTAAGCATGAAACCAAAAATAAAAACTAATAAAAACGAGCAAAACCTCTCTGAAAACTAATTAAAACTAACTGAATTAAAGAAAAAAAGTAAAACTAACTAAAACTAAACTATAATGTAAAATCCAAAACTATTATAACCCTGCTTGGTACCAGTTGAGTATAAATGCCACAGCTTACCTGAGTATTGTTGCTGACCATGTCAATCTCTTTATGACCACAGTGTATCCATCTTCCTATGGCTGCTCCCAGCAAGATAATGCGCCATGCCATAAAGCTCAAATCATCAGAAACCAGATCTCAAACCAATAGAGGACCTTTGAGATGTGGTGGAACGAGAGATTCACGTTGTGGATGTGCAGCTGACAAATCTGCAGCAACTGTGTGATGCTGTCATGTCAATATTGACCAGGTGATCAAACTATTTAACCCAGCAGGTTAAAAACTGGCTGATGTAAATCTTTGTGTGTGAGAGATCTCTTCTCCTACAGGACTTTGTGCAACACTGTTAGTGTCTGCGTTCGGCCCGAGTTTGGATTATGTGACACATATATTCTGAATGTGGCAGAGAGAGGTGCATTTAAGGACAAGGCTGCATGGCAGCTTGATGTCAGCCCCTCTGCTGCTAGTCACACTGGCAGACATGGCAACCAGAGGTTACATAATATCAGGACTGAAGCGATTCCCTAATTTCAGATCAAGTATACCACAGGATCTTGGTGGGGGTTGAGACAGTTACGACTTTATGGCACAAAATGATCCTACTATCTGTGGGGGATTCAAGGGCTGCTGATCAGCAGTGAGACAATGTCTATTACCAGGCAGATACTGAGATGTCTGACTGTTAAAGTCTGGCTTCTGGCTCAAACATGAACAAAAAAATCCTTCACACACAGTCTGTAGCTACTATAGATACACTGAAGCACAAAATTATGCATTTCTTAATTCTGAGGGGCATGACGAAACAACAACAACAAAACACTCAGTGTATAATAATTTCATTTGAGCATGTATAATTGGATAAGGATCTTGAAGATGTATTAAATTTTAGCTTTTGGATCCTTAGGCAGCAATTTTTTCATTCTCAGAGTTTTACAAATTAAAGTGCTATTAACTGTGAAATCAGTACACCTCTGCATCTGTTCATCTCCAGTGTTTTAGATAAAAATCTGCTGCCACATGTTGGGGAGTGCGGGGAGTACTTGAAGATGGAAGACTACAAGTTTTAAAATAGGGCAAACGAACTTACTGACCGGGGCATCCACTTCAAAGGCTCATGTATGCTGCCAGTTTGCACATATTCCTGACACTAGAGCTTCTCAAACTCATTAAGACCACAGAAGCTCTTCAAAGAAAGTGCTTTTTATGCTGCTCTAAGCTACTAAACTTACCAACTATATACAGATGCTTAGCAGGTTTTTTTTTTTTTTTTACATCAAAACAAATCGAGGTTCCAGATGTTTTTTAAGAAGATTAGGAAAAACAAGTCTCCTGTTGATTCCTCTGCTTGTCAGTGACATTGTGATGTTGTTTTCATGTTTACTAGAGATTAGAGAGCCATATTGCAAATTTGTTAACTGCTCTTAGTCCAGTGAATCTGAATGTGATTTATCAGCAGTCTTGCTGAGGCACCCCCAGTGTGCTATACGAGTTACGCTAGAAACCAGTGCAATACGTTATATGAGCATTCATAAAGACACACTGTCATCGTAATGCTTTACAATGACAAAAATGATGATATGGGTGTACTTGGTGTTCCTCTGTCAGTCGTGTTTTAGTGATGTAGTGTAGAATTATGCATTTTTAACATGACCCTTATTGTTATAGTATATTACTGTGGAAGCAGCTTGCTTAGTGTACGATGTCCAAGATAAATTTCCCCGCGGGGACAATAAAGTATATTTGATTGATTGATTGATTGACTGATTGATTGAATTTCTCTGTTGACTTTTAAACTCTGAGCTACGCTCAGTGACCATCTGTAACAGTATACCTGACCAGACCGGAGGAAAGGCAGAGGTATGCCAAATTACACAAGAACAGGTCTGAAACTCAGTGGTCTTATGGAGAGAGAAAATTTGAAATTTAGGCTACATTAGACCTTATGTCTACAGAAAAAGTTAAAAAGTAAGTGACCACTGACATTAGAGCTACTGTATGTTAGATAATACTTAAAAATATTCAGATTTACTCTTTTGGTCTGACTCCTGTGACTTCTCTCAGGAAGCTGTGGGAGGAAGACTTAGGTGAGTAGATTACTGATGATATGCGGAGTAAAGCACTTAGGAAAGTACATGAATCTTCTATTTGTGCTAAACATACATTTGTTCAGTGTAAAATAGTGCACCGTGCACACCTAACAAAAGCTAGATTGCCAAAAATGTTTCCAGATGTGGATCCTGCCTGTGACTGTTGTGGTCTGACCCCCGCAGCTCATGCTCACATGATGTGGTCTTGTCCTAACCTAAGATCTTATCGGGGAGAGATTTTTGACTCGCTATCCAAGACTGCCGGAAAACAAATTATACCTGCCGCTAGTATCGCAATATTTGGGGTACCCCCTCCTTACATACACCTGTCCTCTCAGGAAGAAGCTTTCGCAGCCTTTGTCTGCTTATTGGCCCGATGCCTGATTCTAGCAAAATGGAAATCTTCATCACCACCATCACATACTCACTGGGTCAGAGAAGTCCTTTACTTTGCTAAATTGGAGAGAATAAGATTTATGTTGACGGGCAGAGAGAATAAAATATGGGATCGCTTTTATGACTGTGTAGGGAAACTGGTTTTGCCTGATTTTCCGGATTGATCACACTGTAATGTTGAAATGACAGGCAACCTGGAAAAGCATTACCGTATTTTCCGGAGTATAAGTCGCACTTTTTTTCATAGTTTGGCTGGGGGTGCGACCTATACTCCGGAGCGACGTATATGTGACATTTATAACACATGAACCAAAATACTCCAGCCACTTGACATCTCCGTGAACTGCAGCTTTAAGGCAGTCTTGCGTAACCTGTGGGCGCAGTGGATGATGGACTTAGAGCACAGCTTAACGGCAACTGGGAGAATGCGCCACCCAACTTTCCTGGAAGTCATTGGATGGATCAAGAAAACATGGGCTTCAGTGACAAACCATCCTGTTGGGATTCAGAAAGGCTGGAATAATTGGAACTGCAGCTGACGACGAGTCTGACTAACGCGACACAGAAGAGGAAGCGGCGCTTCGTCTACGGAGTGTACGGAGTTGTTTAGAAGTGACACCGAGGATGAAGAATTCAATGGATTGATGGTTTGGTTAACTTGTTAGTATGTTCTTTATGCTATGGTTATCTGAATAACTTAATGTTACGTTAACATACTGTAGCGATTCTCTTAGTTAGAGAGCGTGTTGATGTTGTGGGATTTCGGACTGTTCGGGAGGTTCGTGAAGGCAGCATGGAGAGAGAGAAAAAGACCGAGAGCTTGCCTGTGTGTGTGTTGCTGTTCCGCTGTTGTAGTTGTGGTTGGCGTGGCTGTGGCCTACAGCAGCCGTTTTTCTGTTAATAAAGACGACCTTTGTTGTGAATATCGCCGACTTTGGAAGTGTGTTTACAACGTTACAATACCGAACACGTGTTCGTTGTGCATCATGTAGCTGAATGTGCTACGTTAGCATAACGTAGGTGTAACCGTGTGCGTCCTGTTCTTTAATCCATTATTATTTTAAATTGCCGTTCAAGATGGAATTTCTGCTCTGGGTCTCGGATTCTATCAAACCCCCCCTTCCAAAAAAGTGCGACTTATAGTCCAGTGCGACCTATATATGTTTTTTCTTCTTTATTATGCATTTTTTGGCTGGTGCGACCTATACTCCGGAGCGACGTATAGTCCGAAAAATACGGTATTTATTTATTTCATTCTATTTGTGTTTAGTTTTGTGGGGGGTATTTATTTATGTTATGTTATGTTTTTTGTTTTGTTTTGTTTGTTTCTCATACCAGGTCTGAATCATTATCATACTTCTTTTGATTTGTTTACATGTTGGTTATTTCCTTGCAAAAAATAATAAAAGTTGTTGGAAGGAAAAAAATAGATGATACTTTAAAAATAATTGCCCAAATAATTGCCTGGAGACTTTTCAAAATGGTTGCCAAATCTGCATGTGCAGAACGCATATGTGGATACAACACAGCTACTTTCAGTGTTTAGTATTGGTAATATGGTGTCAACACTATGATACTTTTTAAACACAGTGGCTTAAGCTATATCCGTATGTGTCTACATGGTCCCAGTAGTATGCTTTTTTAAATGGTACTCCTACTATTTATTGATCTCATCATCTAAAAAGCCACGCTGACCTTTCTTTTATCTGGTGAAGGTCAGAAACTCTTTGGCATCAGAGTGGAGGCTGCCTATTGAACACACTGGAGCTAAATGGAGAGGTTATGTTTATCTGAGCTACCCATAGTATTCTTTTTAAATCCACCTATTTTAGTGATTGTAGTATTTTATGAAAATATTAACACTAGAAATTTTGAAAGCTAGAACAGAATTCAGTAATTTGTATCATACAGTGGATTTAGATGATGCTGAGAGCTTTTCAGGCAGATTGTTCCACTAAGTTGACTGAGTCCATGAGCAAAAAAACAGCCTCATTAGATTTGTTCATTAGCCTCTCACTGTGCTCTTGACACCAGCAAATAATTAGAACAGAGCTCAGTTGCATCCAAAGTAATAAACAGCCTTTTAGTTTGTACAGTCTCCAATAGAGTCTAAAATAACCAGTTAAATGACATAGGCCCATATTTCACTTGTATCTTTGAATATTTTGACTTAATATTTATATTTCAGTAATGCACATTTATAAATTAAAAGTTTTAATCAATACTGTTTCCTTCTGTCCTGTTTAGAAATGGGATCCGGCACAGTTCTAACTTCACCCACTGACATTTGGATCCACATTTTGATACATTTGGATGAGAAAGTAGCTTGATAACAGCTAATGCTAGCAAGTCTGGCTGTCAGGTTTAGCTAGCAAGTGAAGGAACCTAAAAAAACCAGCTTATCCTCCCAGGTTCTGGCATGTTCGTTTTTCAAACAGGAATGAGACAATACAATGGAATAAGGAGTCCAATTATTAAATTTAATACAGATATCTGGACCAGACTGTATGCCATGCCCGTGTGAGATGGCATGAAGTACTGGCACATTCTAATTCAGCTTACAGTTTCATATAGTCACAGCATATCAGTCTTGGTTACATCATTATACAAAACAAGAAATGTGCAAGACAAAGGATTCCAGCAGCTGCGTCTTGACATGATCTCGGAGTTTCTCTTTATCGTTTGTTTGGCCTCCGTCAGGCTGACCATCGCCACCCGACAGAGTCCTGGCATCTGTTATTAGTATTCTGTTAGTGATAAAGACATACCCAGAACGAACTGTTCTTATCTGAAACCAAACATTATGTACTTGTGTATTTTAATCAGTTCTGTTATTTTCCAGACAAATTTCTCAGGGAAGTAAATGTACATTTAGTTTCATGAACCTCATGAAACTTCATAAAAGCTCATTCCCTTCACAAGCTTGGCTAGCAAGCTACACCTACATACTGAACAGAGACAACAGAAAGATATGTATTAGACCCCGACTACACGAGCACGTTTTCAGATGAAAACGGTTAAGTTGTGATGCGTTCCAGCCTCCTGTTTACACGAGAACGGCATGAAAATGATACTTTTTGAAAACAGGGGCACTGGCACATGCACACTATGGTTGCGGCTCCTATAGCGACACCGCCAACTTGTGGCCTGGCAATAGGAACTGCAGTGTTTTCAGCGTTTCCGAAACGTTTCTGTGTGAACGCCTTACTTTTTGAAAACAAAAATGGCAAACCAACACCGTTTCCACTGGAAACGCTGTTGTGTAAATGGAACCTCAGATAAATAAATACTAGAATTTCCCTCACCCACACTGGAGCCCGAACATCATAGGCATGCTGTACAATACAGCCGACTGCAATATTTGTCGTAACAATTCCACTGAAAATTCTCCAAAATCGCAAACACAATGCTGAGGTCCAGCTAAGTGACCCGAATAACTGGGAACAGCTCAATGTGTCAGCTTTCACTCATTTCATATCACTAACTCGCTTTCTAATTAGTATGTATACCTTTCTCAAAAATAGATGGAGAGCGCATGCTTATTTGTATTGTGTGAAATTCCATTAGTTTGTACTTAACCATAGACGAGAATATCTGCAACATTTCCGGCCCCATACAACTGCTTGTTCACACTGTTGTTTAATATACAAAGGCAATTACAGAAATGTAAAACAGGAATTATACACTGCTCATTCATATTAATGTTCTTATGATTTAGGAATACAGTCATAAGCCAAAAGTGTGAAATCAGACCCCAGACTGAACATGCCAACTCTATATTAGGAATCTCAGTAACCTGAGAGCAGAAATGGAACAAGCGAGGGCTGATTCTGACTAAAACACTGAGGAGTGTGGCACTGATTTTCAAACACACCATTGTTTAACCTCCTTTTTTAGCTCTAATGGTGACCATAATTTACAAATTTATAATACTGTATTCAGTAAGACTTCAGTACAAAACCATCATTTGAGACCACGAACTCATCAGCAAAGTGTTTAAGTTCAAGTGAGGATTTTGGCATTGGGCCATTTTCCTATAAAGTTCTCTACAACTGGGTTTGCTGATTAGAATGAATGCAGGTTTAAGGCAGTTCTATGTTTGCTTCACTGTATAGACCTGGAAGCGTGGGGTGGGGTGGGGTGGGGTGGAGGGTGCTTCCTTGTCCAGAATGAATAGGGTCTAAGGAGTTCTAGCTCAAAGATGTAAATTTTGTGGGCCAAACATATTTCTTTATCATGTATTTCACAGTTATTTTGAACTGGATTTGATGATCTGTAAGTGTTAGGGACACTAAACAACTTTGTAACTGGGAAATATATATTTTTTTTTTAATAAACCCATGTGTCACTATCTTATTGATTTGATAAAAATAATGTCATACTTTTGTTTTTATATTTAAAAAAAAAAAAAATTTTTTTTTAATGATAAGTGACCTTGACATAATCTCTTTAATCAGTGCATGACTTTCATTACATTTCTGTGTTAATAACATGATCTTAGACTGACCCTTTTCTAATTTATTAAAAGGTCGACAAAGTTCAACAAGTTTAAGACGAGTTCTAAAACCCAGAAGTATATTTGCATTTTTCTAATTTGGTTTTCTTTTCCTGAAAGTCGGTTGTTTATATTTTTTTAAGCGGGGTTTTAGTTTGATGCCTGAAATATAATAATAGCATCATGCAATTTTTAAATTAGCCAGTAGCATTTTCCATCTGTTAAGTTACCATTAAGGTTGCGGCTCTGGCTAATGATAAAACAATAACTGTAATGTTAGAACTTGGCAGCAAACATTATCAGTGTTGCCCAACTGTAACTGTACTTAATTAAATGAAAATTAATAATTTAACAGGATAATGCAACTACATGTGCCTAAAAAGTGTTGTGTTTCTCTTTAAGTCCCAGATTAATGCTGTGTCAGTGGTCTTTGTCCTTCAAGTTTGTGTCCTCTGCCACAGGCCTGGAAGCTTCAGGGTCCTGTGCAGTATCTGACCTGTGCTCTTCCTAGGATGGCACTCTTCTGGACAGAGATGTCCGATGTCATTTGTAGAATCTGCAGGAGCCACTCTCCCAGTTTGGGGGGTCACCTCCCCGAGTGTTCCGATTACCACGAGGACGACTGTTGCCATCACCTTCCAAATCAACTTTCCATAGCTCTTCTCTCAGCCCTTCTTGAGTTTTTCGTGTTCCTCATTCTTGATGTTGCCATCACTTAGTATTGCTACATTAATCACTACGGCCTTCTTCCTCTTTTTGTCCACCACCACTATGTCCAGTTGGTTAGCCATCATCAGTTTGTCCATCTTTATCTGGAAGTCCCACAGGCTCTGTCATCCTTTGGGAGCGTATCCCATTTTGACCTTGGGACTTCCAGGCTGTACTCGGCACAGCTGTTCCTGTATACAATGCCAGCTACTTGGTTATGGTGTTCCATGTATGCCTTGCTTGCCAGCATCTTGCACCCTGCTGTTATGTGCTGGATTGTCTCAGGGGCATCTCTGCATAGCGCATCTGGGGTTTTGCCTGGTATGGTAGACTTGAGCCTCTATTGAGTCTACCACAGAATGGGGCTGTTCTTATAGTCTTCCCCTGTCACTGAGAGTAAACCTTGGATGGCTCAGTAGAGAACATCTGGTTTATTCTCCTGGCTTCTGTCTCTCTGGTATACCTCTTCAAGCGGTTAGCCAAGGCAGTTCCTAAGGCCTCAGGTATGGATCGCTTGTTGTACTTGTTAGGCACCACACTTTCTGCAGCTTGATAGCTGGCTGACTTCCCTCCATGCTGCCTTGAACTTAGCCTCCATCTTATAGCGAAGCATCTGAAGGATCACCGCTGCTGTGGTATTCATCAGCCGGTTGGATTCAGTAATGGTCAAAGTAGGGATTGTCCGTAGTGCTGCCTTCACATCTTCTAGTACAGGGGTATTCAACTACATTTTTCTATGGGCCAAATTGTCATGAGGCTATTTGCCAGTGGGCCACACATTCCTCAGGACTTTTACTCTTGTGCATACTTATCGGTCCAGTTGTCATTAAATTTTCTGTTTTTGCTGTCCACCTTGTGTCTCTTCTCTTTTGAATGTGACATGTTTGCATTAGAAACTGCAGTCTGGTGTCCCACCAACAGTGCAAACAGCAGTGCTGCATGTCATAAAATGTTGTAAAGTGCAGTTCTTCTTCTTCTTCTTGAGTTTAATGGCGGGTGGTAATCTACGGTACGTTGCCGCCATCACCTGTAAGGAGTGTGAACTACATGCCGTGCTTACAGTTTAGTCACAGCTTCTTTTAAAATTTTTATCTAATAATAGAGGTGAATGGGCAAAATGACTGATGGGCCGGTTCTGGCCCTTGGGCCTCCAGTTGAATACCCCTGTTCTAGTACTTCACGTAGTCTCAGGATTGTAACATGTTTATTTCTGCTGTTAAGTTGGGAATTTAAACATGGGAGTCTATTGAAATTACTCACTTTTAAAGTGCCCATTAGAGGAACTGTACTTGTTTTTGGTCCTCGTCTGTCCGCTTCATTTTTCAAGCCTCAAGATTTCTGCTTGTAAATGCCATCATCATCATCATCATCATCATCATCATCATCATCATCATCATCATCATCATCCTCCTCCTCATCATCATCATCATCATCATCATCATCAAACTCTAACATTTAAAACAATAATTGAACAATATAATGCACTTATTCAGCCACTTGTCTTGCAGAACTGTTTCAAATATTTAACACCCCCCCCCCCCAACTTTAAGAAGAGGGAGCATGAAGTGCAAAAATTGTAACTCATTTATGAGTTTATTCCTGCAGCTGTCTTTGCAGGAAAAACTAAATCACTGGATATTTTTTGAAAAAAGAGCCAGGTGAAGTCAACAACTCCTCCTTGGCAGTTACCTAGCAACGGTGTTCCCTTGACGTGGGTTTTACCTCTAGGATGCAAAGGATATCTTGCAGCCCTCAGACTCCTTTTAAAAAGTAGGCTTTTGTTCTGTACTGCTGCACAGGAGAGCAAAAAGAATGACCTGTCAAAACATACAGCCTGTCATGCACATGTGGAGGGACTACAGGTATTTGTCCAGACATGTGCAGCAGGTAAAAAAAAAAAAAAAAAAGCAAGCTTCAGCACAAACATAAAACAAAATGCACATACAGTGCACTTGCTGTTGGATATTCCCCCAGCCATCTACCCACCAAACTTTCAGTTTAGAATGAAAGAGCCACCTGCTGACATCTACTGTAAAAGCTGTTATCTCCAGAAAGCAGAGCAGCACTGGAGCGTATTTTCTTTTTCTTCCATCAGCATAAAGCCGGGCTGCTTGTTGATCTCAGGCGGACTTAAAGAAACCCTTCATCCAAACTTATGAAGTTTGAAATGCTCGCACGGCTCCAGCAGCTGCTTGAACTTCTCCCCTGGACCCCCTCTTGGCTCAGCTAAGCCTAGAAAATTAGGAAAGTGTGAAAAAACAGAAAAGAAAAAAAGAAACACATCAAGCCACAGTCAGCTGCCAAGAGAACTGATGGTATAATTTCATATGGAAATGAGAGTGCTGTCGTCCAAGGAAGAAAATTTAAAAACATCACCAAAGGGCCTGCTGTAATTGAATGTCACTCACAGGAGCTGGTGTGGTTCACTACAGTCTGATATGCAGTGCAAATGCATCATGGGATATTCACATCCTTCCTGGGAGAAATTAGTAAAGGAAAAGCCTGTAACTGTGTGCTGAGTCATGTCCTGTGGGAAAAATGACTCCTGATGTCCTCTCACTATGTCACCAGTTGCTGTGTCATGCCAGCTGGGGTGCCAGCCAGTATTTCCCTCAGTCTGCGTCACCGTTGTGGCCCATTAACTCCACTCCATGCCAAGTTTGTCAATGCCGTTTTGAAATCACAAACAGTTCCAGTTTAAAAACCAGCTACAAATTAACAGCTCGGCTGTAGTCGTATGAGGGACCATTTCAACTTAGAGATTTTATGTTTAGGAGAAATGATGCAAATTAAAAAGATTAGAGGGTCAAGCTTCAGGGTGCAGTTTATTATAATAGAACTCATAAGTAACTGACAGTCCTGAGCTGCCTGCACTATTACATTAAAGCTGCACTAATTAATGTTTTATTATTAACAAAAGATAAAATGACTAAGATGTGTAACATATGCTGCTCAAAGCGATCGCCTAATTTATTTTCGCTTTTTAACATCTCTAATAAGGGTTTAACTTTTTCCAGTTTCTATATGAAACCAGCATCTTCCTTCAGGTATCAGCAGGTCCTGAGTAACAATCTTTTAATATTAACAAGGTCATCGACAACCCATCTAGGATTAGGGTTGGGTTTTATTTTAACCACAGGCTAAATATGCAGATTTTAATTTACATTTCAATGAGGTCTCATACATTCTGACTTTTTGGGTTTTAGTTAATCTTGTGTAATCCAAGCACTTGGTGACAGTGGGAAGGAAGAACTCCCTTCTTGAAGAAACCTCCAGCAGAACCCGGCTCAGGGAGGGGCAGCCGGCTGGGGCTGAGGGGAGAGAGACAGGATAAAAGACAGAGAAGAGAGCCACAGATTAATAATAACTAATGATTAAATGCAGAGTGGAGTATAAACAGAGTAAAAAGGGGTGAATGAAAAGAAAGCTTCATGTTTTTTTCTGTTGGTTCATCTGTTTCTCCTTTCTCTAATATTTGGATATTTGGATTTCTTACTGTGCTTTGTATGGTATTCACTATTTTGGACCGCTGTCTCTAAAACCAATAATCCCATGGGGGCAGTTTTAGTCACAATTAGTCTCGTATATCCAAGGTATTTTGGGGTAATTTGAACTGAAGCTTATGCCCAAGTTCAATAAGGAGGATCTGCCATTACTCATCTGCCTGCTAGTCTGTTCTTTACATCACTTCCATTTTCCCACGGTGCCAAACTCAACACACTCTTAGAAAGGATGTGTTTAAACTTGACACAAAACATGTGTTGTTACGTGTGTAACACATTTTGCATGAAATTCAACACAATGTGTAAAAAAATGTATAAAAATGCATTTCTAAATTTCAAAACAACACGTATGAAATTGTCCCTTAGCTGATGCAGCAAAT
The DNA here is from genome assembly GCF_007364275.1 of Archocentrus centrarchus. Lineage (NCBI taxonomy): Eukaryota > Metazoa > Chordata > Actinopteri > Cichliformes > Cichlidae > Archocentrus > Archocentrus centrarchus. Next base: position 27,702,565 of record NC_044369.1, on the reverse strand, counting down.
GTGTTAAAAGTGAACACATCATGTGCTATTTTAACACATCAGCTCTGAGAGTCAATCGTTTTCTTGCCTGCCCTCTGTGAGCCAATCAGCCGCTGTTCTGAGTACTTTAAATCTCGCTGCTCTTCTCTCATTCAGTCTTTCAGACTCTCATTCGTGCAGCGCGCCTCCTCCCTATCTCTGCCTCACCCTGGTCACCCCATCCAAGCCTCCATCTTCATCTTCAACACCACCAGCATCTAGACTCCGGTGAGGTCCTGTTCTAATTCCTATCACTGCTGGAATTCTTTTCTCCTATGATGAGTCATCAGAGTCTAATCTCCAAACAGGTTAACTGAATTTTTTATGTCAATAAATCACGTTTCCTAATGTTCTCTCCTTATTGTAATGCTCATTGTGTATACATTATGTGGGGAAAAAAAACTGTGACATTTGTATTCCAATTTATTCACATTTATTATGGATATCATGTAAATCATTAAAGTATCTTTAATGATTTAGTTGCCTATACCATCCAATCTGAGAATATTCATGTGAGCCACTGGCAAACTTTGTACTTATCAAAAACTTTGTCATCTTAGAAGCATTCAAATAACCCATGGCTTTATTCTGTGGCATCGGCTCATAGCTGTAACAACACAAAGCAGAAATTATTTCAATCCCATCAAGGCGTAATGTCATGATGTTAAACTGCTGCGTCCAGTGCACTCTCTGAAGAACCCCTAATATAGGCCGTGTTAGCTTAATAAATACCCTCGGGTGAAAATATCTTCTTGTCAGAAAAATAAGACTTATTATTTCATATTTTCATGCTAAGAGTCCATGGAGGGAGAGTTACACGAGAAAGATTTCATTACCTTGGTGATTAGACTGATTATATCTAAGGTAATCCATGCTGCTGAATTTCAAGTGAACTGAGATAGTTTGGCCTTAAATGTTTGGATATGATGTCAGTTATCAGGCCACTAATTTGCTTTACAGTAGGTACCCTGTCCTAATTTTCCCTTCCAACATGCCAAGTAAATCTTAGCTTTATGCAGTGTTATGTAATGTTGTGTACTTCCAGGGCCAGAGTGCATTCTATAATTAGTTTTTTCTTATCCAGTCCTTGCAGACCAATAAAACTTTATTGATATTTTCAGCCACAGTGACATGTCCCTCCTGGGCTTTCTGAACCCACACAGCTTAGAACACGAGTTATTAGACCAGGCTGCCCAGAAGAGAGGCGGCATAAAGCAGAGGGAAAAGGAGCCGTGACATGACTGAACTGTAAGAATCACAAAACAACAAAAGAGCCAAAAAAGAAAAAGAAAAAAAGGACGTTGTGATGTCACTGTGTTTGCTGTGTAACTGTGTTCTGTTGGCTGGTATGTAGACAGCAGTTATGGATGTCAGATGCCAAACACAAGACAGTGGGCCACTAGTATATGATCATGTATGGAAAACAAGAATGACTTAGTTATAATTACAATGACATTTATTGATTAAATTACTGATAGATTCAGTGTTATTTATGTAGCGTCAGACAATCGCAGCAAACAGTCGCCTCAAGGTGCTTTATATTGTAGGTAAAGACTCAACAGTCAAAACGACCCCCTATGAGCAGCACTTGGCGACAGTAGGAAGTAAAAACTCTCTTTAAACAGGATCACATTCCCATGCTGCTATAAACATATTAAATATTCTAAAGGGAAAATATTCAAAGATTTTGAAGCACATTATCATTTCAACTTAAAGTTACTTCTTTAACCTCTAAACAGGTTATCTGCAACCAATCCAGGGTTGGAATTTGATTTGGTTCTGTTTTCGCCCCTTAATAATCCTTTTCTTATGTGTTATTTTCAACAGAAGTGTCCCACATTGATTCTGGGATTACAGTTTTTCTGTTAAAACATTTCCATCTGGGTGTTCCAAATGGAAGAATAATGGATGACAGTTTGTTAAACAGTTTGTTAGACCCTACCCATAATGTGACTGCTGATAGAAATAGCAGGATGAATTCAGCTAGGGCTATAGTCTCTGCTGAAAGTAGGGGGAACCAGCTATTTTGGTTTCCATCGATTCATCCATCCATCCATCCATCCATCTCTTTTTAAGCTTACTCCTGTACAATACACACATTACTGCTGACACTCCACCACTGCCAGTCCACCTCATGCTCACCCTTCACTTCATTCATGAATAACATTCTTAAACTATCACTTGGGTCAGCATCTCTCTTACAACCCACAGGGAGCAATCCACCGTTTGTTTTTCCCCCAGAGAAGCATGGCCTCAGGATGTCTTGGCAATCAGGAGACAACCCCCCCCCCCCCCCCCCCCCAAAAAAAAAAAAAAAAATAAATAAAATTATTTAGACCTCAGAGTGGATGTATGGCCTAGGAAAGCTACCATTATCAAAATCTTATATAACATGATATGGTGACTGTGATATTAAAGTGTTGACTATTCACAGTTATGAAGTACTCATTTGGAGTTGTGTTTGTTAAAATTTGTTAAAATTGTTAATTTTTTTCCTCTGTTTTAGACTTTAGCTGTTTGCTTCTATCTTTGTCTGCCACTCAGCACTGAGTATTTCACTGAAAATGGCTGTCTGCTGTTGAAATGACACTACAAAAGCAGCAAGACTGAAAAAACATGAGTTGCCGACTGAATGGTGAAACAGCAGAAAACCAAGGGGAGCAGCAGAATTAGGAGATGGTTCTCTGTTTGTCAGTACCCTCAGTCCCCTTTCACACTGTCATTTAAAACGGCTGTCATAAGATTAACCTCTCAACATCCAGCAGTTTGCCAGCAAACCATTTAGGGGTGAGGTTAGGTGGCATTTTAGTCAAATGATAAACAAGCATGATGATCAAGATGATCCCACACTGCTTCAATAATACTGAGGTCTGGGCTCTGGGGAGGCCAATCCATGACTGATGGTGTTCCGCTGTGTTTTTTCTATCCAGGTATGATTTGACTGCACTGGCAGTGTGTTTGGGATCATGGGTATGCTGACAAATGAAGCTGCTGCCAATCAGATACTTTCCAGATTGTACTGCAGGATGGATCAAAATTTGTCTGTACTTCTATATTCATAATTCCATCAGTTTTGACAAGATGCCTAACGCCATTGACTGAAATGCAACCCCAAAGCCTCCACTGTGTTCTACAGATGGCTGTAGATACTCTTTGTTGTATCTTTCTCCTGATCGCCTCCATACACATGAAGATGATTTGAACCAAAAAGAGATTTGGATTTAACACTCCATAAGAGCTGTTGCCATTGATTTTCAGTCCACTTCTTGTGTAATTTGGCGCACCTCAGCCTTTTCTCCCCATTTCCCTTCCTTGAGACCACTTCTTCTTTTCAGGCCACTTTCCTTCAGTTTCCTAAAATTCTATAAGGACACACTGCAGACCGAGATATGCCACGATTTCAGCTAATATCTCTTTGGGAATCAGCTTGTTAGTGCAAAAAATACTATTTTATGTCTGGCAAAGTGTGTTTGGAATTTTTCATAGATTCAATTGTGTTTTTCTGACAGACTGTTAGTAACAAAGTGCCTAAAGATACAATTTAAATGGTTTTCTTTTTGTTTTTGCTTAGTTGTCTCTGTGTGAGTTAAGTAACTTTTCTAAATTTGAACGATTCATAGGTCAGTATTAAGTGGCTTAACAAACAACAAACACTCGTCTGAAAATTGTCATTTGCAAGGATTTGACTGAAAATGAGTGAAAAAGTCCAAAGAAAACTTTAAAAGACTTTTGCACAGCACTGCTTGTCATTTATTTAAAAATACCATATACAGTGTTATATATGAACTTAACCCTACTCCTGACCCTAACCAGCTAACCAACAATCTGGTAGATCTTACATTCACATGTGTCAGGGTAAATGCATTTTGCTTGTGTCACAGTGTTTACAGTGATTTAATCCAATGGTAACCCCCATTGGATTACAATAGCTCACAACAACTTGAAATTGGTCCAAGCCAAACACAACCATATGTTTTGGAGAAAAGCAAAAAAAAAACCAAACAAAAAAAAAACCCAAAACAAAAAGAGACATTCTGGTAGCTGAGCGTTATGGTCATCATCAATGATGACATTGATGAAACAATATGCTAAAAACTGGTTATATCAACTGCAATAAAAAGTCTATTAGATGAATTTGACCCATTTGGGTAGGCCTTAAAATAAAAAATTCCACATCACGGGTTAGATTTGAGTCTAACCCAAACCCTAAACAGGTCACTGAGAGCTGCTGGATATTAAGTGGACGATGCACTTTGTTCACCCTCTGACATCTGGGTTATCATCATTGATCACCCTAACCCTATCAGAATATGCTATTTATTTAAGGTAAGGTTTTTGTAAGGTAATATGTACTTCCAAATACCATTTTGCCCAGTGAAGTATAAAACTGACAAAAAATGATGTAAGGAGCATGGTGTGATGGTGGCATCAATCACAGGACTGGAAGACAGAAGATTTGATGTTCTTTCATGTTCTGAAGGTTAAAGGGCTATCTTAACAATCAGAAGCAACAAATGTAGAATCCGTGTGGAATCATTTAGAGCAAAGCTATATGTCAGCATGGTTTCAGGTCTGTAAAGCCCTGCAGCGCAGGAGTTCGTTTAGTGCTGTGCCCTAGACGAACTGTTTCCAGTTCTACGTACTTTCCCAGATTGCTGAAGCACATACTTTGCCTTACTGAATTTGCTTCCCAAGACAAACTTGACCTCTTCTGGTACAATTAATCCCATCTGGGCAGGAGTTTATATAACCCTTGGTATTTTACAGGGTTGTTCTTTGCTCAGGGGTGTAGTTTAAATGTCAAACTAACCATAAGTGAGGCACTTCTGCTCACACTGGACCTTAGAAATGGAATATTAGCTGCGAAATAGATGCTGATTGCTGACAATGATGTTTCTGTGACATGACAGTGTTGGCTGAGACCGGTTCATACACTAGATCTAGCTGAGCAGGGAGAGCAGGGGTGATTACTCAGACTAATAGCATTTGGAACTTAACATATAAACTTATAAATATATAAACTTAGCAATCCTATAAATATATCAGAACCTAATAAGCACAGATTTAGCTTTGTTGTAAAAGAATAAAAAAGCATTTAACCATCTAGCATTCATTTTATTTTAACCACATGCTAACTAGATATTAGCGTTTAAATCCAGTCTCTTGGCTGGACAGTTTTTCCATTTGGGTTTGCCAACGAAGTGAAAAAGTCCATAAAAAGAGTTAGACGGAAATCCAGCCCTATCCCCAACCCTAAACAGGTCACTGTATTACACATACACTACATTGCTAAAAGCATTCGCTTGTCTGTCTTCGTATGTGTATGAACTTGTAACATCCCATTCGTGATACAGAGGGTTTAATATGATGTTGGCCCACCCTTTGCAGGTATAACAGCTTCAACTCTTCTTCTGGAAAGGCTTTCCACAAGGTTTAGGAGTGTTTATGGGAGTTTTTGACCATTCTTCCAGAAGCACATTTGTGAGGTCAGACGCTGATGTTGGATGAGAAGGCCTGGCTCACAGTCTCTGCTCTGATTCATCCCAAAGGTGTTCTATCAGGTTGAGGTCAGGACTCTGTGCAGGCCAGTCAAGTTCTTCCACACCAAACTCACTCATCCATGTCTTCGTGGACCTGCTTTGTGCACTGGTGTGCAGTCATGTTGGAACAGGAAGGGGCCATCCCCAAACTGTTCCCGCAAAGTTGGGAGCATGAAACTGTCCAAAATGTCTGAAGCATTAAGAATTCCTTTCACTGGGACTAAGGGATCGAGCCCAACTCCTGAAAAACAACCCACACCATAATCACACTGTTCTTTACTTCTACAACTCCATTCATCCATTTTTCCCCATTCATCTAATTTAGGTAGTGAGCCTATCCCAGGTGTCACAGAGCGAGAGGCGGGGTACACCCTGGACAGGTTATCTATTGCAGGGCAATTACAAAGAGACAGAAACCGCTCACGCTCACACCTGCGGCCAACTCACCAATTAACCGAATATCTTTGGACTGCGGGAGGAAGCTGGAGCAGATAAGAGGAGAACATACAAACTGCACAAAGAAGAGTCTCAGCCAGCTGGTGGATTCATACCCAGGACCTTCTTGCTGTGAGGCAACAGTGCTCAGCACTGCACCACCATGCTGTCCCTATCAGTCAACCAAATAAAACATATTTACATTAGCATCACTTTAACAATAAGAAGGGTAAAAATAAAGCAAAATTAAGACAGCAGAAAACATCACACAGAAAAATACCAAACACAAAATGCCAACATAATTATTAGGTACTAATAAAAGTCAATAAAGGAAGATATAACACTGAATAAAATAACAGAAAAATACAAAAGATATTTTGAAAATGATAAGTGGAGGAAAATAGATGGATGGAAATGCAAACATTTAAAAATGATTAGTGAATTTTAAAGGAAAGCTATGATAAAAAAAACCACATAAAAAACAACTTCATTAAAGAAAAAAAGTTGAATAAAGTAATTTGAAAGAAGTGACTGATTTTGCCAGTTTTATCTGTTCAGGGGCCCCAATGGCAAATATGCCCCCCTCCTCTGGACCCACCCATGATGACATCAATGACTGCATTGCTCATATGTTACAGAGTTCGTGTCATAGGTTATCACAACACATAGTTTGGTTATTTACTATATTTTAAGGCCTTTGAAAAAAGCATTCTTACACTTAACAGTACAGCATAATCTCAACTAATTTTTATACACAAATGCATTCATAATTCACAATTGGGTTATTAGTATTATAGAAAAATGATCAGGCACAGGTTACAAATAAGCTGTTTAGCCAACCCTGACACTCTTGCACTCATATTTTAAAAAATAAATGTGCACTGTGATAAATAAATAACACACAAACAAATCTAATACACCCAGACTGAAATTGCATCACCTTCACTTCCTCACTGAGATATGCATCCATTCCAGGATTTCAAGTGGGCGCGTGCTGCCATAAATCAGGCAGACTAAAGGCAGAGACATGAATAGAACAGACATATTTCGACCTGCTATCAATTATCCTGAATGCATAACTGCTGCTGCCGTCTGCAGCACACGGACAAACTTGAAATAGAGGGCAAGGTATTGAAAGCCTGTAACCAAAATAAATTTGACAGAGCAGTTCTTCAGGACCACACACACACACACACACACACACACACACACACACACACACACACACACACACACACACACACACACACACACACACACACACACAGTCAATTTGTTCACTGCCAGATTCACATTACAGTAAGCAGGATATAAGAGCAGACAGAAATCATCTCAGACACCAAATGGGACACCTGGGCTTTCAGGTCTTCTGTGCTAACTAATCACTGCTGTCACAGCATTCAGGCGGCAGCTAAATGCTGCCCAAACAGGCTGAAAGACACGTGGAAAACTATGAGAGGAGCAGAGCAGTGGCACGTAAGCACAGCTGCAGCTGCAGCACAGTAACGCTGCATCATGCAACAACGCAGATGCATAGATGCTAACACACTGCACATTACAAATTTGGAACGGGTGCAGCTGTGGATTTACACCACATATGAATGATTGCAACGTGGAGTGGTCCGTTTAGACAAAAATAATTACAATCATCATTATCACGGCTTTCACAGCTGGCATAACAGCTTATGAGCACAAAATAATTTCAAAAGATGAATAAAAACATTATGTTGAAAATATATATTAAACATCAAATTTCTGTGTGACATTTAAAAAAAACTAATTCAGTTAAAACAATAATCAGTTTTACATCCTTTTTTTCAGTTCATTTAAACTCTGTAAGATAGAATGGGACCTGATCATTGAGGACTTTAACAGAGTGGAGGTTCTGGCATGACTTCATCTACTTCCAAGGTGCACAGAGATGGAGCCTATCCCAGCTCTGGGGCGAGAGTCAGGGTACACCCTCGACAGGTTACCGGCCTGTCGCATGGCTAACACAGAAAGGCAGACAACCATTCACAACTGTGGGCAATTTAGAATCACCAATTAACTGTTAACCTAACCTCACTGAGTGCATGTCTTTGGACTGTGGGAAGAAGCCGGAGTACCCAGAAAGAATGCACATAGACACGGGGAGCACATGCAAAAAGCCCCGGCCATATGGTGGATTCAAACCCGGGACTGCCTTGGTGTGAGGCAGCAGTGCTAACCACTGTGCCACTACTTGATGCTACCTGAGACTGTAACTGCAATCTAGAAATATTTTGTTTTATTTGAGTTTTTATCCTCCCACGCAAAATAAAGCAGGAGGTTGTTGTCATCATACTGTTGGTCTGTCCGCCCATCCATCCGTCTGGGCATCTGTCAACACATACCAGGACACCTCAAGAGCAGAGACAGAGGTTAAGAAAGAGGATGGTAGATGGACACATATAGGGACACAGAAAGATGAGGGGCATTAAAGGCACTGTTTGTGTGTTCATGTTGTGAAGGACATTCCTTCCTCTGCGTGCATTCATCAATCATTTCCTAGACAATAAGAGGCTGATATTTATCAGCCTTCAAGCTTCATATGTGTGTGAAATATTAGAGCAGAAGGTAAAATACTGAAAAGTTGCTCCTCTGAAGGACAATGTTAAAAAAAAAAGGCTTGGAAGAAAAGGAAGGACCTGTTTGAAGGTCTTGGTTTGCATTCTCCTTTACAGCTCCGCTAATTTATTTCAAGAGAGGAAGTCAGAATCCATCCTGCTACTTTAGAACTGATTGTCCCTCCTTTGGCAGTGAGTTCTCACAATCACATCACAAAGTTTAATCCATATGTCCAACACTTGACAAAGACAGTGATGCATCACAAAAAAGAGGAGAGATCGCCTTTTCTGGGAGTCTGCCCTCGAAGCCCTGACTTTACCATTTTGCCTGCCAACATGTTGGATTTTTGGAGCCAGAAATGACCATGACTGGACGAGCGGATGGAGTGCTAAGTTATCAGTGCCAGCAGCTTGGATAGAAAGCTAAATCTATAAAATGGAAGGGTGCAATGAAACACGCATACCTGGCACATAAGTCCCCAAGTAATTAAACTGTAGAATTTCAGTAAACAAAACTGCTTCATGTTGTGTTCATGAAGTCGATATGACAACTAATTTGTCTGAAGTTCTAAGGTAGGAATGTATCCAAGTCTCTGGGATTATGAAATAAACACGAAAATAACTGGAACTTTTATTCTTTTGAGGAACATGAACACTCACAGGTGATTTGAATTTCACATTTATGTGGACAGTCTCAGCTGTGTGTTTGGAGTAAAGGCACATTTTTTAGCTGATAAAGGTAACAAATATGCCACACATGTATGGAAAATGCTGGTCACGACAATGGCAAAACAAAAGTGCTGCTTCAACGTCATCCAAAGATCTAAATTTGAGAAAAAAAGAATAAATATTGTTTTTGCCATTCATTGTCAAGATGCAGATGAATCACATGGTTCTTCCTTTTTCTGCAAGATTAGAAAATTAAAAAGATGGACAGCTTTGAAAGTCATTGCTTTGTTTTAGCTATGATGGCGATTGTTTTCTGACTGAAACCATAAAGATATAACATCAAATGTTTTTATTTAGTACCTATAATTTTAGAAGACACCAACAAATGATAACACAATGTATGCTGCCCCTCCCTGTGCCTGGTTCCGCGGGAGGTTTTTTTCCTGTTAAAAGGGAGTTTTTCCTTCCCACTTCTCACCTTATAGCAGCACTCAGGCCACTTTTAGAGCGCACACAGAAAAGGCAGTAACCACGCAGTCAGAGTCAAATGGCAGTGCTTGGCCTTCTTAAATTGTCTGGTACTTACACAGAACCTTTCTTCTCAATTTGAACATTCAAAGCACTTTCCACTATGTGTCTCATTCATCCAATCACAGTCACATGGCTAATATTATCTGACTTTAACAAACTCACCTCAGGGTTCAGTATCTTGCCCAAGGATACGCAGAGGAGCCAGGAACCTTCTGATTGGTAGACAATCTGCTCAACCACCTGAGCCACAGCCAGGAGTCCTGATGGCAGTCTTGGCCCAATTCACAATCTGTGGATTGGGCCAAGTGGTGAATGTGGTGAATGTATCTAAACATTTGCTCTAGTTTTATCGCCTCATGTGCGTTTAGTGAAAATTGCAGGCAGTACTGTTTACACTGACAAATAAAGAACTAGATTTGCACTCTGTTTGCTGTGTTTTTATCCTGGCAGAGGGCTACTATGAATGAGTCTTCTTGGAGGTTGCTGTGCCAGCTGAGATGGTGCTGAAGAAAGTGGGCAGCATCCATCCCCTGACCAGATGGAAAAGTGTGATTCAGGGATGTGAACACGTATGTTTTTCTCAAACATTTAAAAAAAAGAAGCTTTGGGCTAACAGGTACTTAAGTGATGTGTGGGTATATACAATTGTAACAGCGATATGTCCTATGATTGACCTTGCTGAATCAACTCTATTTTAGTTCTTCCATTTAATATAGTAAAATTCTTATGAATCCAAAGGCTCCTACCTCGTGGGGGGTTGGGGTCTGACTTTAAAAATGGCAATGACGCACACATGCAAGAAAAACCTGTGACTCATGCTTCATTGTTATTCTCACCTCTAAATAAACACACACACAGTTGCAATAAACCCTTGTGTTCATAGTTTATAATAATCATTTGTGCTGATTTGGGACCAGCAGCAATGTGACTGGATCTGGCTCGGCCTTTTCATCAAAATCTGGTAAAGGTTGTCCATGATTTTATGGAATTTATTCTGTTAAGACTTTATCAGCACTCTTGTGTGTCCCAGCACTGTAAAAATAACAGTAACAGTATGAAACACTGATCCCACACATGCATTAGTGCACGTCTGTTGTAATGTAGTGTCGTGGTCCTGGAGTTTCAACCTTCAGGACTTTGAATTCTTCTTTTTTATTTGATGTTCTGTTTGGTTCTTACTTTATTATTTATTTGTATATTTGTGGAGTCTCATCCAACACATGACAGAACACCACAATGAGTTTTACTGAAACATTATGTTCTTTCCATCCGTCCCTCTCTTCCTCTCTCTGTCTGTCAGTCTGAACTGTAGCTATTACAACTAAACTACAAAATATTATGTTTTAGTATATACTATATATTATGTGTTATTAATTACACTAGAAAACAAAAGCATGGCATAATTCCTCAAACACTGATGAGCCGACCAAGAATTGAATCACCTCACAAACCTGCAGTGCAGGCCTCTAACACTATCATTGGGTCCCTGCTGCCCGGCCTGTCAGAGGTCATGTTGGCCAGGTCCCAGTCAGCTGCTCTGCCTGAGTCTACCAACGGCAGGCGTTAAACCCAGTCCTATGGTCCTGAGTTTAATTGATGCCTGTTTTTAGATTTCACTGGTAAAGCATCGCTTGTCTTGTTTGCTCTGCACACTTTTGTGTTGCATTGCTCTCATTATTACATTACAGCTCACTTTTGCCCATTAAGAGCATTTTTAACAAAGAATTTACTTGTGAGTACCCTTTAGTCTGCAATGTTTGGCAGCATGACAGTCTTTGAAGGAAAGTATTTTGATGTGTTGTCTTTTTTTGTTGTTGTGTTAGTGTTCTCCCCATTAATTAAAAGAATGGCACTTACCATCTTGAATTATCAGAAGATATAAACAAGGAAGGTTGTCCAATTATTACAGTACATGACATGAGCATGGCTCATTGCTTTTTCAACAATTGCTTTTCAAGTGTCACATTTTTGACAGTTGCCATTGCTGTTAGTCTCACATGTGAACTCAAATCTAATCTTTTTTTTTTTTCAGTGTTTGCAGTTTATAGTACTCATAACTGCAAAAACATTCCTGTTTTGCACTAAGGAGCATCTGCTCTGCTGCGGCTCTAGAATGTAAATGATTCGTGTGTCGTAATCATGCATTTAATGCAGGTTTTGGTACAACAAATGTTTCGATCTTTTCTCATTTCAAGAAAGGGATTCCAATAGAAATGCTCCATAAATGACATGCAACAAAGCAACACATACTGTATACTGCAACAAGAGTCAACAGCATGACAGAGTTCAATCATAATGCTCTCATCAGTTCAAAACCCACAGCTTGCATGCTAGAAACTGAAAGGACGCATCTCTTGTGCAAATGAAGCAATCAAGTAGTAATTGGGGTAAATTAATACTTTCACTTCCTCTTCTCATTTATATTCATGAACTGTATCTTCCTCTGTTTTCAACTCTTCCTTCCTTTCCTCCTAGTTGTGCATCATAGTTGCTAACTCAAGCAAACTTCATCTCTTGCTGGGTTCTTTTTGTATGCATTAAATAAATGGGCTAATTTCATGGGGATTTCAGTGGGTAACATAGCGCTTGTGTGGATATCTGGTAGCAGTGACAGAAACCATCCTGAAACAAACCTTTGCAGGAGTATAACTTGCATCTCCTTGGTGACACATCCCCCTCATTCATCTCTTGTGCCTGTCACCCAATTATTCCGTATCATTAAAGCTCTTGATCGCCTCTGAAATTGCACACTGAATGTGCTTTTCCAGTGAGTCACACCTTCACAAGTGACACTTTCTGACCTTGAAGTGGGTAAAAGGGCGTATATCCTAATGCAAATGTAGGTGTGTGTGCACACACACAACAACTGAGTGCGTTTTCCCTGTTAGCCAAGTAGATCGCCAGTTTGAGGTCAGTACTGCAGACCGCTGCTTGGCTGCGCTGTGGAATTATTAATGCAAAAGCCTGTGATAATCAGCAGGGTCACACGTCTCAGGTGCCGTTTACACGAGACCGTTTTCATTTTGAAACGGTGTCGTTTTGATGCGTTTTGGCCTTGCGTTTACACGACAACGGTGTCGTTTTGATGTGTTTCGCCCTTCTGTTTACACGACAACAGAGTGAAAACGATGTGTTTCAGAAACGGGGTCCAGAGTGGAGCGTTTCAGAAACGCACCGGCTTGCGTTTTCGTGTAAACACTTGAAACCGGGATGATTTGAAAACGCTCGACTCGCACATGCGCACTATGGTTGCGACGGCCACAGTTTTTCGCGCACGCGCAAACTGATAAACAGTACTCGCGGATTCACGAGTGCTTCTTATGCTTTTCCTGTGTTTTTACCGTTTTGTAATTCAGCGTTGTGTGCAGCAGCGATCCAACCTCATCATCGGTCCACACAAAACCTCTCACATTGGCCGTTTTGTAAGTAATGAACAATTTGCCGCACTACCTACTGTGTCACTCCACGCATGCGCGTCTTGCATAAACAAACTTTGCAAAGAGAAAACCAACGCCAACTTGTGGCCTGGCATGAGAACTACATCGTTTTCATCGTTTCACATGTCCTCGTGTAAACGCGGATCGTTTCTGAAATGCCATCGTGTAAACGAAAGGCTGAAACGCATCAAAACGACACCGTTTCCAGTGAAAACGGCTTCGTGTAAACGGCACCTCAGACAGGAATCACAGCTGGCCAAGCAGATTAAACTGGACTACTATGTGACTCAGTTAAAAACCACTTGTGTCTTTGAAGAAAATAGTTGATTCACATAAAGAAAAAGAAAGGAACATGAAGGAAACTGAGACAGAAAGCTGATAAGATGAAAAAAGAGTATTGTTTGTTTTTGCACTTTTATCATGCCTCTCTCCTTTTTTTTTTTTTCAAGTCTCAGTTGTAATTAGGTTTGAGTACCGATTAGACTTTAGTGTATTTCTGTGCATATAGCAATAAAGATCTGGAAATGTTTGCAGAAGATTGGAAATCAGCATGTGGTAGAGCTCAGACAGTGAATGCATACCTCAGACTAATACACCATAACTGAATAATGCTAACATGTGTGACTATTGTCAGTTTAAATAAATTTTGATTCCCATAGATCACCACAGTGGATTTTAAATCAACCATTCAAGAAGTGATTGAATTGCAGACTTGTTTTACAAAGTCCTCCATTTTCAGAGGATAAAAGTAACTGGCCATTTTAAATACAAAGACAGGAGGTGAAGGGAGCCATCAATCTGAAGAAGGAGTTATATCAGGTTTGGTTAGTCTGTGGGACTCCGGAGGCTGCTGACGGGTACCAAGCGGAGCGTGGTTCTGGTAACTGAAGTAAAAACGATGGTGTTGGAGGAGCTCAGTGAGGGGAATAAGACTTTCAGTTTGCCTTGAAGTGATTCTGGCAAACCTTCAGGCCACTCAGGAGAGGACAGCAGTGCTCCACTCACATGCTGTGTAATGCATGTGGGGCACTGCTGACTTTAACTGAGGCTACAATCGTGCGGTGGAAGGAATACTTTGAGATTCTCCTTAATCTCACTAACATGTCTTCCATAGAGGAAGTAAAATCTGGGGACGAGGGGGACAACTTGCCCATCACTGACGGGTGAGGTCACTGAGGTAGTTAAACAACTCCTCAGTGGCAGGGCCCGTGGGGTGGAGGAAATTAGCCCTGAGTTCCTGAAGACTCTGAATGTTGTAGGGCTGTCTTCTTGGACGCACCTCTGCAATGTTGCATTCAAGATGGCGCCGGTGAAGTCAGCAGCCGTCGTACCTGCTCCTACGCTTTGTTTGTATATATGAGGTTTAGCTCTAATTTTGGACTTTATAATTCCGCCTGCTCTGTGTCATATCACGTATGACAGACAGACTCTTTTTAATATCAGAATACAGCACTCTGGCTGTATTCTGACACCTTTTTCTCCCGACCCGACTTGGCCTCAGGAGATACTGCGTTTCCAGTGGGCCAGCTCAAACAAAGGACGGACCAGGTCACGGACAAGGCCCCGAGGGAAAAGAGCCGGCGTAAGAGAGAGGCTGAGGCGCAGAGCGCACCAAACGCCACTGCCGAGCATCCTGTTGGCTAATGTCCAGTCACTGGATAACAAGCTGGACGAACTCAGGGCCAGGATACAGTTTCAGAGGGACATAAGGGACTGCAACATCATCTGTCTCACGGAGACATGGCTGACCCCCCTCATACCGGACCACGCCGTACAGCCGTCGGAGTTCTTCAGTGTTCATCGCACGGACAGAACGAGTGAGTCTGGAAAATCAAGAGGAGGAGGTGTGTGCCTAATGATCAATAACAACTGGTGTGACAGTAGGAATGTTGTCCCTCTGAAACAATCATGTTCACCTAACCTGGAGCTCCTAACCCTGAAATGCCGCCCCCACTACCTGCCCCGCGAGTTCACTTCGGTCATCTTCAGCGCCGTCTATATTCCACCTCAGGCGGACACAAACACTGCACTATCCGAGCTACATGAGGCGATTTCCACCTATCAGGCTAACCAGCGTGATGCGGCTCTCATCGTAGCCGGGGACTTTAACAGTGCAAACTTGAAAAAGCTGATACCGGAGTTGATTCAACACATCGACTGCCCCACCAGAGGAGAGAGGACCCTAGACCACTGCTACTCTCCATTCAAAGATGGCTACAAAGCAAAGCCTCTTCCGCCTTTTGGGAAGTCTGACCACACCTCTGTCCTTCTCATGCCGAAATACAAACAACGGCTCAGGCAGGAACCCCCTGCTGTGAGAGAAGTGACACGGTGGTCTGATCAAACAGAGGCCGCTCTGCAGGGTGCGTTGGATTCAACCGACTGGGACATGTTTCGTAGCAGCGCGGGCGGAGACATCGAGGAGTTTACGGAAACTGTTGTGGGATTTATTGGGAAAGTTGTTGAAGACACTTCACTTAGGAGGACCATCAGGACTTTTCCCAACCAGAAGCCGTGGGTGGATAAATCTGTCCGCGATGCCCTGAGGTCCCGCACCGTTGCCTACAACTCCGGCCTCGCCTCTGGGAACATGGAGGACTACAAGGTTGCATCATACAACGTCCGCAGAGCGGTGAAAGAGGCTAAACATCGCTACGGCCGCAGACTGGAACAGCAACTACAACAGTCTGACCCCAGGGGACTGTGGCAGGGACTACGCACCATCATGGACTACAAAGCACCACACACACACCCGGTGAGTGCCGACGCTTCTCTGGCTGATGAACTCAACATCTTCTTTGCGCGCTTTGAGTCGGGAAGCCGACAGCCCGCTGCGCTCCCGGCCGGAGGGGCGGAGACACTCACTGTGACGGAGCGCGACGTGAGGAGGGCGTTTAGACGTGTAAACACCAGGAAAGCGGCTGGACCAGACGGTATTAGTGGACGTGTCCTTAAGACCTGCGCTGACCAGCTGGCACCTGTGTTTACAGTGATATTCAACCTCTCACTGAAACTGTGTGTGATTCCCACCTGCTTTAAAAAGTCCATCATAGTCCCTGTCCCAAAGAAACCACACCCCAGCAGCCCAATGACTTCAGGCCCATAGCACTCACCTCTGTGGTGATGAAGTGTTTTGAAAGACTCATCAAGACATTCATCACCTCCTCACTGCCCACCACCCTCGCCCCACTACAGTTTGCATACCGGCCAGACAGATCCACAGATGACGCCATATCCTTCCTCCTCCACAAGACCCTTTCACACATAGACACTGGTAAGGGGAACTATGTGAGAGTGCTGTTTGTAGATTACAGCTCAGCATTCAACACCATAGTTCCCTCCAGGATGGTCTCTAAGCTGCTGGACCTGGGCCTGGGCCCATCCCTGTGCAGGTGGGTTCACAGCTTCCTGACCAGCAGACCACAGGTGGTACGAGTGGGTCACCTCACCTCATCCTCCCTCACCCTCAACACTGGATCCCCCCAAGGCTGTGTGCTCAGCCCTCTGCTGTACTCACTGTACACCCATGACTGCGAGGCCACGTCAGAGTCCAACGTCATCATCAAGTTTGCTGACGACACTGCTGTTGTGGGACTAATCTCTCACAATGAGGAGACAGCCTACAGGAGAGAGGTCTCCCGCCTGGAGAACTGGTGCCAGGAGAACCACCTCCTGCTCAACGTCAGCAAAACGAAGGAACTGATCGTGGACTCCAGCAGGAAGCAGCAGAGGGACTACCATCCACTTGTCATCAGTGGTGCTGAGGTGGAAAGAGTGGACACTTTCAAATACCTGGGAGTGACCATCTCACAGGACCTGTCCTGGACTCATCACATAAACATCACTGTGAAGAAGGCCAGACAGCGTCTCTACCTCCTCAGGCGGCTGAGAGACTTCAAGCTCCCACTCAAGGTGCTCAGGAACTTTTACACCTGCACCATCGAGAGCATCATGCGTGGGAGCATCACCACCTGGATGGGAAACTGCACCAAGCAGGACTTCATGGCCCTAAAAAGGGTGGTTCGTTCAGCTGAACGGACCATCAGAACCACCCTCCCCAACCTGCAGGACATTTACACCAAGCAGTGCAGGCTGAGGGCCATGAAGATCCTGAAACAGCCCAGCCACCCCGGACACTCTCTCTTCTCCCTGCTCCCATCAGGCCGGCGTTACCGCTGCCTGAGGACTAAGACTGAAAGGTTGAAGAAGAGTTTTTACCCACAAGCCATCCGTCTGCTCAACTCTGAGCCCTAACTGGACCATTATTGCACAATGTAAATATTATAATTTATAAAAGTGTGTATAGTGTATAGGATATAGAGTATAGTGTATAGTGTGAATTACTTTTTTTTATTTTTATTCTTCTTATTTATATGTGTGTGTATATATGGTTGCAGGTACAAAATACATTTCACTGTGCATTGTACTGTGTATAACTGTGCATGTGACAAATAAACACTATCTTATCTTATCTTATCTTATCTATCTTATCTTAGATCTGGGGCAGTGAGTCTGAACTGGCAGACTGGTAGTTCCCATTTTCAAGAAGGGGGACTGGAAGGTGTGCTCCAACTATGGTGAACACACTACTCAGCCTCCTTGGGAAGGTCTATGTCAGGGTGCTGGAGAGGAGAGTCTATCCATTGGTTGAATGTCAGATAAACAATACGGTGGTCATCCTGAAACAGCTCTTTATCCTCTCAAGGATATTTGAATATGCATCGAAGTTTGCTCAGCCAGTTTACATGCGTTTTATGCAGTGGTGCAAAAAGGGGGTATGCACTATATGCAATGCATAGGGGTGCCGCACAAGAGGGGGGCGCCAAAACGATGTGGGGAAAATATTTCTCTAGTTGCATTTTCTGTATTTAACAGCTGTGCATGTGATATGATCAATAACAGAGGGGCGGCGCTGATTAGGCGCCTTCACCTCCCGTTCTCCTGTCGCCCCCCCGACTGGTTTAAAGACAGTCGGTAAGTTAAGTCATAGAAATCTTATATTTAAATACACAGTAAATGTTGAGAGGATGCGGATGGTGATTGTGTTTGTTTGTGTGTGTGTGTGTGTGTGTGTGTGTGTGTGTGCGTGTGCGCACTTGTGGGTTGGGTTGGGGGGGCGCCTAAAAATGTGTCCGCATACACCTCAGAAAGTATATAGCTGTGCCCCTGGTTTTATGGACTTGAGCATGCCCTTCGGGGAAGTGATTTGGGTATCCAGCTCGTTGTTACGAGCCATTCAATCCCTATACAACCACCGCAAGAGCTTGGTCTGCATTGCTGGGAATAAGTCAAACTTTTTCCCAGTGGGTGTTGGATTCCACCAGGGCTGCCCTCTGCCACTCTGTCACTATTCATAATTTTTATGGACAGAATTTCTAAGCGGAGCCAAGTGGTGAAAAGCCTCCACATCGGCGGCCTCAGCATCTCATCTCTGCTTTTTGCGGATGATGTGGTTATGTTGGCTTCATCACTCTGGGTCAGGGCTGATTTGTTGCCCCAAGTGGAGGAGTTTAAGTATCTTTGGGTCTTGCTCACAACTGAGGGGAATGGGAGATTGACAGATTGGGGAAATGTCTATTGTGAAGAAGGGACAGTAGAGTGTAAAAGCAAAGCTGTTGATTTATTGGTTGATCTACATCCCTGCTCTCACCCATGGTCACGAGCTCTGTGTAGTAACCAAGAGAATGAGACTGAGGATGTAAGCAGTAGAAAATAATTTTTTTCAAAGGGCTGCTGGCCTGAGAGAGAGAGAGAGAGAGAGAGAGAGAGAGAGAGAGAGAGAGAGAGAGAGAGATAGAGAGAGAGAGAGAGAGAGAGAGAGAGAGAGAGAGTGTGGAGTTCAGCCATTGAAGAGAGACTCTGAGCTGACGTAGTTCAGGCATCTGACTAGGATGCCTCCTGGACACCTCCTGAGGTGTTCTGGGAATGTCCTACTAGGAGAAGGCCTCGGGACAAACCCAGGACATGCTGGAGAGATTGCGTCTCTCTTTCTCTTTTTTCTCAGGAATTTATACCTGAGCTTTATACCTGTGCTTCAGTTCTGTTTTTATATTTAACCTTCACTCTCAAACCCTTAAACATCACTGAGTCTAAACATTAATTTAATGAAATACTTGATCAGATTCTCCTGTGTCTTAATGATAAAGTTGTGATATTGTCTAGTTTGTTAACGTATACATTCAGCATTTTTGCAAGCATTCTTTCCAGGCTTTAAATAAATTAAACTTTATTACTATTGTAGTTATTTTACAGTCTTACTGACCAAACAGCACATTTCTAATACCATATTACTCTATAGCGCTTTCCCTCTGACACACAGCTGCTTTGTTAGCAGCAGCTGTGTTACTTTTAACCTGTATTATGTGTTGAACTGCTTCACATTTTTTTCATAGTATAGTTTAATCTACTTTGTGAATTCAGCCGCTCTACTGCCGATACAATTGTCTGTTTTATAATTTCTGGACCATACTTCTGAAACACACAAGACCAAGAGTCAAAAAAGGAGAGCCTTTACCACCATGGTGGAGGCAACACTCTGGTGGAAGATCAGTGCCACAGCAGGTCTTTAAATACACATGAATCAATGAGAAGCCTGGGAAAGGACAGCTCTGTCCATAGGCAAAGGCACAGGTGATCTCCCTACCTCTCCACCTGAGAGTGAGAGAGAGAAAAACAGAAAACCTCAGACCAACACTCATCTATTTTTATGACTGTTAGATGCTGCCAACACTACCCCTTTCATGGGAACACACATGGAAACCCCGGGTTAACTTAACGAGTTGGTAACCAGCTTCGTGTGACTGCTTATCCTGATTGCTAATGTTAGGGTAAGTGAATCCAGATAACAGAAAGACATCCTGGGGATGGTGAGCTTAAGGCTGTATGTGACCAGGATCACCTTGGAATAGATGGAAGTTGTTACTGACCAGCTGGAGGTTGGGTGAAACTTTAATTTCTAGCACACACTGTGCTAGACTTGTGGGCATCTTTGTCTAAGGAAAGCCACCAAAAGGATAGTTTGAGCAGGGAAATAGTCAAATTTACAGCAGGCAAATTTGGCTGAGAGCACATAGAAATGGTGCTAGTGTCAGGCTCAGTTTGCTGAGCTTGGTGGATGTGGCTTTCAGTTTCCCAGACGAGTGCTCCGGTGAGGCAGGAAGGGGCAGAATGGGTTCAGCTTTGATTGGATCAGAATCTGAGAAGAACTGATTAGAGAGAGCATCGGGTTTGACATTCTGGGAGCTGGGACAATAAGTGATGGTGAGACTGAAGCCAATGTGTCCATTCCTCAAAAGACAATTTTTATGGCAAGCAGCTCTCGGCTCTTGACGTTATTATTTCCTTTGGCAGGTGTTAGGCGCCTGCGAGAAAGGGCACAACGATGTGACTTACCATCTGGGCCCACATGTTGATACAAGATTGGCCCCACCCTGGAGTCTGAAGTGTCTGCCACCACAATAAATTATTTTTGCTGGTCAGGATGCACAGGTGTGGAGCAGGAACCTGTCCTTGAGTCTGTGGAATACTTGATCTGTCTCTGCTGTCCATATTAAAACCTGGAGTGAGGTCCTTTGAGTGTAATTCTTTGTTATTTATGAAAAGCCAAGAAACTACTGTAACTGTTTATGTGGGGATGGGAAAGTCAGTCACTGCTTTCACCTTTTCCGGGTCTGTCTTCGTCTAACCTCTCTTTGAAATGCATTCCAGGAAGGTCACATAGCTAGCATGGAATTCATTTTTTTTGGCTTTGACAAACAATTTTCCAAAACCCTCTATTACATCTATCTGACATGTTCTAGGTCCGTGGAACAGATCAGGATGTCATCCAAATACACAAAGACAAAAGTGTTCAGGAAATCCCTCAAGACACCATTAACCAGTGCTTGAAACACAGCAGGGCATTAGTCAAACCAAAAGGTATGACTAAATATTCATAATGGCCAAGAGATGTATTAAATACTGTCTTCCATTTGTCCCCTTCCCTCATCCTATCCAGAGAAGCGTTGTCTGAAACCTGTGGCTCCATACAACAGCTCAAATGTTGAAGTGATTAATTATTCTTTATTGTTTGCTATGATCTGATTGACAAAGCCTCTGTAGTCAATGCAAAGCCTGAGAGTCTTGTCTTTCTTTTCACTGAAGAAACCCCTGCACCCACCAGTGATGGGTGAACGAATAATGATGGCATCTAGGGATTCCTTGATATAATTTTCCATAGCTGTTTAGGGCCAGAGAGGTTGTATAGTTGATTGGAGGTACGTAGGAGGCACCCTTTGAAGGTCAATGGTGCAGACAGGGCCTTCTGTTTGCTGAAGAAAGAAGCCAGGTTGTGATATTCCTTTGAGATGAGAGAAAGATCAGGGGTGGTTAGTTCAGATGGTTTATCGGTCTGGTGTGTAGGTGGAATGGCAGATTGCAGTGTGATAAACAATGAAGACTCCAGCTCTCAATGTGTCTCTCTTTCCAGTTAATGTGTGGGTTGTGTCTTTCAAACCAAGGGGATCCAAGAATTATGAGAGAATTTGGAGAATGAAAGATAAAAAAAACTATTAATTCTCAAGGATTTTCTGAGATAATGAGTCGCACTTGCGCGGACTTGTCTATGATGGTGGTGAGTGACTGTCCATTTAAAGAAGAAACAGCCAAAGAAGGGTTAAGAGAATGGTTTGCTCTTCCCAGCTGCTGCACTAAATGCTAATCGAACAAGTTTTAGTCAACTCCAGAGGGAGGCTAGTTTGAGCGAAACAGTGGCTTCATGCAGGGTAAATTAGGTTTACTGCCCACCAGTATCCCCACATTTACTGGTGGGCTTTAAATTTTGACCGCACAGAACCACAGCCTAGGTTGAGCCGGGAGTTGTCGTTCTTTTCATGGTCTGCACTTCAGTCACATCCTTATTGTTTGATTAAAAATGAACTGTGGTTATGCACAAAGGCAAATTATCACAAAACTTATGAACCTAACTGTTCTAAAGCCAAAGGAGCATTGTTTCATTGTGTTTGGCAATATAGAAAGATTAAAACCTATTTTTGAGGACATGGGAAGAGATATTTCAGCTTGTTGATATGCAAAACAACACAAATGTAATAAAAACCAGCTGCTCCACCCCCAGCTTCTGTCTCTCCCCCTCCATCTCTCCATGTTTTCTTTGAAATGAGGACAGATACTGTAGGGTGTGGGGATGCTCCAGTGAGCTCCATAGAAAATGTATTTGCAGCTCTGATGTTGGCCAGCCAAAATGCTTAAGCACTTTTTTTTATGGTGGGATGTCAAATGGATGTGTCATGCTTCATGAAAATAATTTGTACTCAGTTCTGTTCCTGTTACCAGCTGTGTGTGTGTGTGTGTGTGTGTGTGTGTGTGTGTGTGTGTGTGTGTGTGTGTGTGTGTGTGTGTGTGTGTGCGTGCTTCAGTTACTAAGCCATATGTCTTGGTATTTATTTGGTGAGCATTTATGATAAATATTCTTGTATATTTAGTCACATCTGTGCATGTATGTGTTCATTGGAAACAAGAGTTCATGCTTTACATTTCTTAGTGTCTGTAATTGCATATCTATGTATGTATTTATCCAACAATGAACCATGTTGTCGTTTCACATCCACTTGCATTTATGTTTAGGGGTGGCTGTAGCTCAGGAGGTAGAGCAGGTCACCTACTAATTGGAACGTTGGTGGTTCGATCTGCTCCACTCTGCATGCCGAAGAATCCTTGGGTGAGATACTGAACCCCACGTTGATCCTGATACTTTTATCGGAGTGTGGTTGTTAGACAGAAAACACTTAAGCATAGAAAAAGTGTTTGCATGAATGGGTGAATGAGTCAAATTGTGTAACGTGCTTTGGATGCTCAAGTGGAGAAGAACAGTGCTATAATAACCAGTCCATTTACCATTGACAGTTTGCTGGTCACCTCAGCAGGAAGTGTTTTTGATATTAGCCTGGTAATAGCAGCTAGTACAATGTGTTTATGTTCTATGTTAACTTGATTTACTGTGGCTATATTTTATTTTATTTTTATGTTGTGTATGATGGAAGCTGAGTGTTTGAGTGTAACACATTACTGTAATCACATCACATTTTTTTTGTAAAGCAGCAGTGTAATACAGTACATTATTGTTCTAAATTCAGGAATCACGTTACAGTTACAGTTTTGTCATTAGTTGCAGTGCAGTAGAAAAAAATGCCACTGGGTTTGAATTAATACTTAAAAAACATAAAATAAAGAAAAGGTGTGTCCTCTTTATCTTTGGGGTTTGTGTGTGTGCAGGACTGCAGTCTGAGTTTTATATTGTTATTTGGTAATTATGTGACAGCTGATCTGAGGCCGTGTTACAGAGTGATGGAAAGCAATGCAACACTTAGTGCTTTTTTTTTTTTTTTTTTAAAGAAAAGTAATGGGTAATGTGCAATTCATTACTTTGTTGAGTAACAACTCTCATCAATAGTTTTTTTTAACTTTTCAAAACAATTATTTTTCATGTTTTTGTTTTATGTGGATTCTTAAGAATCATGAAACTCTCCTGCTTCCATGCTTCCCCATTACAGACGCTGTGAAACTCTCCCCCCATGAGACAGTCAGGCGGGATGCTTGGAGAATCAGAGGTGGGTATTCAGCAGATGTCATGTTCCTGCGTTATCAACCATTCATGCATTTCACCTGCATTGAGTGAGGCCCACAATGTGGATGAAGTCC
Source organism: Archocentrus centrarchus (assembly GCF_007364275.1). Lineage (NCBI taxonomy): Eukaryota > Metazoa > Chordata > Actinopteri > Cichliformes > Cichlidae > Archocentrus > Archocentrus centrarchus. Next base: position 27,678,652 of record NC_044369.1, on the reverse strand, counting down.
AAGAAGAAATGATTTTCCTTTGTGATCCTCACTTTGTCCAGTACTTGTTAAAATCTCTTTACATCCATCAGGCAGCTGGCAGATGGTTTAGAGTTAGGTTTACATTAATCATTTAATATGGAGTAAGCACCCATCTGTCATACCCAACGCAAGAACTGACATTACACTTTATTTGAAAGGTAAACCTGAGGTAAACCTGAGGCTCCTGTGCTGATACTGGGCGATTTTAATCATTGCAGCTTAAATAAGAGTCTTCCTGGCTTTCATCAATATGTGAGGTGTAACACCAGAAAGGAAAATATCCTGGATAAGTGCTATGGTAACATTAAGGAGGCCTATACAACCAGAGCTAAACCTCCTCTTACTGTAGCAATTCAGACCATAATGTGATTCATCTGTTACCCACATATACGTCAGTTTTTAAGTCCCGTAAACCAGAAAGGGGAACTGTCAAGATATGGTCCAAAGATAAAGTTGAGGAACTGAAAGGATGCTTCCTCTCCACAGACTGGGAAATCTTTTTTAAGGAGGCCGATATGGACCACGCAGCTGAAGCAGTAACTGCCTATATCTCTTTTTGTGTAGACTGTACTATACCACAAAAGACAATCATAAGATACCCTAATAATAAACTATACATCACAAGAGGCATTAAGGAATGCATTAGGAGAAAAAAGAATGCCTTTAAATTAGGCGATATCGGGGGAGTTAAAGCAGCTCAAAAGGACTTGAATCAACAAATGAGACTAGCCAGGTTGCATTATAAAAACGGGCAGAACAGGATCTTGCTATGTCCAACTCCAAGAAACTGTGGGACTCTATCAGAATAATGACAAACATGGAGGCAAAAAGGAAGCCTCTGTTTGCCAATGATGAAACCACAAAAGCAAATGAATTGAATACATTCTATATGCGTTTTGAATCTGATAACACCAGAGAATGCTTCACTGTCCTAAAGAATGTAACCTGTGACGTGAAGGACAGGATTTTAATGGATCCTAATGCCGTCACAAGAACCTTTAGAGCCATGCAGGGGAGAAAAGCGACGGGGCCTGATAATATGTCCACTTTCCTTTTAAAGACATTTGCAGAGGAACTGACTCCAGCTTGGCACCAGCTGTTCCAACTTTCAGTTGATACACAGACTGTGCCAGAAATCTGGAAAAAATCCATCATAATACCAGTTCCAAAAAAAGCATGTCCTCAGGAGGACAATGATTATAGGCCTGTCGCACTTACCTCAAATGTTTTTAAATCCTTAGAGAGACTCATGATAAATGAATTTAGAACTGACGTAGGGCCACTGTTAGACAGGTATCAGTTTGCATACACAAAAAAACGTAGTACTAATGATGCCATGTTAACACTAATGCATTTTATTCTAAAGCACCTTGAAAAGCCCGGTACATATGCTAGAATGTTGTTTGTTGATTTTAGCTCAGCTTTTAACTCAATTCAGCCGCACATGCTCCTTGAAAAGTTGGTGCAGATGAATGTAAACCCCTTTTTAATCAGGTGGTACCACTCTTTCCTTACCAACAGGCCGCAGTCAAATTCAACTCTACTTTTTCAGATACATTGGTAAGCAGTACTGGTGCCCCCCAGGGATGCGTCAGTTCACCATTCTTATTTACCCTGTACACAAATGACTGTGTCAGTTCTATGTTAAATCAGCACATTGTGAAGTTTTCCGATGACACCGTCATTCTCAGTCTGCTCACTAAGGATTCCAGTGACTCTACCCACAGAACTGCCGTGGAGAGGTTTGTGACCTGGTGTGATAAACATAAACTTCACATAAAGATCTGCAAGACTGTTGAGATGCTGTTGGATCCCAGATCAGCTAGCGACCAGAACCCTGTGATCATACACAATAAAGCCATTAAACGGGTGACCTCATACAAATACCTTGGTGTTCACATTGATAGTGACCTGAGCTGGCGGACACATATTGCCACAGTCTCTGCCAGCATTCATCAGCATCTGCATTTTCTGCGCAGACTCTGTCTATTTGGAGTTTGCAAAAACATAATGGTAATTTTCTATAGAGCAACAATAGAGTCAGTACTCCGGTACGGTCTAACTAGCTGGTTTGGAAATCTAACAGCCAAATCCAAAACGCAAATCTATAATCTAATAAGAACAGCGGGCAAAATTCTGGGTCACACTCCCCCCAACCTTCAGGAACTCTTTGACCGAGCAATGATTGCACAGGCAAATAGCATCTTGACTGATAGCTCCCATGTTCTGCACACAGAGTACGTGCTGCTGAATTCAGGTAGGAGGTACAGGGTTCCTCTATGTAAATACAACAGGTACAAACATTCATTTATACCCCTATCAATTAAGGCAATCAATGAGCTAACATGATGAAGAAGTACACATTGCAAACTGTTCATAAATTGTATATTGATTAAAATGTATATATATATATATGTATTTTTTTTTTTTGTATTTATGAGATTGATTAAACCAAGATAAACCAAGATAAATTTCTCCCAAGGGAGACAAATAAAGAATTTTGACTTGACTTTGATTTGACTTTGAACATGGTTCAGTTTATAAAACTATGCTTGTTTAATTAACATGTGGGCGAAGTGCAGCCTAACCCTAACATCACCCCCTAAGTAGTTCACCAGCATCCTGATGGATGGATCTGGTCAATGTAAAGTCCTGAAACTTTCCCGAGGTATAAGGAGAGGAAATGTCCTGATCCTACAGGTAAAAGAACCAACTTAGGACTTTGAAATTTTGATATATATATTTTTGGCTAATAGATTTTTTAAAAAACTGATCGCACCGATGAAGGTCAATGGCAGTTAATCACATGCTCTTTTTTTTTTATCTCCACCGAGTCCCCTCGTGGTTGCAGCCTTGCCTCTTAACATGTGAAAGCCAGTATTTGAGATTTATTAGTGATGACCCTGATAACGCCCCTGTCATCAAAAATCACAGGCTGGCGTAAGTCGTCCTTGTTGGACATCAATGTGTCCATTAATGAGGTGATGACAGAAGATTTTAGAAAGAATCCACTGCTCACGCAGAAAACCCACCACTCCATGAGCTTTCATTGTAATCTTAGGAATTTTAATACCTCAAATGGAAAGTTTAATTTAATGAATCAGTCCCCACATTCACCTGGAACAGATTTCAGTGTCTTGCTAAGTTGAGCAGAAAATTGCTGGCAGGACTTTGACTGACCTTTTCCAAGGTGAAGATACTGAAGAGAGCCTAATCAATAATGACTGATCCTGGTCACACCCCCTTTCCAAAGACTTCAGATTGTAGGCTGTCTCTGTCCCTAATTCTGAGTGATTTTTTAATCTTGATTTTTATTTCTTCTATATATTGTTTTGTCTTATGATTATGTGGTTTTGTTTTGGCTGTGCAATGGTTTCCATTTTGGGGATAATAGATATACTCAGTTTTTCAAGGCTGACAGAAAACTATATCCACACTTAGCATGCTGCAATATTTACACTCCAGCAAGAATGCACAAACGGAGATCCAATCAGAAATCAGAATAGGTCCTCTTTCAGAAAGTAATTCAGAATTTTTATGACAGTGCCATAATTTTTTATTTTTTTTTTTTGGTGATGATTAGATGCTAAATGTTTAAAACATCTAATTATTGTTTAGACACTAAGATGAGTTTTACATTTACACTTTGTGTTTACTTTATAGATGCCCCCCCCCCCCCCCCCTTTTTATGGGAGTGATTTATTAACCCATGTGTGCTAGGCCTCACCTTCATATTACAGAATGAATCACTGAACTGGACCTCTCCACGCTGTTTGTGTGTGTGTTGTGCGTGCGATGCAACCAAACTGTCCATAGATGTGTTTGCTAAGTTTGCTAGCTTTAGCTGATAACTGCACCCCACCATCTCATCAAATATGGCTGTAAAAACATAGCGGCAGCCAAAACATTAATACTGAGGCCTCAAAATACAAAGTCCAAAACTGAAGGTAACCATCATGTTGGTTATGTACATCTTTTATGTACAGTCTCTGATTTCCAAGTGTGCAGAGCGCAGCTCTCCTCGACTTTTCTCTGATAAACAGCGAACGCTCAACAAATAATGATGTGATGTCTAACACAAACACAGACACTTAGATACATAAACTTAGCTGTATATACGCTGCACATAAGCACAGTGCAGTCAGTGATAAACACATAAACTCTCATTAGCCTCTGCAGCAACACTCTGAAGTCTAATGCAATCAGTGGTCCTGCAGCCACTGTAGCTGTCATCAGCTCAGCTCCCCCAAAAATAGCTGTGTCACATTATTATGGTTTGCCTCAGATATTTTGGATTGCTATTTTAATTTGGAAACCTATAACTATTTTAACTTTGACTACAGCTTTGATCAAACTGCTAGCCATCATCTGTTGCACACAGCTGTCTAGGAGTGACTTATAGGACTCATTTGACACATTCTGTAAAATACAAAAGATGACTTTTCTTTATGCTCCCGGGTTATGGTTAGCATACAAGTGGTTAAAGCCACTGTGAGCACTTATACTTGTGTGGTGGTGTGTCTGCTTCCCTCTTGAGTTACACCATCAGAAAGCTCGTCAGCAGTGGCGTTTCTACGTATGTCACAATGCTAAATTTGTTCATGTACTTCAAACAGTGGTGAGTGATGTGAGACGATCATATTGGATTTGAAGGTAATGAATGCAGAATAACAGTTTATATGAGCTCCTATAAGCCCAGTGTGTTTAATTGCATGTGACTGTAAATGCTGTTGATAATAGATTAGTAGTGGCAACCAGGTTACAGCTGCAGTCATTCAGGTCACAGAGAACAAAAAGCTCGTGAGGATTCTTTGCGTTGGACTTTTGAGACTTTGTAACTGGGGAAACAAAAATGTTGTGTTGCAATGTTTGTTGCCTTTTTTGGGGGATTAGTGTAGTCATTAAATGTAATAAGCATGATTTGTTCTTGCATAAATGGTTACTGGTATATTGTACCCACAGCAGCATCTTGCAGTGGGCATAAAGAGTCCAGCTAAATCTTTAGGTTTCAACTCTACCCTGTTACAACAGACCAAGAGCAAATTCATTAACAACTGACAATCTGTATTTAAGTTATGCTCAGGATGGGCGCAGCCCCTCAGTTCATTTACCATCTAAAGTCTTTAGGTTTGACCAACCAAGTTTGACTTACCTAAGTAAGCCAAACTCTTCCTTAGGACCACTGTCCCTGTAGCAGACCCTGGTCTGCACACAAACAGAGAGAAATGAGAGACAGCAGTGTTAGCAGCTTATGACATAAGTAACACACTCAAACACACCTGCCTTTATTCAACACCCAAAGCAAACCCACTGCCACAGCAAATTAAGGATCTCCTCCGGCCAGACAAACACAAAATCAATCCCAATCCACTGCCGGCCTTTCCCCCTTTCTCAGTTTGCACACCCTCAGCTCCTCTCCTTACGTCTTAATCCCTTCTACCAGACGTGAGCGGAGGAGGCAAGGAAGTGACACAAGGAGAGAGGAATCAAGACAACAGGCATTTAACAAAATGAGACATCCTTACTTTGGGGCCTCATTTTAGAGCAATGTCAGTTCAATCGAAAGTTTGACACAACTGCCACATAAATCATTTTGTTATAGCCCAGAACAGCTGTTTTATATGATCTCAGGTGTAGCAGTGATGGTGCCATTTAAAGGTCCAACATGCTGCGAAGTGACAAGATATTAAAGTCACACACACTGAAACGGTGAAGAGCCGACAACTCATGGATCAAAAGGATGAATTGTTTAGAGTCGTTCAGCCGCTTTGGCTACCAGCTGTCTGCCACTCTTTTATACAATGATGATAAAAATGCTGCTACACTGGTGGTTACAGCTAATTTGTTTCATGCACTGACTTTTTAATACTTCAGGGTGCAGCCAAGAAACCACAGCAAACTCCTTTTAGGTTTGGACAACCTGTTACACAAGTATAAGAACAAATTAATTAACAACTGATAAAATCTTAAAGTGGACCCATTCTGCTCATTTCAGCAGGTCCGCATGAGCCAAAGTACAAAACAATTACCGTTTATCTTATCCTGAGTTTTGGAGCCGACCCTGAAACACATCCCTCTCCTCCTGCTCTTTGAGCTGCTTTTCTTCTGACTGGATGGTCTTTACAAAAAAATAAAATAAAATAAAAAAGGTTCAAGAACAAGTGGGTAGGGCTGTTGCGCTCACAGCGTGTGTGGTTGAGATGACCATGCTGAGGATATCCACCATCATTAACATTATACAGAGCCAAAAGTAGGAGAAAACTGTCAGAAATGGTTGTTTGAAGTAGTCTGAGCACAAAAGCTACCAGAGAGACCTGACGGGGCTAAAATAAACCAAAGGAAAACAGTCACACAGTGTATTTGCTTTACTACACTTTGCTGTAATTTAGTTCTGAGAAATGACAAAAAATTCTAATGAACATGTGATATGAAAAGACTACACATGCTGAAGATGATGTTGCTACATTTCATAAAAAAACAAGCACAAATGATCTGTTGCAGAGATTCCCATGGGAAGCCACAGCTTTCGACAGAGGTTTACAAGGTCAGGCATTCATCCATTTCTGCCACTTTCACAGGTTGTGTTGTCACCAGATTATGTACGGCAACCCAGAAGACCCTCTTCACAGTCATGTACCCCAGCTGCTCCTAGGGATCCCCAGGTGTTGCTCAACCACCTCCTTTGCATTCATATAAGCCAGCTTCGGTTAAACACCCTTTAGCTGTTGTAATCATGTGCTGACAAGTTTCTGCACATATTCCTGCGAGTTCATAGGATGACAGTTATTAAGTGGATATCCTGTGTGATCAGAGAAGAGAGCTGTTTGAGTCAGTGTTTCCCACACACAGATTTTTTTTGGCTAATCATTTTTTCATACATCCAACAAACAGTGGCACAGCAGTATGCTATCAATGCTAGCGATATACTAGTGGACAAACCCCTCACTCTTATTTTGAAAGTTCAGTTGCTCCTGACCAGGAGCTGGCTGACTCACTGGCCAGGTCATTGTTGTGGCGGTCCTTATTATCATCCAGCTGGTTGAGTCTGTCATCCAGGGGCCCGGCAGACTTCAGCACCGGCTGGCAACAGCAGCCCTTGTTTTGCTCATGAGATTCAATGTGAGCTGCAAGGCTACTCTAACCAGAACCTGCAGCAGGACAAGGAGTCTGTCTATGGGACCTACTGAACAGCCAGCTGATTATACTGCTTTGTTATTTATTTGCCACAAAGTACTTGGCAACTAGAATATTTGCTGAGGAGCAGCAAATATAAGGTACCTTCATGCTTCAGTTTCAGAACTGAGGTTAAAGTCAATATTTATCTAATTAGACATCTCACAAATGTAAAAAACAAAAACAAAACAGTTTTCTTAGGTCGGCAGCTTTTCCAGTATTCAAAACTATTATCTGAATTTATGTTAAACCAACAACCATCAGTCAATATTAGCAGATTTCCAAACTGAAAATCATTCAAAATAACTGCATCATGTTCCTCCACATATCCTCTTTATTGCTCATTACTATCTAGCAAGCTCATAGCTAACTTTTAAAGAATATAATGGTACAGAGTGGCAACCGCGGCCAATTTGGAAGTGCCAAAACTGCAGTATGATTTACAGCTTCTTTGTAAAAATGTTTAAAACAAAAAGAAAAATAAATTGCCAAAAACTGAAGTTTCTCTAGTGGCCAGGACCACAAAACCAAGTCAGTCCTCACAGGCTTCTGGGTTAAATTGCCCAACTTTATAGCATTAAACAGCATGATTATTGCTTATCTCCCAAAATAGGCCATGCTAATCAGTAGCTCTCTGCTAGGCCTCACCTACGCTGTTTACCTAACAAACAATTTGGCCTGCTGTGTGATCAAGACCATTCAAAAAGTTTGTGCTTCAGTTTTGGGGAGTGAAATTCTAATATTTTATTATTCTGTTACTCAGCATTGTTTAGCAGCTATGTATGTCTTTGGGATGCACCCATACGGTTTATAAATTGGGCCTGCTGAGGCCAGTTTAGCTCAGTGTGTGAGCAGATGACCGTATACCACATGACCAGAGTGCAGCGGCTCAGGATCGAGTCTAACACGTGGCCCTTTGCTGCATGCTTTCCCTGATCTCTGTCCTTTATCTCTGTCTGTCTTCACTGCTCTACTGTTCAATAAAGGCAAAAATGCCCCCAAAACAAATGAGGACTGCAAACAATGCTTGCTAGCATTAAAAGTAAACTTGTCACTCGATCATCGATCCCTCATCTATATATGGTATCTTCAGGGTTTAAAAAAAACAATGTGGAAGAGGCCAAAATGCCAACCGTGTGTCTCAGTCTGGCTGAGTGAGTTTTACTGAAGGAGGAACAGATAGATGGAGGAAACACAAATACTTCAATCCTCTTGAATAAGCAAAAATGATGTATTTCATCTTGCCTGTTGCTATTTTGTATGTCACTTCATGCTGTCTTTGACAGATGACAGAGCAGGGAACCATAAGAAACAGGGGGGGAGATGAATGACATGTGATGAGGATCCTTTGACAGAAGCATGACTGCATCATGTTTTCTGTCCCGCTCAGCCACCAGAACACCCACATTTGCTCATCTGAACTAAATAAAAACACGTGTAAACCTGTCATTTATGCTGTAAACTGAAGTATGTGTCTCGCATATTTTATCTTTATATGTAATCACTTCGAGATCAATCAGATTTTTCATGTGATCCACCATGTTTTTATTATGCCACCATTAATACTTAAATGTACATTAGATTCTATATGTTAAAGTTTCTGTTGGTGGCCTCTCCCTTTTACTGAATCTCTATTTTAACTGTTTAGCAACCAAAGTAGGCGAATGTTAAAGTGACTGAAGCTATAGACAGTGATTATGGTCTGGACCCGAGTCGGGTTTAAATCACTAAAACAGGACTTGAGATAAGATCGAATGCTGAGACACTGGAATTGAATTGGTTGATAAATAAATTAACACCAAAATATGACAATGACATTAGTAACACAGTAATACAGACTTCCCCAGGGAGGGTCAACTTCTGGATGGGTAGGCTCATAATAATAGATCTGATTGTCCTCAAGGAGTGTGACATAACATCGCCTGGAGGACAAAAACCTGCATTTTGTCCCCATAAAGCTGCATCTGTAATGGAAGGATCTAAGATGGCCGCAGGGGGTAAGTGTGTTTGTCAGAGCTGCTGCAAACAGTTAACTGAAAAGTGGACGTAACTTTGGATTAAATTGCTTTGAAGATGGTAAAATACTGGAAATTGAGTGGAGAAGAAGGACAGTGAGAAGGATAGAGAGAAATGTCCAAGCAGAAACAAAAGCTGTCTTCCAAACAAACAGAGGTATGTTCACTAAAGCAAATGGAAAACAATCAAGAGGAGACAATAGAGGACGCATCATCAACTAAATCCGCAGGTATGGCTGAAATACTGAGAGAATTTCAATCTGAAAGAATAATTAGCTTTGGATCATTAAAGGAAGAGTTAAATGTGCTTCATGGAGACTTTTTAAGTGTTAAAAAAAGAATGGATGAAGCTGAACAGCGAATTGCTCAGTGTGAAGATTATGAAATGAAATCCTCTAAAGTGCTCCTACATGTCCTTCAAATGCAGAAACAACTTGAATTCAGATGCGAGGAACTGGAAAATCAAACTAGGAGAAATAATATAAGAATTTACTCAGTTCCAGAAAATTGGGAAGGAAACAACACAATTGACTTTGTGAATAAATTGATTCATGAAAAACTGGAAGTGACAGATGAACTCCATGTGCAGAGGGCACATCGGACAGGGCCGAGACCTGGACCAAAGGACAGGCCCAGAACTATTTTGGTTCGATTTCAATCATATGCCATGAAACAAAAAGTGCTGCTGGCTGCATGGAGAGCAAGGAGTGTACAAGTAAATGACCGAAGGATATACTTTGATGAGGACTTTACAAATTCAGTGTTTAAGGAACGTGCTAAATATAAGGATATGCGCAAGGTACTTAATGAAAGGAAAATAAAGTCACGGATTTTATATCCAGCAAGACTGAAGGTTTTCTGTGAGGACGGGAAAGTAAAGGTGGGATTACGTGAGCTTGGAGTCAACATGGACATTCCAGAGAAGGAATGAATTTGGAGTTACTACTGAAGAATGCAGGATGGGAATCTGCCACTATTCGAAGAAGGAGAGCCTCAGGTTATGAAATCACGGATGGAGTTAAAGCCCTTCTTGAAAAATGCAACTGAATAGAGTTTCTTTGAAAAGAAAGAGACAAATGGAGGTTTTTCTTTTTCTGGTTTCCTTTTTATTTATTTATTTTTTTTCTTAATTTCTTGTCAATTAGTCTGTTTTGGAGAATAGCTATGATAAAATCAGTAAGTGACTTAATTTTTGAAGATGTGGTGTTATATATTATAAAATGCATGACCATGAAAATAATATTGACTCAGATAGTAATTTATTAGATGAAACTAGTAACTGCAAATATTATACAAATGAACAACTGAATTATTCAGTGGATTTGGATAATTTTTCACTTATTCATTTCAATTGTAGAAGTCTTCATGCAAATTTTGATAAGATCAGTGAATATTTGAAAACATTTAGAAGCCACTTCCAAGTAATTGCATTGTCTGAAACTTGGTTAAATGACAAATCTATAGATTTTGGTATGGAGGGGTACAATTTGTTTTATACTAATCGAGTAAAAAATAAAGGTGGAGGTGTTGCAATTTATGTTAAAAGTTCCTTGAGATGTAAAAAATTAGAAAGTATGTCGATTGCCTTGGATGATGTGATGGAATGTTTTTTTGTTGAAATCGAGATGGAAAAAACAAGTAACATTATTGTAGCTTGTATATATAGAGCACCAGGCTCTAATATAGAATATTTTAGAGAAAGATTTGAAAATATCTTGGCTGGAATAAATAATACGAGAACCTGGTTAATATGTGGAGATTTCAATATTGATTTATTAAAACAAGGACAGCACAAAATGACAACAGACTTTGTAAATGCAATGTACAGTAGAATCTTATATCCAGTGATTACTCAACCAGCCAGAATTACTAGTATCAGTGCTACTTTAATTGACAATATTTTTACTAATGAAATTGGAAAGGTTGTTTATAGTGGGGTCCTTCTAAGTGATCACTTACCTATATTTATAGTACATCACAGTAAAATTAAAAAAAATGAAGAAAGATGATGAAACAAAGTGTATTAGAATTAGATCAGAAGATGCAATAATGAAATTTCATAATGACTTGTTAAAGGAAAACTGGAATGAGGTATATGTGGAGGATGTGAATGCGGCTTATGAAACCTTCTTACAAATACACAAATCATTATATGATAAGAATTGTCCAATATTAGTGTGTCGAAAAAATAAAAATGGCATTGTAAAACCGTGGATGACCAAGGGATTGTTAAAATCTTGTAAGAAGAAAAATAAGTTGTATAGAGATTTTGTTAGATTTCCAACTAAATCTAAAGAAATGAAATACAAGATATATAAAAACAAACTAACAACTTTAATACGACAAGCTAAGAAAAATTATTATACTTTAAAGTTGAGAGATAATAGTGGTGACATGAAAAAAACATGGAAAATATTAAATAGCAATGTAAGACCTAACTATACTCATTGTCCTGAAAATATTTGTATTAAGGGAGAAACCACATTGACTGAAAAAAACAAGGTGACAAACGAATTTAATTCCTTTTTTGTAAATATAGGACCAGATCTGACTTCTTCCATTAAGATGAATGATAAACGAGGTGGAAATGTACAGTATGGCAGCAGAATTTTACAGTCAATGTTTCTAGGAGATATAAGTGAAAATGAAATTTTAACTATAGTAAGGAAAAGTAAAACTAAAACATCTGTTGATAGTGATGGGATTGATATGATGATTATTAAAAAAAAACATTGAATGTATAATTAAACCATTTACATATATTTGTAAGTTTTCTGTCCAAAGTGGCAAATTTCCAGAGAAAATGAAATTAGCAAAAGTAATTCCAGTATTCAAAAATGGTGATAGACAATTATAGACCAATTTCTGTGCTCCCCCAATTTTCTAAAGTGCTTGAAAAATGGTTTGTTCAGAAATTAGATAATTATATCGTCAGTCAGTATGGGTTTAGGTCAAAAAAATCAACATCCCTCACATTATTAGAATTAAATGAAGAAATTACAACAGCAATAGAAAGGAAACAATATACAGTGGGGATGTTTATTGACTTAAAAAAAGCATTCGATGCCATTGACCACACATTATTACTTTCCAAATTACAGGATTATGGGATAAGAGGCATAGTTCATAATTGGCTAAGTAGTTATTTGACTAATCGGAAAAAATTTGTACAGCTAGGAAATGAAAAATCAGATCTTCAAAAAATAAAATGTGGAGTCCCCCAAGGTTCAGTGTTAGGACCAAAGCTTTTTATTTTGTATATTAATGACATTTGTGAGGTGTTCGCAGATGACACAAATTAATTTTGTTCTGGGAATGAATTAAAAAACATCATGGACCATATGGTTTGCGAGATGTCTAAACATAATGAGTGGTTTAATTACAATAAATTATTGATAAACTGGAAAGAAATAAAATTTATGATTTTTAGTAACAAAACAATAGTTGATTCTAATACAATGACTATAGATGACAATGTGGAACGAGTAAATGAAGTTAAATTTTTAGGAGTTGTTTTGGATCATAAACTTAATTGGAAATATCATTTAAAACGCATAAAACAAAAACTATGTAAAAGTATTGGACTTCTAAACAAAGTAAAAAACATTTTAGAACTGTTAACACTTCAGACATTATATTATTCATTTGTCATTCCATATTTGACTTATTGTACAGAGGTGTGGGGCAACACATAAAACTAACATCAAGCCGCTGTTTGTGATGCAAAAGAAAGTTATAAGAGTCTTACACAATGTGAATGCTAGAGAACATGCTAATAAATTGTTTATTCAATCAAATATTTTCATATCAAGAGATTTGGTTAATTTAAAGATTATAAGGAAAAAATGATTAAATCTTATGCAATTCTAAGTGAGTAATGAAGAGAATGATAATTGTTTGCAACTTATATTATTGATTTAAAGTATACGGCCATGTAAAAAAACATTTTTTTGAATTATTGAGAAAGGGGCAGGTCTTCACAAGAAGCTCTCTTTCCACTTATGTATAGCAAGTGTTGTAACAGAATGTTTGATGTAATGGTTTGATTGAGTGAATAAACTGAAATTGAACTGAATTGAACTGAACTGAAGCGATTCATCCGTCGCACGTCGCTTTGCAGCTGACAGCTGGTCAAATGCAGACTTTCCAGGTTGTAGTTTCCTAGGCAACCATGTAATGCAGTGATTCCCAAAGTGTGGGATTTTCTGGTTTTTAAGTGGATGGCGGCACTCTTGACTTGCTCTAATGTTTTTACTATCAGGTTATATATAAATCAATAGAACCCTGTGTTCCACTGCTTGACACATGATTGAAAGAGTTACTCAAATCACTTGCCTTTTGAAAACCATTTATCTTGGGTCCAGCCCACATCATGAGTGGCTGTTTTGCCCGTAGTCTCTTGAAGTCGCTGAAAGTGTCAGGGCAGGGTCTGCGGGTGGACTCAAAGGCAGGACTCAGGATAAAAGTTACCAGAGTTTATTTACAGGTTTCTGGTCAAACGGATAATGCAATGATTCTCCAACAGCTCAGGTTTCCCAGCTCTGGTCCAGACGGGGTAATCCTTAATGTCTCTCCTCAAACAGCCAGCCTCTCCTTTCAGTCTCCAGGTTATCTGGGCAACAAAGTGAGCAGAGCGAGAACTTAAGCAGCACAGTGGCTATCATACATGGGAGCCTGCAACACTAACTGTGGCTCCCATCCAGTGAAGACTAACGGCAGCACTCCAGCTTAAACAGTAATCTTGGTGAGACCATCAGGATCAGGTGAGACTCATTTCCTCCAGGTGGATGTTGGCTCAGAGGGCAGAGACCCGAACTGGCCCCGCCCCCCAGCCACCTGACAGGAGACACAAACAAGAGAGAGAGAGAGAACTGGCAGGACACTTCCAGTGTGGACGTAGTTTTAGTCCTCAAAGACATGTGACTTGAATTGTCTGCAGGAACTTGAAATTTGACTTGCTCTTAAAGACCTGTGAATTTCCCCTGCTGTGTGTTCTGGAAGTTAGTGAGTGATAAAGAGGAATATGAACTGGGCATTTTTGCTTGGCCTATATGTGTTCTCACACTAACTAGTGGTGTTTGCTGTTGTTTCCTCCTCATCTTATCCACATTTAGCTTGTCTGGCTTCCACAGCCTTTATCCTCTTAACAGCCACCAGATCACTGAGGACCCATCTAGATATGTCTGGATCATGCAGTTACAGGCCGCTGGGCCCAAATGTTTGGTGGTCCGTAGTCAACTTGTTTCTATACTCAGGCTTTTTGTCCTTCTTCAGTAATTGGACAAAACATACGCGGACGTGTACCTACATGTAAGCAGAATAGTTGTAAATGAAGAGCACTTCATGCTGCTGAAATGAAAAGCAACCATCACAATACAGCTTCACTAAAAGCTCTTTTTTAATGTATTTATTTTTATAAGGATAATACTATGATTAACTTAAGTGTCCACACACGCACACATTCACACACACCTGTTGTTGAGTCTTCATCTCTCTCATTCTCCACCTTTCTGCCTGATGATCTCCTCCTATTCCTCCTTTCACCACTTCTCTCTCTTTATCTGCTGCACTTGTTCACAGTCTCTCTGTTTGAGTAATGAAGCAATAATTACTGTGCAAGTAAAGCTCTGAGAGCTTTTCTCATGATCGTGCACACATTTGAGATGTGTCCAACTAGAAGAGGAATAAACACAAATAATAATGCAAGCAAAGCAGAAATTTTGCCTGTGGCGTGTGAATTTCTACACATTCTCATTAAACTTCTTCATGCCATTAGGGAAACAACAGATCAGTAGGCCATTAGTGAGGAAGTGTACTACCTCCCTGGTTACTCGTGTCTTCGGTTGTGAAGCACAGCAAGTCCTGGACTGATGAGGACAGCCTGGCTTTGCATTTAGATCCAACCCCAGTCTGGGGGCATAAATCCACTGTGATTGTGAGCTGCTGCTGCTAACCTCCAGATTAGCTTGCATGTCATCTTCCTGAATGTCGTCTTAGGTTTCATCCTGATTTGCTTACCGTTTCCACAAAATCTAACAGAGTTTAGGAGAGACTACAACTCTCAGCATTATAGGGGAGAAAGGGGCAAAATATCTACTGATGTTTTAATAATATATGGTCTCAGGATGGGGCAGCACAGTGGCGTGGTGGTTAGCACTTTTGCCTCGCAGCTAGAAGTTCTGGGTTTGAATCCTCCATGTGACAGGGGCCTTTCTGTGGGGAGTTTGCATATTCTCCCTGTATCTGTGTGTACTCCAGGTACTCTGGCTTCCTCCCACAGTCAGTTAGGAGTTAGTGGGGTTAGGTTAATTAGAGATTCTAAATTGGCTTTGAGTGTGAATGGTCTGACGACCTGTCCAGGGTGCACCCCACCTCTCGCCCTGTGGCAGCTGGGATATGCTCCAACTGTGACCCTGAATTGGATAAGTGGAAGAAAACGAGTGGATTGTCTACTTTCCATAAATATACCAACTTGGCATTTTTTGACTAAAAAAAACTCCACTAACTCCCCCCAAACCATGGAAGGGTCACCAAGTACTTGGTGTATGTTAAAATCTATTCTTAGAGAAGTCTGGTTGATGACTAACATATTATCCTTTTATGTTATTGTGGTGGTACTTTGGTCAACGTCGTTGTTTTAAATGTGCTTTATAAATAAACTTGACTTGACTTGACTTGACTTGGTGAAACTGTCTCAGAAGGCATGTGCTGATTTTTATTCTAATATATTTATTAAATATTAAAGTTGTTAAATGATGCCCATTAAATGACAAGCCTTTTAATTACTTGAACAAAATTCCTGCTGACCATAAAAGCAGCTCCCGCTATTACCAGTGAAGATAGGTAAATCAATGTGTGACATTATCAAACTGCTATTAATCTCTGTCTTTGGAGTAGCTGTGGAGAACAGAGGTGAAAGTAATGTCTGAGATGAAGACTGCAGAGTGGGCTCAAAACTAATGCACTAAATCCACCAAATAGAAGATTCACGAGAGGAGAAAAATGTCTTTGATGTGCAGTAAATGCATTAACAATCTCCCATTTCTACTATGAGGTAATTGGAGTGTTGGTTTGCAGAGGTTTAACGGTAAGCCGAGGATTTTATGGTAATTGATTTTTTTTTTGTAATATAAGGATATTTTCCAAGGGTTAGTACTTGACGTCAATACAAGGCCTAATTCTTATCCCAAATGTACAAAAACATGTTTGCCTTCAAATAAACATAAACAGAGGATTTGATGAGGATTGCTTGAGAGTGAGAGTACAATATTCCAGCAGTTTAGGATGTTATCAGTCCAATGAATGGTTGTTATCAGCTGCCATCATAAGTAGGCGGTCTCCTCCTCTAACTAGCAGAGTGAGTAGGCAGTTATCATCTCATTTAATTGGGGTTGCTGAACAGATATAATGGCTGCGTTTCCATTTTAAAATGGCAACAAAGGAGCGAGCCACAGTGAAAAACGTCTTCTATCTTATTATCAGTGGGGTATCCATGACAGCCCTCCTCTGGAAAGAGGTGTGGGCAGCTGTTCATTTTAAAACTACAGAGACTGGAATCAGTGGCACACAGGCACGACGGGATAAATTATATGTGCAATATTTCGAGCTGCATCCTGAAAAACATCCTGGGGGTATGTGTGTGTTACGGGTTGGAACTCTAAAGCAGAATGTTGCACAGGGGAACAAAATGAAAACATTTAGGCACTACAGCCAAATAGCACATGTGATTGAGTTTGACGGCATAACCTCGGATATGATATTGCTTTTAAAAACAGTTCTGTGATTTTTGAATAGACTCAAAGAATCCTGAGACTGAGACCCACAAAGGAATTCTGCAGCAATGATTGGAGTAGAAGTAACACCTCCAACAGGAAGTTTGAAATCTTACTTTGGGGCAAAGGCAGCACACTTTTTATTTTTAAACAATTACTATGACTTCAGACATGGGAGCTCCAGCATGTTTGTTCCAAAACGACCTGTATGAGCTTTTCCCAGATGATGTGTCTTTGTGTGTGTCATGTCAGTCATGTGTTTGTCTACTGTTGCTGTAGCTCAGGAGGTAGGGGAGGCCACCTATTAACTGGAAGGTTGGTGGTTCAATCCCAGGCTGTTCCAGTTTGCCTGCCAAAATATCTGTGGGCAAAATATTGAAGTGCTTGTATGAGTGAGGGATGCTGTGTAGTAGTAATGCACTACATAAGAACCAGTAGGCTTATTTATTGTTTTAAAGTTTACAGTTGCATCTAATGCCCTTTAGTCACTGCAGAAAAAAATCATGTTATTCACGTGCCCTCCTGTGTACGACCAACAGAGGTCACTTCATTTTATTTTAAAATGTAGGTTCTGGTTGTAAGAGGTGCCTACAAAAACAAACTATGAAGTTTTTTAAAGGAGGACAGGCTCAGCAGCTCACTCTGCAGTCACTGTGTAGTATCATACTTACTAATCCCCAGGCCTCATCACCGGGCTCCCTCCCCCTGTGCCCCACACGTGACCGTACGGAGGTGGTTCCCAAAATGTCGCGGGCTTTGGTTTTGCACTCCCCTAATTTGTCTAGTTAAACTGACATTACACAAGCAAAGCTGGAGGTTTGCACTCAACTCTTTCGGTTATGTTATTTGTAGAAATATATTTATCTCGGAGGAAAGTTTGTTACAGTTTAAAGTAGACAGGCAAATAACCATTTATGTAAGAAATGTAAGAAGACCTGTTAAGTGGAGTGTCCAAGTGATTCTTTCCAAATCTTCAGCCAATCAAATTTATTCACTTAACTAAAAAGGAAATTCATTGTGTTGCTCTACATGTGTTGGTGTAAACCATACATTTAAATGTATTTTTTTAAAACAAAAAACAAAAAACAAACAAACAATAAAAAAGAGCAAAAACTGACAATGAAGAACAAAGTTGGGCTGCAGCAGTGTTAGAACAGGGCGATGAGACAAAGGAAAAGCAGCCTTTCTGATGGCTAAACTGCACCCATAACCACAAAACCGCACAGACATACAGACACTGTCCTCCTCTTAATCCATGCTGTGAACACTGAAATATAACCTGGTCTTAATCTTGCTATCATCCTCGATTAGAATTCATCATCTGAGCAGCTATGATTAATTTCTGAGGGTGCCACCGCTCCCTGTGTTATACCACTGATAAGGCTGCTGAGATACTCACAGGCTTCTGCTTCAGCCTTATCTTATTTAGCTGGAGGCTGTGTGACACAGCTTCTCTGAAAAAGAACACAGCCGATGCAAAAAGCCTTGAGAGCATCATTTAAAATGCAGCAGATGGTGCATAGTGATGCAACAGCAGCTGAACTGAAGTTGTTAGGGGTTTGGAAATAACTAGATGTACAATGATGCATTCTCACTGCCCTGAAGAGCGCACAGAAACAGATTTTTACCACATGCAAACTAAATTTTGAATGTCCAAGTCCTTGTCACTTGTAACTGAACCACCATAACCTACAATACAATATGTTGGCATCAAAGGGCATCTATTATTGTTTTGTCAGATGAGGTCTTCATCTTACGGTTATGCAAAAGAGATCTTCTGCCTATTGTTGCCTTGAAATCACACAAATACAGCGAGACAATAGATTTGCTATCGAGACCTTCAGAGTCTGCATTAAGGCACTGAGGGAGTGATGTAGTGTAAACTGATCACAGGTTTATTAATTGGGAGATCTTCGCTTACGACCCTTTTTGATGTTTGTGTTTTTCAACTTTACACAGTTTAGAATTTTTTGTTCTCACTTTTTATTTTTGCTTTCATTCGCTGGTTAGGTTGAGACACCTAAAGAAACTTGAGTAGATTTGCCAGGCACACACCACAGCAAAATGGCACATCATGTATAACTGGGATGTGGTGGCAGTCATGTGAAAACAGCATTTTCTTATGCTCTGGTAATGAGAAGAGCCTGGATATTTGCGAGGAAAATGAAGTCAATGTGGATGTGCCAAAAACTTTTGTTCTGATTGCCATTTAAAGGTGGCTCTATAAGTGACTCAGTCACCTTAACCTCCATGTTAAAATGGCCAGTTTTACAGGATTCAGAAAATGTTTTCCAGCCTGGTATATAAAATGCTTTTGGTTTCCCTTTTCATAAAAACTGTACAATGGATTATTATTATTATTTTTTTTAATGATTCATCCATTTGGATACTGGGGCATAGCTACCATGATTGACAGGCGTCCAGCACAGGCAGCTGGAGCCTATCACTCTGCTAACCTCTTCTCTGCTGACTGGACTCATTGAACTGGATCTCTAGTTTGTGCTGTTGGTTGGCTTTTTAGAGCATTTTTAACGTAACTGTCTCAGAAATAACATGGCTCGCAGTGTGCTGTGTCTAGGATTTTATTAGCCTGGTACTTAGAAGTAATTACCTATGAAATAAATACTAATATAAATATAAATTCAGTGTAGAGATGATATGCAACAATTTCATGGCTTTCAGATTAAGGCCTCAGTCACACAGGCCAAGAGATTGGTGGGGAACCCCCTTGGCAATGTCTGATCAATAGGAAAAATGCATTTGTTGGTGAGTTGTTGCTGGAGGCTGCTGGTTGCCCCTATGTTAAACCTGTTGCACAAACGGTGCTGGACCTAAAACCTCCTTGTGATTGCTTTGGTCGCATTCAACTTGTATGGAAACACTGACTAACTATCAACTAAAAGCTGTGCGTCACCCCTGAAACCAACACTTTTTCAACAGGTACGACTTTTACTATACAAGTGAATAGTCTCTGTTTTTGGTTTCAGTTTCACAACCACTTAGCTTGGTGTTGGTGAGTGTTTGCAGACAAGTCGGTGTCTTCCAAACAAACTGTGGGGAACTATGACAATCAATTAATGACCACAGCAATTGCAAGGAGGTTTTTGGTACAGCACTGTGCACCTCTTTGCAACCAGTTTCACCAAATGACAGCAAACAAACTCCTGCAACCATTCACCAACCAGGGGGGAATGCACATTTTTAGTGGTCACAAGGGGTCACTGACTGGTTGGTTTAACAGCATCTGACAGCAACCTCCAGCAACCACTTGCAATTGGTAGGGAATTTTTCCCCTAGAAACTGGTGTCAACTATGCTCTAGGCCTGCGTGACTGGGCCAAATACAGAATGAGTGATCAATAATAAAAGAAAAGCCATTTACCATTAAAGCAGGTTTGTTAACTGACACAGAGGAGCACTGCTAATATTTCTAAGTTCTTGAGCAGAAATATTGCCAGAGACAAGTCTGCAGTTGCTGGATCTAGGCTGCCCATTGGGCTGTGTGTAACAACAGTAACATCCTTCCTGATTTCCTCCAACTTTTAATTGAATTGAATTTCCAAACTCATTGAATATGAAGAGGAAGAAAGAACAGTATGACCATAAAAGAAAGGCAAGTATAGCAACATAATTTTGAAATCTTAGCTAAGGGCACATCATACAGTAAGTGCGTAATTGTAGTCTCTGGCTACCTAAGCTAATCCACATACCTGTAATCAAAAAACATTCTTGCTTCCAGTCACTCGTGTGCAATGATGATTTGATTTGAACTTTGTGACTGGAAGAGTCTTGATGCCGTCTGTGGATGTCAGTCAGGCTGGTGTGTCATGCTGAGGTTGTTAATATTTACACGCCAGAACCATGTGGAGCTGGTTAAAAGCTAATCTAAAGGTCTTCCTCCAACACCGGAGATGCACACTGAGAGCAAAATGGAGATCCTGCTGAGACACATACAGTACACACACACACACATACACACACACACACACACATGCATAATCCCAGTGGAAGTGAGGTAAGAGCGGCTAAATGGGTGTCATGCAGAGTTATTGAAAGAGGAACCCTTCCCTCTGTCATTTATCCAATTGAAAGCCTTTTACTTCAGCTGGTTTAATTTGCTTATTTAAAAATATTGTAGACATTCTCTGACATCAGTGTGTGAGGCACACACACTGAAGTTGAAATGTCTACTGAAGGTGCTGTTTCAAATTGAATTCAATTATGTGCAACTATCCATCTCCAGAGTAGCAAAACACACTTTGAATGTGTTTCTACGCACACACTCAATATTACCACCACCATCTTTCATTGTGGGCCCAATCCAAAGGCCCACACTTACAGGCATGTTCCTGCTGAGCAAGTGAGTGCTTCTCCACTGTCATATCAGCCCGCACTTATTTTCATTTAGTCAAAATCGGTGACACGACTCATTTATGGTAAAGGTGTTCTTTGTCTTCTGTGCCCTGATGCATCAGTCACTCCCACCTCTGTTCAAAATCTTTAAACCCAACCTAAACCAAAGAGTTCTCAGTGCTTCAACTTAACCAAGTAGATGCTGGTGCCTTCATTTAACCATCTTATAACCAATTGAGCAAGTGAAAAACAAACAAAAATAAAAATGAGTGAAAATAAAGCTAAAGCCAAAAACATAAAGCTCCCAAATGGGACTTGAATCTTGAATCATAAACCTGCATTTCCACAGTCTTTGCCAAAGGGAATTATGCAGAGTTCAGTGCTGTGATGTTGTGGGTTGCTGAGAATGCCTCAGTGATTAGATAATGTGAATATGATCAGAGATGATGGTGACTGAGTTGAGACAGGACAGCTACATGGCCCTTATCTATCAATGGACAGGAAGTTGATGTGGTGGTGTACAGATACCTGGGTATCAGCAGGAGGCTGAACTGGAAGTCCAACACAGGTTGTAAAAAAGATGAGATCCTTCAGTGTGTGGAGCAAAATGCTGGAGCAGCATCACCAACAGACTGAGTAAACTGATTTAGGAAGGCTGGCTCTGTGATTGGTTGCAAACTGGAAGCTTTAGAAGCTGAGAGGAGCTCACTGAACAAACCCATCATAGATAATCCTGACGACCCTCTGCACCACTTACTGGACAGACAGCACAACATTTTTAATTCAGTGCTGATTCAACTCCAGGAAATCTTTCATGCCTCGACCAGTTATTTTGGTTGAGGCATGATTAGATATATTAGATATATAAAACAATATATCTAATCAGAAGAGAATTCATTAAAAAAACAAAAACAAAACTCATTTCCATTTTGGTCTAATACACCTTAATTTGCATGGTTGCAAGGTTAAAACAGAGATTCAAAGCCACTGTTGGAGCACCTTTATTCTTCAACACAGCCTGAACTCTCTGAGGCAGCTTTCTTCTCATTTCTTTAAGGAGTCTTCAGGAATAGTTCTCTGGACTTCTTCTTGAAGGACAATCAAAACTCTTCTTTGGATGTTTCTGTTTTCTGTCAAGAGAATCTCAAACAAGTTAAAAAAATTATAGGATTAATTCAATTCAATTTAGTTCAGTTCAATTCAATTCAATTCAATTTTATTTATATAGCGCCAAATCACAACAAACAGTCACCTCAAGGCGCTTTGTATTGTGCATAAAAACCCTACAATAATACAGAGAAACCCCAACAGTCAAAACAACCACCTATGAGCAGCACTTGGTGACAGTGGGAAGGAAAAACTCCCTTTTAACAGGAAGAAACCTCCAGCAGAACCAGGCTCAGGGAGGGGCAGTCATCTACTGTGACCGGTTGGAGCTGAGGGGACGGAGACAGGACAAAAGACATGCTGTCGAAGAGAGCCAGAGATTAATAATAACTAATGATTAAATACAGAGTGAAGTATAAACAGAGTAAATAAGGTGAATGAAAAGAAACAGTGCATTATGGGAACCCCCCAGCAGCCTAGGCCTATAGCAGCATAACTAAGGGCTGGTTCAGGGACACCTGACTATAAGCTCTAACTATAAGCTTTATCATAAAGGAAAGTTTTAAGCCTAATCCTTAAAATAGAGAGGGTGTCTGTCTCCCGAATCCAAGCTGGAAGCTGGTTCCACAGAAGAGGAACCTGAAAGCTGAAGGCTCTGCCTCCCATTCTACTCTTAAGTATCCGAGGAACCACAAGTAAGCCAGCAGTCTGAGAGCGAAGTGCTCTGTTGGGGTGATATTACCATATCACCCCAACAGAGGGTGCATGTGTTAAATGCATTATTTAGAATGCATTTAACACATTTGCCACATAGGACCCTAAAGACGTGTTAATAAATATGACCTTTTATTTCTTTTATAAAGTTGTATGTACATATGTGGCAATGCAAGAGCCACAGTGTTTTCACCCTCCTCCTCCTCACTGCACTCTCCTCCTGTTTCACCTGGGCTCATCCCCTGAAGCTGTCCCGGATTATTATTCTCACCCAGCTCACCATAGATTTAAAATGCGTTTAAAAAACTGGAGCCATTATCAGTTGTTTTGTGTCGGATCTTTTCTCAGATGTAGTACTCTGTATGCATGTCATTCAGGGCAGCAGCCAGTGCAGAGAAGGCCTGTGATCCTTTCAGTTGTTCACATGTTAGAGCAGCACTGCGTCGCTCCAGAGTTTCAGGCTCTGTCCAGTGTGCAGTGACCCCAAAGAAACTCTGTCTGTGTGCTGTCCAGCAATCAGTACTGCTATGTACTGAAAATGCATTCAGACTAAGATTTTATAGTATAAAGTCATTTTAGTCACGAACTGTACAAATGATTTTAAATACAAAATGATACACACAAAGCTATAAACATCCATGGCTCATATTCAGGGACATTCAGTACTGAGTTAGCCTTAGCTCCACTTTACTTTTTTAAAGCTAGCAAACAAATATTATGGTCCTAAAGCATTCCTAACATTACAGACAAGTTGATGTTCAATAATAATAATAAAAGGACTCCTCTCAGCTTGGTGGGATTTTTCATATTTGATGGGGAGTTCTTGAATGCCAGCAATTCGTGTTTCTTCAGCAGACACAACTCGCACCGCGTTCTCCAGGAGCCGTTTCACAGCTGACACTTTGGAACATCTCCCGGCCCCGGATGATTCAACACTTCTGGTTCTCTGTTGAATCTTCATCATTAAAGTTTTCATGTCACTAACCGTATTATTCTCTGTGACATGTCTTAGCCTCATCTTAGCCTCACCTTTTATCTCGTCCTCTGTCTCAGTCACACATGCATCAACAACCAGTCGGACTGTCTGTTGTTTGTTATTGTTCCCTCTGTTTAGATTCAAATCGGTTTGAAGGCGCGTAGTGACGCAAAATAATTAATAATTCTTCTCAAATGTGTTAAACCTAAAGTAATGAACCTGTTTTGAAAATGAAAGGCGTAGGAAGGACAGATATGTAAACTGTAGAGTAAAAGTAAAAAGTTGTCAGAAAAATAAATAAAGTACAGATACCTGAAAAAAAAATACTTAAGTACAGTAGGAAAGTATGTGTACTACATTACTTCCTACCTCTGAAGAACAGAACCGTAAATACAGCGATCACATGAGATGCAGAGAATGCAGTGCAGAATCACCACAGATAAAACTACCGTATTTTCCGGACTATAGAGCGCACCATACTATAAGCCGCACCTACAAATTTTTTGGAAAAAACTGGAAACGTACATATATAAGCCGCACCGGGCTATAAGCCGCTGGTATCTCCGCCGCTCTCGGTTTTCCACAATTACTCGGCACTCAGCAGAGGGGGACAGACAACCCCAAATTTGAGTTATAACAAGTCAATTCACCATTGATTCGTTCACGCCGAGCTTACGTGCAGCGGCTCTATTTCCCTCCTGTAGTGCCAGGTCGATAGCCCTCAACTTAAAAGCGGCATCATAGGAAGTTCTTTTTGTGGTTTCCATGATGAGGGAGTTTGAAAAAAATCTCTTTTGTGCCTGCTGCTAGCACTTGTTGGCGCTTTCTTCTTTGATTTCCAACTTTGACGTCCCATGATTCATATCCTGCTAAAGAGCCCCCTGGTGGTTAAAGAAAAATCCACAGAAACGCCGCACCGGGCTATAAGCCGCATGGTTCAAAACGTGGGAAAAAAGTAGCGGCTTATAGTCCGAAAAATACGGTAAAACACAGCATGTTCTACAGAACAATCAGAAGAAGCTGCTGCGTTCCTCTGAGTCGTGTGTTGGAAGTAAAGACTGCCGCAGTGGTGATTTTATTAATAAAGTACGTTTCATTACACATGAATTCAATGTGCTTAACATAGAAGATAAAAACTTACAAAAAACTTTACAAAGAAATGAAGTAGAAATTAAAACACACACAGAAACACACACACACACACACACACACACACACACACACACACACACACACACACACACACACACACACACACATACACATACAGTTACATGTAAGCCTGTGAGAACAAAAAGGTTTCGAGGAGACGCAGTCCTATTTGACCTCAGGTCAGCAGGCAGCTCGTTCCAAAGAACAGGACCACAGTAACTGAAAGCACCCTTAGATCTGATTCTGGGAACAGTTAAAATATCTGCAGCTGATAGCGGCCTTATGTTCCAAAAGGGATGAAGAGGACTAAGTAAGTAAGTAAGAAGGATTATAAAGGTAATTCTGTATTGAACTGAGAGCCAGTGAAGTGACTTCAGCACTGAGGTAATACGAATGCATGGACCAATTTCTCAGAGTCAGTTTGAGATAAGAATTTTCTAACTTTTGATGACGATGATGCCAAGGTTCCTGACTCTCACTGTGTTTCAGAGACCAGGATGATTAATATGATGTTCTTGTGCAGTGTGTCGAAACTCTGACTAAACACCAAGTTAAACCACAGTCAATGAAGACGGAGTCGAAGCAAGTTTGACCATTTACTGTCGAATTCCTTCATTAACTTTTCGGTGAAAACTGCAAACAAACAGTACAAAATATTTGGCTTGAAAATATCCAACCACAAATAGCTCTATACATAGCCTTTAGCATAAAGTATATCCATATTAGTAGCATTAAGAAGCATGCACTAGGTCTGCCCATAACAAAAATAAAAATGTCTTCTAAATTCAACAATATACAAAAATATATATTCTCAACACTTAACAGAATGTATTTCAACTTACGGCATTGCCTCTTTAACATTTTCCCAAGTAGATGGCAACGGATAACCTTCAGAGCATGTATGCATGCCTGCCATGTCCAATGTGATCAACCAGGAAGAGAAAACCCCAAGTGACCTCCCGGATGTGATGTCATCCGGCGATCAGATTTCAAAATAAAATCACAAATCCCAGAAAAGACTACAAAACACATTCAAACATATTCTTTACTGAAATTAACCACAACAGTACTAACTTTATGTAAAAATAAAATGAGAAGCTGCATAAAGGCAGCACACTCCCCGCCTGGCCTCTGTGAGGCCACCCTGTATCAAGAACTATGAGAAAATCCAATCAGTCCATTTACCCTTCACAAGGCAGAAGTAGTATGACTTCTGTAAGTGGTCTTAGAAATGTTTTAGTGGTACCTTGCTCAGTTATCTTCACATTGACCTTCCGTACACATCCATCCTTTCCAGGGTGTACCGCTGTGACTATACCCATAGGCCAATAGTTGCGGGCAATCTGCTTGTCCTTGAGAAGAACCAGATCTCCAACTATGAGGTTCCTTCGTGGTACTGTCCACTTTTGTCGTCGTTGCAAGGAGGGCAAATATTCTTGCCTCCACCGTGTCCAAAACTGATTTGCAAGAGCCTGCACTTGCCTCCATTGTTTTGTGTATAGGTCCTTGTCTGAGAAAACTCCAGGAGGAGGTGGAGCGCCTGATTTCTGCGTGAGGAGCATTGATGGTGACAGAATGAAAGGTTGTTGTGGATCTGTAGACACTGGAACAAGGGGACGTGCATTTATGATGGCTGTGACTTCTGCCATCACAGTGCAAAGCACCTCATGGGTGAGGCGGGTCTTTTGCTGCAGGAACATGGCGTCAAGAATTCGCCTGGCAATACCAATCATGCGCTCCCATGGCCCTCCCATGTGTGAGGCATGCGGGGGGTTAAATTCCCATCTGCATCCTTGCTCCCCTAAGTATTTTTGCACTGACTTTTCCATGCCTAGCTCCGTGCAAGCTCCAATAAAATTGGTCCCACAATCAGATTTGAGCAACTTAGCAGGGCCTCTGAGTGCAAAGAAGCGTCTGAGGGCATTAATGCAGCTGGATGTATCCATTGACTCAATCACTTCAATGTGCACAGCTCTCGAGCTAAGACAGCTGAACATGATGGCCCACCGTTTTGTCTCTGCCTGTCCACCTCGTGTACGTCTGGTTGCAACGAACCAAGGCCCGAAAACGTCAAGTCCCACATATGTAAAAGGCGGGCAAGCTTCTAGACGTTCAGGTGGTAAGTCAGCCATATGCTGTACTTCTAGCTTCCCACGCAACTTCCGACATATTACACATTTGTAGAGAACTGAATTAATTAGCTTCTTGCCTCCCAAAATCCATAGTCCTGCTGCCCTCACTGCTCCTTCTGTTAGGTGACGACCTTGGTGTTTTACCTGCTCATGAAAATGTCGTACAAGAAGTAGGGAGATGTGATCCTCCTTGGGCAGAATTACCGGGTTCCTTTCCGCGGGTGTAAGGCAAGAGTGCTTCAGTCGGCCTCCAACACACAGAAGACCATTGTACAAGGTAGGGTTAAGTCTCTGCAAGGGGCTATTTAGTGGCACTGTCTTGTTTGTTTGAAGGGCTGACAGTTCTTTTGCGAAGGCTGCCCTTTGCGTTGCTTTGAATATGATGTCCTTTGCTTGGGCCACTTCCTCTACAGTGCATGTTAAATGACACCTATGCCATCCTTTGGACTTGCAGTTGTGGTTTAAATGTTTGTGGGACCTCGCTATGTGGATGAGAAATGCCACTCCTCTCACTAAGGAGGTGAAAGTGGAAAAACGCTGGAAACGTTCTGAGGTAAGTATGGGTCCCTTCAGATGTGTGGTCAGACTTTGTACCTGTGGCCGAATTTCTGTGTCATACTCAGGTTCAACAAGCTCAAACTTCTCACTAGAGTTTGTTGTATCCATAGACGGTTGGTACAGGAATGAAGGTCCAGTGAACCAAGAGCTTTGTGCAAGCTGGGATGCCGGTAAGGATCTTGAGGCATGGTCTGCAGGGTTCTCCTCTGTTCGTACAAAATTCCATTGCTCTGGTTTGGAAGAATGACGAATGCGCTGGACCCTGTTGTGCACATATGTGTAGAAGCGTTTTGTCTCATTACAAATGTAACCTAGCACCACCTTGCTGTCAGTGTAGAACTTGACATCATCCAACTTAAGATCCAGCTCCCCTTGGATGAGGTCTGCCATCTCTATCCCGAGAACTGCTGCACAGAGCTCAAGCCTTGGGATGGTAGGTTCCGACCGTGGTGCTAGCTTAGCCTTGCCCATGACAAGTCCCACTTCCACTTTCCCATCTTCCTGAACTGTTTTTATGTAAGCTGCAGCACCAATTGCCTTGGTTGAAGCATCTGAAAACACACACAGTTCTGTGTGTACGGCTTTGGACAGTGAAGTTGACATACTATATGCCCGGGGTACGTGAAGCTGCTTCAGATCTTGAAGGGAATCTCTCCAAGTTTCCCATTTTTTCCGCTTGTCCTCTGGGAGGGGTGCATCCCAATCAGCTGGTTCATTGGTGAGTTCTCTGAGCAGGGCCCGTCCCTGAATTGTGACAGGAGCCAGCAAGCCCAGCGGATCAAATACACTGTTGACAGTAGAGAGGACTCCACATCGCGTGAATGGTTTTACAGCAGTCGATGCAGAAAATGTGAATGTGTCTGATATAATCTCCCAGAGCAGGCCTAAGCTGCGTTGTGTAGGTGTTATTTCTTTGTCTAAGTCCAGGTCCTTGATGATTGGAACACAGTCTTCTGGTGGGAAGGCTTCTGTGACTCCTTGGCAGTTTGACACAAACTTGTGCATACGGAGGTTTGACTCAGCAAGTGAAGCCTGTGTACGCCAGAGAAGGTCAATTGCTTCTTCCGCGGATGGCAATGACATCAGACCATCATCCATGTAAAAGTGCCTTTCTACAAACCTCACTGTATCAGTTCCATACTTTTGGCCTCCTTCCCTTATGGCTCTTCGCAGTCCATAAATGGCTACGGCAGGGGATGGTGAATTACCAAACACATGGACTTTCATTCGATAATCGATGACTGGCTTGGTGAGGTCATTGTCCTGGTGCCATAAAAACCGAAGAAAGTTGCGGTGGTTTTCTTGCACCAAGAAACAATGGAACATCTGTTGGATGTCTGCCATGATTGCCACTCTCTCCTTTCGGAAGCGCAGGAGCACACTGAGGAGAGGATTGTTAAGGTCAGGTCCGGTCAGAAGCACGTCGTTGAGGGAGACACCAGAGAACTGGGCACTCGAATCAAAAACGACACGGATCTGATCAGGCTTTTGTGGATGGTACACCCCAAAAGATGGTAGATACCAGCATTGTTCATCTTGCTTCAGTGGTTGGGCCACTTCTGCATGACCATTATCAAAGATCTTTGCCATGAATATAATGTATTGGTCCTGCATTTTGGGATTCCTTTTAAAATTTCGCTGTAGAGATGCAAACCGCTTGACTGCCTGCTCTCTGTTATTAGGTAAGAGTTGGCGTGGCTCTTTGAATGGCAGTGGGGCGACCCAATTGTTGCCGTCATCTCTGTATACGTTTTCATCCATTATTTTTGAGAAGAGAAGGTCCTCCACTGATGGAGCAGGTTTGTTGTCATTGTTGGTTTGGTGAAAGATTGTCTGTCCCAACATTCCATCTGATGACACAGCAGGCTGACTACAGCCAATTTGTGTTTCCTTAACCTGCATGAAGCTTGTGCAAGGTTGAAAAATTGAATGGCGCCCGCCATCCAACACGTGGGTCTTGAATACATTAATTACAGGTTTATGAGCGTTCCCCAAGCACACTTCTCCAATCACCACCCATCCTAGATCAAGGCGTTGGGCAAAGGGGGCTTCATGTGGTCCGTTCACCTGATCCCTGACCTTGTGTGCTCTGAGCACGTCCCTTCCTAGCAGTAGCAGTATTTCTGCCTCAGGGTCCAGTTCTGGGATGTATTTAGCAATGTGACGGAGATGAGGCTGGTGTACAACTGCACTTGGTGTAGGGATCTCAGCTCGATTGTTGGGAATCTCAGGGCATTCGAGGAGTGGTGGAAGAGAGAAAACTTTGCCATCGAGGGACTCAATCAGGAACCCTTCTGCTTTCCTGCCGTATGTTTCTATGATGCCAGAGCATGTTCTGAGATGATATGAATAAAGCCTGCTTTCTAACTTGAACTGGTCAAAGAATTCTGGTCGTGCAAGCGAACGATTGCTCTGATCATCCAGAATTACATAGACCTTAATGGCCATATCCTTTAAACCTCCAGGGTAGACTTTTGCAAGGCAGATCTTAGAGCATGAACGACTCCACTGACCTAGGCCACAAACCTCCGTGCAATTAGTGTTAACATCAGCCACGTTCAAATTTACTTCTCCCTCCCCGCCATACTCTTGTGATGGGGAAGGAGCCTTGACAGGTTCGAATGATGGGCCAGGATGCATGGCTGCATCATGTTTGCTGCTTTCACATTCTACACACTTAACAGGAGACTTGCAGTCCTTGGCAAGGTGTGATGTCGAAGCACAGCACTTGAAACATATTCCTTTCTCCTTGAGAAAGGCCTTCCTTTCTTCAAGAGGTTTCTTCCTGAATGTCCTGCATCGTTTCAATGGGTGTGGCTTGCAATGCAGCGGGCAGTTCTTGTTAGGGTCATTATCATTTGTGCAGATGTCTGTTTTGTGAACTGTGATGGGTTTGTTCCCACAAAAATATTTCACAGCTGGTTTACCTGATCTTGTCAGGGTTGTGTCACTTTGATGAGCGAAGCTTGGGTCATTTCGCTTCTTAGCTTCATAACAGATGAAATCACAGAAATAACTGAATGGAGGGAAACAGCCATTATTCTCCTCCTTGTACCAAGAACCACTGGAAACCCACTTCTCCTGAAGACCATAAGGAAGTTTGTCTACAATTGGTGCAATCCCACGAGAGGTATCCAGATATGAGAGGCCAGTGAGGTATCCGTCCTCCTTGGCGCCCTGTATCTCCATTAATAAATCTCCAAGTTCACGTAGTTTAACATGATCTTTGGCTGAAATCTTTGGAAATTGGTCCATCCACTGAAACAACGACTGTTCAATAACTTCGGGGGCAGCATAGCATTCATGTAGCCTCTAACATGCTTTATTTACTGCCAGGATGGCATTGTTGACATGCACTGAGCTTATGCTTCTCACGTGTTCTCCAGACTCTTTACCAAGCCATTTGGTCATAAGATCTAGTTCTTGGGTCGCTGTGAGTTGGACTTCAGCCACTGCATTGGTAAATGAGGACTGCCATGCACGGAAATTCTCAGGTTTGTCATCAAACTTGTACAGACCTGATGTAATGAGGTCTCGGCGTGCTAAATATTGTGCAAATGAGCTTGGGGGAGGTGGTGAGTTAACTGGTGGCACACGTTGAGGTGTGTGGTACAAGGCATGCGCATCTGGACAGGAGCTTGGCCTCTTGGCCTTTGACCTGAATCCTACTCTCAAGGAATCGGGTAGGTTTCGTGGTGGTGAATGATTCTCTTCAGCCTTGAAACTGTCGTTCGTCATTTGTTGTATTGTACCGACTGTTAGACGCCCTGACCTGAAGCTAGTCTGTGACTCTGCGCATACTAAAGGCTTGACAGGGGGAACCGGTGTACACTGCAGTGGTGACTGATTCTGGAGGTCAATCTGAGACTGAACATATTCGCTGGTTCGTTGTAATCTGGACTTATCTGACACAGACTTTCCATCTCCCACCATGACGTGCATTTTTGTAGCATCCTCCAATACCTGTGCCTCCGCCATGGCTGCCTCTGCCTCTCGTTGTAGAGTAAGCACTTCCAACTGTGCATCTAACTTAGCTGTTTCCAACTGATCTTGGGCCTCTCTTGTGACCCTTTCTGTTTCTCTGGCGGCCTTTTCTACTTTGAGTTTAGCCTCCTGATCAGCACCTCTCACCTTGGCTGCTTCTGCCTTAGCTCTAGCACGGGCCAAACTTGCTGTTGATGTGGTTGTCTTCCCACTCTTAGCACAGGATACTGACGACTTGTTGCTCGTTGCCATCTTGCTTGCTCCAAAACATCAAATTGTGCCTTTTCACTATGATGTTCTTGTGCAGTGTGTCGAAACTCTGACTAAACACCAAGTTAAACCACAGTCAATGAAGACGGAGTCGAAGCAAGTTTGACCATTTACTGTCGAATTCCTTCATTAACTTTTCGGTGAAAACTGCAAACAAACAGTACAAAATATTTGGCTTGAAAATATCCAACCACAAATAGCTCTATACATAGCCTTTAGCATAAAGTATATCCATATTAGTAGCATTAAGAAGCATGCACTAGGTCTGCCCATAACAAAAATAAAAATGTCTTCTAAATTCAACAATATACAAAAATATATATTCTCAACACTTAACAGAATGTATTTCAACTTACGGCATTGCCTCTTTAACATTTTCCCAAGTAGATGGCAACGGATAACCTTCAGAGCATGTATGCATGCCTGCCATGTCCAATGTGATCAACCAGGAAGAGAAAACCCCAAGTGACCTCCCGGATGTGATGTCATCCGGCGATCAGATTTCAAAATAAAATCACAAATCCCAGAAAAGACTACAAAACACATTCAAACATATTCTTTACTGAAATTAACCACAACAGTACTAACTTTATGTAAAAATAAAATGAGAAGCTGCATAAAGGCAGCACAATTAATATGAACAGATTTTCTGTCTCTGACTTTTTGGACCAGCAACAAATATTTCTGTTTTGTCTCTGTTCAGTTCTAAAAGGTTTCAAGACATCCAGCAGTTAAAGTCATCATCTC
Organism: Archocentrus centrarchus; assembly: GCF_007364275.1. NCBI lineage: Eukaryota > Metazoa > Chordata > Actinopteri > Cichliformes > Cichlidae > Archocentrus > Archocentrus centrarchus. The sequence continues at coordinate 27,645,679 of NC_044369.1, read as the reverse complement.
AGCTTATTAGTTTGTTAACAGAACTTAGATCATTACAGGAAAATGATAGATACAATTGTGTATCATCTGCATAAGAACGATAGGCTCCATTATAATTCTTTGTGATAGTACCAAGCAGGAGCATCCATCCATCCATCCATCCATCCATCCATCCATCCATCCATCCATCCATCCATCCATCCATCCATCCATTCTCTTCCGCTTATCTGGGGCCGGGTCGCGGGGGCAGGAGCCTAAGCAGAGAAGCCCAGGCTTCCCTCTCCCCAGCCACCTCCTCCAGCTCATCGGGAGGGACCCCAGGGCGTTCCCAGGTCAGCCGAGAGATATAATCTCTCCAGCGTGTCCTGGGTCAACCACCGGGCCTCCTCCCGGTGGGACATGCCCGGAACACCTCACCCAAGAGGCGGCCAGGAGGCATCCTAATCAGATGCCCGAGCCACCTCAACTGGCTCCTTTCAATGTGGAGGAGCAGCGGCTCTACTCTGAGCCCGTCCCGGATGGCCGCACTCCTCAGCCTTATCTCTAAGGGAGAGGCCAGCCCCCCTCCAGAGGAAACTCATTTCTGCCGCTTGTATTCGTGATCTTATTCTTTCGGTCACTACCCAAGCAGGAGCATGTAAAGGTTGAAGAGTAATGGACCAAGGACAGACCCTTGATTAACCCCTGATTGATTTTGGTTGAGAATCAATTAGAGAAGTCCCTGAAACCCTAACAAAGATCTGGAAAACAAGTTGTGTAGTTTAATTTTTTCCACTTATGCTGACTCAGTGTTTGCACAGAAATAACAATATAACCTCTGTTAAATAAGCTCCGACTAACTTCCAGACAGTAAATTACGTGCATTCAGTGAACTGGAGTCCTTACTGTGTTGCTTGCATTTGCTTACACTGTACCGCAATCGAGCCCTCTAGGGCTCCATTTCTAAGCTACTGTTATGTAGTGTTGATGGTAGGAGTGGTGGAGCGGCAATACTGCACAATACTCTGGGGTGAGCATGAACTTCATAGCATTTTTGCAGCCTTCATCCCACAACCTCACAAAGAAATCACTTCACAGGCTGTAGAGGCATCTGAGGAAGTCAAAATTTTTAAGTGCACTGAACTGTCTGTTGCTTATGTGCTTAGCTTAGCTTTCTACTGTATAGCCGCACACCAGGTCAACACATTTTCTCCTCTCTTGGATCCTCTGTGATCTTGTGTTGTCTGCTGGAAGAGCCTTTAAACAATCTGCTGTTACTTTCCCTTAGGCAAGCATTTTTTTTTATCTATAGTCAGTAATTAATGTAATGGATAATAATAATGTATCTGATAATGGTTGTGTTGTTTTCTTAGAATTATACTGTCAATTCAAAGCATTTAAATCGTGATAGTGTGTGTGCATATTTTTGTGTGCCAATATCAAGCAATCAGTCCGAGTCATTGGCGTAATAAGTAAGAGCAAGTGAGTGTGTTTGTGGCTCCCATCTGGAACAAAAGTGTTTAAAAACATGACACACACACACACACACACACACACACACACACACACACACACACACACACACACACACACACACACACACACACACACACAGTAGGAGAGAGATATCTGTGAAAGAACCCATAGAGAGAGATATTTTATTTATTCATTGCTAGTGGGGGATTTCTTTTTTTTAAAAACCACATGAGCACTGTTGTTTTCTTGCTGCATTTGCTTTGACTCCAGCTAGAGGACTGTTATATTTATTTAGCAACTAAATAATAAAAGCAAACACACACCGTCCAACAGCTCAGCTTGACTTCTTACTCTGTCACTTTTCTCAATAAATAAGAGAAGCCATGAGAAAGAAATAAACATTACTATTTTCTACAGTGTAGAACAATGTGTAATTTATCACTCACTGCATAAATCCATGTAATTCTTTAAAATAGCCACCCTTTGCAACCACAGACTGTCTATAAAAATGGATGTTGGTTCTAAGACTTTTTTATACTTTTTATACTTATTTGTTTTTTTCTGTAAGCACGAAGTACTGCAGCAATTTCCTAATGCTGTGAACCTGTTCACCCATATGGCAATAAAAACCTTCTGATTCTGATTCTGACTTAAAAGTGAAGCCTATGCAGAAGTGCATTAAACATGCATTCTTTCTAACGTCCAGCAGGGAGCGCCTCCTGTGGTTGCAAAAGTAAATCTGGTTGCATGCAAGTTTATGGGAAAATAACCTTAGCTTCTTTTTTCTGCTTCTCACCTCAGAAAACTCTTTATTGCTGCCCTTAACTCCTAGTTTCAGGTCTTACTGAATGCAACATGATGCTCACTTTTCAAATAACCGCCCCCTCTGAATCAAAAAGGAGCATGAAGCAGCTTTAGGGTGAGCCTACTTTGTGATTGAAAAGTTTCTATTCTATGAGTGCGCAATGTCCTTTCTCAGTCAGACCCACGTCTTACTCAACATGTCAAAATACCAAAATGATGACAGACAGACGCTCAGCTTTAAGCTTTAAAACTGGGATGTTGCAAACTAACAGGTGATGTCACCATAGCTACGTTCATCTTTTATATATAGTCTATAGTGTGCATTGGATCTTGCCTAGCAGTATCTAGGTTTATTGTAGCTATGTTCACTAATTATAGAGCTATAAGCCAATAATTTGAGAAAAGAAAAGAAAAATTTAATGTTGTGTTATTTGAAAAGCCAATCGGCCATTGACAAAAAAATCTCGCGCTCACCCCCTGAGGGGTGGTATGTGTGTGTTCTTCAATCCTGTCCTCTACCAGAGTCTTGAGTTTTTCTTCCACTTTTGGAGTTACAACTCCTAACGCTTCTATTACCACTGGGACCACTTTGGTCTTTATGAGTGAGCAATTGGCCAATTGCTCATTCAGTCCCCGGAACCTCTCTTTTTTCTTGTACTCCTTCTTCCTGATGTTGTTGTGCGCTGGGTTTGCCACATCTATCACAACTCTTCTGCTCCTAGTCAACTACCCCTATGTCTGGTTGGTTGGTTTGGAACTGCTTGTCTTTCTGGAACTGGAAGTCCCACAGGACCTTAGCCCTGTTGTTCTTGACCGCCTTTGGTGGTGTCTTCCATCAGGACTTGGGGACTTCTAGTCCATATGCAGCACAGCTGTTCCTGTACACTGTTGCAGTTAACTGGTTGTATCTTACATCCTGCTACTATGTGGTGGATAGCTTCCAGGGCAGTCTGCAAGTTGGGTCCTGCCACCTGTGATAGACACTTACCTCTATGGATCAGGGCCACTTCTTGTGCTGCCATGATCAGAGCTTTTGTGCTGTCCTTTAGGCCATATATATATATATATATATATATAAATATATATAATATGAACATTTCTTTCTCTGAAATTCAAGTGAAATAGAATCCATAACAGCAGCTTAGAAATGTACAATGAGCATGAACAGTTTTACCACTACTCTGTGAAACTATAATATATCTTATGCACAGCAGGGAGCTGACATGAACAACCTCAACCTTATGGCCACTGAGCAGCTTAACAGCAGGTTAAGATTCTCGGCTGCTGCTGAGGGAGGGCCATTTCACGTTGCCCACCCAGATTGTTAATGGGGTTCAAGAGATATCTTATGGCATTACAGCTTGAGAAAATATCCCATTATTAAAGTGTAATTCCTTCATAGCAACAGTGCTTGCTTAATTGAATGTGTCAGTGGTGCCAGAGGATGAAGTAGGTTGTGAAAGACTGCCAAGAGTTAGGTACCACAGTAGCTTCCAGTAAAATGGCAGAAGAGAGGTCGTTGACTGTGACGCATTAAACCAACACAAAGACACTATTCAATACTTGAGGGCTGGGAAATTGATCAGCAACTCTCTCCGAGGAGCCTTTGTTCCTGGCTCCATTGTATTAAATGACAGAAAAAATAAGAGAAAATGAGAATCGGGGATAGGAAAGAAAGAAAGAGGGCCTGAATGGGGGTTGGAAGGATTAGATGGCAGGGAAGAGAAAGTGATAGGTAGAGGAAGAAGAGGACAACATTTAGAAGATGAGGCATGTCTGAGGTTAGAAAAATAAAGAGAAGCCTTGAAACAAAGAGGATAGGCACTGCTGTTGTTTTTAGGGTTATTTCCCCACAGTTGCTGTTTAGTGTTTCATTAGCAGTGACTCCCACTGAAGTCTAGAGAGTCCAAGTGTAGCAAAATTGGGCTTTGTTCCACTAACTTTTGTAACACATGGTGTCTCTTGAAAAGGATTTCTTTCATTTGTCAGACACATTTTTATGTGCCTTGTGCTTTATTAGTAATACAAGTTTAATGATTTGTGATTTTAACAATTCATAGAGAGATGACGTTAATCCATAGAGGTCTAAGTCATCATAGGGGACTAACCCTAACTCTAACTGCACCTTGTGGAGAAAGACACAACTGACTTGTGGTTCCTAGAATTTCCAAAAGTAGGATGGGAGGCAGGGCTTTAAGCTATCAGGTTTTGAATCCAGTTTTGGGTTCAGGAAACAGATACCCTGTCTACCTACCTACCTACCAACCATCCATCCATCCATCCATCCATTTTTTACTTCTTACCCAGGGCTGGGTTGCAGGGGCCATAGTCTAAACAGAGACACAAAGACCTCCCTCTCCCCAACCACCTAATCCAGGTGGACACCAAGGTGTTCCCAAGCCAGCCGAAAGATAGAATCTCTCCAGTTTGTCCTGGATCTGCCCACGGGCCTCCTGGTTGTATATGCCTGAATACTTCACCCAGGAGTTGTCCTAGTCAGATGCCCAAACCATCTGAACTGGCTCCTTTCGATGTGGAGGAGTAGTGGCTCTGAGTCTCTCGAATGACTGAACTCCTTACCCTATTGTTAAGGGAGAGCCCAGCCCTCCTTCAGAGGAAACTCATTTTTTTCTGTTTCTATATGTGGTCTCATTCTTCCAGTCACTATCCAGAACTTGTGATCTTGGGTGAGGTTAGGAACGTAGATCAACCAGTAAATCAACAGCCTCATTTTCGCTCCGCTCTCTCTTCAGCACAACAGACCAGTTCAGCATCCACATCACTGCAGACATGGCACCAATTCACACTATTAGTCTCTCACCCAATATTTCGCCTCACTTTTTAACAAGACCTTAATGTACTTGAACTCTTCCACTAGGGGTAACAACTTGTCCCTGTTGGCACTCCACCCTGTTCTGACCGAGAACCACGTGGAAATGGTGATTCTCATTTCCTCAGCTGTGAACTGCTCCAGTGCAAGCTGAAAGCCACCAACTGTTGAAGCCAGTAGAACCACATCATCTGCAAAAAGCAGAGATGAGATCCTGAGAGCACTAAAATGAGCACTAAAACATTCCACCACTTGCCCGTGCCTAGAAATTCTGTCCATAAAAATAATGGATAAATAAGTTGTCCTCTGGTGACAACAGGCTACTGCTGAACAGTACCTGTTGCTAAAGGTTCAGGCTGTTGGGGGACTTTCCATGATGCAGGGAACAGTTCTCAACTCACCTTTTTTACCAACCATGTGTTCACCATGTGGCACTACTGCATATCATTAACTCTGTATACTCTCTTCCATAGTTTGTGTTTTGTCCTGTTTGTTGACTTGGTCTTTCATGCTTCCCTTATCTGCTTTTCTTTCACCTCAACACCCAGGTCACAGCAGATGGCTGCCCTTTCTTCGACCTTGAGTGACTGCTGTTGTGAAGTAGAGCTCAATATCACTTGTTTTTCTTAAGCTATTCCACTCTAAAATTATACTCAGTATTAGTTAATTTGCTTGACAGTTTTAATCTTTTGGCTGATCAATGCAGCGTGGCAAACAAGGACACTGATGCTTCTTCACTCTCATCATTCTGTCTGTAACACACAACCATGCACACAGATGTGAAGGGGTGATATTATAAGGTGTAAGAGGTGTCGATCATAAGCGTTATCCAAGCTTTGGTGTCACTAAACATTTTCTGAAAAGTGTGTGTGTGTGTGTGTGTGTGCACAAGTCTGAACGTTCTTGTTATTTTAGTCTTCCCAGAGGCGAGGTTTTTCACACTCAGCCTGCCCAACAATGTGACATGTACACTAGTATGCCTGGAGATGTATATGCCTATTTGTACTGTACACATCCCTCTAGAATTACGCTCAAGCGTGCATACACATACTGTAAACATTATGTTTCATTATCTTCACTGGAATTGAGCTAAACAATACCTCAATAAACACTTAGATCAGGTGACAGATGAAGCAGTCCTTCAGCATAGTTCTGTTCATAGTTTTAACTGTGCAGGAAATTGTTTCCTAATGCTGGTAAATTACCAGCAAACTTACAAAATAAACAACACAACCATATAAAATGTAACTAATAAACCTTGGCATACACCCAGAAAAGCACACTTCTAAGAATAAATGCACTCACAGTAATTCGTAATGGTATCCTGTGTGGGTGGGTGTGAATGTGTATGAATTGGTTGAGAATGTATAAATGACAAATCTAACCCAACTGGCAGCTTTAATTTAAATGGCATGAAAAACTATTATTACATTAATGGAATCAGCATTTAAACGTTTGTGCAGTCACACGGGCGTACCTTTCATTGAACTCTGTTGTAGGTTCGCTGTACTAAACTTGAGTCAGAAAAATACAGCATGTTTTTTACAGGAGCAAACAAATATCCTGTAGTGTTTTTCAGTCAGCTTCGGTCTGTCTGCTTTAGCTGCATTGTGCTGAGCCAATCTGTGTTCCTGCATATTTTCAGATATCAGCCTCATTTCATGGTTTGCTGATCTTTTCAACCCCCATGCTGCTTCAGTTTTTCACCAGTAAACGAAGATGATGCTTTTATTGTAAAGAAGTTCAAATTAAGGCATTGTTTTTGCCACCACTACACGGAGAATTATTTAGTGTTATTATTTAGAAAATATATGTCGTTCTTATAGCTGTGCTCTTAACATCCACCAGGGTTCGAGTTAGGTTTGCATTTATTCTGCTCAGTCTCCTGTTATTTTCTCAGTCCTCCCCTTGTGCCCCTCTGTGTCAAGTTTGTGTTAGTCTGTTACATCCTGTTTTACTTTGTTAGTCTTCTTCATTTGTGCTTTGTATTTAGATTTACTTTCCTTGTCTCATCCTCTATAATTAGTTCAGCTTGTTTCCCCAGCTGTCTCCACTTCCCCTGACTGCACTTCTGTGTGTATATAAAGTGTTGTCTTCCCCTTATTCTTGGTCAGAAATTCTGTTTACATACCCCACTGTTTCTTGCTTCCGTGCCTCGTGTCTTCCCAGTTCCCCATATTTTTGTATGTGGTTTACTTTCCCCTTTTGTTTTTTTTTTTACGTTACTCTGTTCGACTTTGGCTTTGCCTAATGGACATTTTATCGGAGTTGAGATGCAGTATGAATATTTCTGGGATTTTTTTTCTCTTCTTTTGTAGGTTAATTTCTTTTATTTAGCTAATGGTAGTTGTCACTTTGAAAGTGCTTAGTGGTTTCCCTGTTGTCTCCATGTTTTCTGGCTCCAGCCCAGTCTGGAGTATAAGGCAGTTTGAGCACTCAGCTAGTGTAGAAAAGAGCTCTATATGAACCAATCCATTTTGCATATCATTCCTTGCGAGTTTCAAACAATAAAGCTGTATTTAAGTTTAGTCCGTGTCCTCCAAGTCCTTCATTTGGGTCCAACTCTGGCTGCCACACAGCCCATCTGTGACAGTAATATATAAAAGGTGTTGATGCACAAAAGCCTGAAAAGTGTTTTTCATTCAATAACTGTTTGGCAAAATTGTGGAACAAGTGTTCTGGCACTTTACTCATGTAAAAGTCATTATCTCACTTAGTTATAGTAAAGTGCAAAGTAAAGTACAGTAAAGTAAAGTTATAGTTCAACATTTTGGTCAGAAATGATATTTCTGTCACGTGTTTGCTATTGAATAATTCTCCCATAGATTTCAAAGATTCTTTTTGTACCACGCCCATCTCTTACTGTCTGAACAATAGTGCAATGCAAACTTACTTTACACTTTATTGTGGGTAAACAGCAAAAAGTTAAATTAGAATCTTTTTGTGATAATTTTAATCAGATTTTGATTAATTAATTTAAATGCTAATTTATTAAACCATTCTTAAAAGTAGCTCACGATGGAGGAAAAAAAAAATCACAAGTGAACATGGCACAGAGAGGCGACACTGCTAAACAGCTAAACCAGAGCAGATGGAAGTTACATTTCTCATAGGAGGTTGAGTAAGAGGTGAGTGTTTGGCCATCATGTTCCTCTGCCTGATGATCCAAGGCCTCCAACTTGTAATAGTGTCAGATACAACAGTCCATTTCTCCACAGCACTGAACCTCCCCAATACACACACACACACACACACACACACACACACACACACACACACACACACACACACACACACACACACACACACACACACACACACACGCACACACACACACACACACGCACACAGAGTTGTATTTACAGTCTGGGTTGTAGACTCTACTTTGGGAGCTCTGCCCAGCTCCACAACCTCCACAATACTCCCACCCACAACCACAGTTTACTGTGTGAAAGAGAGACAACACTTCCAGTTGGACTTTAAGCATTTTATTACAGTTCCCTTAAAAAAAAAAAAAAAAGCAAGGATAGAGTTGTAGTAAGAGGTTAAGCTGTGGTAATAAAGAAAAGAAAACTTTCAGAACAATCCTTTGTTTAAAATTTAACATCTTTTGTTCAACACGTAAAAGAGTCTTTGTGGTCACATCATTGCATGAAAAACACAGTTAGCTGCCAGTGCTACCCTCAGCCTCCTGCCACAAATCCTGTGGAAGCACAACTTCTAGAACAGATAATTACAAGGTCTCAGCAGATCTTAATGGGGTGCATATGAGCCTCAATTTGAAAATCCTACCTCACACCCTACCTTGGCATTCTTATGCTCACAAGATTTTCAGAAGCTTGACCTCTAACCTTGAGCTTCAGGTCAAAGTGGCTGAGATTCAGACTTGTCCAAGATTTTTACAAGATGCGTCTATGGCAGAGGTCATTAACAGGTGGACTACGGTCTGGATCTGGACCCAGAAGCTGTCCCATACGTACTCGGACCTACAGCCAAAACAGTAAGTTGTGATTTAAAACCTGATGGGGTGCTTCTATTTTACATTGCACAGCTTGTGTAGTCTTCACAGTAGTGGATTAATGGCCGAGGAACCACACAGACCAATATGAGTTAAGTCATCCCATGTGATACCACTCAGCCAATCAAGACTGTACATTCTAGGCAGGAAACTCTGTGACTTTACTGTGCAGACAGATGAGAGTTAGAGGCAAGTTACACATTCAAAAAATGGTATAAAGAAAAAGAAAGCAGGTGATAAATGCATAGAAAACAAAGGGAGAGGTACAGGCAGGTGAGCAGGAGAAATGTGAAAAAATGACGAGTGAGACGCTCTCAAAAGAAGTCACACTGCACTTTAAATGTGTAAATTCTGAGTCTTTCCAGATGCAACTCTCCAAGCAGATGTGGCCCTGAAAGAGCAGTTTGTAAGAAAGGACCCTTCCACTTTCTGCCTCCAAGTGGTCCCTGAGACAGCTTTCCCAGGTCTGAGGACAGCAGCACTGTACATCTTGACCATGTTTGACTCCACACACAACTGTGAGGCAGCTTTCTCCACAATGAACATTATCAAAACTAAATATCATTCAAGGCTCACCAATGAGCTCCTCCACATATGTATGAGAGTGGCCCTGACTCCATTCAAGCCCAGGTTTAAAATCCTGGCAGGACAAGCTAGAGCTTATGTTGTTACTTGCACTGCACATGCTATTTTCTGTATGACAGAAAAAAAATTCAAATGTGCCCTTTTCCTGCGCACTTGCTCTGCAGTCTGACTTCAGTTTATATGGAAAGATGGGAATATAGGAGAGAGAGCTTTATTTTTTTGGAGGAATGAAAATATCAACATAGTTTTCATTTTTATTGCACTAAAGGACAAGAACATGACATTAAAGAGCAAACTGCACCCAGGGCAGAAGCAGCTATCCACTACCAACAGCTGTTTCCAAGCATCTGCAAAGATACTAACACAAAACCAGCAGTGCAGAACCCAAATTCATGTTAAAGCTGAGTGAATGCAAACATTTATTTTCAATTAGGTTGTTGATGATTTTTGATTATTAGTATTGTCATTTTCATAGTTGCAGTCTACAGTAAGTTACATATAAAATAAAAAAAATCTGCTGAAGCCATTCCCCCAGTTTGGGGGTCACTGCCCCAAGTGTTTCGTGCTCAGAGCTTGTTCCTGTGCTGCCATGATTGGTGAGTCTGTGCTGTCTGTCAGTCCAGCTTTATCCAGTCATTGGTAGGATTTTTCGATATCAACCACTTCTTCTATCTGCTGGTGGTACTTGCTGTGCAGAGGCCTGTCCTTGTATGATGGGTCCTCTTCTTTTGACACGTTTCACAGATTGTAGGTCAACAAGATTATAGGTCAACAAGTCATTTACAGCTGTTTAAAAACAGTCATTTTTTGGCAAATACCGGCAACTGTTGAATGTAACTAATAAAGTAACTTGTAATCTAAGTTATTTACTTCTAGAAGGTCGGAGAACTATTAGTCAGAACCACTTTAAAAAATTACAGGAAAGTCAGGCTCCTTGAAGCAAAATATAAATAAATGAGGGGTGGCTCAAGACTTTTGCAAATTATTGTACTTTTTAAATGTTGTACATTTCTGTATTGTAAATTATTCTTTGACTGTAGTTAGTAAATACTGTAAAAAATTAAGATGTTGAAGTTCTGCCATATTCATCAAATTTAAAACAAAGAAATGCTTGAAATATTTCACGTTGTGTGTAATCAGTATAAAAAATGTGAAAGTTTACCTTTTAATTAAATTACAAAAAGAACGTTTTCATATTTTTTAAACACACTAGTCTATGTACCATATATACAGTACTGTATATGTGTCTTGGCATGATGAGCACTCTTATGTGTATTTTTCCTAAATGTGAATCAGCTTTGTAACTTTTTGTTTTAAAAAGTTGCTATGCTAATTTATTATTAGTGGCAGATGGAAAAGAATGACCTCGTGTCTGAAATGGCTTTTGCATTAAAGGCCGTGAACAAACAGCTCACTAACAAAAATGGAGAAGAACTATTTCTCAGTGTGTGTGTCAGAGAGTGTGTGGGAGCTTGTGTGAGCTCTGCCAGCCTTGTGGTTTATGCAACAGTGCTGAAGGTCATCTCAGCTTCAAGGAGAGGAACGTATCTTTGGTAATTAGCACTCCCACTGAGAGCCCAGCATCTGTGTCTAACTGAGCTACATTCACCACCACCACCACCACCACCACAGGCACTGCACATACACTTATGATGCTAAACGAATAAGGTCTTTCACTAAGTGCATAAGCCAAGCTTTAATGCTAAGATCAATTCTTAAATTTAAAATAATGTGTTTAAAAAAAATAGAAATGTAATGAAAGACACTTCATTAGGTAGACACCTTTTGCCTTCATTTTATTGTGGCATAGATTCAACAAGGTGCAGGAAACATTAACTTTAGTCTATATTGACTTGATGGATTCAAGCAGTTGCTGCAGATTCATCAGCTGCACAGTGTTTTTGTTTGTTTGTGAATCTCCCATTACAGGAGATCCCAAAGGTGCTGTAGTGAGATCTGGTGGCTGTGGAGGCCATTTGAGGCCATTTCAGTGTCACCTTATAGACACATTGGCCATTTCATTAACCTCCTGAGACCCTGCGTCCACATATGAGGACATTACATTTTGGCTTTGCTGCTCATTCTGCTCAATAATGTTTTATACTTTGCCAAGTCATGTTGTTTTTTTTTGTGTTATGTTATAAAATAATCCCAATGTCCACATCTGAGGACATTTTTTTCCCATAAAAGTATGTAACAACCATGTAACAAAATACAGCTTCCTTTTCAAAGAGGAAGCTTAGTTTATATACATATCGGGTCCATCTAATCACAAATATCTAGGAGAAATTAAAAATGCATCGCAAACAGGAGCTCAGGTCTCAGGAGGTTAAGTACACATTCGGTAATCAGGAAATCAAGAATCCAGCTTTAGATGATTTGAGCTTTGTGACATGGCGGTTTATCTTGCTGGAAGCAGCCATCAGAAGATGGTACACTGGGGTCATTAAGAGATGGATGATCAGCAACAATACTCAGGTATGCTGTGGCATTTAAATTATACTTAATTATTAAAAGTACCCAAAGTGTGCCAAGAACATGATCTACCACCAGCAGCCTCAGCTGTTGATACACGGCAGGATGGTGCCATGCTGTGTGTGCAAACAGTGAATAACATTGATGGTTAACTTATTTTCATAGTATTTTTTTCTTTAAAAAAGAAAGATATAATCCCATTATGAGCTCTGCTTCACATGGATCTATCACCCGTACTTTACAGCTTGATGCTCCACATTTAACACTGCTTCCTGCATTGACATTTTCATTGACAGCTCCAAGAGATACTTGGCTTCTTCTTTTAGGGGTCACCACAGCAGATCTTCTGCCTCCTTTGTCCAGTATATCCACTATCCCTCCTCTGCACATGTCCAAACCATCTCAGCCCTGTCTCTCTAACTTTGTCTCCAAACTGCTCAACCTGAGCTGTCCCTCTGATGTACCCATTTCTAATCTTGCCCATTCTCGTCACTCCCAATTAAAATCTTAACATCTTCAACTCTGTCACCTCCAGCTCAGTCTCCTGTCTTTTTGTCGCACCATCTCCAAACCATACATCACAGCAGGTCTCACTACCATCTTGTAAACCTTCACTTTCACTCATGCTGCTTTCCTTCTGCCATGAATCACCTCTGACACTTGTCTCCATCCACTCCACTTTGCCTGCGCTCTCTTCTTCACCTCACTTGTGCACTGTCCATTGCTTTGGATGGCTGACACCAGATACTTAAACTCATCTACCTTCACGTACCACAGTTCCGCTCTTGGCACCCTATCATACAGAGGGGGAAACAATTATTTGATCTCCTGCTGAATTTGTAAGTGTGCTCACTTCCAAAGAAATGACCAGACTCTCATTGTTATGGTCATTTTCTTTTAATGGAGCGACAGAATATCAACCAAAAATCCAGAAAAAACATTGCATAAAAGTTATACATGGGTTTGCATGTCACTGATTGAAATAATGATCTCCTACAAACCAGACTGTCATGGTCCTGGGCCGTCTGCCCAGCGTTTTGTGTTTGGCTTTGTTTTCACTGAGTTTTTTTATTTCCTAGTTTGTTTTGGTTTTCTAGTTCCCCTTGTCCCTGTCTCTCCTGTGTCTGTGGTCTTGTGTCTGTTCAGCCCAAGGGTCACGCTCGGTTCGAGCGTCTGGCTCAGTCCAAGCCACCAGCCATGTCTCGCCGCCGCCGCTGGGAGCGTGGTTGGCCTCCTTTCTCATCTCGTCACCACCGGTGGCACTGTGGTTGTCCTCCTGATCAGCTTCGTCGCCGCTGCTGGCACTGCGGTTGGTATCCCAACTGGTTTGGACTCTGCTTTTTGGCCCCTTGGCCTGGGCGGCCCCCTGAACTACAGGGAACTGTTTCGCCTCCATTCTGCCTTGTTTTATTGGCCAGTTTAGGACTCTTTCCCAGCCTTGTGCCGTCGCCTTTTGTTCTGACCCTTTGTTTTTGTTTTGTTCTGTTGCTTTTGTTTTATTGCTTGCCCTTAGCCCTCGTGCACTGTTCTAGCCCCTGTGCTTCCTCATCCCTGTGTTTTGTTCCTGTTTTTGGACTGTTCCGGGATTGTGCCCCTACTTTTGTTTTTGCCCCCTGTTTTTGTTCTGGTTCTGGGCCGGTTCCCCTGTTGCTCCCTGCCTTCTTCTGTTTTCATGTTGCTGTTCATGTTTAACAACCCACCCACACTGAGGTGGTACTCAGCTGCCCTCCATCTGTCCTCCTCTCTCCTTCTCTACATGAATCAGCTCCTCAACGTGCTCCTACCATCTTCTCGACACACTCTTCATTTGTTAATACATTTCCACCTCTATCCTTAAATCATCCTAATCTGCTGCGAATCTTTTCCAGCTTCCAGCTTTCCAGCTTACCCATTCAACAGAAGCCCCTTTCTCCTTCCTTAGTATCCAGCCTCACATACAACTCAGCTTTACCCTTTACCTTTGCCACCTCCCTCTTTGCTCTCCACCCACCCTCCCACTACTCCTGTCTATTTTATTCATCTCGCCAGCTATCCCACGTTTTCTTTGCTAACCTCTTCTTTCAAATACTTTCCTGTACTTCTTCATTCCACCACTGAGTCTCCTCGTCCTCTTTCCTCTGGCCATAGGATATACCATACACCTTCCTAGCAGTTTCCCCTCCCCACTTCCGCTGTACTTTTCCACTCATCTTGCAACTCTTCCTTACCACCCAGAGCCTGCCTCAGCTCCTTCCTGAACTCTGTGCAACATTCTTCCTTCTTCAGCTTCCACCATTTAATCCTTGCTTCTGCCTTCACTCGCTTCCTCTTCATGTGCAAAGTCATCCATCAGACTACCATCCAGTGCTGCCTAGCTACATTCTCCCCTGACACCACCCCTCTACCACTTCATCCAAATTGCTACAGAATTCCTCGTTCTTTTCCGACATCCAACCTGTGGGGCATACACACAGCATTCAGTATCACTCCTTCAATTTCCAGCTTCAAACTCATGATCCTGTCTGACACTCTTTCCACCTTTGCCACAGTTTCGAGTGGCACCCTGTTGGCCAGCAGCAACGGAGGCGGTCGTTGTTCACCCGGGCCCTGACGTATCTGGTAGATCAAGAATGAGATTCATTCTCGATGATCTGCATGTATGATTTAGCGAAGATTTTATGCTGGATGCCTGTGCTGATGCAAACCTTCCTATTTATGCAGGCTTTGGACCAGCACTAGGAGTATGCTGGTTTATTGCCTCCAAGAGGGTGTAAATGTGTAAGGCTAAACATATCTTTTCTACAACAAATGACATTTTTTAATACAATAAACAGTTGTCAACAATTTTTATTTGATGTGATATTGATTCACAGTAAAATCTCTGCCATATAACTGTAAAACAAAGTGTTTCTGGCACCTCGCTGCAGTAACACAGCACCTTCAACAAAGAGAGACACTGTGGTGACCTTAACACATGCTGTAGCAGCGCTTTGCTGTTAAGCAAACGAGCGAAGAGAAGACTACATTAAGGTGCTTCTTAATTCTCTCTGGGGAACAAATACATCACCTTGATGGAAAACTCATTTCCTGGTCAATGTTAGATACCCCACACACTTCAATACCTGGTTAAAATACTGTTGATCTACTGTGGCTATCATTCAGAAACACCTCAGAGAGAAATAACAATTTCCCATTTTATTAAAGCCAGGGAGCATTCATACAAGGCTGAGTCTTCTGTATCACTGGACTCATTGCCAGAGGCTGCAAAGGTACAAGTGCTCTTTAAACATGGGTTTATTTTTTTCTCCAACATTAGCGTGGATGAAGCATAAGCCTGTTCTTTCTGATGGTCTCATTTCAACATATTAAGCTGTGTATTACTTCTGCCAAAGGTTTTTATGAAACAGAAAAATGTCACCTGGAGAGAAAATTTACTGCTAAACTTAATTACACACATTTATATTCACTAATCAAAATATCATGCTCACACAGTCTTTAGTTGGTCACTTGAGGACAGTCCAGTATTCTTTTCCTTTTAGAGAACAAGTAACAGTAATTCTCACAATTCACTAATCTTCCCATTTTCTCCTGACTAATAAATATTCCATTTGCTGTACTTGAACAAAAAAAATGGGGTGCGGTGCAAAAATACTATCTGAAGACAAAGTACTCAAGACTAAAACCTACTGAGTAGAACTAGAGCTGTCTTAATTTACTTTGTTGTTAACTAGACAATTAAAACTGTTTCATTTGCTTCAACAGTGAGTGGTCATAATGAGCAGGTTTAAAAGAATCAGCATCTTTAAAAGGTGCTCATTCTTATGGCCTGGGTCCAAAATGGCCCATTGGTTTGAGGACAGCATTTGCCGTGTGTGTCCAATATTTGGTATTACCAGTGCCATGAAACCAATGAATATTCCATGAGGTTAAATATACAGGGTACTATGAAAGTCTAAGAACAAATCCATACAAATTTGAAGCCCTCCCTGATTTAAGCCCTACCTGGTCCTCTTCTCCGCGATTGTTAAATGAGAATTCCCATTTTTCCCGAACAACTGGTGGCTGCCAGGGTGTTGCCAAAAGCTTCATCCAGCTTTTAGAGATGCGACAATGTATCTGGCAATACTGATATTAGCCTCATTGGGTTTATGTTTCTCATAAACTGAAAGTCATGAGAAACTGTTTTAGTTAAAGGTGTGTGGAATTGAAATGTTAAGTTTAACTAACTCTAAGAAGGCTCTGGAAATTGAAGAAGTGTAAACACACCATCTTTGAGTAATGCTCATCATTTGGGGTACCTACATCAAGGTAAGCAAGATGGTGGTGCACCCCGGCGCAGCGGCTGAGAGCTCTCTTGTACTGTTATACCTGGGCACATCACTGATTCAGTACTCCCTACAGACACTCATTTACACTGGGACAACTCAGCGGCTGAGTGGGGGTGTTTTTCAGCCGACTCACTGATTCCAGCTGAAATTGCCCGAGCTCCCCATGGATAGCCATTCCAGGATACAGGTGGAGGAAGTGCTGCAGATAGTGCAAGCAGAAGCGCTGCTGTTGAGCCAGTATCCTTGCCCAGCTAAGGAGGCGCCCCAACAGACCACTGCTCCCCAGTGTCTTTGTCGCCAATAATAAGGTCTCTCAACAACATAATCTCTTTCTGCAACGGCAGAGCTATCAGATGGCTTAGATAGCATCAGTCAAGTCGTGTGACCTGTGTGTCATTTGAAGTGTGCCACCTTTGGTTTAGCTATGAATTTAAACGGGGTGCCTGGGTGGCTTAGTGGTGAAGCCAGCGACCACATGCATATATTGCGGTGCGGGCGGCGCGGGTTCGAGTCCCAGCCCATTGCCAATTTCCCTGTGTGTCTTCCTCTGTATCTTTCCCCCATTTCCTGTCTCTCTCCACTGCCAATAAAAGCTGCTGTGGCAAAAAAAAAAGTTTAAAAAACTATGAATTTAAAGAAACACATGGGGTGCAGTTCAATATAGATTTAATCCTTCAGTGCACTTAAAAAAACAAAAAGCTAATACAAACGTCCTGTTTTAGGTTGAGTTTGATGACATGTGAGGCCATTTATGTTAATTTGGAACTAGTGGGACATATTTCCTTATTGTCTTTGAGTGGCTAAACGTTTACTAGAAGGGATAAAGATTGTCTGAGGTCTTCTGGCTTCCCAAGTTTGGAATTTGGCCTGATAATCTGGATCAGGGGCAGTAGTCTATGCAGAGCAGCACAGACCTCCCTGACCTTAGGCATCTCCTCTAGTTCCTCCTGGGGGATACAGGGGCATTCCCAGGTAACTTGAGAGACACAATCTTTCTAATGAGTCTTGGATTAGTCCCAGGATCTCCTCCCCATAGGATATACCCACAACACCTCACCTAAGAGGCAAGTGAGGTGTTGTACAACAACCACCTCAAGTTATCTCTTTCAGTGTGACGGAGTGTCTATGAGGGAGCCCAGACACCCTTTGGAGGAAACCAAAAATAAGAAACCATGAATAATAAACAATGCCAATCTGTAATTTCCAACAGTAGTAAATCCAACTCATTCTTTGAGAACATTATGACTGAATACTTTATTCCAGATGCACAGGGGGAAATAAGACTGGACTGATTAGGGTATCAGACAGGGGAGTGTTAGTCCATTATGAACCTCTTTACAGCACTATAGATGTCTCTGCCAAAAGCAAGAAAAAGAAAAATGAGCCTCGTGACGTCTAGCAGCAGGTGTTCTATTATAGCCTGTCAGTTCTGGAATATGCCCAGCACTAAATAATATACACTGATGTCTTTTGTAATCACAGCCAAATATTTCTCTGTGTTGGCAACCTAAGCCTTCTTCATCAAAGATTTCCTCATGGTCCTACCTGCTGCCTCTTTAAGGACTGCTGTAAGCATTTTCAGGACTGCATTATCCTGGGATGCCAGGACACCTTTAGCACATTGGAGCACATAGCACATTTGGAGGGTCCAGGCTTGTCTCACCTGTAAGACATTTCTAATCAAATGTGAGTAATTGTGAGTGTCTGGCTGTGGTGTGTTACTGGTGTCTAAAGGCTCCAGTAATAGTGATTTTCTTTGGGGTGAAACTGATTTAATTTCACTGCTATTAGCTACTTCTGCCAAACTGTTGGCTTATCTACAATTACACGTCTAATATTGTTTCTACACTAAGAAACATTATTCATGCACATTTCTTATTTATGTTTAAAAATTTTTTTTCATTTCATGGGGTGTGATCAAAAAGTTCTGAGTAGCAATCCTTAAAAACTGTTTTAAATTGACTTCTGACCTCTCATTCAAGATCATCTTCTTTAGCAGGTCTTGACCGTTTTCAGTACGGTTGTTTTATTTTCGTTTTTTAATCTCTTCCTTGGAGATTTCATGTAAAGGACCATCACTGGTGATGACAGCTGGGTCTCCAAGTACAAGGGCACAGTTTTCAGCAGAAGAGTTCAGTCTCTAGGTCAAGGGCAGCATGTCAGGTTAGGAACAAGAGCAGGAGAACGTATTCATTCATTAAAGTGGGATTTTGCACCTTGACTTTGTCCTCCAGGGTAAGACTGTCAGTGTGGAGTTCTACTTCAGTCTGAACCGTAGTGTATACCGTGTACCATCTCATGAGGCTTAGAGAACATTTAAAACCCTTTTTGTGTCTAAACCAGCTCTCACTGCCGACCCTCCCTGGACTTTGTCCTCTTTTGAAAATTAAAATCAAGTTGAAGGATTGACGTTTGGAGGAAATCCAGCACCCACCACAGAGCCACAAGTTTCGGATTTGTGTTGCACTTTTTCAAGTGTAACTATTGCTCAACAAATATGTTTGCAAATGTTTGTGTTTGCAAATAACGGGCAAACTAATGCTGCAATCTGCTCGTGACCTAAGCAATCATGAGGAGGACTTAGTGCAGCACCCTCTTTGCAACTGATTTCACATGGCGACAGCCAGCACCCTCCTGCAACCACTCACCAATACAGACTTTCCCCTAGCAACCAGAGGTTGCCACAGGTTCACCAACCAGTCTCTACGTCTGTGTGACTGAGGCCTACGTGCCACTGTGATCGTGAGCCTGCAGGAAACAGTAGAAAAACCTTACAACAAAAGCAACTAAACTCTTTACTTTTTAAAAGGTAAATACAGGAAATGCAGAAAAGCGGATTAGGAAGAAAGTGAGTGGGTGACTAATTCTGTGTGTGCATTACAGACAGTAAGCAGGAGAAAGTCTGCCATATCTATATTAATTCTGCAAATAACTTTTCTGAAATGTAATCACAAATGTCAGCATCTGCAGAATCCAAAGACATGATTGAAAAATATGTTTTAATGTTAGAATAAATCTGCATCCCATTTAAAAGTGTAGAAACAGTTGGGAAATTAAAAAAAAAGAAAAAAAAAGTATATATATATATATATATATATATATATATATATATATATATATATATATATATATATATATATATATATATATATATATATATATATATATATATAATGTCCTATGTGGAGACAGTCAACTGCATGTAGAATAATCCATGTGTCACTAGGGGTGTTGTGGGTAATGCAGTTTGACAGGATGGCACATTATGAAGCACACATGGCAATGACAAACTGCCCATCCAGCTCTGCAGGATGGCACAACAGCCAACCCCACCTACCGTCTCCCAGAGAATGAGGATAAAGCTATCACAGCAGGAGGCAGTGAACGAAGAAGGTGAAGGATGTGCAGAGAAAGCAAAACAAAAAACAAAATCACAAGAAAGTTGAGATGGAAAACAAGAGTCTACCTCCCAGGGCTGTGTACAGATGATATAACAGGTAAAAGGTAATTCAGGGACAAAGTGCCTGAGTCAGAGAACAGGATTCAAAGAAGAAGAAAAGCTGACTCAGATGCTTTTATGCACACACAAATGCTGGTTGCTGTCTGATTGGAGACATTTCTGAGGAAGCAGGAAAGGCTGGACAGTATTTTACAAGTATCAACAGTGTTTGACGTCTGTTATCTGTGTTGTGGCACTGAAGCAATATTCAGTATATGATCAGCTGATTGAGAACCAGCTGAGGACCAATCAGAATCTTTTCTTAGTGCTACATTGCATCTGTTAATTGAAAGCTAATTGAAAGTCTTTTTGGAGGATGGGCTCGCCAATTGGCCACTGTGATGGGAATGCTTTGGGGGAGTTATTTTTGCAGGTCACTTGAAGTCCCATTCTAAATGACCAGGGACAGCACACGTGCGTTTCTTCCTCAAAGGCAGGTCCTCTATATGAGGCCTTGGAGTTTGAGGGATCTGCACAGCATCCTAGCTTCTCATTGGACTGCACGCTTTCTGGACAGAGACCTCCAGTGATTCAGTGTTATCGGTCCTTGTCCATGCATGTCTTGTTCCAGTAACCCACTTCTCCATAATAGGTGCTGGTTCCCCAACACCTGACGGACAGTTTGTTAAACCAGCCGGTGTCCAGGTCGGTATAGCTTTAGTTATATATCTCTCACTAATATTTCAAGGTAGGCTTGAGTAGCACTGATGGTCTAAGCCCAGGCAGCCTAACTTATATTCAGAGTTAAAAGTGAAAACACCTAATATTTAAGAAATCTTAAGGTAATTCAGATTTGCTTGGCATGAAGTTTGGATATGCTTACCCTTAAGTTTGAATTTACAGTTATTTTATTGGTTATATTTTCAACATGGGATATAAACCATAGTCATCTTGTTAACAGACTTGAGATTTACAAAAAGGCCAGTTCTTGGTGTCCATTATTTCTGTGGCTGGTGCTTTGGCAGTACTTGGTGCCTTGGGATGGGGATGTGATGGAAACCTATGACAACTTGTAGTTTTTGGTGGTAAATAAAATCTGCCGTATCAGGTAAAACCAGTGACCTAGAAAAAGTGCAGCTCCTTTGGGTCCTGTGTCTACCAAAGCTGACTCACGGTCCAATCTTCACATTTTGGAAACCATGTGTTTGAACTCACTCAGTGTATTTCTGCCGGGCCCTTTCATAGAGAAAATAGCAATATGCATCAGTGAGTTTGAGTCCCATGCAGAGCGAGATTAAAATTGTCTCCCTTGCTGTGAAAAGTTGAGGAAACAGAGTTTTACAGACAAACCTCGGGTTCCAGACGGCTGAGCGCAGTGTGCCAGAGCTGCGGGACAAGAGCTCAGTGTCATTTCACAGCTTTAAGAGGAGAGCTGGATGCTGGCAAGGATTTGGGGAAGAGAGCAGAAACAGAGGGAGGTGAAAGGAGGACGCGCAGGAGAGGGGGGGTAATCCAAATACATCAGTGCCAGGATGCTCAGACGCACACAGAAGTACACACAATGAGAGGCCAAGAGGTCAGCAGTGTGCGCCTGGTTTAATTAACATGAAGTATACGGCAGTGATGTGGACAGCACCCAGGTGCATCCTGGGTAGACAGACTGTCACCAATCTGTCAGAGCCTGTCTGCCACAATTTGCACACACACTTGCAAACCTGCACAAACTCTCTCTCTCTCTTTCACGCACACGCACACACACACACACACACACACACACACACACACACACACACACACACACACACACACACACACACACACACACACACACACACACACCATAATAGTTAGAGGTCAGTATGAGGACATGCAAACTGACTTCAGCACAGCCCTGTAACCAGTTTTCTACAGAACATCATTTTCAGCCACTGGGAATCTATTCTGTTCTATTCACCATCCTTTTTCAGTAGAACCCATTCCTACACTCTCAGAATTAGAGGTACATTTCTGTCTCTACAGGTCCGACACAGTTGTTTACAGTTTGGTCACAAACACACAAACAAGGATTAGTGTAAAGGCAACACGGCGGCTGATTTTACACATGAAACTATACTGTATAAATACAGACTGAAAGTCATGCAGCTTCTGCAGACAAATCAGTGGTGCGAGTGTGTATGAATGAAAGCGTGCACTTTAAATGCTTTGTTCAGTAAGACTAGACCAAATCCCTATGAATAAAGTTTAGCCTATTTAAATTTAGGAATGAATATAAAAACAGAATTCAAACTTAGATTTAATTTTATATAATGTCAGAAAGTACAAATAGGTGCTCTGTTTTAGGATCTTTTATTAATGCTAATAGAACAATAAAATTGGTGTATTTCTATTCAAAGGCATCAGATGCTATTGAACCCTCCTACTGTCTCTAATGATGCCAAAATGAGCTCATATTAGCCATTATTGTTTTATTAACTGATAGACCTCACAGGATTAAATCACTAAGTCATCACTGATGATCTGTCCATTATATACAATTCACAAATATGGGGGCCCTGGGTCTTATCCCAGGGGTGCACCCAGTCCAAGTTTAGTCCATCACAGACCTAACACACATCAAAAACAATTTAAGTGTTTGAAAAGCCTTTTTTATTCCCCAGAACATAAGATAATGGTGTTTAAGACATTAAATGGTTAAACCTCTTAACATCCACCAGGTTACCAGTGACCTATCTAGGGTTAGGGTTGGGTTTTGGTTCAGTCACAAGCTAAAACCAGAACGCACACATCAAATAAAGTCTTTTGGCGTGACTGTTAAAAGGTTTTCAATTTTGGTGATCAAACAGGAGAAAATTTCATAAAAAGGGTGGGACCCCCACCCCCACCTGGCTGGATGATAAGAGGATAAATTCATTTGCCAAATGTAACAGAGGATGCCATATAAATGATATCTGGAATAATGTTGGAAACCATTGCATTAGAACCAATGAAAACACTTCAAGAATGATCACAAAGTCTTTAGATTTTAAAATACTTTATTTCATAAACAATATCTAAATTCAACTTGGTTGGTCACGTACATACACAGGTTAGAAAATGCTCGACTTCGAAGAAGAGAAAACAACAAGAACGGGGCATTCCTATCTGCTCCTTGCTGCTGTGGCTTTACAAAGTGAAGCTCAATGAGCGAAGATGATGGTGAAGGTTTAAAGAGTGTCTTAGTAGTTAGAAAACTGTGCTACACATGGATGATGCAGGTTCAACGACCTGCCCGGCTGAATTCATTCTGGTGAGTCGTGACAGCCTCTTCATACACTCTTGCCAACATCATTTGCTACAGCCAGGGAGGAAAACCCAATTAATACCAGGCACCTTTCCCTTCTCCTGCTTTATTTGCTCCTGGCATTAGTTCCATTGGAAAATAATACTTAACATAAAACATGGAAATGAGCCATCACAAAATAAATAAATCCAAACAGTGGAAAAAAGACAATGTTTTGGTCCATGGTGTAAAGAGAGCTAGAAAAGATTCACATTGTTTCCCCATCTTCAAACAGGGCTGAGTGGTTCTTTACATGTTGGAAGACCTTCACCTGTGTGGATAGACTATCATAACGTTCTCTAATATAGCCAAATATTGCGCATATTGTGCAAGATTCAAGACGCTAATTGTGCAAAGAATGTGTGCTCCTGTACTATCAAAGCTTTGCCAGGTTTCAGTTGTTAGCTTGAGTTTTCGAAAAGTTTACCACAATAGAACAACACTAGGACAACACTAAGAAGGCATTGCCATAAAGAGAATATGTTTGCTGAAGATCAATTAGAAATGCCTTTGTTTAAAGAAAACACCAAAATGCACACATCACAAAAAGCCATTCACATATGTTTGAAAGAAAATCCCACAGGCTACGGACGGACTGTGTGTGTTTCTCATATTTGCTCTGGTGCTCTCAACCCCAGAACTCGTTTCTCTTTGCTGTACAGTGTGATCCGTTCGTCTGTCCCTCGTTCTGAACTCACCGGTGAAGCTACAGTTGGTGAGGAATCGAAGAGGAGCGACTGAGGGTTCGGTGAGTTGTCCTGGGGCCGACAGTGCTTCACCGTGCTGTGCCTGAGACAAACTGTGCAATACTGTGCTCTTTGTCCTCTGGGCTACCACCGCAGTTACCATACAGCAAGTACAGTAGCACTCCAGAGGAGGCTGCGACTGTGTGTGTGCGTGTGTGTGTACTGTATTTGTGTGTATGTGTGGTACAAACGTTTGCCCGGCAGTGATTAACTTGGGTCTCACTATGAAGAGTCAAACTGTAAACAGTAGATTTAATCTTCAGTTTTTATATACAGTCGAGGATTAAGCATGTCCAGCCTTCTGTTGGGGATGAAGCACAAAAGAAGCTTCAGCCCCACTTTTGTTCAGAGTTTGGCTTCACAGCAAAGAGAAAAAAAAAAAAGGTCTTTTTGTTTTTATTTTACTTTTAAATTTCTTGTCTTTCAGTGTCAGACCAGCAGTCCGTGGTATCAAACGCCTCTAAAGGTGTTCCTGTTTCTCCCCAGTTGCTGATAATCAGTTGTTATGAGGTAACCAAGGAGTAGATCATACTGAAACACAAGAAGAAGAAGAAGAAACAGGACAGGAAGAAATAAGAAGTAAGTGTGTGTGGACAGGCAGGCAGATGTGAAAATTTCATAAATATTCAAATTATTTGATGACTTCTAAAGTATTTTGGTTTTAATCTGCTGGTTTTCTGCATTAAGGAGAATTTATGTTTCAACCAAGGTGATCGTGTCTGTCTGTCCTTTCAGCTGTCTGAACTTTTTAACTAAATCTCGATGATTTAAAGACTTACAGAGCAAATCTATGTGCTGAAGCTCTCCCACTGACCCTAAATGTCTTAGCAATTTCTTAATTTTGGAATATAACAGTTGTGGAGACTGATGTTTTCATTTTAAAAATAATCTGAGAACATGTCTAATATAATGAATATTATATTAGACATATTTATGTGTACATTATATCAGACACTAACTGATTCAGATTTGGTAGACGCCTTCTCTAGTTTTGAGATTAGACTTAAAACTTTCCTTTTAGACCAAGCTTATAGTTAGGGCTGGATCAGGTGACCCTAAACCCTCACTTAGCTAGGCTGCAGGGGGTTCCCATGATGCACTGAGTGTTTTTTCTTCATTTTTACTCTGTTTATACCCCACTATGCATTTAATTATTAATTATTCTTAATCTCTGGCTCTCTTCCACAGTGTGTCTTTTGTCCTGTCTCCCTCCCTGACTCCCAACCAGTCGTGGCAGCTGGCCCTCCCTGAGCCTGGTTCTGCTGGAGGTTTCTTCCTTACAAAAGGGAGTTTCTCCTTCTCACTGTCGCCAAGTGCTTGCTCATAGGGTTGAGTTTTTGGTTGAGTTATCTCTGTAATTATTGTAGGGTCTTACAGTATTAAGTGCCTTGAGGTGACTGTTATGATTTGGCCCTATATAAATAGCACTGAATTCAATTAATAAGGGCAGAAAGAGATGGAAGTCAATGAGAGAATTTTTACTACTCTCTAACTATTTGCATTTGATTGCTTTCGTTCCACAGCACTGGGCCAGCTGGTTGTCACCACAGACTGTATAAAACATGGACAAAGCTGCCGAGTAAGAAAAGTTAAGCTGTTGCAGAAGTGCCTTAAACCTAAGTTTTATCTGAGGGCTAACAGACAGCGATAGCTGTGGTTGCAAAAGGACTTCAAGTCTTATAAAAGTCTATTGGAAAATGGCTTTCTGACTTGACCTCTGTAAATACTTTCTTGCTGAGTTTATTGGCTCAGTTACTCATTTCAGGTCATAATGAAAAAAAAAAAGTATTAAATCTTAGTCATACTACGTTTCAAAATGTAGGCTTATCCATAGTATGCTCATTAGCTAAACATACCATGCTTAATCCTAGAACACTAACATGAGTTTTGTAACACTCAATTTTTTGTGGGTGAAAATCACCTGACGTTAGTGTTCTAAGGTTAACAAATGAGCAAACTACTCCTACTGTCTAAAGTCAGTAGCCTATCTTTAGCCCAACCCTCCTATCACATCCAGTTTTTGTGAACCAAGATACTGTCTGTGAAAATGCAAATCTTGAGGCCTCAAAATGGGATTTCAGAAACTGATAGATGACGTCATGTTAGCTACATTCACCTTTTATGCTGTCTATGGTTGTTATTCTTTTTATCTGCTTGTTAAGTCTGACATCATTAACCATTTCAGGTCAAAATGCTTCCTCAGTTCTCAGAAAGCAAGGACTGAGGTACCATTAAGTTAAATATCATCCAAATTCTATCAGCTCCAAAAACAACAACAACAACAACAAACTGTATGGCTGTCCTCTCCATAAAGGCTAATGTCCACGAGGTATTCATGAGGAACAGGATTTAAGAGCATGGAAAACATGGTAGTTAGCTAGTTGATATTTAAGGATCTTTAACCATATCCAGAGTGAAAAGGAAACGTACAGCACTGCTTGAAGTTTGGATGAAAACAAAGATGGAAAACTAAATACCAGCGATGTTTGGAGGGTTAGTAATTTTAGGGGTAGCTGGCAGATAATGAGCTGCTATTGCATGGCAGATCTATTGTTAGGCTAATATAAACAAATACAATAACTACATAAAAGTACATGTGGAGGGCCCATGATTGACAAAGGTAAATGTCATCATATGCCAGGAAGAAAACACAAAAACACAGACAGTACTTCAGCCAAGAGAACGTCTGAGATTAGCCCAAACCACATCATTTATATGTTGCTGTCCTGATCTGGAGTTTAATGTTCACACTGAAATTTGAGTTTGCCTAAAAATTATTCTCTTTTTGAAGTACTGCAATACAGTGGTCCAAAAAAGAATTAAAGGAACACTTTTTAATCAGAGTGCAGCATCAATTATATTAAACGTCTGGGATATTGAGCTGGTCAGTTAAGTAGCAGAGGGGGTTGTTAATCAGTTTCAGCTGCTTTGGTGTTCATGAAATTAACAACAGGTGCACTAGAGTGGCAACAATGAGACAACCCCCCAAAACAGGAATGGTTTTACAGATGGAGGCCACTCACATTTTTCCCTCCTCATCTTTTTTGACAGTTTTTCACTAGTTTTGGATTTGGCTAGGGTCAGCGTCACTACTACTACATCATTCAACATGACGGGTTTGGTGGTGGGTCAGTGATGCTCTGGTCCAGATCTGGGAGATCCCCCAGGACACCATCGTTTCAGTAAGAGCCTGCTCTGATGTTGTCAGGCATTCACACAAGCACGTAGGAGCCATGCAAACTACTGAGCACCATTTTGAGTTGCTGCAGTGAGCTTTCAGCAAAATGGACTAGCCTGCTGCATCATTTTTTCACTTTTATTTTCAGGGTATCTTTGAATTCAGCCCTCTGTAGCCTGATAATTTTTATTTCCATCAAATGATGTGGCGACATTTTGTTCCTAACACATTACCCAGTCCGTATCAGTTTAGATATCCAGCATGATTTTGTCCCATTGAGATCTGATGTGTTTTCAAAGTGTTCCTTTAATTATTTAAGCATTTTATTTGCTGTCCAGGCCACATAGAGACAGAGTGCTGTAGTGTGCACTGTGAGTTTTTCAAACTTGGCTTAATCCTGTGCTACACTTGAACAGTGCTAATACAAAGCTATACAGACCTAGATTGGTAACTGGAGAGTTTTGGGGGACTCATGTTCAAAAAACAGAGGACAAAGTTAGCAGCTTCTTAAAAAGATGAAAACTTTATGCAACGCAGGAGACACTTGGACCAGGAAATAGGGTTGATATGTCATGACTTAAGCAGATAGCAGTGCTGACTGGTCAAAATTTGTTTTCATTGGTGTTTTCAATGTGTTTTTTTTTTTTTTTTTAAAAATATGGTAATATTCATCCAAAGCACAGTGAGACATCAGGTTTGTGTTTTAATTATTATTTGTACATCAGTTTGAGATCAACACAACACATATAGTGATAATTTGTAACACCTGTAAAAAGTTTCATATATATATACACAATACCAGTTTAGATGCATTGAGTTTGAATTGCACTGTATATATTTATGCTATGTAAGAATAACCTATGCTACATTTCTAGAGTTTATTGTCTTTCAACTACCAGCACCTAATATTTAAGAAGAATTTAATCATTTATATTAATAGTTAATTATTAATAACAATAATAATATTAATAATCATCATCATCACACAAGAGAGCTGTAACAGACAGGAATACAAGAATATACACATATTTATGTCAAACTGAAGAAATTGCCTGTCTGTAAATGGAGAGGATGCATGTTTAACCATAGACCTGTTGAGTGCTGTATTAACAGGAATACTCTCCAGTACATATCACAATTTCACATTTTTAGGTTTTTACCATAACCTAAAAATGTAAAAACAACTATCCTTCCTGGCATGTTTTTTAAATTATTTTCCAAAAGCCAGCAAAAAATTTGCCACTGAATGCAAAAAAAGCCAAAAAACCAAACAAACAAAAGCTAATGAGCATCATGTAATGCGATGAGGATGTGAAAAAGAAGCTGTCAAACACACATTTCCAGCAAAGTGGCAAAGTGATTTCACCAAAGCTTTTCTGTAAGTCAGCTATCAACAGTGATGCGCTTGTGACCCAGTGTAGAGCATATTCAGCACTATAGACTCATTTGACCACAAAGAGGAAGTGGTCTGTTGTGTTTACCTAGAAAAAAGAGACAATAATGAAGGATTAAATGAAATAACAACAGCACAAATCACAGATTGGGGATTTGACACTTGTCTCACTGAGCTGTGACTTGACAAGAACAGATCAGCACTTTGCTGACAGCAACTAACAACTTGAAACTTTTGTGTTAATCCCAAAGGTCTCTGCCAGCTCCTCACACCTCTGTTAATCTCTGCTGGTGAAAAGGAGGCAAGTTCACTATGTGGACTCATGAATATCCATGGACAGAGAGCAGAAAGTGTGATTCAGAGAGAAAGAGAGAGAGAGGAACAGACATCACATATGAAAGGCTTTGTTTACTTCCCTTTAATAACACCTGACTTCCTCTTATTAAAACCGCTGAGAATTGGCTTCATCATTAGTAGTTTGACGTGTCGCTCTTTAAATTACAGCTCCTGAACTTTCACAACCAAAGTAGATGTTAACAAAACATATTGCATGCTAAAATATGACTTTCTACCTGGTTAGCTGCTCACAGACAACAGGGGTTGCATAAGAATAGGGTTATAGTTATATGCCAAATATTTACATGTATTTACCACATGATGTTGATTTTGAAACCTTCAGCATTACAGAGATTAGATCATGCCATAGGTATTAAAGGTACTGCCCTGCAGTGGTTTGAATCATATTTATCTAATAGACTCCAATTTCTTCATGTAAATGGGGAGTCTTCTTTACACACTAATGTTAATTATGGAGATCCACAGGGATCTGTGCTAGGACCAATTCTGTTTACATCACACAGACTTCCCACAGGCAGTATTATTAGAAAGCATAGCATTCATTTCATTGCTATGCAGATGATACCCAGATTTATCTATGTATACATGAAGCCAGACGACACACCAATCAGTTAAACTACAGGAAAGTCTTAAGGACATAAAGACCTGGATGACCTCTAATTTCCTGCTTCAGATAATACTGAGGTTATTGTAATTGGCTCTAAAAAATGCAAAACATGATGTCTGACCAGATACTTACTCTGGATGACAAGTAGTTTGGCCTCCAGTAACACTGTGAGGAATCTTGGAGTAATCTTTGACCAGGATATGTCCTTCAATGCACACATTAACCAAACATACAGGACTGCTTTCTTGCATTTGTGCAATACTTTTAAGATTAGGCTTAAAACTTTCCTTTTTGATCAAGCTTATAGTTAGGGCTGGATCAGGTGACCCTGAACCCCTTAGTTACGCTGCAAATGATACACTGGGTGTTTCTTCTTTGCTCACCTTTTTTCACTCTCTCTGTATTTGTACCCCACTCTGCATTCAATCATTAGTTATTATTAATCTCTGGCTCTCTTCCACAGCACGTCTTTTGTCCTGTCGCTCTCCCCTCAGCTGCAGCTGATGTCTGCTGAGTCTGGTTCTTCTGGAAGTTTCTTCCTTTTAAAAGGGAGTTTTTCCTCCCCACTGTCACTAAGTGCTTGCTCATAGGGGGGCGTACTGATTGTTGGGCTTTCTCTGTATTATTGTGCAATCTTTACCTTACAACATAAAGCACCTTGAGGTGACTCTTGTTGAGATTTGTTGCTATATAAATAAATGTAATTAATGAATTAAATTGAATTGTAATCATAATCATTTGGAGAAAACATTAAGTGAATTAGTGCTGAACACTTGCCGTTTGCAAGACACCTTATTAGACAGGAACAATGTGTGTTAATAA
This sequence comes from Archocentrus centrarchus, assembly GCF_007364275.1. NCBI lineage: Eukaryota > Metazoa > Chordata > Actinopteri > Cichliformes > Cichlidae > Archocentrus > Archocentrus centrarchus. The sequence continues at coordinate 27,615,365 of NC_044369.1, read as the reverse complement.
GGTAATGTTCATTTATTCTAATTAGTCTAATTAGAGTGTGGAGCAGACTACCATATAATTCATGAGGTGAAATGCACACAGGAAAACTAACGCAGTTCCTTGACTATGGACAGTTTTATTATAATGGTGAAACTGATCTCACTTCCAGCTCATTATAAAAAGATGCTTGTGAAGGACCACTTTAATGCACTGGGTAAGCATAATTTTTCACAGGGCATGGTTAATGTTGTGAAGTAATGTATTTTAAACCAAACCACTGCCTTTTACTTAAAACTATCAGAGTAGTCTTTGGTACCCAATCCCAAACAGCAAATGAAAGTATTTGGTCCTCTTTAGAAAGCAATATTCTCCCTTAGGGTCTAATATTTCTGTGGCCAGTGCATCGAGGGATCAGTGCCAAAGAACACCTTGTGGGCATCTCTGCAACGCTGGCTGCATTTGACAGAATGGTACAGCGGCAATACGCTGGGATGAAAGCTTACACAGAGCAAACCGTAGACAGGAATCTATACTGCAATAACCAGAGACTATTCAGGCTGCAGCTTTCATAGGCACAAGATGACAGACAGATGACCCCACAGGCTGTTTTTGTAGCATCTTATTATGATTTTTCAGTTAGAAAGCTTCTATTGTTACTGAGCTATCATCAATTGTTTCAGCAAAAAACACACATTTTGTTGCTGTGATAAGTGTGACAGGGATGAGGGTGGAAGTCAGTTGATGTAGCTAAAGAGCTACCGAGTCAATATATGGAGAAAGTTGGGATTGATTAATGGCATCAACAAAATATCAACAACAACAGAGAACCTTTTTGTTTCACATTTCAAACCAATAATAATCATTGTTTCTTTGACCTATGACCTTTACATACCCACAACAGTATGTTTATTGCTGCAACTATGACAAGAAAAGGCCTCTAAGGTTTGTAAAGTACTTACTTAAACCATAAACCCTACCAAACCTTTGCTACAGCACGGTGACATCATACAGATGTGTTATTTATTTTCAACATTAATTTTCAACTGTAATGTGTAACTGTCATGTACACTCGTGTAGGGTAAGCGCAAACCAAAAAATGCTTATGCTTCCTTATTTGGCATGTTGGGTCGGGTCAAACAAAACTGGAACTTAGTCGTGTCCAGGGGCGTGGTGGCCATCGGGAGGTTCGGGAGTTTTCCCGAACGGCCGGTCATTTCCAGGCCGAACCGGCCTTTTATTTATTTATTTATTTTTTACCCAATTAAGCACAGCAGCGCTCGCGCGGCCACAAGTGCAGACAGTGATGGTCGGTTGCGAACGTTTCGGTGAAAGGAGGGGCTACAAGCACAACAGCCCAGCAGTGTTAATCCAGTCTTTAAGTCTGACGTCATTTCCAGGTCCAAATGCTCCTAAATAAACAGCAATGGCGTAACAAATGACTGTTCACTATTAAAGATGATTGTAACATACCTTATCAACTGCAGCTATTTCCGCTTCTCTTTCTCATCGGTAAAATGACAGCTGAGTGTGTTTTTTAAAATAAATATTAGTTTTCATCAACGGCCCTTTTTTCATGACGAAAACGAGATGATATCTAAATAAAAACTACCTAAAAGGATAAAAAGGATGACGAAATTAATTGACACTTTTGTCAGCGAATGAAAACAATGCTTGTCGGGAGGACTTACAATCAGAATTTATTTAATTTTGTGAAAAGCAGGGATAAATTAGGAAACCATCCAATCAGAACTGATTTAATTTTGTGACAGGGCAGGACAAAACATCCAATCAAACGCACAGTTGCGCAAATTTGCTCTAAACCCGAGAAGGCCAAACTAGCCTGTGATTGGTCGCTACTTCCGATAGAACTAAGTTATGTAAACAATGTCAGCAGGGAGAAAGAAGAGCCGATGTATGGACACATTTGTCCTTTGACGTTGTGACAAACAAAACGATGTGTAAACCATGTGGGGCGACTATCTCGGGTAAAAACCAGTCACCCAGATCTCCATGCAAAGGTAAGCATTTTAATGTCATGCAGGGTAAAGTGTTTTTCCCAGTTTAGCGTTTGTGTTTAGAGAAAATCTCCACACTGCGGTGGATTAGCCTTTCCTAATCTTAGTCCTGAACTGCTCTGTACCTTTCAGAGCGTCCTGCTGTAAAACGCTCGCATTATCTCAGTAAGGTGGTGTTAATGATCAGGTGTGTGGGAAGCAGAAAAAGCATTTACACCCTTTATATTTTAGTCGACTAAATCGACTATAGATTTAGTCGACTAAATTCTTACGATAATTCGTCGACTAAAACTAGACTAAAACTAAAACTATTCAAATGACTAAATTATGACTAAAACTAAATTACATTTTCGTCAAAAGACTATGACTAAAACTAAATCAAAATTTGCTGTCAAAATTAACACTGCAGCCCAGCCAGCACACCATTAGGAGAGCTGGGGGGGGGGGGGGGGGGGGGGGGTTAAAACCAGGGGGGGGGGGTCAGATAAAACCAAGCTCCTGGGCTGAATTTCAACCCCAGTCCGCCCCTGGTCGTGTCATTTCTCCACAGCATAACTGGAGGTCAAAATCAACTGAGAACATTTGATCAGTGTTACTTTTCAGCAGCCAATTCTAATGTATGTTTGCTAGCAAATAGGAAAGGCATCACAGCGGCAACATCAAATCAATTCTGGTCGACTGGCACTCACACTTCATTGAACATTGTGACATAAAAGAAAACCGTGAATGAACGTGTTTTTCTTCTGCTTCACTGAAATGGGATTCGTTTCTCCTGACCACATATATCAGCCCAGCAGCTAACCTAGTGAAAAATACAGTACGGAGTTTCTGCTCATCTCTAATGCCGCAGATAATGTAGTGTTACATCATCTGCAGTAAATTTTCAGTATATGTTCTCTGTATTAGTTGCTTATTTCATGTTCCATTAACTTAACATCTTTGAGCAAATGTTAACCTTGTGTGCGTGCTGTAATTACGTCCAGCGCAAAGGCTAAACAAGGTTAGACTTGAAGAATATGCAACATACAGGTAGCAGCAGCATGCCAAGGCCCAGTGTTTCAGAGCACAGGGGTAAACCCAAGCTGAGGAAAGACAGAAAACCTGTATTCATCTTGCAAGGAGGGAAAGTGTTTGTTACTGGAGTGCACCACAGCATTCCACTCAGCATCCCTGTGACAGAAATGACAGGAGGAGAGAGGGAAGAAAGAAGGTCAGGTGTTGGAGGGTAGAGGCCAAAGGTTACACTCCAAGGAGGGGGGGTGGGGGGGGTTCCATTCATCAGGCAGGACTTCATTATCATCCGGTGTCAGCAGGTAGTGTGGTTGAGGAAGGTGAGATAGCACAGAACTCACCTGGGACCGAGGCAAAAAACAAGCGAGGCAGGCATGAGGAAACTAGCAGGTGGGTTTTAATTTGAAAGGTATGCCAGCTTTATTACCATGCATTTTTATTGTTTTGTAATCATTAATTTGTAATGATGTACGTATGTCTCTAAAGAAAATATAAAGCCACAAATGAAGACATCTGAGAAATATCTACCTCCACTCAGTGCCCTTCAAGGCTCAGCATCTGTCCTCCTGCTGCGCCCAGATGGACAAAATCATGTGTTGCAGAGTAACTACAGCAGCTCATCTGCACAGGATAAGCACCACTGAGCAACCAGAAAGGATTTTGAAATATCCCTTCCCCAGGTGTGAAGGTGAATGCTCAGGTGGAGCTGTGTGCTCATTGGTGTGTGCACAGCATGTACAATTTCATTATATGCATACAATACACTGGGTTTTGTGTGTGTACAGTATGTGCTAGAATGATTGGTTGTGAAGGTGTGAAGGTCACAGATGCAGGCGAATGCATTTGGTTTGGGTTGCAGTGGATAAAGGAGGGTCAAGGAAATAAAAACAAGCTGCACAGATCAGGTTTCAGGCTGCTTCACTTCCAGTTCAACCACATCCATCAATTTCTTATGCAGACCATTAATATAGTTGCATAAAATCAGAGTTTTATACCATGAATTGGTTATTTTTTATCATTAAAACAAACCTATGAAAAAGCTGAAGTGTGATTTCTGCAGCAAGGACCATCATTTCTACAGGTCACAGTAACATTTTAATGATCAGCTTTATTGCTATAGTACCACAGGCAGTTCAACCAGCCACTGACTGCAAGTTAAATTTACTCTATATGGAAGTTTTTTACATGCAAAGATCAAAAAATGGAGGCCTTATTTCATAAAAATGAAATCTCATATTACCAGGGAAAATTGTAACATAAAGATAATATTTCTGATGTTCTCCAAACCAATTCAAATTAATTCCCTCTTTAGTTTAATATGAATTTTAATGATAAACAGGAAAGAATATTTTCCACTTTCTGTTTAAATTTGCCAAAATTTTAGAAAATGAAGTACAGCGAATTAATGATCACGTGTCCCTATTTGCTTTGTGCCATTTCAGAATATCAAAATTTGATAGAGCAAAAATACATACAAATCGGATCATTCTCAGGTATTATTTACAAATCAGACTTTGGGGTTGCAATTCGCTTCCCATCTGCCTTTTTTATATGGAATTTTCTCCTACATGGCATTCCCCAATGAGATCATAAAACAGCAGGTTATGTAATAAAAACTGAATACAGTGATTTACAAATCTCATGAACTCTGTTGAGCAGCTAGAATCACACAAGAATGGGACAACAGTCCTCTCTCCAGCAGCTGCTCTTGTGGCCCCGTCCCAACTTTATTTTGCTGCCATCAAATTCAAAATTACTTTGTTTTTCTGTTTTTTGTAATTGTATTTTCTCAGTTTAAAATGTGATATGTTTTCTGTGCTCTATTACAAATGAAATATGGATGCATGAGATTCGCAGATCATTGTATTTTGTTTTTATTTATCTTTATGTAGCATCCCAAGCTTTTTGGAATTGAGGCTGTAAATATGTAGTTTTTTTTCTGGTAATTTTGAGATTAGGAGATAAAGCCTTTCTTTAGCGGATGCTTATGTATGTATGTTGAAACCCTATTTAAAATAGATCTTTTTTTTTTTTTTTTTTAAAGCACTGCTTATGCAGTGTTACATGCCAGTGTTAAGGGCCTGACCCCTGAACAGGGGTTCTGAATGAATCAGTCTTATTCAAAATATAGTAACAGATTTTTTGCTCATATTCAGGCCAGCTGGCGTTAAAGCATTAGTGTTTTACCCAAATGCATCCTAAGAAAATGTTTGAATGAATAAGAAAAAAAAAAAGAAATTCTAGCTTTGAATAAAATAAGCCGCATCACACCACAGCCTGATTCAAACTATTTGAAATTGTCTTGCTTTGCTTTCAGCAGCACCTTCTCATACTGCGGTCTGTGGCAAGCAGACTGTTGTACTTCATTTGGAAAAGAGTGCAGAAATGAGGTCACTAATGAAGCCCAGCAGGTGATTAAGGTCACTACAGAAATCACACTTCAAAAAAACGGGCAAGGACGAGTTCTGTTGAATTTAGTGGGTTTGAAAGTGAGCGCACCATCGCCTTGTACTGTAGAATACCTCACTGCTGCTGCTGCTGCTGCTGCAGATCAGTCCAGTATGAGCTGGAGCAGGAGAGGATGGAGTGAGATGGAAAAGCAAGATGATTTAAGTTTAAGATGAACACTCACTTTATAACAACAGACACCCAAGGCCCCTCAAGATGAACACCAGCCAGAATGTGGTTATCACTCATCTTAAATCGTACCAACACTGACATCATCAATGATACCCTCCCAATTATGCTGTAAACGTGTGGCCCCAAATTGTAATATTACTCAGAAAAAAAAAAAAACCCGTTTTGGTCAAACCTACCACACAGGTGACCTCATCTACTGACTGATGTATGCTCTGGTATGAAAATGAATGGGATACGCATGAGCATAACACATTAGCTCTTTTTCTTTCACTTTTTTTTCTTTTTCATGCCAGGAGGGAGCACACTACAATCTAATTATCTCTGTAAAAACTTTTTTCATTTGTTATTTCTTGCTGGACATAACTGGGTTCATGCCATGTGTCCTGGATACAGGAAATTTAGGACAGGAAGCGATATTTAATATTTCACTCTAATTAAGACCGCATTGTCAAAATGCTGCACATGGCCTAAAAAAAAATCCAATTAATCGCATGCCTCTAGTGTACATTTAACCAGGAGTCGTGTTGAAGCTGTGTTTAAATAACTCAGAGCATTTGGAAAATTAAAGAATGATAAGTACCACCTCAAATCCTGGAATATGCTGTGTGATTGCAGTTATTCTCAAAAACAGATGTCAGGATTTTGGGCAAGATCAACACTCCCATGATGTTGCTTTTCTACCCGTGTGGTACTGCTGTGATAAACATTGCTATTAGCAAAGCATTTACACCCTTAAGCAGACAGATAAACAGCATTTTTCTACAAGGTTAGGGCCTTCCTGCAATGTTCAGATGCAGCAGTATCACACACATACAAGAGCAACTCCATGTTAAAGTTGCAATCCTTCTTGAGTTGTTATCAAAAACCCTCTTCTGAGCTCTTTAACTGGACTTCAGAAAGATTATGTTGTCTGGTTAAACTAATCAAATCCATATAACCACAACAGTCCTTCAGAGTCCATTAATGTATCAAGATTAAGAGAAGCTCAAACACTGGAGTGATCATATGGTTAAAATTTTCTTTTGAACAGTTCTACTCTTTCCTCAATGTACTGCCATAGAATGAAATATTAAAAAATATAAGGATTGTACCTTTAAGTGTTTCCACTGATAAGACCTATTAGAGGGATATTTCCAGGTTCCAAACACTGCAGCACCCACATGACACATGGAACAAGAATCCGGAGTTGTTAATAACAGCATCGTTAGACATGAACAAGAAAACTGATTTTAGCAGAAACATCAGGAAATAACAGACATGCAACAACGGACACGCGTATATACTGTATAATATAAATAATATCACTTATCTTGTTATGCGTATAAACAAAGAACATATTAACCAGTATGCAGAAGTTTTGCCCATCTGCTGCTCACAGCATTCTTGTGGTGCTTGTCAATGAAGTAAAGAATCAGATTCTCTTAACATCACATGCATTAGCAGCAGTAAGCATAACTAGCCTGACGTAGTAAACTGGCCTTCATATGAGTACGTGAAGTTGCATGTGATTGCCGGAGAAATGGTTACTTTATTCAGTGATTTGCACTCACATTGCTTCACCAGTTTGGGAAATCAAACCAGTTACATGACCTGGTGACAGTTTAGCCCGGGCTGGAATCAAACGCCTGACCAATCGATCCATTTCCCCTTCGGCTGCTTTCTTAAAAAAGTAGCTTCAGTTCAGTTTTACTGCTTATGTGTCTGTTGTAATCAGATTAATGTAATCTGTTTACAAATTTCTCCCCATACCACCGACCCTGTGCTCACCAGTAGAGATAGTAGAAGAAGGAGAGGACGAAGAAGGATAGCTTGCACCAGGCCTCCTTCAGGCAGAACTTGAGTGTGTCGCCATTCATCACGGACGCCGGGTCGTAGAGCAGCTCCTTAGTGTCCGTCGGGGAATGGAAGTACCTACCACAGAGGGCAAAGACCACACCGCGGGTAGTTGACCCGTTCCAGACCCCGCAGGAGGGGGTGGGATAGGTGGGAGATGATGGGTGGAAATGGGGAAGAAGACAGCGTGGAAAAAGATGGCATGATGAGTTTTGGGGGCATCATCATGCAGAAGACATGGGTGAAAGTGTAGTTGAACGTGTTGATGGAAACGGACCTTTTGATAAACCTGCCCCCCGCATACTGAGTGTTCACGGTTTAACAGCTGTTTCTAGGTATGAAAGGCCTGTCAAGCTTTGGATTTTAAACAAGAGCCAAAGTGTTAACCTTGTTTATCTGCCCTGTTAGCAGCAAGTGATGCACAGTATGCTAGCTTGCTTGACACTTTATCTGCTTTGCTAGCACTCAAAGGGAGGCGAGGTTTAGCAAACAGTTGACTACGGAAATATCCCAATAAATTTGTAGGGAAGGGCATTCAAGTTCCCAACAAGATAAACAAAATATGATTTCATATTTGAATAGATATTCAAATATAGTTTCACCCAGGTCTGTTATGTAGTTTTAAAAGGTATCAGGGCTGGGGTTTCCAAATCCAGTCAGCTTGGTAAGTAATAACAAATTCAACAGGTTTTTAATAAAACTTGAATATGAATTTTTAATAAAACATGTCCCCCTGTTTCAAATTACACCTGCTGACTGATTTGCAATTTAACGAGCAAATCCATCCCACCATCTACATGTCCCACTGCTGTGCTTTTAACTCAATCAATATTTGTGAACACTAACAACGCTCTTCCTTAAAGCTGTGTAAAATGAAGCTGTGCAGGATCACCAACACACAAAGCCCACTGTGTTTGGGGAACTGTAGGATGTTTCCTGGAGCTTTTCCATTCCAGCGAGATTTATGTCAGGAAGGCTGTTCAAATTATGACATAAAAAATCTGCCATACAGGAAATGAGACATGAAGAGGGAATTGCTGCCTGTTGCTTTGAGAGAGAGCTGTTAGTGGCACACATTGTTAATGGGGTAAAATTTGCCCTTAACATACCCCAGAGCTGCTATAAATGAACAGCATTCTGTAACATGGAGTACTGTGTAATAGACCAGTTGCAATAAGATAGTTTGGCTTCTGGTTATTTTTCAGTCTGCTGTTGTGTTTTGCAGGATTTTATGGGTAATAAAGTCCAACCAGGAAGCTGCCATCATTATGCAAGTGGTATCTCTGCTTAAAACCAAGGCTAACAGATGGATTATGTCCTTACTTTATGGGATTTCATGTGCATTGGTCATTTTCAACTGGGAAACACTTAGGTGTCAAAAATGAATTACATTGTAAATTTGTAGATTCACATGTCATGCATGTATGAAATATTCAACAATGCATTTGAAAATGAATCTGAGCATCACACAAGTGTTCCGTCATGAGTCACTGTATGGATCCCATGTACAGCATTTCCACAAATGATACATTACTGAGGATGAGGCAAACAAGGTTGGGTAATAATTAAGAATCTGCTGAATACATTTGCATATTAAAAATGTGAGTAATAATAAAACAATAAGTTGAAGACCCTTGAGTAAAGCTGACAGACAATACAAGCAGAAAATATTTGATACACTTTTTGCTTTGTCAGACAGAGATGCTTTTAGAATCTCACAGCATATAGTACTCTGTCATACACACACACACACACACACACACACACACACACACACACACACACACACACACACACACACACACACACACACACACACACACACACACACACACTCTCTTTGGGAAGGATTCAGCTGGCAGGTAAAGCATTTTAAGTAACAGCAGTGCTACAGCGGCCAGGCTTTCTCGGAATTCCTTCTACACCCCCACACTGATATTACTGCATACTAAACTATTTTATATTATCAAGGAAGTGTCCCTCATGAATGGACAGTTACATCACTGCTGGCTTTATGTAATTAAGGTTGCTCTACTGAGGCCTTAATGTTTCTTGTAGCATAATTTTTACATCTACCATTGAACTGTGCCATGCCTACGCACTATTTCAAATCACTTGGGAGAATTGTGACATTTGGGAAATTGCAAAGCTTATGTCTAAAGGTTTGGACAGGCATAAGAATTGATGAGTTTATTATGAATACATTTTGGGCATGATGACTGATTCAATACAGCCAATTCCATTCTGGCTGAAATTGTATTAAAGGCTGTCAGATAACATGTGTGAGCAAGTCTTCAGATTCAGTAGATCATAAGATTTATTTTAAACATGTCTGATTTTTTTTTCCCCACTCATCTGTAATCATGTAATGTACATCAGTGACACCAGCTTTACCTCAAGTTTGAAAATTATTTTTGCAAAGTTGACTCATCACCAATTACTTTATAATTACTTAATTCTCTACAGTCCTACAGGCCTCACAATCTAGGAGCCCAGCTAAAAACCTTATACCCTTTCATTTATTCATTTATATTTCTTAATACTAGTTTCTCCACTCCCCTTTATCCACATTTAAACAGCCAAGTTTCTGGGTTTGAAGTGGACTTTAGTGTCACTTCTGCTTCCCTATAATAAGTCCTGGCAGTCAGTTCTGCCTACTAGCTGTTGACTAAATTCTAAAACAAAATATAGGTCAACTGCTGAGACTTCCTTTTAGCCTTTTACATTTTGCTACTATTATAAAAATGTTATACACATAAATGTCCAAACATATGTCATTAAATTACTTTGATGTTAAAGAAAACTGAAGATTCTCAAGCACACTGAAAAGTTAATAAGCATAGTTTTCTAATATTTCTAGCATAATTCCAAAGATAATGTTTGTAGAGAAGCATTGTGTTATAATCCTTTCCCATTCAAAAAAAAATAAAATAATAATCATTAAGTCAAACTGACCTCCCTGGAGTTCTATGCTTGAAAGACTTTCAGGACAACTTTGAAATTCAGCAAGTCTGCTACCACAGCACTAGAATAAGATCTAATGACAAATTGTAAAACAGTAATAAATACCAAAATATAACTCGACATGAAAATTTTTGTTTCATTTAGGGAAAATAATGACCTTCATTTGCCTCAGGTTGTTACAGAAACTTGTTTAGGACTGGAAAATAGCTTACAATCCGCTGTCTTTGTGAGAATTATCCTTGCAGAGTTTTCAATCTGGCTTCTTAAGCTTTCCCAGCAACATCTGTAAACTCTGCAGAGTATTGATATGAGGAGCGTATGCATACACTCACTCCCACATGCACAGCCTGCTGTCATCTCTCCATCCCTCACTCTCCTCTGAATCACCTTGTCAATATTAGGTCTCTTACCCATCACTCACTCACTTTCTCTGTCCTACTTCCTGCCACTCCCTTCCTCATTTCTACCCTCCTTTCTCTCTATCTTCCTTTTCTTGTCTTCTCATCTTTCAGCTGACACATCTGTAGCTGGTGGGCATCTGCAATCTCTCCAGTTAATGAGATAGCAAGATGTTTTTTTTCTGCTTTCCTCTCCTCTTTATCTGTAACTTCAACCAGCTGAGCAAATGAGCTTAAAACCAGTCATACTGCCAGGAGTCCACATTTATCCCACCGGCCATCAGGGACGAAGAGGACAAGAAGAAGGAACAGCAAAAGAAATGTGAAGACTGTTGAGTGGTGACTTAATTTTTAGACCCTGTGTTTAGGAGACTTATGAGATTTTAACTTTCTGTTGTCAGTTTTGGTCTTTTAGTCTTCAACCATAGCTTATCTACAACTAATTTTAACTTTAAAGCTCACCAGCCTGGCCCATACTAACAACACCAACACTAAGCCTAATCTTAAATCACAAGGACTGTATTGTTATTGTCTTCAAGTTAGTTAGTTCACTTTCTTTCTTCTTTGTAACTTCACCAATGGTGAAACTCCCCTAGGGACTGGGAAAAGGGATAAAGGGACATCCATCCATCCATCCATCCATCCATCCATCCTCTGCTGTTTATCTGGATCTGGGTCATGGGGGCAGTAGTCTAAGCAGAGACACCCAGACCTTCCTCTCCCTGGCCTCCTCCAGCAGCTCTTCAGGGGGAATACCAAGGCGTTCCCAAGCTGACAGATGTAATCTCGCTGTAAACTCCTCCACCTGTGGCAGCCACTTGTACCTTACCCAGAGTGGGCACTCCATCCTTTTCCAACTGAGGGCCATAGTCTCTCACCTCATCCTCTCATCCCAGCTGCATCACACTTGGTGGCGAACTGCTTCAGTTTGAGTTCGAGGTCACTGCTCGATGAAGCCAACAAAACCCCACGACCTGCAAAGAGCAGATGAACCAGACTCCTTCTGCCCCTTGGCTGCACCTAGAAATTCTGTCCATTGGTGACAGAGGGCAGCCCTGGTGGAATCCAACATCCACATAGAATGACTCCAGCTTTTTACAGGCAATGCAGACTAAGTTCTGGCAGACCAGATAGCCTGCATCAACAAGCCTGGTAGCCCATACTCCCGAAGAACCTCTCACAGGACACCCCAGGGGATGTGGTTGAATGCCTTTTTTAAGTCCACAAAACACATGTACACTGGTTGAGCAAACTCTCATGCACCTTCAAATATCCCTGAGAAGATAAAGAGGTGGTCCAATGTTCCACAACCAGGACGAAAACTGTATTGTTCCTTGAGAATCCAAGGTTCAACAAATAGATGGACTCTCCTCTCCAGTACCCTGCCATAGACTTTCCTAGGGAGGCTGAGCAACATGAGCCCCCAAAAGTTGGAACACATTATCTGGTTCCCCTTCTTGAAGAGGAGAGCCACCACCCCAGTCTGGCAATCCAGAGCCACCTTCCCCTATGTCCTAATGTGGTGTGTCAGCCATGACAGCACCCCAACATCAAGGGACCTGTGCAACTCAGAACAAATCTCATCCACCCCAAGAGCTCTGCTACCAAGCAGTTGATTAACTGCATCAGTGACCTCACCCTCAGAGATGGATGAATGATCTCCTTTGTCTCCAGACTCTGCTTCCAGTACAGAAGGCATGTGAGTTTGAGGAAATCCCCAAAAAACGCCTTCCACTTCTACTTGTATGTCCTCAGCTGAAGTCAGCAGAGTCCTATTCACACTATGTATTGTACAGTGTGGACAGGGAGCCACATCCCCCCTCTTGAGTCATCTGACTTGTCATTCCACTTAGCTGTCAGTTGCCTCTGGGGTCCCACAAGCTAACCATGCTCGATGTGACTGCTTTTTCAGCTTGACAGTTCCCTTTCTCTCCAGTGTTCATCATGTACTTCGCAGACTACTGCCATGACAAGCGTCATGACAAGAGCGTCCTGGTGTCACATGCACTTATGAACATCCTTATCCTTATCCTCTTCTCTTCTTGCTCTCAGTGGAGATGGACACATTTTCCTTCTCTCCCTAACCCTTCGTTATGTACCCTGCTTTGCTGCTTTAGAGACTCTCTTCACACATCTTCCGAACTGGAAATTAAAATTATGGATCTGGTCAGCAGGCCTCTCAATGCTATTGATTGATCAAATTTTCACCATGAGGAGATTGGGAAAAGGACAACCCTCTTTCCTCTTGTCCGACTGACATACCTGGCTGGCTACGTTTTGGATTCTGTGGAGAGAGGAAGATGATGTGCTTGGCTGTACTGTCGATTGAGGATGTGGCATATATACTGGCTTAATGATACCATGATTTCTCCTGATTGGACTTTGGGATACCTGGCTTATCATGAAAATCGGGAAGTCTGGGCAGCCGTTTGGGTCTTGGTAAGGCTGTCTGTGAGGGGAGCAGACAGTACAAACTCAAACTCAGACTCAGTTGGAACCGAATCAGAAGGGCTTAGTTCTTGGAGGAGTGTCTCTTTCTGCGTGGCGAGGAAAGAACCAAGATGATTGGATGATTGGATTTTTTCGCCATTGACAGGTGCCAGCAAGTCTGTAAGGCTGTCAGCAAATTAATCAGTTATGACAGCCTGTACAAAAACAATTGTAGTATCTGAAATTTGGCTCCCAGGCCTTGGATAGCCACGTATCTCATTTTTCTCCTGGAAGTTATGTAAACAGATTCTCTACGCCCCTGCTTGTCCTGTCTTCTGACCTGTGTGAACTGATAATCCTAGACCAGGGCTCTTCAACTCCAGGCCTCGAGAGCCCCTGTCCTGCAGGTTTTAGATGTGTCTCTGCTTCAACACACCCGAGTCAAATATAGAAGTCATTAGCAGGACTCTGGAGAACTTAACTGCATACTGAGGAGGTAATTCAGCCATTTGATTCAGGTGTGTTGGATCAGGGACACATCTAAAAGCTGCAGGACAGGGGCTCTCGAGGCCTCGAGTTGAAGAGCCCTGCCCTAGACCAAGCTGCTGACGAACATTCCACCTCTTATCAGGAACTATTAGCTGAGGGGGGATTTTAGGTCAGCCCCACAGTAACTCAAACCCACTCGCCTCCGCTGGCCCCATTCCATCCCCCCAATTGGGATAAGTGAACTGGTTACTGGTTATTGGTTACCTTTATTTTCTCATATTCTAGAATGGAACCAAAGCTCTCTGAATATTTTCCATTTATGCTAATGGTGCAGAAAAGATCCAAGTTGATGAGAAAATGGGCCCTGGGTTTTGCCTCTCAGTTCACATAAAAGAAATGTCCTGCCTTGTTGGTGGAAGTCTTTGGAGTGTATCAGAGATATTATAAGGAGGAAATAGAAATCTATGGAAAAATTCTGAACACATGAGCCACTTATGCTGCACTGTTGCATATATACTATACAGTTGAGGTTCAAGGAAGTTTTACCTGTGTGGTCACAGGCATATTAACTCGCCATCATTCCTTTCTATAGTTAATGTAACAAAGAGGTAAATTTACTTTTCCTTTTTCTTGGATTACTGTATCCATAATATTATTTAATAGTTAGTTTATTATTGTTATTTATATTAGTTATAGGCCTCACCACATTCATTTAGATAGGAGATTTAAAATTGCCCAGATGCTTTGCAAAGACAGCTGAGTATATCCAGACAGAAAGGAACATTCTGGAACTAAATCAGGAATGTATAAAACTTCTTCTTAAGCAAAGGTTTAAAGAGGTTTAAAGGATTATGTAGCACTTTTATTCCATGTGGTACTGCCACTGTTGCAGATGCTCTATATACAAATCAATTATTTTGTTTAGATTCTTTAACATTTAAATTCAGTAAAATAAAGGATTGGTATGCTTTAGAAGGAAAAATCATTGTGTGTGTTGCTAACAGATTTACTGATAAACAAAACAAAATATCAGAGTCACGAGCCTCATCTTTTAATCCAGGAGTCTCTTGGTCAGAACAACCTTAGCCAATAAGATACCATCTGAAAAATGAGGGGAGAGAGTACACATTCACATGCATACACACAGGACGATGGATTAGATAGTTACCTCCACGTATTGTAGAAGAGCAGAGGAATGTTGAGGCCCACAGTCAGCCACTCCTGAGCACACAGGAACATGATGCAGAACAACACATGGATGGAGTACTCTGGCAGCACCAGCTACAGGACAGAGAGAAATAGCAAAGAGTTTGCTAACGTTAAAGAGCTTTTCTTGTTCCATGTCCTTATGGCACTACTTGGGATCATTCTTACCAAAATCAGATATTGGTCGAGTGGCATTTACTTTAAAGCTAGCACTGTGTGAATGTGCCAGAACTATATTTGACTGAACACAGTGGCAGTTGGCCAGCAGATGCCACATTATCATTTTAATGTCCAGTGAGGTAGGAAAACACCTTAAGCATCAACATCATCATAAGCATTTAAATCCTTAACCGTGGATATATTTACTCACTAAAAATCTGCATATAATGCATTCAAATGGCCAAATGCCCCCATTCAGATTATGGAGAGCTGAGCATCATAATGGGCATTTAATACTGATGGCAGGGCTTCATTGTTATCATAATAACTAGAGGGCCTTTCCAGGACACCAGGAAGCAAGACAACCACTGTTAGCGCTGTAAGGGCGAGAATGTGTGCGAGTTCTCATTGGCAAATACACTCACCGTCAAGTTAAGATGGCTTTGCATACAGTAATAAATCTTGACTTTTATTATTCAAAATAACAAATTAAAATTAAAAATTAAAGTAAAAAATTTAAATTAAAGTACTTGTATATGTGTTTTTAGCTCAAACTAAACACACATATACAGTACCAGTCAAAAGTTTGGACACACTCAACGTGACTGTGTCCAAACTTTTGACTGGTACTGTATTTCAGCGCCAAAAGAGTTGGCACACAACCGCTGTAGCCTGGCTCGCTATCCTCCACGAGTCTTCATTCAATCATCCAGTGGCTAAAACTGCTTGTCATGCAAATCTCTGTGAATACCTGAATATCCAGTGTTTTTGTCCACTGAAATCTGCAGCAGCTTCTCACCACTTTAGTTAATGTAATTCACAAAGAAAGCCACTTCACTTCTCATGTATATTTAACAGCATACAGGGCGATGAATTATGGTGCCATTCAAAACCGCCTGGCCTTGAACACTGCTGTATACGCTGCCATAAAGAGGCAGCGTTCAGGATGCATTATTCAGATGGCTACATGTTCCCTAATAAAAGAAAAACACATTTCCGTTGAATAGCTCTTTAAGCGCAGGAGACCAGAAAACTGCTGCTGAGACAAAACCTAAATATATCCATTTGATTTCACACATTCAGCAGGGATGCTCCACACAATTTACAACGCACATGCCAATGCAGCATTCATGTAGTACATCGACAAGCACGCACGCACACACACACACACACACACACACACCCTGCTCTCCCCACAGGGATAAAAACTTATTAAAATACAAAGAGTGACACTGAGCTGAACAGCGGCCTTCTTGTTCAAGTCTTTAATTCATGTTGGGTGACAGCACAGATGATGGTATGAACATGATCCATCAATGCAGAAACCACGCAGCACTATTAAGCTTTAAACTTTTGTCATGTTCTGAACATTTTTTACTGTCAACGTCTAAAAGGATTTAAATGTGACCCCATTGGTTGTGTGGAGTGATATTAGTCTCAAATGGGTCACCAATGTGTATGATACGATCCACAGGTGTGAACTAACATTCACAAATGTGTATAATAAACTGTGTGTAGTTTTTGAATACTCATGAATGTGCACTCCAAGCCTCACACAAATATATACAATCTGAACACTTCACAAATCTGATCATTTTCACTTTCAAAAGTCTTCTTATGCATACAAATGTCTAAACATCTGGGCAAAAAGGAATTTGACCATGAGGGGAAATCTGCAGGCCTCATCAGCAGCGTGTTCCAATCACTGAGGATTTGTTTGGGATCAAATCAAAAAGGGCCTTTTTTTTTTTTTTTCTTGAAGAAGCTTGGCCACTTCATTCTTAACTTTCATTATTATCAGGCTGTCCTAAAAGCTCCCTGAAAAGCCTTCAGCTGATCCAAAATGCTGCAGCTAGAGTACTGACAGGGACTAGAAAGAGAGAGCAGATTTCTCCCATATTGGCTTCTCTTCATTGGCTCCCTGTTAAATCTAGAATAGAATTTAAAATCCTTCTCCTTACATACAAGGTCTTGAATAATCAGGCCCCATCTTACCTTATAGTCCCATATCACCCCAAACAGAGCACTTCACTCTCAGACTGCTGGCTTAAATGTGGTTCCTAGGATACTTAAGAGTAGAATGGGAGGCAGAGCCTTCAGCTTTCAGGCCCCTCTTCTGTGGAACCAGCTCCCAGTTTGGATTTGGGAGACAGACACCCTCTCTATTTTTAAGATTAAGCTTAAAACTGACCCTGAACCATCCCTTAGTTATGCTGCAATAGGCCTAGGCTGCTGAGGGGTTCCTACAATGGACTATTTCTTTTTCACTCTCTGTGTTTATAGACCAGTCTGCATTTAATCATTAGTTATTATTGATCTCTGGCTCTTTTTCACAGTGTATCTTTTGTCCTGTCTCTCTCCCCTCAGCCCCAACCGGTCGGGGCAGGTGACTGCCCCTCCCTGAGCCTGGTTTTGTTGGAGGTTTCTTCCTGTTAAAATGGAGTTTTTCCTTCTCACTGTTGCCAAGTCCTTGCTCATAGGGGGTCGCTTTGACTGCTCTATTATTGTAGGGTCTTTAACTTACAATATAAAAATGCCTTGAGGTGACTGCTTGTTGTGATTTGGTGCTACATAAATAGAATAGAATAGAATAGAATAGAATAGAATAAGTTAGCTATGTATCATGTATCTGGTATTGATAATACAGCTGTCTTGCTGGTAATAAAGCTGTCATACTGATAGTCAAGTATGAAATATATACTCACTGGCCGCTTATTAGGTACACTTCACCTGATTGCTAACGCAAAAATCTAATCAGCCAATGACATGACAGCAACTCATTTAGGTATGTAGAGATAGTCAAGACAACCTGCTGTAGTTCAAACTGAGCATCAAAATGGGGAACAAATGGGATTTAAGTGACTTTTAACATGTCATAGTTGTTGGTGCCACAGAGGCTGGTCTGAGTATTTCAGAAACTGCCAGGATTTTCCCACACAACCATCTCTAAAATTTACAGAGAGCGGTCCAAAAAAGAGAACATTTTTGGTAAGTAGTTGTGCTCTGAGCCAAAGTGCCTTGTTGATGCCAGAGGTCAGAGCTTTGAGCTGATAGGACAGCAACAATGCAGAAGAGCATCTCTGAACGCACAACACATTGACCGTTGATGCAGATGGTCTACAGCACCAGTTGTCACTCTTGTCAGCTAAAAACAGGAAAGTATTTGCAGAGATAACCAAAATCAGAAGACTGGAAAGCCTGGTCTGATGAGTGGTGTGATGGGGTGGGGGTGGGGGGGTATTTTCTTGGCACACTTTGGACCACATCCTCACATAACCCCAGTTCATCTTCTAATGGCTGCTTAATGTGACATGTCACAAAGCTCTTGAACATGACAATAAGTACACTGCACTCAAATGCCCATGACAATACAATGTAATAAAATATCACCGACTACGTTCCTTCATTTGACAAACAGTTGCCTTCGGATAGTGAAACATATTCTGTTCTGTCCACCACTAATCTGCTCATGGACAGATAGATGTGTAACTAAAATAATGAATCTTCCAGTTAGTCATGCTGGTTTTACTAAGTTTTTTCTTATGTTTGTTTTTTTTTTTCTTTTTTTTCCCTTACTTGAACACCCTGTTGGCTGTTAAAGTGGTGACATCACACCTTCCTATAAAAGGCTGCACAAGAATTGTTCCAGGTGACGTTAACCAGCATACATTTGGTTGACCTTCTAACTGATAAAAAACAACAAGGCACTGCAGCAGCTGTTTACTCTCTTCAAAATGGGCATTCAGACAAACACAATGGTTTGCACTCCAAATCAAAAGGTGTGAGCACAAACTATTCAGTCGAGCTCTGCTGCGCAGTCAGACATACTTGTGTGAACAGCTGTGCAGGAATTTGTCATCCTTCATCGATGTCTAACTGTTTCAACTAAAAAAAACTACATTTTCTATCATGTACTGTCACAGTGTACTGGTTTACACAGCTGCTTGGCAAGCATAAGGTTGCTGGTTCAGTTCCAACCAACTGAGCCAGTAACATTTAGCTGCTCCCTGTGACCAGGGAGCAGCTAAAAGTAGCTGCTGCTTCTTCTTCTTCTTCATTGTCACAATTACACTGGGCCTACTACTTAGATCATCATCACCACAACCATATATATGTTCAGATTTTTTGTTTATTTTTATAGCTCAGAAATGAAAGGCACAAAAAATGAACAAGAAATACAAAATTCTGCTAATTATTAAACCCCGTTATGCACTGCTGGCAACCCTGCTGTGACTCATTTGCATTCAGTGAACGTGTTCACAATACAGAAGATATGTTTGTATTTGAAAATCGGTATGTGTGTGTTCTACACCTATCCGTCGGGACACTTGTCACCATTTTTTTGGTCCCCACGCAACCGGACAGCTTTTCATAGAATTAGGATTAGAATTTGGTTTTGGTTCAAGTACAGAGGTGTGATGGTTAGCATTAGGGCCTGAGAATACATTATGCCAGTGGTTGTCTCCACAAGAATATAGGAGAAAAAAAAAGTGTGCTGAGCATATGCAATCAAACAGCATGCTAATGAGTATTAAGTGATATTTTTCTTTCAATATCAGATTATGTTGTAGATACTTTGACACTCTGTGTGTGTGTGTCTGCCTATATGTTGACTAAAAGACCCATCTGGGACTGCCCGGCAGGGACTGGAGATCTGTTTCTCTAGCTGTGGAGCCCAGGGGGCACCCTTCCACCCATCTGATCCATCCAGAAGCATCGAAATTTTACCACTCTGGACTTATCTTCACAGCACTGAAAAGCATGTTTATAGCCTGGATTTAGCCATAATAATCAAAGCTTTGCTTTTCATATCAACTGTAACTGAAAACTGCTGTATCTTTTTTTTTTTCTTTTAACAACCCATTTATCTAGATACTGGAGTTCATGGTGTAGACACTTTGTTTCACAGGTGTTCCTGCACAGGTAGCTGTGGCTGTTAGGGTTTAGGTATGCTGTCCCAGACATTTGTGCCTCAGTCTGTGAGAATGATATTCTAGTATTTTGTCACTGCGTTAGTTACAGTGTAGCACTATTTAGCAGGTGTTTGTGGAAAATTGCTAAAGTTAGCTGATAACTCCAACCACTCTTACTAATAAGGCTGCTTCTGGCTCCAAGCAAAAAAAAAAAAAAAAAAAAAAAAAAAAAAAAAAAATATATATATATATATACTGTATATAGTTCAAAACCAGTGGGTGGCTACATGATGTCATTGTAATCTGTTGTTTCTTCCTTTTTTTTTTTTTTTTTTTGCTCAAATATACTGTGTTGGATTGATTTAGTATGTCAAGAATTCATCATCCTTTGCAGCAGCATTCACATCATATTTATAGAAAGGTTAAAAACAGCTTTTTGGAGTTGCATCAGTCAGCACTCAGCTAAACCTCCTCCAGAATGTATAATTATAAACGGTGTGATTTTCTTTTCTCAAGGTTATCCTTAGCTCCAATGTCCCTCACATACTTCTATAAACAGAAACTGAGGATGCTCTAAACCTGAGATTAATCACATTTTTTTCCAGTATCAAAGTAACAGTTGTCTATGCATCTATGTCCATGCTGCGAACAGGTAATTTAGGATGCTTTTCCTGTAGGTGAATTTCAGTCAGTCTTATGACTGTGCTATGCTAAATTTAGTTTGCTGAACTGCGAGAACATGGCTGTTTAATGTGTGAATGGAACAACAGAATAAAAAAGAATGATTGGGACAAATTTGATTTATTTTTTATTTATATAGATTGAATTATGAATTTGGTATTGAGCGATTCAAGTTGTTTAATATTTTTACAGCAGAAATGACATTTTAAAATGATGTAATTCTACAGTATGCTAATTGATTTTAACACAAAGGCTGACGTAGGTACGACTGTAGAATAGAACCTGTTTATTCTGCCCCTTTTACAGCAGCCTGCAGCATGTCTTCATTCTGATTGGTTGGGAGATAACAGTGCAATCCCCACACTTGACACCATCATCTAAACATCTGTTTACCCCCATTTAAATAACTGTGTGGACACAATTTGCCACTCCAACCAAATGTAAACAATAACAGGCACATAGTTCAGCTCATTACAATGAAAGCCAGTCTGGATAAGGAAGAAGGAGTGTCGCCTCCTCTGAGTGCCAAGTAGCAGATGAAAAATTATTGCTTGTCAGAAAAGCTGACATCAGAGCGCCATTCTGTACTGTACGGTGACATGCAGTAAAGAATGGACTTTGTTTTGGTCGCTGGTTTATGTTTAAAAAGAAATAACTAATTTGTTGCACAGCAACAGTAACAGCGTTCAACACTGAGAATCTTTGTCTTCTGCTGCAATCATCAAAAGTAAGTAAGCTGATTTACAGTTCCAGGCTGCATATCACCTACTTCAGTGTTACAGTTCGAGTATAGCTTTTATTGGTATACAATTGGACTTTATGCTGATGTTGTTGTGTGTGTGTGTGTGTGTGTGTGTGTGTGTGTGTGTGTGTGTGTGTGTGTGTGTTAGCCATGTGTGTGAATACATGGCCGGACATTTTATTCTTGTTTTGATACCCTGTAACAATACCTTCGATAAATTATAAGTATAATGATTAATCTGTGATGCATTCAGGTGAGTAAGCAAATTTTCATTAACATACAGGCTTCAGAATCTTCAGATTGTGTTGCTCTATCATTTTTAACTCCTCAAAATGCCACTGATCATATTAAAGGCTGTAGCTGAACGGTTAGCATGACATTCAGTCTGCTGGATTTTTGTGTTTATGTTTCATGCTGACCGCAAAGCCAAAGCCAGCAGCATTAACATGCTGGAAAAACGGAGAAACAGCTGGGTCTGACCAAAGTTATTATTTATTAATGTACCAGCAAAGCGTTTAATAAACATATTAATATAAAGACACCACCTGACTCTGCAACACTGCTCAGTTGTGGTGCTACTCTGCTGCATGTGCTGTAGGCTGTGGTTTGAGTATTATAGCAAAGCTGGTAACAACGATGCTCTGCTGAACAAACATTGTAATGAGGAGATTTCTTGGCATTGCTCCGACCATATTTTTTGCATTATCTTTTGCACCTTTAATGCGACTTTGTGATTATATTAGAGTGGATTTTTGTAAGAATCATTCATCTTATTTCTCTTTTCTCCTCCATCCATCGTGTAGTTCAGCCACTGTCACTCTGTCCAGAGAAGAAATGTCTTAGCCTATTTTCTTACAGGCACTTTTTCCCTCTCATTACCCCTATGCCGAGGCAAATAGCTCCCAGACGTCTTACTGCATTTCGCCATCCGACATGGTAAATGAGAGCTCCTGCCCACGCTTCTTTCTGAACCCAAGCGGAGCTTGACAGGGCTGTCTCAAAACTCGCCCTCAGCCTCTCCTTGTCCAATTAGTGAGGCCACCTGCCATGGAGTGCGTTCACTCACAGCAGCTTTTAGAAAATGTGCCTTTTCAGGTGGTCCCACTGAGGGATGCAGGGTAAGGATGCCAGGTCACAGAGCAGCACTCACAGCTAATAAGGGAAATAAATCAGAGGATAAAAGACGTGAGAATGAGAGGGAAAAGATGAAGCTGAGCAAGCACATCACCACTCTTCATATCACCTCAGTCATGCTGACGCCCAGTTTGTCACCCACCTGACTGTGCTGAGCAGACTGTCTGAAAGTACACAGAACAGTGCACTTCAATGCAGAGATTTACTCACTGGCTGCACTTTGATGTGGGTGACTGGGTTCAAACATCTGATCGAGGGAGGCGGGTTAAAAACACCTCCAGACTCTGATGTTCCTTTGAGGATATCACATTCATATACAGTTTATGCTGTTAGATTCTTTGATGTGTGTAGCGTCACTGTAAATGACACTGACTTCATATAAAAGATGGATGTAGCCACCATAGCAGCACCCATCTGTTAGTGAAGTACTGCTGTGAAGCCTGAAGCTGAAGGATTTAGCTGTTGACATGCTAGCCTTTTAAAATCAGATGTCATGAGCATGGAGTAGTGACTTGTCAGTTGTACATCATACCCCACGTTATTGTACTTCTGGACACTGATTCAGTTCAATTCAGGTTTATTTTTGTAGCACCAAATCTCCACAACAGTCGCCTCCAAGTGCTTTCCGGTGTAAGGTAAAGACCCTGCAGGATTCAATCCTGATGGTCACCATAATTTAAAAATACAGAATGTTCACTGACTCCAAATATTAGAACCAGAAACTCATTAGTCAAGTGTTTAATGGGGGCACAGATTAAGGGAGCCATGAGCAGTTTTCGCGAAGACTTCCATCTTCAAAAATAAAAGAGAGAAACGAGTGAGAGAGAGAATCGTGATCATATCAAAAGAGTTTTCTGATTCAGTGGAACAGCGAACAGACTCTCTCAGGCAGTCTACTTGATCTTGCTACTGTATTTATGCAAGTCCTGACAGAACCTGATGATTATTTAATGGACAAATTGAAACCAAAGGATCCCTGAAGACCGTCAGCTTGTAGCTATGGCAAGCTGAATTAGCATTACCTGATTAATCAAACGTAATTTAGCTGAGGGTATTTTGATATTTTTTCAAATTTTGCTGCTTCTCTTTGTCATTCATGATATGTGAAATATCTCTGGGTTTGGGGTTTGTCTCTGGACCAGGTTGTACTAAAAGCAACTCTCACACTCTCCAAAACAGGCGCACAAACCTTTACAAACCTACATGACTCTACCTGTAGGGCTCATTTTTGGATATAAAGGTAACTATGTGGACCTTTTGGAATAGTAAAACTGTATATATTCAGTAAAAAGATTTTCATGTACAAAAAGAAAAAGAGAATTTCATAAAATAGTTGACTCTGCCTCCACACCTGAACTCAAAGATGAGCACAGTCAGGGGTTACAGTGGGATTCGGCAGGTGGGGGGGACCCTAAGATTGGTTGTAGCTGCTCAGTGTGGGAAAAAAAATCACAACTCACAATAATTTCTATTGTGAGCTCCAGCAGATTTTCTTTGTGCACAGGCTGTGATCAGCTGATCTATGCTGCTGCTGCTGCTGCTGCTCTTGGTGGATTTGCACAACTGAATGTAAACAGATGTTTCACAGGCAGTCTTTGCTTTTTTCCAGCCCCTACACTGACAGCATACTGTTTATACAGTTGGTGTAAAGGTTGAAGTCAGGGAATGAATCTCAGCATCATCAGCTTAAATTCAAACTCATGTCCGCTACACAACGTAGCCTGTAACGCTGACCATGAACACCACAGCTGCTGTGCACCAGCCCAACAGAGCCTTAATATAAAAAAAGCACAGTAGGGCAAACTAACCTGTTCATCCTGCACTATACCTCAGCTAGTTTTGCAGAACGTTTCACAACACAACTTCAAATCATATACAGATGAAATATCTGATTTAAAAATGATGACAATTACACATAAGCTTTAAATTTCCAGTGTTATCAGATGTCACTGAGCAGTCCCTACCTTTAAATATAACCTCTCCTCTCCTCTCCTCTCCTCTCCTCTCCTCTCCTCTCCTCTCCTCTCCTCTCCTCTCCTCTCCTCTCCTCTCCTCTCCTCTCCTCTCCTCTCCTCTCCTCTCCTCTCCTCTCCTCTCCTCTCCTCTCCTCTCCTCTCCTCTCCTCTCTTTCTTCCATCTTACTCCATCTCTGACTGACTCTTTTCTGTCCCTGGGAAATGCAGCAGCTGGACCTTTTTAGCTGGTAGACACTGTGTGACAAACTTCACACAAACAGTGTGTGTTTGCTGATATTTGTTGAGCAGTTAGAAAGTTAGTAATTTGAAATTACCTGCCACTTAAAAAGCATTGTTGCGGCCACAACTTATGGACATTTTCACCAAAAACTCCATTCTGGATCACTTTAACCCCTGAGTACAGCGCTATAAATGATGCATAAATTGTATGTTTGTGCCTCTTTCATCTCTTTGTATGTGACAAGGATACACCTATAGGATTGTCTTTTATGTGTTATTGTGCCCTCTATTTAAGCTCAGATTGGTCTGATGTTTGAAAGCATGCAGTGCTGTCAAATGCTAACTACTAGCTTCCCTCAAATTACACCTAAAGTAATGAGCCTGTATGATATAAGGAGTAGAAAGTACAGATATTTGTGTAAAGATGTAGTGAGTAAAAGTAAAAAGTTTTCAGAAAAAAAATACTCAAGCAAAGCACAGATACCTAAAAATTCTATGTAACTACAGTAATGAAGTATTTGTACTTCGTTACTTCCCACCTATGTGTACTGTAGAAGTATCTACAAAGATCTTGATTGGTACTGCCCCAGTAACAAACCATTGCTCCAGTAAAAATACAATAAGGACTTTAATTTTCTGAGAGTACTTTCTGAGCAAGGTTGGCAGTAACTTACTGCATCTTTTTCAGTGTTAAGCAGCCACAGTGATCAATTTCAGGGCAATTCATTATGCTCACCAGCTTTCCTTATATCAACACATGTCAGCCTGACTGATCTGGACAGATTAATCAGTGTAAAGCCTGAAATGTTTAGTAACGTGGTTAATATATCACAGTTTAAGTAAATAGTCTGCTGAAGGCTTGATTTATTATTTTAAAATAAGCTTATGAAAGTTAATGGAACTGGTCTTTAGGGTTAGCCCTGAATTTAGTTCAGGTGCTTCATTTACCTCCCCAGATTTATTTTATTTTGTAATTCTGTGAAGTTGAGCAGTGGATGGAGCTGTTTTTATAATTGCTTTTCCATTTAAACTAGTTATTATCATTATTACCATTGGAAGAATTTTATACTTTTATTTTATCCTTCATAATGCAATCCCTATATGTTCTCAAGTCCAGATCCATTCATTCCTGGGCTAAATCCAACAACATTTCTAACTGACAAGTATGCCAACTTGTTACCAACAAGTTGGCATTTTCGTTATCTTTTTTTTTGCATTATTTTTAAGCTGTCACTCTCATTAGTAGTGTAAAAATAGCTTGCCCCCCTATGGGTGGTCTTTTATTCCCTCCAAGCTCGGGTCCTCTACCAGAGGTCTGGGAGCTTGAGGGTCCTGTGGAGTATCTTAGCTGTTCCCAGTATTGTGCTCTTCTGGACAGAGATCTCAGAATTCGTTCCAGGAATCTGCTGGAGCCACTCTCCCAGTTTGGGGGTCACTGCCCCGAGTGTTCTGATTACCACGGGGACCACTGTTACCTTCATCTTCCACATCCTTTCCAGCTGCTCTCTGAGCCGTTGGTAGTTATCGAGCTTCTCACATTCCTTCTTCTTGATGTTGCCGTCACTTGGTATCACTACGACCTTCTTCCTTTGTTTGTCCACCACTACGATGTCCGGTCGGTTACCCATCACAAGTTTCTCTGTTTGGAAGTCCCACAGGATCTTTGCTTGGTCATTCTCAACCACTCTTGGGGGCGTATCCCATTTTGACCTCGGGAATTCCAGCTCATACTTGGCACAGATGTTCTTGTCAGTGGGTTCATCAGTGGCTCATTAGTGGCTTCTGTTTCCTCCTTTGGCCAGCTTATTATTCCAGCAGGGTATCTGAAAACTGGCAGGGCAAAGGTGTTGATAGCCTGGATCTTGTTTAATATAAAGTAGTTTAGGGCTTTTAGTGAAGTTGTATTAATGGTTACTTTTCATATTATCATTAAGGTACAGTGCTTTCCATTTCACACTATTCTGTGTATATGTATGTATACATTCCTGTATGTCTGATTACTGAAGAAAAAAAAGCATGTTGGTCAAAATAAGTTGGCTAGGGCCCACCAAACACTTCAGCCCATGGGTCTGTAACTTGATGATTCAGCCATGATGTTCAGCGCAGGCAGGGCCGCAACTGTAGATGAAAACCACAGATGTACAGGAGCTGCCTTGCCAACCGGGAAACATATGGTCTTCTCCTTATCCAATCTGCCACATTCAGCCTCATCATGTGCACCACATTCTTTTCAGTCTAATTTATTCAGGTCCACTCACTCTGGATGAAGCTTTGGATGTTCATTTTAGCTACAGATGCTTTTCCTCCCCAGCTTAAAAAAAAAGATGCAGTTGCCAATTAATGTCTCAAACCACATTAGAGGAAGCAACTGTAATTAAGTTTGGCAAATAAATGTGCATATTTTACTAACTTTAAATGATTCATATGGCTGTGAGATGCCATGTAGCAGAGACCCACACGGTTCATTTAACTCTGTAAACAGACTTCAGATTATCAAAGCCATATTGAGAATGCTTCTGTTAGGTGGGGACATATTATTCCTTACCTTGATGCAGCCTAGTTAGAAATTAAACTAAACATCTGAAATGCCTCCTAAAAAACAGCAGGTTATTTAAATTAAAGCTTTTGCATATTGTATTTCAAGCATCCCTTAGTGTGAGTGCTGTGCCTGTGCAAAGAAAACTTGGCTCGGCAGCATTCAGTTAGGCCACAAAAGGCAATGCTAGGCTAATTAATGCTCAAATGAAATAGAACTGTAGCAGTACTATAGAAGAGGGACATAAAATTAGAGAACTGACTCAACAGTTTCAGAAACAAAACCGTATTGCTAACAATAGTCATGTGTCAGGATATAAAAACAGATATGGATGTAAAAAAGGCAAATTGGCCGATGTAAAAACAACTGATATAGTTTTAATTCAACACACAGAAAGGTGAAGAAGAAAAGGTGCTGCTGGACAGGCAGGGAGATAGAAAAAAACAACAACATATAAGATCCAAAAAGAAATCTAACTTCTTTAAGTAAGAAGAAGATGAGCAGGAAGTGTGAAAACAAGACCGAACAGACAAAGCAACAAAGACAGACGCAATGGCAACACTATTTATTTGCTGATCAGGCACATGTGGAAACAGGGTGTAGCTTACAGTACAGTTACCAAAGCAGGAAAGCCAAAGATAAAGAAAGGACGCACAAACACCACAGACACACAGGGCTTGAAATATTTTCAAAATAAAGCGGTTAAAGAAGTAACCAAAAGCCTTAGCAAACCATCATGCAACAAAACCGCCGAGTCGACGCAAATCTCTGTTCAAATAAGCAATTCATGTCTTATGAAACTATCTAAAAATACACGCATGAACTTTGTTTATGAGATGCCAAGTTACTGTGAAACCAAACAAACATGCTGAATAAAAGTTTGTTCAAGCAAAAACGTGATTTGCCTTTTGATTTAGAGTGTTTTTCTTTAGAGAAATGTGCAAACAGTATGACATAATGTCTACAATTGAAACAAATCAGTGCTAAGTAAAATAATACTTGCTACATCATAGATTATGCTTTGGTAGATGCAGTACCAGTGCGTCCAATCCTGTGACTGGTACTGCCCATTTTTTAAATTCATAGTCAAACTGTAGTCAAAAAAGCTCAACAAACATATAAGAACATTCATATGGAATGGTAAACCCACAAGGATTTCATTAGAAAAACTTACGTGGGATTATAAATATGGTGGTCTTAAGTTACCTAATTTGGAAAAGTATTATATAGCTGCTCCTGGATTAGCATGAGTCTACATGATGTTAAAGAAAGATCACCTGTGGATTTTTTCTATAAATGGACCCCCACAAGTATTGCTAACAAAACGGATAACCCTGTTTTAATTCATTTGATAAATATGTGGCATAGCGCACCCAAAGCTATTGGACTAGAGAACATTATTTCACCTCGCACACCTTTGAAACAGAATGGACTCATACCTATCTCACTGGACGGCGGGGTCCCGGAACAGAAAGGGGTCTGCTGTTTGGAGGACTGCTATGGGGATGGGTCTCTGATGTCCTTTGAGGACATGAGGAAGAAGTATGATTTATCCAGTAGGAACTTTTTCTTCTATCTCCAGTTGAGATCTTTTCTTAAAACTTCTGTGGGTCCAAATATGGCCCTACCTCCTTTAAGCGACCCGGAGAAAATGCTTTATGAAGGGAACTCGCCTTGTTTTATTTCAAAGATGTTTTCTGCCTTAACGTGTGCTGCTTCAAAGCCAGGGTTACACAAGTCAAGGGAGAGGTGGGAGACCGACTTACATGTAGCAACTGATCCAGAACTATGGTCTGAATTATGTCAAAAATGTGTAAATGTAACCATTAATAGTGGGTACAGGTTGACCCATTATAATTTTCTCCATCAAACCTATATTATGCCACAAAAAATACATAAATATAAACCAGAGTTATTGCATCTATGTTTTAGATGTGGCATTGAAGAGGGTTCATTCCTGCATAGCACAAAGGTAAGCACATTCTGGTGGGACTTCTCTGATATTATGTCAAAACTTATAGGGGTGTCATTTCCATCTGATCCTCAAGTATGCTTATTAGGAGACTTTACAAATCTGGGTACACAATTAAGAAAATGTCAACACACGTGTTTGGAATTGGCTCTATGTGTTGCCAGAAAGTGTTTAGCTATTACGTAGAGGTCTGACTCCCAACTCTCCATTTCCAGGTGGTTCTCAGAGATGAATAACTGTGTCCCACTCAAAAAGATTACCTGCTGTCTTAGAAGCGATTATAAAACCTTTGCTAAGATTTGGCAGCCTTATTTGACTTATGTGGGCACTATGCTAGTGCCTCTATTAGAGTCTACATAGTACATTTTATAATGCTGTCAGTCCAGTCACCATGGTATTGTCTTGCTTTCCTGGAGATCTCCTTTTTTCTTTGTTTTGTGTGATGTGGGTTGGGAAGGGAAAGGTATATTGATATATTGTCTATGTTTGTTAATGTTTTGTAACTTAAAAACTTATAAATAAAGTAAGAAAAAAAAACTGTAGTCAGGGGAATTACAAAAACCTCAAAACATGCATACATTTTTAGCTCGGCTAATTTGAAGAAAAAGTCGAGCTATTGTCGCAGCCTTGGAGTCAGTGTCACCGTCAGCTCCACAACAGCTTTAACTTTGACCATAACTTCCACACAGTTCAAGGTGGCTCCATTAAACTTTAAACTATTCACGATCACAAGGGCTACGTGTCGATCAAGGACCATAACTCTTTCATGCATTTTTACTTATTTATTCCTCATTTTTGACTTTGAAATTCCACTAAAACTTTAATGTTGGCCATAACTTTTCCCCCTTTTTGGACTTAGGAGACATATTTTTACCTAATTCTATATTTTGGGCATATCCTGTTTTTCTATATGAATGTGATTATATAGTGCTTTTGTTTGTGCAGAAATTTTTTTTTGCACATCAGCCTGTGAGCAGTGATACATGTTTACAGTGGATAGTTTGAGCTGTTCCCTTTGGTTTTCTCTGCTGGTTTTCAGCTTGTTCAGTCATCTGCTTGATAGTGTTTGTAGCCCATTTGAACCATTTTGTATTTAGAAATGATCCCATCAACCACAAAAATAAACTCACAATGCAAAGAAAATGTTAAAATAAAGCACACTTTCCCTTAAAAATAAAAGACACGCTCTTAGTCAAATTGCTAAATGAATGATGTATAGACATCATTAATATAAGGACAGGCCTGTCACAGGCCTTGCCAGCAGCTGCTTTCATGGATTGCTGAACTGCTGAGGGACCACTTTCCCTTGAGCTGGAGCATCAAAGTGTGGTCTCATTCAGCTTAAATAAACTGAGCCTACTACAGTATTCTGCTGATGCCCTTTCACCCTAAGGGCAGGAATGATAGGCATGAAATTGGAAGTCTTTCTGTGATTGAGTTGATGAAATTCTCCTTCTGCATGAGTTGGCAAGAAACAGCTGCCCCAGGCCTCCATATATTCTGAAAGCCCGTGTATACTCGGGTGGAGTTTTGAGACTTGCAACATATGCAATACTCCCTTCAGCTGGAATAAAAAAATAAAATGATGACTGAGACCAAACTGCATAAGGGGAAAAAAAACTCTGCTTATTCCAATCCCTGGTTGTCATTTTGAGATTTCTCCTTTAAAAAAAAAAGGATGGATTTTCTTGGAAATACCACAAAATATTTTGATAACTACGTACAATAAATCCAAGCCTTAGTTTTAGTTTCTAGGTGGCAGCAGGGATTTTGTTGGTCTGTCACTTAAATCAAATGCAGAATATGTGATTTTGTAATGAAAGGCAGAGTGTCCAAGTCAGGAAGAGCTTTGACTTTGAAAACACAGACACACTCTATCATGGTGCTGATAACAGGCTCGTAGTCTCATTCAAACTTGATTTTTAAAGGACTTCCTGATATTTTGCATTTTTGTTACAAAAAAGATAACTGGTGCACCCATCCCAGCAGGATTTATCTAGTAAAGGTCCATTAAACTGCTGTAATCTGCAGAAAAAGGTTGCATTGACATTCCTTAAGCAGCAGTTTGTTACAGATTGAGGAGAAAATCCTCATTTACTTGTTCTTGTTTCCTTTTTATCCTTCTAGCCACTGATATTTCTAACTCAAGGCAACATGTTATTACTTGTAGATTATTTAACTGTTTGTCCGAAATTAGATGTGGTTCTGATTGGTTATTATTACCAGTGGTCACGGTCATGTGACCTACTGTATCACAGGTGATTTTAGATGGAGCTGCTTTGCGTTTCATTGTCTAATGAAGAGCAGATGTGCTTGAAACATCACTCACTACTGTACAATAAATAAAGTGTGCAAATTATTTTTTTAGGCTAACTTTTCTTTAGCACTGCACCTCCATCACATGGTGGTGAAGATGTACATGGAGTTTTTCCAGTTATCCACTCTCTTTGCCAAAAAGCAGCATAAAGTGGGCATTCTTAAACTTCTTAAACCTGCATTAAATGTTAGACATAAATTGTGGTGGCATCATTCATATGAACAGAATTTCTGGTAATATTAGGATGAGAATGTTCTATTGAATGAAATACTCTGGACTTTGTGTGGAAGCAATGGGGTACCTCACAGTGTCAGTGCTTCTAATCAGTGCTCTCTCCCTTTCTTTTTCTGCCTAGTCTAGTTGTTCAGAGACTCTCTGACAAGCTAATGAGTCTTCCTCTCTCTGCACCCCCTCAACTTTGGCAAACCTGATTATACCATCTTCCGTTTTGGAAAAAGGTATGCTGGTTGTTGTTGAAGATACTGCATGATGCAGGAAAGACGATGTTGTGGCATTTAAAAGATAACCCCCTGTTTTTAAGGCATCTATCTTACTGTGTAGTCACTGCAAAAGTTCCCAAACAGTTCAGTGATATTGTTAACTCTGGCAGGCAGTAACTCTTAAGCAAGCATCCATCCATTCATTCATGCAGCCAGCCATCCATCCATTTTCTGCCACTTATCCAGGTCCAGTTCACTGGGGCAATGGTCTAAGCAGAGATGCCCAAACTTCCCTTTTCCCAGCCACCCTCCTCTGGGTCTGCCCTGAGGCCTCCTTCTAGTTGATATGACTAAAACACTTCATGTAGGAGGCATCCTAGTCAGAAGCCCAGACCATCCCAACTGGTTCTTTTCAATGTGGAGGAGCAGTGGCTTTTCTTTGGGCCCTCTTGAATGGCTGAGCTTCTCACCCCATCTCTAAGGGAGAGCCCAGATGCCCTTCGGGGGAAGCTCATTTCCACTCCCTGTATCCACAACCTCATTCTTTTAGTTACTACCCACAGCTCATGACCATAGGTGAGGGTGGGAACATAGATCGGCCAATAAATCAACAGTTTTGCTTTCATGCTCAGCTCGCTCTTCATTATGATAGAATGGTGCAGCATCTATATTACTGCAGATACTGCACTAATCTGTCTGCCAGTCACTGCATTTACTATCTGTAAGTGTCTGACCATCCAACCAATGTGAAGGTCGAAGCAAGACAGTTTCACAGTGGAATCGATAAGGATAGTTAACGCTCCTCACTGAGCCCACTGCTGTTGCTATTTGGGTAAAACGTGATGATGATTATAACGGCCCACTGAAGAAGACAACCAATAAAGACTCTACTGGGATCTTCAAATTACAGTAATTAACCGGAGGCCAGAGAAACATTGTTTCAAATGGCCCAGATATTCTAACAGCACCCTTGCTTGTGACTTTAAATGACTATGAGGATATTGTTGTTTAAATCATACAATAGAGCACTGGGAATAGAGCAGTGGTGAAACTGTAATGCAGTTAAACCTCTGTCACTGAATGCCTTGGCCCTATGTTGGAACATTGCATCATTAAGAGATCAAATTAACTACAAATCGCACTTAATGAAAATGTTGCTCTCTTGGACCCTGGTTAGAAAATTCTTTTTTCCCCCTCTTTCAAAAGTCGATGGCCACAGCAGAGCAGGACATGCAAGTGATTCAGTGTATTGCTTGAGGACATATAACTGTTGAGAAACCCACTCCCGCATGAGCACACACAGTAACACATCTGGTATAGCAGATGTTGGCAATGGGAGTCTAAATGTATGAATGTAGACATTAGAAGACACATGCTCATACATGTAGACATAAAAAAAAAAAACAGGTATATGACTATTGCTGTGAGAATACTGTATGGTGAGCTAAACATATACAGGACAGCTTTTCTGTAAACATGCCCTCACACAGTGAGCGGTTACCTTTGCCATCTTCACTGAATACATAATAAACAATGCAACTGTGGTTTCCAGGGCAGCGGCAGCAGAAGCATCCAGGATGCTGTCAACGTTGTTCCCAACCATGGTTTGCTGCTCAAAAGCAGAGCACACAAACTCCACAAAGAAAGGTCATTTTCACACTTATTCCAACTGTGACAGCTTGCCCTACTAAATTACACACTAGGTTATGCGCACACAGCTGAGTATCCTGTGTACATTCAGCATCATGGATGAAACTTGTGACAACCAACTTTTGATGCTGATGAATAAAAAGCTGTTACTGTATCCTGGCACCTCAGTACAGGTTCCAGTTCAGCTTTCATATTAAAGTGCTGTAATTAGTTAACTGTATTTGTGCTCTCTCTGCTACAAAGCAGCGGGGCTACTGAGGTCAAAGTTAGTCGATGGAC
Organism: Archocentrus centrarchus; assembly: GCF_007364275.1. Taxonomy (NCBI): domain Eukaryota; kingdom Metazoa; phylum Chordata; class Actinopteri; order Cichliformes; family Cichlidae; genus Archocentrus; species Archocentrus centrarchus. Next base: position 27,581,382 of record NC_044369.1, on the reverse strand, counting down.
GCATCAAACATTCAGCTTTTATGTGTTGAATTCCCAGAAATGGCAGTTCCTGATAACAGCAGAAACAGAGCAAAACTGCTGAGGAACCACTCAAGGAAAAAGACAAAGAGCGTCAGGGTTCGCCGCTGTGCAGGCAGGAAGGGGGACCCCAAAATGCAGAACTCCAAGAAGGGTGTAATTTGCTCACACATTTATTTACACAATTCTTACAAAAATAAACATGAGCTCTCCCCGGAATACACCTGACGGCGGAGAGACGTGAAACTGACTTGACTTGACTTGACCTAACTCGACTAGACATACATGAGAGGCAGCGGGGAACAAACAATGACACAACAACAGGCAAAGAAAACACTGGACTTAAATACACAAGAGGATAACGAGAGGAGCGGGAACACAGGTGAATCACATTACACAGACAATATGTACACACTAGGAAATGGGCAAATGGGAAACAGCTGGGAAGGAAACACAGGAAGCGAAACCAAACGTAAAGCACCAGAGACCTACCAAAATAAAACAGGAAGTAACCTCACACTGAACACACATAAAAGACACCTAGGGATAACACATCAGCACAGGAAGACAGAAACACAGAAACCATAATAAAATAGAACTATACAACAAGAACATAAAACACTGGGCCACCAGCCCAGGACCATGACAAAGAGCCCAAAGCACTGCCCGGCCTCAAAACTCCCCAAGTCTAAACCCAATCAAGTGCTGGAGCAAGGCTGACCCACAGTTCCTAAACAGGTCCCCCAAGTCTGTGACGACATGCCAAGGGGACTGACGCAGGCTAGTGCTCGTTCTTTTAAATCTGTGTTGTGTATTTACTCTGTGTTTTAGTCACAGACTGCATATAAAAGACTGATGTAGCTGACGTAGCCATGTTGTTCTTTTGAAGCCAGAAGTGACTGTGTTTACATGAGCATGCAGAGAGCTAAGCTATTCTGCATTTCCATAATTTTTTTCCTCTAATTTACATTTTGGTTTGTAATATGTTTTTTGTTTGTTTTTGTAATTTATTCTTCTTTAAAACAGTTTGTAACTTGTTTTTCAAATGTGCACAAAATGCCATAAAACTCCGTTATGACATATTGCTATTTTTCTAAACTCTGGAAACAATGTTTCATCAAGCTGATTAAGTAATCAAAAACAATTTATTAAAGCTGGAAAAGGGTCTACAAGACTGCCAGAACAGCTTAAAAACCTTTGGGTTTTGCAGAATTATATTATATATAATCTAGATTATAATCATATTCCATAAGTACTCATATTAAACCAGTCATAATAGGGATGGCTTGGAAGCCTCTCCAGGACTCAGGAGGTCCTTAAAAACCACTAGTCACTGAAATGAGCAGTACCACTGAAGTAACAGTATCCACGCTGAGTATTTTTTATTATATAAAATTAGCATATTTAGCAATAAGAGAAGTTCAGAATACATACTTCTTCATTCTGACTTTGCCTGTCTCACACACCCAGAGGCAGACTCCCAGAAACAGAACCACCATCTGTGCAGTGCACCCAGCTCTCCTTTGTGTCCAGTGTCTTGGCAAACTTCAGAGTTTTATCTGAGTATGCAGGACAGGCCCTTAGTGGCCCTACGGCCGACAATACACATCACACAGACTACACCACCCAGCATAAAAAGATGCTGGCTTTAATGCAGTGTATACATTTATGTATATGCACAACGTGTGTGTGTGTGTGTGTGTGTGTGTGTGTGTGTGTGTGTGTGTGTGTGTGTGTGTGTGTGTGTGTGTGTGTGTGTGTGTGTGTAGGAGTATGAGTGTGAGATGTGGAGATGAATGTCACCAGCAGATAGGAGGTGAAGGGAAACTTTGTACTGAAACTTCAAAAGCAACATTAGAACCACGGAGAGTTCCACCCTGGCTCCATTCCTCCTCATCCAGTTCCTCTGCATCATCATCATCATCATCATCATCATCATCATCATCATCTCCTACATGTAGCTGGAATGTGGAGGAAGCTTTATCTCGACATCAGTAACACGTAGAAGAGAAAGGCAGTAAGTAGAGAGAAGATACCTGCAGTAACAGTGTTTTCAGCTTAATTATTAATTACCAAGAATCCCATTTCACATTATTTTGTTAAATTAGGACCAGTCTCCAAGGTTTGTGAAAGAGATGACTGCATCTGTTAGCTCCACTTTTAACAAAGCAACAGTGAAAGAATACCCAATGTCAATAATACTCAATATAAAATGCAAAAAAAAAAAAAAAAAAAAAACATTTCATAGGTCATATTCAAAGTGCAATATGTTTGACTTTTTTTTGTCTCTATACAATTTAAAAAAAAAACTTTAGTGTTCACATAAAATAGGCTAATGTAATTGGCTCCATTTATAAATGGAGCTATGAAGTAATCCATCTTAAGTCTTATCAGCTTTACTGGGAAAACAGACTTTAGCTCTAAAGGAAGAAAAGGAAAACCTGCAGTCCATCTAACTTTGTTTTTCATAGTCAAGCAAATGTGCAGAACTACTGATCTATCGCACTTCGTCCAGCAGATGTAAACTTAGTACTGCCCTGCCATATGCCTGGAAAGCAGCTAACTAAGCAACCCTCATGATTATTTAAGAAATATTTAAGAAATTCCCAGTGCACTGAGTGCTGTTTTGCCTTGGGCTTGAATCCACAGTGAGTTAATTTTCAGCAGGCTGACAGGCAGAGTTGATATTCTTGTTGAGAGTGAGTCTGCAGTGCTCTAGTTTGGAAATCCTGCTTTTAGTGCCACTGACAGGAACCGAGTGTGGCTTGGGAAGAGTTTAATGTAAGAGAACTGCATTCCTATGTTTGTTTGGAAGGATGGATGGAAAAGATCTGAAAGTGGGATCTGGATGGATGGAGTTTATACCACATGGAGGAATTTTGCTCTTTGTTTTATTTTATTTTATTTTAAGGAATTAAAGATTTCTGAAAATATTTTAGCATCATATTTAGCCAAAAAAAACCAAAAAAAAAATAATAACATCAAATGTTTTTATTACAATAATTTTTTGTTGGTAGCACGTTTCTGCAAAGTTTCTAACAAATTATATTTTACTTGACAGTTTCTGCTTTCACTTCAGACTTCATCTGCCTGTTAAATGGCTGTCATCACTAATAATTGTGCTTCCGATTGGAAAAACCGCACCTACAACCACTCTGATCACTAATAAACCTGCAGCACACGGGCAACTTGCTGTGGTTGTTTGGAGGAATTTATGTAAACTCTCAGCTGGTGTCATTCAAACCAGTATTGTGCTAAAACGTGTGATCTGGTCAACAACAGGATACCGTGTCCATGTCACATTCTGCTCTGCCTTTGTCTCGACCAAATCAAACCAAACAGTGGCTGAAAAGAAAAATGGAAGAAAAACAAAGGTTAAAACAATATAAGCTGTCATAAGTTAAACATTTAAAAAACTATTGCAGGTAGAGTGAATTTTTGAACACCAAATACAAATGTGTATTGTATTCAATTTATAACAAAGCTACAAATAAAGACTGTTTGTAGCATAAAGCAGTTGCTATTTTCCTGTCAAGCTGGAATTTCTTCTTCCCCATCTTTTCCTTCTTGTTTACCCTCCTCCATCCGACTCTCTCACTTTCTCTACCCTTCTTCCTCTTATCTCTTACTTCCTTCCCATTCAGGTCTCCACCCTTCTCTTCACCTTCCCAATCTTCCTTCCCAGTAATAGTGTGTGGGATGCAGGAAGCTCTGCATTTTGCACATAAGCTCATTATTGTGATTGACAAGGAACTAACACTGTTCCTGCGGTGCTGCACTGTTCCTACAGTTATTTTCATCACAGCAGACTGGGTGGCATTGTTGTTGCTTGGACTTAGTGTATTTAGCATCTGGCAGTTGCATATATTTTATTTCTTTACTAATCTGAAGCATAAGTGTATCTGTGTTTGTCTGCTGCATGTAATGATTTGTTGAAGCAGTTTAAAGCTGAGCTAAACTTTAAATATATGTGAAGTTGTATTTTATTGTTGTGAATTGCTTATTTTGTGAGGAGACACAAAGCTAATTGAATTTAGGCAGTGAGTCTGAAAAATGTGACAACACCTTGGTGTCTCCTCGGCTTCATTTCAGACTAATGCACAAGCACAGGCAGACAAAAATGCACTGTTGTAGTTTGGAGAGATTAGTTAGTGTTTGCTTGCTTAACCTCAGTGAATGATACATGTATAGCTACTTTACTATTAACAAGATTGACAGATTTATATATATATTAGGGGTGGGACTCGATTAAAAAAATTAATCGAATTAATTACAAGCTTTGTAATTAATTAATCGAAATTAATCGCATTTTAATCGCATTTCAATATTTGACATGATAAATATTAATTTAAGTTTAGTTGATGAATAAATCAATATACATAAGCTTAAACTTCAAAATTTTGTTTTATTTCCCACCAGTCTACTACACAGACCAATGAAGGGTGGAAGTGCTCCTGTGATAAGCAAACACCTGAAATTAAAGTTAAAGTTAAGCATCATAACTGGATAGTTTTATTCAACATTACTGTCTTACTTAATATAGTTGGAAATTAATCATTCTCTCAGCTGTATTCCTTGATGTTGAAATGTGTTATGCTTGTTTTAACAGCTTATTTTGAATTAAAGACTTAAAATTAAACCACAAAAAGGAGAAAAAGTTCGTTCTCCGTTTAACAGCTGCTTTTACACAGCTGTGCTTCACACTCACGGTTGCTAGGCGACATGAGCTACGCAGAGGTGACGGCAGCTGATATGAAGGCTAGCCGCTCACTTCCGGCCTTTGTGGGCTGCGAAAGACGTGGGCCGGGTCCTTCGCAGGATTCGGCCCCTAATTTGGACATTGTGCGTCGATATAATCTGTATGCCGGGAACTCGCGCACTGAGAAACGTTCCACGGTGCAAAGTGCGTTAAAATGCGTTAAAATTTTTAGCGCGTTAATTTCCCCATAATTAATTAATCGAAATTAACGCGTTAAAGTCCCACCCCTAATATATATATATATATATATATATATATATATATATATATTTTTTTTTTTTTTTTTTTTTTTTTAATTATTTTTTTTCCTTAGAACAGACGCCCTTCCTGACACAACCCCCCGGGGATTTGGGTGTCCTCCTGGAATAAATGGGGAATCTTTCACTTGTTAGGAGAATATGTAAACTAGTACACTATGGAGCCACTACTTTATTGACAGAGTATATTTAAATGATGTGCTGTTGCTTAGTAGTAACTTAAACAAAATGTGTGCTGTCACAGTGACTGGCCCAAATACATTCACTGCAGATTTTATTTAGGTACACCTTGCTGGTGCCGGGTTGGACTCCCTTTTGCCCTCAGACCTGCCTTAATTCTTTGCGGGATAGTTTCAACAAAGTGCTGGAAAGATTTTCGTCCATATTGATGTGATAGCATCATGAAACTGCTGCAGATTTATTCAGCTGCAGGGTCAGCTGCACATCCATGATGTGAATTTCCATCCATCCCAAAGGTGCTCTATCAGACTGAGATCTGGTGACTGTGGAAGCCATCTGCTTACAGTGAACTTGTCATGTTCAAGAAACCAACTGAAGATTATTTGAGCTTTGTGACATGGTGCATTATCCTGCTTTTCTTAAGCAGCCTCATTTTGTTATTAAATTATTATATTACAATAATGGGGACATTACTGTGGTTAGGACTAAGACATTGTGAAGTGCTCTTTTAAATGCCCTTTAAAATGTTTTATATATTTTCCTTTAAAGGAAATTATTGGGGACCGTGATAGAATGTGAAGGGACAGAAAGACTAAATGTAGCTGCTTTTAACCTTATCAACCATGATGGAAATTTACTACTTGATCCTCATGTTGCAATTTAGATTAACACATTGAAACAGAAAAAATTCTGAGGTCATGAAGCAGTGGACAGTAACTCACGAGGGTACGAGACAGTTAAGAGAAAGACTGTTTTACATGAAAGGTCAATGAGATGTTCAAAAGTGTTTGTTTTTTTCCCCCACTTGCAGCATGAAGCCACCAGCACAGATATGTGGTAAATGGACTGGTTCTTGTAGAGCACTGTTGGTCTCTATTGGAGCACTCAATCAAACTCTTCAGTTTTTCTGTTATTCTGAGTACAGTTTCTTTTTTGAAGCAGTCTGAGGAGCCAGGTTGACACAGACAGGATCGCAGTAGACTGCAGTAAGCTAATGAGTGTCATCATTCCTTTGTTACATCACTGATTGATTGACTCTGATAGTGAGTTGCCTCTGGTATTTAATCTAGACAATGCTAATATGAACACATGGCTCATGGCAGCTTAGCTGAAGGACTCATTCTACAAATACATTCAACTCGTATTGTTAATGGAATACACACACATTTGGTTTATTGACACTGGGATTTCTCCGAATTGGACCGGGAGATACCTGGTTTGTCGTTGCAATTCAGGAAGTCTAGGCAGCTGTCTGGCCTTGGTAAGGCTGCTTATGACTGGAACGCGGGAAGGGTACAGACTCAAACTCAGACTCTGTATATCTGGAGCTGATTCTGAGGGGTAAGATCTTGGAGATGTATGTATCTGTTTCTGCATGGCGAAGGAACGAACCAAGAAGATTCGGATGAATTGGATTTTTCGCCACAGAGAGGTGCCAGTAAGACTGAAGGCTGTCAACAATTTAATCAGTACAGTCTGTACCAAAACAAGTCATAGAATCAGGAATTTGGCTCCCTGGCAGCCTTGGACTGCTGCTTATCAAATTGTCTCCGGGATGTTTGTAAACAGATGCTCTACGCCCCCGCTGTCCTGTCTTCTTCTGACCTGTGTTGGACTGATCTCTCTGACCTAGCTGCTGATGAACTCTACATCTTATCAGAACTGTTAGCTGAGGAGGGAGTTTGAGTCAGCCCCACAGTAGCCCGACCCCGCCCCCCCCACTCGCCTCCGCTGGCTCCCCTGTCCATCCCTCCCCACCCTAGTGCTCCCATGCTATATGTTTCTGCCCTGTCGCAGAGGTTTTTTTTTTTGTAACCTTATACTGTGTATGTGTGAATGTATACAAAGTATGAGATGATTTTTTTCCTCACTCATCCTTATATGTTTTCACTATTGTTTCTGTCTTTTTAATGGCAGCGCCTCCAGAAGGGGGGCAGCATGGCCACAGTTCACCTATCTCCCCATGTTTGTTCTGTTTGTCTTCTTGGATGGGTGTTCTGTTAACTGTAATTTCCCCATTGTGGGATCAATAAAGTATCATCATTAAAACTCAATAACATGCAGACTTCTTGCAGGCAGTTCACCATTTTACAGTTTCAGGAGCGATAAATACTGGTGGTTTGGACAGTGCTTTTGCCTAGATGGCATACCCATGATGTCACTATGGGTAAAGGATGCCACAGTCACTTCTCCAGGAATAATATGCAATGGTTTTTAGTTGCTGTTAGCATTCATATGTAAAGCAAAACATAGAAAAAAACATACTTGTTGCAGCTCATGGCCATAACACCCTGAGCTCATCTGATCTTGAAAACTAAGCAGGGCCAGTACTTGGATGGGAGACTGTCTGGGAATACCAGGTGCTGTAAGCTTGAATCAATCCCTGGCTACTCCAGTCTGCGTGCTAAATTATTCTTTGGCAAGATACAGAACGCCAAGTTCATCTCTGATGCATCCATTGGAGTGTGAATGTTAGAAAGTGCATGGGTGAATGAGGCATGTTGTATGAAGTGCTTAAAGTAAAAAAGCGCTATATAAGGAGTGGACCAGTCCATTTACCAGTGCCAAACAGCTTATTTGATGGCAGCAACAGGACTCAAAAAAGTTGGGTAAGGCCGTGTTTACCACTGTGCAGCATCTCCTCTTCTTTTAACAACAGTCCATAAACATAATGAGAACTGAGGAGACCAGCTTCTGGACTTTCCCATTCTTGTCTGATATCAGATTCTAGGTCATCAACAGTCTTTCGTCTTCTTCCTCACTTTTCCAATTGTCTAGCTGAAATATGAAAGGCCATCCCTGAAAAGGACGCCACCTGGATGGGAGCATCTGTTGCTGTAAAACTTGTATATACCTTCAGCATCTTTGGTGCCTTTCCAGATGCACAAGCTGCCAATTCCACTGAAGCATTCCCATATTACCAGAGATGCAGCCTTTTGACCTGAGTGCTAATAACAATCTGAATAATCCCTTTAGGATGCAGCATCCATGCGTTCCAAAAATAATAATAAAAAATTGATTCTGACCACAGATCAGTTTTCCACTTTGCCTGAGTCCATATTAAGTGAGCTTTGGCCCAGAGTAAAGAAGGCATTTCTGGACCATGTGTTTTAATGCAGCGCCACCTATTTTCAGCCTTGAACATCTGTGCAGAGATTTCTCCAGATTCCAGGAATCTTTTAACAATATCAAGTACTGTAGATGATGAGATATTCAAAGCCTTCACAATTTTACATTGACGAACATTATTCTGAGATTGTTCCACAGTTTGTGTTTTAGTACTGCTTACTTTTCCAGTCTTTTGTTGCCCCATCCCAAATTTTTCCATGACATGTTGCTGCCATCAAATTCAAAATGAGATAATATTATTATTAAGTACTTTTTCTCAGTGTAAACAGTTGATGTTTTTTCCGTTTACTATGAATAAAACACAGGTTTGTGAGATGTGCAAATCATTGTACTATTTTAATTTTCTCTCTCTCTTGTAATAATAATAATGATAATAAGGAAAAGCTATTTAGCCTCTTTTGGCTATCTGTCCACTTATGCCCACTAATGAATTACAGTGGGGTTAATCCTGCCTTTGTCTGTGTGAACAGTTACCTGTGAGTCAGTCAGTGCTCTCTGGCTGGTTTAACCCTTCTCCTCATGCTGAGTGAGGAATAAACTCCTCTTTCTCTCTCACTCTCTGTATTTGCACATGTGGAGAGCAGCTACCTCCACCTGTTAGTCTATTCTGTGCCACACAGTTCATAACAAGTCATAACGCCATAAGATTAATGTAGTTAAAGCCTGTCCCACACCCGCCCTGTCACAGATACTAGCTTTAACAACTTCTCTGGTAGGAAGTTTGCTCTGTCAGTGATGTTAGACAGTTAGCACATGGCAAACATTAGCATTAACAGCTTTGGTCTTTCCAGAACAGACTTTATCTGCATCATTTATTCCTTTGCTTTTAGAGCTGTCTCCAGGGGTGAAAGCTACTGTAACATTTGCCCATTTGTTCCTGTTTTCATTTCTCCCCAAAATACATTCCATCTGGGAGGTGCTGAGGAGTCATTTTCCAGCAGTTTCCTCTGTTAGCCGTCCCACTGGCTAGCATAACTCTCCTTCCACATCTGCTTTTTCACCAGCGTTCTACATTTTCTCTCCACATAATTACGCAGTACAAATTAGTACTGCACGAAAATCTGGTCTGTCATCTGAAAATGAATTTAATAATTTCAAACTAAATAAAAAAAAACTGAATGCAGAGGTGTTTTGGTTACAACATCATAGCCACTATTTCTTCAGATGCTGTTGATAGCAATAGTCATTTCTGGAAGGCTGTAAAATATTTTATTTTATAAGTATCTATGGGGGGGCAAGCATGTAAAGAGCTTTCAGGTCTGTAGACTACAGTTTCCAATAGAGTACTTTATGAGTGATAGTAAAATATGAAGTACGACTGTTGTGTTATGAAAAGAATGACACACGACCACAGGAAAAGCTTTATGAATGGGGAGTACACACATGTACAGTATATTGCACTCTCTCTACGGACAACTGAAAAACACTGTTCTCAACATGGATGCAAATACAATTTTAATTGGATAATCGGAAGCGGATGGATGGATTGATGGATGGATGGACGGACAGATGGATTGATGGATGGATGGATGGATGAATGGATGGATTGATGAATGGATGGATTGATGGACGGATGGATGGATGGATGGATGGATGGATGGATGGATGGATTGATGGATGGATGGATGGACGGACAGATGGATTGATGGATGGATGGATGGATGAATGGATGGATTGATGGATGGATGGATGGATGGATTGATGGACGGATGGAAGGACAGATGGATTGATGGATGGATGGATGGATGAATGGATGGATTGATGAATGGATGGATAGATGGACGGATGGATGGATGGATGGATGGATGGATGGATGGATTGATGGATGGATGGATGGACGGACAGATGGATTGATGGATGGATGGATGGATGGATGGATGGATTGATGGATGGATGGATGGATGGATGGATTGATGGACGGATGGATGGATGAATGGATGGATGGATGGATTGATGGATGGATGGATGGACGGACAGATGGATTGATGGATGGATGGATGGATGAATGGATGGATTGATGGATGGATGGATGGATGGATGGATTGATGGACGAATGGATGGATGGATGGATGGATGGATGGATGGATGGATGGATGGATGGATGGATGGCTGGATGATGGCTACTGATTCGAAAAAAAAATCGCCTTTGCCAATTCAGAAATACCTCTGTCACTCTCTCATTACTACACTTGTGAATCAGTGGACAGGGAGAGATAGTGAGAAAAGAATGAGGGAGAAAAAAAGAGAAAAGGTAGAATAATGTTGAAACAGAGGAGGGAGAGAAAAAAGGCCCAAGACAGACCCAAAAATAAAGGAAGAGCGCTAATGAGTACACTCAGGTTTGCTCAGTTGCTGTGACAACGCAGTAGCTTCAAGCCACAAGAAAGCACATCTAATGAATACACACACTCATATACACACTGAATACACACACAGACACACACACACACACACGCACACAGAGAGAGAGTAAAGAACACAGTATATCCCCTCAAGCTGTTGTCATCTGCATGGGTTTCCAGTCATCCAAAACCTATCAAACACAACACACTCCATTGAGAATAAACATGGCACGTATCCATGTGCCTGCTTTTGTATGTGTGCAGTGAAAACTACCATGTACATATGCCAACATAAAGAAATACAGCCAAAGCTTTTAACCAAATCAGTCAGGACCAGCGTGCTGTAAATGTGCCAGTTGGTGTGAACTGAATAGTTTTCGAAGAGGAAAGAATAACTCTTGAAAAAAGAGGAAGAAACCACCACAATGCAGCAGATCGTCATGCATCAGGACCTCAGGCTGACAGGCACAGTATGCAACACAGTGAAATAGAGTTTCTAAAAGGGTGCAACTCATAATGTGTGATTTTGACTGAATGTATGAAATAAGATGCTGTCGCCTGAGGCTCTTGGCAGGGATCTCCTCTCCTGCTGCTTCTCTTTGCTTTAGTTCTCTAGCCAGGAGATAATAGTCCGTCACCTCATATGCTGACTAATGATTAGACAAAATGATGATTTACGTATTGACAGATTAAATATATTTGTTCAGGTATTTCACCCCCCTTTTTTTTTCCAGGTAGAAATCTGTGGTTGTATTAGGCTTTTGTGGGAATCAAAGGCTTAAAATTCAATGGACAAAAAGGGCCAAAAAAAGTCCACAAGTTGTTTGAAAATATACTCTTCTGGGATGTATTCAGATCAGTTACAGTGGTAGTTAAGTAGGATGTTGACTTTTTAACATTCACAAAGGTCACCAATGACAGTGTAAGGTTGGGGTTCAGTTAACATCCGCCCCTTTTTCAAGAATTTTCCCCTATTTTTGAACTCAGGTGCACTGTAAATTCTAACTGCAAACAGATTGCCTTAAAAAATGTGCATTTTGAAATGGACAGCACGGTGGTGTGGTGGTTGGCCCTTTTGCCTCACAGCTAGGAGGTCTGGGTTCGATTCCACCTTGGCCCGGGCCTCTCTGCGTGGAGTTCTCCCTCTGTCTGCATGGGTTTTCTCCCACAGTCCAAAGACGTGGGGTTAGGTTAACTGGGCACTCTAAATTACCCATAGGTGTGAATGGTTGTCTGTCTCTCTGTGAAGGCCGGCAACCTGTACAGGGTGTACCCTGTCTCTCACCCTATGGCAGCTGGGATAGACTCCAGCCCCCCCGGCGACCCTGAACAGGATAAGCGGAAGAGAATGGATGAAATGTATGTTGTACTAACAATGGCTTTTTTTTAGTTTACTTATACTCAAGTAACAAAACATAAATTGTACTGAGTACTCAATATTTTTTTTTTGCCACAGCGGCTTTTGCTAGCAGAGGAGAGACACAGGAAATGGGGAAAGATACAGGGGAAGACACGCGCGTAAATTGGCGCCAGGCCAGGACGCAAACCCATGCCGCCCGCACCGCAACGCGGCATATGTATGTAGTCGCCGGCTTCACCACTAAGCCACCCAGGCGCCCAGTACTCAATATTTTAAGTCAGATCTTGAGTTAGTAAAGATTACTCAGAATTACTATTTTAATAACAAAGTTCCTGCAGCATATGATTTCTTAGTTGAACAGTATTTAGTATTTACATGAACAGGAGCTTAATTTACTTGTTAAAACCAGGCAAACCATTAAAGTGCTTCAGAAATCTATAGAGACAAATAAAAAAACTGGTCCATCCTCCTAAAATAGTCACATACAACACACATTTTTAAAAAAAAGTAAAAACACTGTTTGAAGTACAGTAACATGGATATTTTATTTCTCTTATTCAAAAAACAAACAAACAAGAAACAAACAAAAGACACAACTTTACACCAGTGGAGGTATCAGTATGAGGCCAGTGTGACAGTTACAAGTATTGTATTACAAGTTTGATAACTTACCTCACTGTTCTTCAAAGAGAAAATGAGCCCCAAAAAATTCCAAGCACTGATGCTTTTAACTCTGCGTGCTACACAGAGTGGCACCAATCTTCTGCTGTGAGCAGTGGAAACATTAAGATTCAAAGTGGGCTACTACGCATGCGCACACCCAAGGCTACTCTTCTTCTTTTGAGCAGACTCAGCACAGTTATTGTTATTTACAGTGTGTCATTCACTTTCCCATCTGAGCCAATTTCTCAGCTAGTGGGCATTTGTCAGGCTAAGCATTGTTAGCTTTTTTGGAGGGCTGCACTCAAGGGGATCTCTGTGGCCTCTGTGTTGGATGAATACCCATGAACTTTCTCTCTGTGGTTAGGGTAGCTACAGAGTTATGCAAAAGCATAAATCTGCCTTTAGAAGACAAGATCCTGCATATTTACAGGCAACATTTTTGTTGCTCTCCCACTGGAGAGCAAAAAGTAAACCATTAAGTTGCTAACTACTGTACATGCATAACAAAAATGCCCCAAATGCACTATCCACTAGATCTGTAACCCTGTGGAGTTGACAGACACGCCTGCGTGTCCAAAACACACGACCGATTTAACTGTGCTGTAAAACCAGACTTATGATAAGTAATTTATGCTTTTTCCTGAATGTTGTCGTTAGCGTTAGTGTGTTTAGTGTGTAGTCTAGTTGTTTTTTTGTTTTGTATGTCAAAACAATGAGGCAACTGAATGTCACAGCGAAAAAGCCACCAAAGGCAAACTTTAATGTAAGCGCTGTCTCCAGGTGTGCAACAGGAGGCGGGACACAGCAGGAAGTGTCAGCGCTGTGATATGACAATGATATGACAGTGATATTGACAATGAGCAAATATCTTTCATGAAATACTAAAAATGTCTCAGTTTAAAAATTCAATATGTTTTCTATATTTTATTGTGAGTACAATATGAGTTTATGAAATTTACAAATCACTTATGTAGACTTTACACAGCATCCTAACTTTTTGGAATTGGGTTTGTAGTTTTTACCCATTAACAATGATTGAGAGAGGAAGCAAAGATTCTCCAGTGTCAGAACGTGATCTGAATCTGTGTATTCTGCTAACCAGGCACTGCTATGATACCCATCACCTAATAAACGCTGCCCATGTTAAAGGCTTCTGACATGTAGGAGCAGCATGAAGTCTTTAACGGTGGGTGGCAGTGGCGCAGTGGGCAGGTGCTCACCTTGCAACTGGAGGGTTGCTGGTTTGAGTCCACACATTGCCTAAGTGTGAATGTGTGTGGTGGTGGTCGAAGGGGCCGTAGGCGCAAATTGGCAGCCACGCCTCTGTCAGACTGCCCCAGGTCAGCTGGGGCTACATTAGTAGCTTACCACCACCAGGTATGATTGAGGTGTGAATGAATAGTGCATGAAATTGTAAAGTGTCTTTGAGTGTCTAGAAAAGCGCTATATAAGACTAATGCATTATTATTATTATTAAGCATTAACGGTATGTGAACAGCAGCAGACTTCAATACAGCTTTGACAGTGGACTGGGCAGCTACCCAAGATGAAAGTGACAACAGAAATAAAGTAGTGGAACTAAATTCCAGATAACAGAGAAGCTTCAGTCACGAGGGTGCTACAAGACTGCATAAAACAGAACAGCTTAGGGCCGGTTTATGTAGCATAGGAGCACAAATTCTTGAGGATGTGGCTCTATTGTAGCTTACACAGTGTAAGGAGGAAAAAAAAATCTCCTTTATATTAACTGTGGCTCTGATGCAGGATTATACACTTCAGAAAGTTTCTTCTTGGATGTTTGTAAACAAATATTGATTATAATAACTTTGATTCACTGTGTTTGCTGATATCTATGTTTCATTGAGCACGTCTATTGGAGTCCTTATGCAGTCCAATCAGGACTATAATACAATGAATTATATGTAGAATTCTTTCTACAACAATAGCAAAAAAAAAACAAAAACAAAATCAAACACACACACAACACACACACACACACACACACACACACACACACACACACACACACACACATACACACACACACACACACACACACACACACGAGAAACTACTGGCAGCTTAAGTTTCAACAAACGTTACAGTGTGGGCTTCACCAGAAAGTAGTGCTTTCCATACTTTCCCCCCAAATTTGCAAATTATGAGCCATATTTTTACTGATTAATTGCAGTGTCACTGTTGGTATTGCACTGACTTTGGGGTTACTTAACAAAGAAAACAAAAACAAACCTAATGTGCAATATATGACCAACATTCAGCCTAAACTCATCAGGAAAGTGTTTACTGAGGTCATACAGCAAGGGAGCCAGAGGTCATTTCATTCACCTCTTTTTACTCTGTTTATACTCCACTCTGCATTTAATCACTACTTATTATTCATCTCTGCCTCTTGCCCCTCCCTGAGCCTGGTTCTGCTGGAGGTTTCTTCCTGTTAAAAGGGAGTTTTTCCTTCCCACTGTCACCACGTGCTGCTCATAGGGGGTTGTTTTGACTGTGGTGTTTTCTCTGTATTATTGTAGGGTCTTTACCCACAATATAAAGTGCCTCGAGGTGACTGTTTGTTGTGATTTGATGCTATATAAATAAAATTGAATTGAACTGAATTTTTTCCATAAATGTCTATACAACCAAACTTGTTTTTGCAGCTGCAGCACATCACTTCCTGCTAACGCTTAGAAAGTGTGGCTTTCAGACCCAGAAGCTACATGCATTTTTTTTTTTTTTTTAAACAGCCAGTGGTCTGCAGCAACATTCGATGATATGTGCACAGTATGTCACAGCTGCGAGGACAGCATATCTGGATGTGTGTGTAAGTGTGTTGGTGTGTATATCTTTCTCAGCATATGAAGTGTAGGGGAAAAATGCCCTCCCTAGGGACTATTACAGGGGAAGGGTGCTTGAGCTGACAACACTTACAACCAAGATCAGCTGTTCAGCCAATGAACCTCCAGCATAACACAAACATATGCACAAACACACGGTTGAACGCACAAATTCAGACAGTATGTTGTTTGCGTTTCAGAGAGGTGGAGGGAGAAAACAGATGCTGCACTGAAGCAGGGAGGAGAACTTCTCTCATCTTCACACTGAGTCTTCAAAGCGCACAGAAACCGAGACACACAGCATGGCTGAACCTTTAAATGTGTGTCTCCCATTTGTGTTTCAGTCCAACATGAAGCAAGACAATAAACAAAGCATCCCTGCTAATCAAATATTAACTTAAAACCTGTAAAACCTGTAAAATGGAAACCAAAAGGTGATGCTTGAGGTAAACATTAAGAGCAGTAAATCCCAAAGAAGAAACCTGAACCCTTTATTCACACCTTTGTTCAGCAAACAACACTGATCTTTGTTTTTCCCAGATTCATTTACTTCTTTGTGGAGGATGATTCTCATTATCAGCTATTTTATCTGAAAAGCACCACTGCAGTTTAAGTCTTCTCTGACCAAAAACAAAACACGGGTAGTTTATGTAAGGCCACAGTCAAAACTTCCAAATCCCTAAATCTGGATGTTACAAATACAGTATATTATATATACAGGCCGGACTGCATTTCTTACATATGGATGGAGCCAAAACTCTTTGCTGAGCATTTAAAATAATAACATATCAGATGTCACCTGCAAACTGCATTTTCCCTGCCAGTCTCCACTCAGCCTTCCTCCTGATCATGTTCACAACTTGCATGAGACAAATTTGATTTGTTGTTCACGGCTTACCTTCCTCAGCAGGTTGCAGATCCTCTCGATGTTTCGCAGTCTCTCCCTCTGTAAGAGGAACAAAAAGGGACAATTGTGATGAAACATGAAACTCAACAGAGATATAACAAAACAGGAGGAAAAACCTGGAAAAAACGGAGGCAGTGGCTGCAGGGAAGGATGTTGGAACATTGGCTTAGGTTGATGCTCCTGAGACTCAGAGTCAGAGAAGTGGAAGAAAATGAATAACTAAATTTGGAAAACATTTGTATTCTAACTTTATTCATTTAAAAAAATAATGTCTTAAGAAGAAACATAAGAGTTTTAAAGTACTTGATCAGATGATATCAGCAATTGAACATCTGGTCTGGGGATCAGGTTCTGCTGCACTCTGGTCATTTTTTCCCCACATTAGTTGTGCAAGTTATTCCTTCATGCGTAGCTGAATTGTGGAGCTCTCCTCCAGCAGCAACTGTGGCTGCTATTTTGTTTATATAAGTTTTAATATTTAAGTGTTCTCCGCTTGTATATTAAGCTGTAAGATGCTTAAATCAGCACTCAGCACAATGCTGACTCTAAAAGCAACTATTTCACCAGAGCTTTTAACATCATCATCAAATATTAACCAGGTCCTATGGATGACGCAACCTACACTTGACTGGCGGTGCAGCAAGTCCACAGGGGGCGATGCAAAACCCTGGCGGCTTATAAATCATGTATTGACCTGAGCGTCAGTCTGCTTGTGCTTGTGGACAGTCATTTTGACTTTATCTGTGCTTCTCATAAGCCGCCTGCAAATGTCAACAACAGAATGATGAAGTGTGATGAAGTATATAAAAATATATATTTATGTTCGTGCAGAACATCAAAGCCAGCACGTCAAAAGCTGATTCGATATTTAGTTACCACACAAGAAAAACAGGATTAAAATGGGCTGAAATAAGTGAAAACATACTGCGGTGCTCATGAACACAACATTTATGAGCATTGCTCCACAGTGCTCTGCTCATTGTCATCTCCTTCTTCATATACAACACAGTTTGACCTAAATTTAAGCCCTTTGTGGTTTTTAACCTACCTGCACATTTTTTTATACCGTGATTTTAATGCTGACTGCAGGCGGGGAGCGCATGAATTCGATTTTTCTGCAGAAATGTGTCAGCGAGAATCTTTCCCTCAGTTTCTGTATGAGTCAGAGACAGAAGCAGGCGCTCACTGGATGAAAGTTAGGAAAGAGATAGGCTTAGAGAGACAATATGTAGTGTGTGTGTGTGTGTGTGTGTGTGTGTGTGTGTGCAAAGGCAGTGAGAAATGGCTTCTGTCCATTCTGGCAGCGAGTTATTTCATACACACAGCAACACCATGAAATATGATTTGTATTCAGCCTGAGGCTTAACTTTGATTCTTAAATTCACTGTAATTTGTTTGAAGTGTTGAACTTTCATTTTGATGCCAGTGAATGTAATTTTAGTCTAGAACTTCTGTTATTAATTATTAGTAATAACTGTATTGATAATGATATTATTAACATGAATTATTTATTGTTAAAATAGTCAATGAGCAGGAAAATTGGAATCATTGTAGCTAGATTAGTTGGTAATTAGTTAGTAAGCAGAAACCAGTTATGGCTAATTGCCTCTGTCCACTTTCTGGTGCAGCCAGGCTCAAATCACGGCTGCACTGCATTTAGTAGCACAAATCAAAACCTAAACAAGAGGGCCACACAACCATAACTGAACAAAAAGAAAAGGTTTCTTTTTGCTTTTGAATGCGTCATGATACCTCAATACAGTACATGATACAACATCGTCATCTAAACGGCTGGGTGATAGGCATCTTTGCTTTCACAAAGAAATATCTGTGAGATAAATATGCAGTTAATATGGTATTTATATTGTTGTGTGAGCTCAGGACTCAATAATCCAATGCAGTGAGTCAGGGTGGATGTGACTGAAAAAACTGAGAGACATCAAAACTGTAGCAACTTCAACAAGGAAGGTAAATCTTGACCGTAACAGGGAATTCACAGAATGAACATCTTTTTTATATATGACATTATGTTATGTAAGACTTAAAACGAGTGTCCGATACCATAAATACATCAGGAAAGTGTTTACTGTCAAAGACAAAGGAGCTGTTTCCTTTAAAAACAGACATACAGTGGTATGCAAAAGTTTGGGCGCCCCCGATTATTTCCATGATTTTCTTTTATAAATCATTGGCTGTTCGAATCAGCAGTTTCAGTTAAATCTGTCATATAGCAGACGAACACAGTGATATCTGAGAAGTGAAATGAAGTTTATAGGATTTACAGAAAGTGCGCAATAATTATTTAAACAAAATTACACAGGTGCATAAGTTTGGGCACCCCAACAGAAAAATACATCAGTATTTAGTCGATCCTCCTTTTGCAGAAATAACAGCCTCTAAACGCTTCCTATAGCTTCCAATGACAGTCTGGATTCTGGTTGAAGGTATTTTGGATCATTCTTCTTTCCAAAACATCTCCAGTTCAGTCAGGTTTGATGGACAGCCAATCACACCACAGATTTTCAATAATATTCAGGTCTGTGGACTGAGATGGCCGTTCCAGAACGTTGTACTTGTTCCTCTGCATGAATGCCTCAGTAGATTTTGAGCAGTGTTTAGGGTCGGTGTCTTGTTGAAGTATCCAGCCCCGGTGCAACTTCAACTTTGTCACTGATTCTTGAACATTGTTCTCAAGAATCTGCTGATATTGACTGGAATCCATGTGACCCTCAACTTTAACAAGATTCCCAGGACCTGCACTGGCCACACAGCCCCACAGCATGATGGAGCCACCACCAAATCTTACTGTGGGTACCAAGTGTTTATCTTAAAATGCTGTGTTCTTTTTCCTCCATGCATACCGCCCCTTGTTATGTCCAAATAACTCAATTTTAGTTTCATCAGTCCACAGCACCTTATTCCAAAATGAAGCTGGCTTCTCCAAATGTGCTTTAGCAGACCTCAGTGACTCTGTTTGTGGTGTGTGTGCAGAAAAGGCTTCTTCTGCATTACTCTCCCATACAGCCTCTCCTTGTGCAAAGCGCGCTGAATAGTTGAACGATGCACAGTGACACCATCTGCAGTAAGATGATGTTGTAGGTCTTTGGAGCTGCTCTGACTGTTCTCACCATCCTTCTCCTCTGCCTATCTGAGATATTTCTTGTCCTGCCACTTCGGGCCTCAACTAGAACTGTGCCTGTGCTCTTCCATTTCCTCACTATGTTCCTCACAGTGGAAACTGACAGCTGAAATCTCTGAGAGAGCTTTTTGGATCCTTCCTCTAAACCATGATGTTGAACCATCTTTGTTTTCAGGTCATTTGAGAGTTGTCTTGAGGCTCCCGTGTTGCCACTCTTCAGAGACGATGCAAAAAGGAGAAACACTCACAATTGGCCACCTTAACCCTTTCCTTCCTCATAATTGGATTCACCTGTGTATGTAGGTCAAGGGTCAATGAGCTTACAAAACAAATTTCGTGTTGCTAAAGGTATTCAAATCAATAAAACGACAAGGGTGCCCAAACTTATGTACCTGCCTAATTTTGTTTAAATAATTATTGCACACTTTCTGTAAATCCTATAAACTTTATTTCACTTCTCAAATATCACTGTGTTCATCTGATCCGAGCAACCAATGATTTATGAAGGAAAATCGTGAAAGGAATCACGCCTGCTGCCATTTGAGAGAATCTAGATTTGAGGCACTGGCTACACTTTCAAACCCTGAAGATTTTGTCTATAATCGGTGGAGTGAATATGGTGTGAAGTAAGGCTTGTTTAGCCTAGCTTAACATAGCTAGCTAGGCTGCTTAAAAAAGAAGTCTTCAGCCTTTGTTCCACTCATACTCGTTTAAAGCACAAATATAAACATGCTGTGACTGTCCCAATAACATTGTTGGACAAAGTGGATCAGAAAGCGTAGTTGACTGCAGTTAAGCCTAATGTGCTTTTTTATGATAAAACAGCTCAACTCACCAAGGCCAGGATTCTGATACTTTTCTGTCATTAACGATTTATAGTCTAGAACTGGTTTCATGCATTTAAAAAAAAAATTAAAATCAAAAAACAAATAACTTGTTCCAGGGCCAAAAGCCTCATTTTGGCCCTGCCACAGGAAATTTGCTGAAGCCAAAGTTGGAATCAGCGGCTATGGAAGGGGCTATTAAGAACTCCACCGACGATGCTTTCACATTCAGTTGGCCATTATTATTCTTTTTTTCCATGAAAAATAACCTTAGTAACTTCCCAAAACTAGTATGAAAATCCCGGCGCAATCTGCAGCGATCGGGGAAGAGAACGTGCCCTGTGGTATCTGGCACCGGGACCTTAGCGGAGGATCATCTAAGACTCGGTCCCTCGTTTTTTGACTGTTGGTGCATACTGATGCATTTTGGGGATGCTATGACCGAACTGTCTGGCCTCAATGATTTAGTCCAAATTTCTTAGTTCTTCACAACAGCCCATTTATCCCACATCCAACACACTGCAATCAAGAACCAACTATTCACATTTCAACTATTATATCCCTTATATTACACTGTGGTTATGAGTTAATGCATTCCGCTCTGAGCGACTTTGACTCGCTGGTATTTGAAGGTCAGAAGCAGAAATGTTGTTCTTACTCTGAACACCAATATATCATTTTATAAAACTGATGAGGATGTAAACATGAATATTTGATTATTATTTTTAAGAAGTACACCCTGCGACAGAGGTTCCTCCTGGAAAATGATTAATTTATGTCTGCGCTGTAAATAATGAAACCAGAGGTTCCTGTGTCGGAGGCTGCAAACAACTCTGAGGTAACACCACCGCAAGAAGAGCGAGAGGGCAGAGTGTAGAAAAGAAGTGAAACATGGTGGAAAAATGAAGGTGGCCACTGTATCGCTTTATAGCACTCAGGTGTTAAGACTTGGTTACAGGATGTCACTTCTTCCATGCCAAGTATATGAAGAGGTTACACACACAATACAAACCAAAAGCAACACAGCTTCTGCAATGCGAGCATCCATAACAACAAAGGCACCCTACAGATGTATGAAGGTATGTGCACTTTATGCACTTTGGTCAATAAGATGTGTAAAAGACCTACTGCATTAATAAATTGCATTAATAAACTTTAGCCTATTTGAAACCAGGGAGGAAACTCAGCTAAAATGCTGACTCAATACTCCATCATTAGGATGGGGAGAAACTGATGGATTACAACTGTTCATTTGCTAAATTAATATTTAGATGTGCGTATGACAGCTTTAGTTTTTACTCTTTCCGATGCAGACCCGGTAATTCAAACATAGGCTTAGTCTATGTACAGATTTGATGTGAAGCCCACAAGTAAAATCAGTGCCCTGTTATAGAGTTAAGGTGTATAGTACCATCAAATTGTTGTAAAACTGATTTCACTCAAGGTAACAGATTAATGGTGGTTGGGAAACAGCTTCCAGGTACATTATCAGTGTCTGTGGTAGTAGTGTGTTACGTCTTCCAGATTCAGGCAAAAACAAGCGAGAAGCAAGATTTTAACTGATTTAAAGGAAACTTGAAACATAAATTAAATATAGATTATAGAAACTTTACATTGAACTATTCTAAATATATGGAAAAGCCATTTTAGCTGAAGGAACTTTAATTTTGAAATCTCCATATCTGAAACACTGCAGTAATGAGAGAAAGTGTGAGTCCATTATTGAGAGGAGGAACGGCTGAAAAGTGCTCGGTAAGAATTTATATTCACAGACTTGCATGTTTTTTGTTTTTTTTAGCTCTGCCTCTTTCCTGTGAAGCACCCTCAGCCACTAGACTTCTAGACTGACGCACATGCACTCCTGTCAGTCTGACAGAAACGAGCCACAACAGCCATGACGGACTCTGTCTGATAGGCAATTATCTCCACTGCTAATGTCCGAGACTGAGCATCTCATCAGGGACCGGTCCAATTCGCTCCTGCACCGTTTCCCCTCGCCTTCATCTCCTGCTGGGTGTGAATGAGGACACACAAATATATTCTGCTCAGTTCAGTAATGTGTGTTTGTGGGTGTATGTGTACACATATCCCCACAACTGTCTACTCATTAGCAAGCAATTAGGCTGATGCCTCTTTGAAATGTTACTTAGTGAGACTTTGGTTGACAAGGCAGTGAGCAGCATGGAAGTATAAACAAGAATGAAATGTAAGGGGAGGGTGGGTTGGAGAGTGGGGAATTTAAACTTTACCTCCATTTAATGAGGCAGACCAGTTTAAGGCCACCAGTGACCTGTTCAGAGTGGGTGTTCTGGTTCGGTTCACATCTGCCCCTTTATATGGATTCTTTACCTGTTCTGCACACCCAAAGGGAAACATTATAACAGAGCTGAGCAGCTAAAGTGAGTGAAAGAGGCCTGATGTGAAAGCTAACATCTTCTGGTGTCTGAAACTAACCGTAACCTAACCCCACCCCTTAATGGTTTGCTGGTGGCCTGATGGATGCTAAGATGAACTGCCTTGAGTACACCTGGACAAAAAACTCCTAAAAGACGGAGCGGTGGAGTCGGTTCATAATGTTTAAATGCAGTGAAATAAATTTCCCCTTTGGCTAAAGGAGACAGTCGAGGAGCAACAAGGGAGATAAAGTGATGGGGGCAGTTTGAAAAGGCTACAGAAGCGGTCCTCTGTGGTGCTTGTACGGCTGGTGGGATGCTAAACAACAAAATAATACAGTGAAGGCTCAAAATTCACAATCACAAACATTTCAAAGAACAAAAATCTACTTTCTCAGTGATCACTCTGATTTCAGCTCAGGCGATATTATCACCGCTCCTGGCTGAAGGTTCATCCCTTCATAATAAAGTGAGTGGGAATACGGCAGCACCAGCAGCCTTGCTGCAGTCAGTCCCAGAGGCATCAGAGGCCACGAGGAGAAAAATACAAAATACACTCGAGCCAACAATGCAGTAAATAGTTAAATATGTTTTCCTCACAGGACATCTGTGTTTGTGTGCATCTACGTGTGTGGCACTGAAATGTGTGAAGTCTTAACAGTCATGCAAAACAAGCTGTTTTTCAGTACTGTGTGGAATACAATATGTCCGTGTACAGTATGTACTCCAGCGAACATGAACATCTCTTTACAAACCTCATGTTCTGACATTCATGTGGCTGCTGCTTTTACTCCGAACACCCACCTAAACATTGCATTGAGGGTCTTTTTTTCCCACCAAGTAACTTACACAATATTAGTGTTGTGACTGGTGTGTGTGTGTGTGTGTGTGTTTTCATTTATTTTACCGACACCATGACAGTGTCTGTCCAGTTAAATAACAGAACATCTACTAAAGTGTGCCCACATACCTTATAAAAAAAAAAGGAGGTGTTAGAAGTTCAGTAATAAATGCTCAGGTGACTGGCTGACGTACATTAGCTGTAGCTAATGAACAGACAAATTAGCAAACGTGGGCCTTAATTTCATTTTAATCACCATCTACAGTGTATTATTAAAAACTCTGACTCTGCTTCAGAGTGCTGGGCACATTTACACAGTTGCACAGTAACAGTAATGTCATTAAAATGTGGACTGGCCAAGATCGGATATTCTTTTGGAACGATCTGAATTGATCACATGTTGCTATGGAAGCTACACAAGCTTTCATTCTCTTTATCATTTCCTCTTTGCCTTTCCTGTCCTAACCCCTCTAAACACCTTTCTGTTGAGTTCATAGGTTCAGTCACTCATTTTTGGTCATATTGAATAATAAAATGTTTAATTTGTAAATCTAGTTACTTAAACTAAATTTAAGGAAGTGATTCCTCCACTGTTATCTTCTTCAGTGCCAACACAGTAGAGAGCAGCTGCCTAAACTCTGCTCCCACAGAGTTTCACGTCCTCACTGCCTACGACTCTGGATACGGTGGCTCCTCTGAGAAAGACAAACGCTGCGTAAACTGCGCAGTGTGTCCAGTTTCTCAGCAAAAAGAGCAGCTGCAAACACAGCGGTGGAGACCTGGTCTGATTTTTATTTAATTTTTCATTTTTTTGGCAATTATACGCATAATCGCACGGTCCCTGAATCTGCACGTTTAATAGATTAAGATGCTTCATTATGTCGCAGGGAAAGGCCGACTGCCGGTGATTTAAACCTTTACCGCTTCACCGTCTGTGTTACGGTGCTTATGATGCGTTCTGTCTTCAGGACTTTGCTGCGCAGTGTTTCCTGCTGTGTGACGCAGTGATGCACTGTCAGCTCACCTGTGCAGGTCTCCCTCTGCACCTTCTCCCATGTGGTTTACCTCTGTCAGTGAACAGCTCCTTTGCCTTTCACCTGTTTGGAAAATCCCCATTTTCCACTTTTCATTTGGGCATTTTTGGGGTCAGACTAGTTTAAATGTCACTGTAAAAAGTGCTGACCGATGTGTAATTGGCAACGCTGGAAAAGGGGTTAGTGAAGGCAACAGCTGTTGCAGTGCATCATGGGATTTGCAGTATAAGTGGGAGCGCTATTCTGTTAATCATAGCCAGATGGAATTACCTAGCGAGCCGAATATAATTATATCGCGGGCCACATTCAGTCCGCGGGCCTTGAGTTTGACACGTGCTTTAAACCATCAATGTGCCTTTCAGACCTATTCCTACAAGACTGCTCAAAGATGACTCACCATTAATTAATGCTTCAATTTTAAATATGATTAATCTATTTTCAGTCTTTATTAACAGGCTATGTACCACTGGCCTTTAAGGTGACCACTTAAATCGATGGCCCTTACTTGATCAGCTGACTCAGTGAATTATTTTATCCTTTTATTTCAAATATTCTTGAAAGAGCAGTTGTCAAACAGTCAGCTGATCATTTATTTGAAGTGTTTCAGTCAGGATTTAGAGAACATCACAGTACAGAAACAGCATTAGTGAAGGTTAAGAATGATCTTCTCATGGCCTCTGACTATGGACGCATCTCTGTGGACATCAGTGCAGCATTCGTTCCTTTGAATATAATGATTTACTGCTGAGATTAGATCAAACCGCTAGTATTACAGGAAATGTGCTGCGGTGGTGTGAATCATATCTATCTGATGTTCCACGTGGTTTCCGTGCTGGCAAAAGTACTTTTTCTATTAAATACTGCTCAAAATAATTAACGTAACACTTTTTAATCAGAGTTTAGCATCAATTCAGGTAAACTTCTGGGATATTGATCTGCTCAGTTAAGTAACAGACGGGGTTGTTAATCAGTTTTAGCCGCTTTGGTGTTTATGAAATTAACAATAGGTGCACTAGAGGAGCAACAATGAGACAATCCTCAAAACAGGAATGGTTTTACAGGCGGAGGCCATTCACATTTTTTCCTCCTCATCTTTTTAACTAGTTTTGCATTTGGCTAGGGTCAATGTCACTGCTGGCAGCACAAGGCGATAACTGGACCCTACAGAGGCTGCACAGGTCTGACTCCTCCAGGATGGCACATCAATATGTGCCATTGCCAAAAGGTTTGCTGTGACTCCCAGCGCAGTCTCAAGAGCATGGAGGAGATTCCAGGAGACAGGCAGCTAGTCTAGGAGAGCTGGACAGGGCCGGAGAAGTCCTTAACCCATTAGCAGGATCGGTATCTGCTCCTTGGTGCAAGGAAGACCAGAATGACCTACAAAATGACCTCCAGCAGCCACTGGTGTGAATGTCTCTGACCGAACAATCAGAAACAGACTTCAGGTTAATTATTAGCTCAGTGCTTCTGCAGCAGTCATGTAACCAGCATGACTGAGGATGACACTGAGCAGATGCAGTCATTTTTGATCATGATGTGTCCTTCAGTGTGCACATTAAACAAATATCTAGGACTGCCTATATTAATTTGCACAATCTCTCTAAAATTAGAAACCAGTCTCAGAGTGATGCTGAAAAGCTAAGTAACTCATTATTACCAGGTCACTCTAAAAGCTCCCTGAAAAGCCTTCAGCTGATCCAGAACACTGCAGCTAGAGTACTGACAGAGACTAGAAGGAGAGAGCAGATTTCCACCATATTAGCTTCTTTTTATTGGCTCCCTGTTACATCTAGAGTTGAATTTAAAATCCTTCTGGTCACATACAAGTTCTTGAACAACTGATGGTGCTGTCGTATCTTAAAGACCTCATAGTACATTAATATTCTAACAGAGGACTTCACTCTCAGACTACAGACTTACTTCTGGTTCCTGGATTTTTCAAAAGTAGAATGGGAGGCAGCACCTTCAGGTTTCAGGCCCATCTTCTGTGGAACCAGCTCCCAGTTTGGATTTGGGAAACAGACAAGGCTCTAGAGTCAGGGCTGGATCAGGTGACCCTGAACCATCCCTTAGTTATGTTGCAATAGGCCTAGGCTGCCTGGGGGGCCTTCCCATAATGCACAGAGCATTTCTTGTGTGTTTATACAGACATACTGTATTTAATCATCAGTAATGATTAAACTCTGACTCTCTCTCCCACAATGTGTCTTTTGTCCTTTCCCCCCAACTGGTCACGACAAATGGCCGACCCCTCCCTGAGCCTGGCTCTGCTGGATGTTTTTTCCTGTTAAGTGGAATTTTTTTCTTTGCCACTGTTGCCAAGTGTTTGCTCATTCTTGGTTGTTTCTTTCTAATATTGTAGGCTTTTTACCTTATAACATAAAAGGCCTTGAAGTGACTGCTGTGAATTTATTAATAAAATTGAACTGAATAACACAATATAACAGGGTTTCCCTTCTCATCAAAAGCTACTTTCAGCTGCTCCCTCATTCACCAAGGGTCACTCCACGTCTTTTGAATTAGCAGCTTTTTATGCCAGATGACTTTCCTGATGCAACCCAAAGAGATTTATGCTTGTTAGATAAGTGTTTAAACCACTGCACTATGGGGCCACGCTCTGTATATCACATCAACATGTCTACAAATCTTTAATTTTACGATGGTGCATGTCCATATTAAACATGGCCATAATTTCATATAATGAGGTCAGTGTATATACAAATAATCCCTGTGAGCCAAAAGCTCAGACTGCTCTAAATGCTCTGTGTCAGACAGCTTTTTTCTGGGCTTGGCTCTGTATGATGTCAACAAGGGCGGATATCTTTGATAAGGTCATCTCAGTCTTTGAGCACACACCTGCTGTTCACACCTTTCTCTTTAAAAGGCACAGCCAGTGAATGCAGAAGTTCGTTTGAAGGGGGGTGCTGAAACACCTTGTTTCATAGTGGATGAAATGAGGGACCACACTAAGGCTCAGTATGAGATAAATTAGAATAATGTTAAACTCTGAATCATGCAAAGCTATTTTAATATAGTCCAAAAATAAACAATGACATAGTTCAGTTTTGCAAAGGAATGGTTCCCAAAGAAGATCCTACTTCTGTTCCCCGTTTTCTTTAGCTAGCCTGTCGTAAAATAATAAAAACACAAGTACAGATTCTTAAAAAAACACCTTTTCAAACCCACCAGAACTCCAATAAAAACAGCACTACCTTTCTCCAGAACCATGTTTTTAAGGGTAAAAACAATTCCTCCATGTGATGTGACACTTGTCATAAATTATCTCCTCCAAGCTGTTGAGATTGCTCCTACACATCTGCGAGTGTGTGGGTGTGTGTGTCTGTGTCAGTAAGAGGGGAAACAACACGAGTGCAACTTTTGCATAAAGTTTACTGTGCAGGAGGGATGGATTGACAGAGATGCCGAGAGATGGCACCTGAATGTGTCTGCATGAAGAATGTGCCCGATGTGAGGTTCCTCCCCGAGGGAGCAGGCTGACAGCAACTGCTAATTAGACTGCCTGGTTTCAAGAAAGAAAGATGGAGACGGAAAGAGTGGAAGGAAGAATAGTAAGCTGAGAGACAATATGCAAAAGTTGGGGAAAGACAGATCATATCGACAATTTCTGTAAGAATGTGTTCGAGAGATTGTGGCGTTGGCTGTTCAGTATGAAACCAGCAAACCGCCAGATTAACAAGACAAGGATGTTGATAGAAAAATGAGAGAGCTTTTTTTTTATTCCAAAAGCAAAATGCATGCATAGTGCATGGAAAATTTGATATTTTTAGTCATATTTATGCACGTTATATAGAAATTGGTAGTCAAACTCAGATGGTTATCAGTCTATCGGCACTATTCGTTCACACACACACACACACACACACACACACGCACAAACACAAACACACACACACACACACACACACACACACACACACACACACACACACACACACACACACACACACACACACACACAGTTAGAATGTTTTAGGAATTACAAATGCTGCCACCATGTGCGGTGGCTCACTAGCTAACCAAACTTTAATTGTCGAGGACAACTCTTGCAAAGAGTGCAGAGCCACATACCAAGATGCCAAGATGTGGGTCAAAATGAGTAAGAGTGCTCTGTTTCTCTATTATGAGCTTTCCCCATTCCACAGGCTTTCTAGGGTTTTCAAGGCCCCTGGGAATCCAGTGGAAAACGAAAACATCAAGTTGAACCCATCATAAAAACTTTAAGAGCAACTAAAACTTTAACAATGCCTTTAATGAACGTGTATTTTGGAAAGTATTAATGCAATTCAAGGCCACATTTCCATGTTAAAATGGACTGCAGTGATGCGTTTCATGTAAGAAGAAGGAGGGGAATGGGGGAGGGGCGGGTTAAGGAAATGTGGGAGAGAGAGAAGAAAGGGAAGGGAAAAGAAAATTAGATGGAACCTTTTGTACCCATTTCCCCGCTGGTTTCTTTGATACGTTCAGCATTGCATAATGATATGCAAATATGACAAAATATGAAAGTGGTACTGAGTGGGGAAATCTGGTCTAATGCACTGTTTTCAGAGTTTTGAAAATGCCTTTCAAGCTGAAGAATCCTTTTCATTTGCCTCTTACGAAATCCTCATTCAGCCATCTCTCCACTGTTCTGTCTGCCAGCTTCCATCTTAAACTCTTTCACCCAGTTTGCAAATTTTTTCACAAGTCTTGATCTTTCTCCAACTTTTCTCCCCTCCTTCTGACGCCCATCCCCAAGCATGTACGTATAGACGTCAATACTCCTGAGAAGCCATACAGTCCAGAGCTCTTAAGTCAATGTCACCCTCAGACTCACTGCTGGTGCCGTAGCAGTGTGCATTATTAGGAACCAGCTGTAAAAGCTCAGAGGACCCTGGGGAGAGGGATTTAGAGGGGTGGAACTGATCCTGAAGCAACTTCACTGAGGGCAGGTTTCCCATGCTAACCAGCCCTGAAGAACATCTTTCTCCACAACGTCCCCTGATTGGTGCTGGGAGTGGGAGAGTAGAACATACTTATGTGTTAGCAGGGTAGCAGATAGAGATGAGATTGGGATGAAAAAAATAAAAATAAACAAAATAAAAACAGGCCAAGGCATAGACTCTGTTAGTACAAGTAACTTTGCATTATAAATGCAAACCACAGCTGTAAAACTTAAGTTTACATTCCCTGCACATCCAGTTTGTTTACCAGACAGCCTGGGAGAGCTGGGGATGTATGTATAATCCAGGGTATTAATCTGTGAACTGGCTATTGTGAAAATATAATATTCTGTAAGCGGAAATAAATAAATGTTCCTCTTCAAATAGCTCACTGAATGCACAGAAATGTTAAGAGCCTAAATCCTGGCATTAGCCCCCCCTCCCCAAAAACAAAAAAAACAAAACTTTAAATCATATCAGGGATAAACTGAACTGGGTGTGACCAGAAGTGGGCCTGAAGGCAAAGGCAACAATAAAAACTGCATTATTCGCATCCAAAAATCTGCTGAACTCTTTGGACATGAAACCAGAAGGCTGGTCCCACACAGTGTGTAAAATATTAGCCACCAGTAACCCCTTAAATGCAGCATAAACTGTCCTTGTTGTGTTGTATCATGCCATTTGACTGAAGCGGGTGAATGAAATAATCAGTTGGGTGTATAATACTTTGAATAGGGTTTCATTTTTGCTTTTCTCAGCATTTATCACACATTTGTTGATTACTGTACCATCAGGGCCGAGCATCTTAATGACCCAACATCCCCATGAAATCTACACACTAACTGCCATGTCCAGCAGAACTGAAATGCCGCCTACAGACGACCTCTCACTGTCATTTCTTATTCCTAAAACTCTTACCCACATAACTAAATCCACAAAAGTACTTTAACAAGTAGATTACACATGTTGTCCTCCATGAGATTCTATCCCTCACTTTATTATGTGGATGTGAAAATGATCCTCTTTAATCGTGGCACCACAGAACCGACAATTCAAATGTGGAACATCTGTCTGAGAACGAAAGCTTCAAAGTGTCTTAAGTTTAACATACAAGTTAGTCTCTGAGATGAACACATCGCTTTGTGGTGAATTAAGAAGGGATAGCAGACCAAACAGGAAGTGTTGGACCTTTATGGTCTTTGATTTTGGCATTGGAGCGTTATCCAACCATTTTTGCATTAATTCCCAAACAATTCATGTTTGCAGTCCAGTTGGGATTGGCTTGCAGCTTTTTAAGTGTTGCTTCCTTCATGTGGATTACAGATCAGACTCGAAAAGCAAGATTTGTATCAGTAACAATGGGATCTATAAGGTCCATCTATTCAGTTTTATGTTAAAGCTGCTGGCAAAGGACCAGTAGTTTGGAGGTATTCTGCACCTGCTGTGACAGTGAGTTCTTTCAGGTAGCTTCAGTGTGTACGTAACTTACAGTAACTGCACACAGTGCCCACGTGAGTTGACACAATCGAAAGACTCAGTTGGCAATGCCTCCTCCGTCATCTGCTTTTGCACCCTCATGTTTTTGGGAACATTTTCTGCTCTTACTGTAACATAATTAGTTGCTGTCATCTTGTATGACCTTTACCTGTCTGACTTCTGCTCCACTACAACAGTGTGAGGAGCCACAGCGTTGGCAAAACTGAGCGCAGGAAAAGCAGACGCTAGCATGAATAACACTAAAGACTCCCACAGTGAGCTAAAATAAAACAGGGGCAAACAAATTAGTTTATTTTTCATTTTACCTTAAATACAAATTGTGTAGTTTTATATATTTTATGTATTCATTTTATTTTTTAAACTTTTGACTCCCAGCCTCTTCCTCTGAGTGAGGAATAAAGCTAATTAAGCTAACACCGGTATCAGATTCATAATTGGTATCTGCAGAAACTCAGAGCAAAACGATTCATATCAGAGCCGAAAAAGCTGAATTGGTGAATCCCTTCTGATGTCAACATACTGTCTTCTTGTGTGAATATAACCATTAATGTGACAACAATGATTTATTATTATCAGACTTGTTCTGTGTTAAAAGATTGTCATTGTTGACTGCTGACGGATCACTGAAAAGAGCTCTTTAAAAAAGTGAATTATTTTCTAACAGATCATTATTTTACTAGAACAGAGTAGAAAATGTTTGGCATCTCTGGAAGGTTGAAGTTTGGGTTAAGATGCTTGTGGAAAACTGATAAATGATGCTTCCAGATCAGAGCTGCTGATGACACGAGTTAATGATGTGTCTCTGCATGTTTTCAAATTCACATTCATTTAGCAATATGATGTACATTATAATGCACATCTTATTGACTGAGCTTGTATTAAACATCCAGCAGTTTGAGGTTTTAGAGCTGAATGTTTAGAAACGGCTTGCATTGTTAATATTATCATTTACAGGCAAATTATAGCTTCCACATTTACCTATGTTTGTGGCTTGTCACTTCTATTTTATTTATAACCGGATTCAAGGGTGTTTTTTGTGTAAAAGATGAGTCATTCATACTTAACGCTTTGGCCTGAAGTACTATAATAGGAGTCTGCTTGTCAGCCAGGAAGTGAGAAGAGGAGGGCATACAAGATTAGACTGTTGCCAGCTGCTTGATTCAAAATGAATGGAAAGAGAAACAGTGAAGAAACAGGAAAGCACACTGGGACAGACAGAATCTCTTCTTGTAATGTTTTGGGTTGTGTGGCATTTTTCCACCCCAAAACCCCCCCCCCCCCCCCCCCCCCCCCCCCCCCCCCCCCCCCCCCCCCCCCCCCCCCCCCCCCCCCCCCCCCCCCCCCCCCCCCCCCCCCCCCCCCCCCCCCCCCCCCCCCCCCCCCCCCCCAACACAGTAGAGTAAGACAGTAAGACAATCATGAAAGAAATCTGTAAAGAAAGCGTGTATGAATAAAAGAAGGGAGTGCAGACCTACCGCATGGAGTGGGTTGCCCTGATCGATTGGCACCTTGAAATCAGCCTGAAGCTCATCAAAAGCTGTTATCTGACACAGAGAGAGGGAAAGAAATGATGGCTGTATAAGTAGTCAGATAGAGGGACTGTACAAACATTTCTCACTTTGAAAGAACATCGTTATTTCACACAAAACAGCCTCTAGGCCTCAGATTTATACTCCAATCTGGGCTGCAGAATGCAGTGTTATTAGACTGTCTTTGCTTTATGCTAAATAAGGAAAATTAATCATAACCATAGATATCTGCATTACTTTTCAAATCCAACAGAAAAAACCCCACTGTGTATGTATCCAAAGATTCACATATTTAACTGTACTTTGCCATAAAGCTCAACTGCTTTCCATATAAATAAATAAAGTTTATTTTGATGGACACTATCCTGCAGCTATTATTCCTCAGTCTGAAAATAATCCCCAACAAATCCACTCTTTGCCAAAGTTGCCAATGCACCCAAAAATGACAGAAGATTGTCAGTCCGTACGTTAATGCTTTAAGCCAAATGTGAGAATACAAATCAGTTCAGTTTAATTCATTTCCGTGTATATCGCATAATCACAACAAGTGTCTCAAGAATGCCAATATCATTTCATGCCTACAGCAACACATTTCCACCAAAAGTACCTGAACTTTCAGTCCCTGAAGCACACACACACACACACACACACCTGAGTCTCAGAACATTTCAAGAACCTGAAAGGTTACTCAGTTATATATATATATATATATATATATATATATATATATATATATATATATATATACATCCATTTATCCATCTTATTCTCTGTACCTGGGTCTGCCCTAGAATCTCCGTCTCATTGGATATGACCAAAACTTCTAGGAGGCAAACAGAAAGACATCCCAGTCAGATTCCTGAACACCTGAAGTGGCTCCATTCAATGCAAAGGAGCAATGGCTCTATTCTGAGACCCTCCTGAGTCTCAGAATAGAGGTGCTATCCTTTAAAGGTGAGAGCCCAGACAAAGGCAGAGGCAGAGGCTTTGGCAACCGTATCCCTGCCTGCTGTCCTTTAAGGAAATTAGAAAAAATTTGTATGAAAAAAAAAATTGGGTTTGGAGTATAACATGCCCATCCACCATTTGAAAACAGCCCTTCAACCTTATCATCACTGACACAACCTGTCACAGTTAATCAGATCTGTCCACAAGTTACATTTAGCCATTGACCCACTGCTGCACTGTGGGTCTTAGTGTAAGTCTTAATGATAACAATGCTATTGATGAATAGCAGAGAAAATTTGCAACAGTTCTGTTGGCGTATGTGCTGCAATAGAAGCAATTGCCACAACAGACACAGATGCCACTGCTTGACTAGCTGGGCCTCATGAGGCAATGAGAGAGACAAAGAGACACTGTTGGAAAAGATTATTTCTGAGTGTATCCATGAGATACTCTGTATCTCCAGTGTCTGTATACCATGGGAGAACTGTAAGCTGTGAGAGCAGCATCAGTACATATATCAGTATGTGTGTGTGCGTGAGTGTGTGCAGAGTGAGTAAAATTTGATTTCTGTTTGTGTGCTATAAAATGATATCCATGCATGATCTATTATATGAGCAAGAAACCAGCGAAGCAGTATGGTATGTGTTTGCACATGTGAATGTGTGTGTATGGGGAATTAACAGCGATTGACAGAGGTTCGCACCAATCTTGGTTATTTCCCTGGGCTCTCTCCTGCACTGACAGGCAGCTCTTTACATGTTATTTCCCAGTGGATCCTGACAGTGATCGTGGCTCATTGCCTTGCTCTGTTACACCATGTTAGCTTCCCCAGGCTGTTCCTATGGATGACACACACATACACACTCCACACACACACACACACACACTGTATGTACATGCCCAAGAACACACTCTTCCATAGAGATACATCATGAAGCAGAAAATTATCACCTATACATTCTTATGAGCGCCACATGAAATGAAACCCTGGATGTTGTGAGCAGATGTCGTCCTTAAAGGATCATTCACAGTTAGAAAAACAAAACAAACATCAGAAATTAGAGTATTGTATGCAAAATAAAATTTAATGCCTCTCATTCAGGAAGGGGTTAGATTGAAAGCATATGGCAAATAGACTGGTGCTTATATAGTGCTTTTCTACTCTTACTGAGCAAGCAAAACACTTTGACACTACAAGCTGAATAGAGTGCTTATGTAATGCCTCCAGTATCCTCTAGATGTGCCTTGTGGTTACGTTCATTTCGGTTTCTTTGGCGATGACTCCCAGAAGTGTCCTATCATATATCCAAATCATCTGGAACTGATGGAGCAATGCCTCCGCTTTAAGGCAGCACTTTGCATCTTCAAACTTGTGCCACAGGCCAGCTAATCAAATCGGACTTTTAAAGTATCAACAGAGAGCAAGGTGGGTTTGCAGCGCATCATTTCACATCAAAATTGGGGAGAAGGGAGAAGTTTGATCACTATGGTTGAGTAATCGCTTGGTTTTATATAATCAAAGTCAAAAACAGCTAATCATGCTCATGTGAACTGCTAATTACTAATTATTATAGTTATTACTATAATGTTCACCTCAGCCGAGACCACTCCTCAAATGTCAGGAACCCTCCTCATCAATGATTCCAGGAGATTTGCTCGCATGGTTGAAGGTGACCTCAGCCACACTACAAAGGGAACAAAATCTGGTAGCTTTTATCTATGATCTGATTCTTTCAGGTTTTACCTGCAGATACAATCAAAACATCATTTAGACTGAGCTGTAAATTCAGAGCTTTCACCTCTTGGACCCCCTTTCGGAGAATTCCATGTTAGATGGGTTAGTGTGTCTCATCTGGCTCCTGGCTGGGTTACTCAAGGCAAACAAGGGTTACGGCCCCAGCATACTCGCTGCATTGTTGCTTCATGTGCCACCAGTAACGTCATCACACAGCCACAGCCTGTTATAATCACCATATGGCACAGGTAGCCACTGCAGTATTCTCTAAACACTAGGTATCCCACCCAGACAATAACTCCACATCAGTGCTGATATATATTAGGGGAAATTATGTGATGCCCTGTTGAATTTGTAAGTTTCCTCACTTAAAATTGTAATTTGTAATCTAATTTTTATGGTAGTTTCATTTAATGGAGAGAGACAGAATATCAACCAAAAATCCAGAAAAAAAAACATAAGCTATAAATTGATTTCCATGTCATTGAGTGAAGTACAACCCAGCTAGAATTCTGGCTCCCATAAATTGGCTGTATGTCCATGTGGCACTCTGATTAATCAATTACAGATACTCCTGATCTCAAATCATTATATGGATAAACCTGTCCACAGAGTCAGTTTCTTCCATTCCAACCTCTCCACCACTGTGTGCAAGACCAAAGAGCTGTCAAAGGACATCAGGGACAAGATGCACAAAACTGGAATGGATTTCAAGACAATCAGCAAGAAGCTTGATGAGTGATGAACTGTTTGTGCAGTTATTCAGAAATGGAAGAAATATAAAATGACAGTCCCGCCACCCTCAGTCTGGAGCTCCATGCAACATCTTGCCTCATGGGGGCAGGATGACCATGAGAAAGGTGGTGGATCAGCCCAAAACTACATGGGAGGAGCTTATTAATAATCTGAAAGCAGTTGGGACCACAGTCCCCAAGAACACCACCGGTAATAATAACCCAAAACATATCACCAATGCAACAAAGGAGCGGCTAAAGAAGAAGCACACTGAGGACATGGAGTGGCCTAGCCACTCCGGTCTCCAGACCTCAATCCTATAGAAAATCTGTGGAGGGAGCTGAAGCTTTGAGGTGACAAGCAGCAACCAGGAAACCTAAAGGATTTAGAGAGTTTCTGTGAAGAGGAGTGAACCAAAATCCCTCCTAAGATGCATGCAAACCTGGTGACCAGCTAAAATGTCTTACCACTGTGCTCACCAACAAGCACTTCTCTACTGAGTACTAAGTCATGTTTGCTTGGGAATCAAGTGCTTATTTTACTCAATGACATGCAAATCAATTTATAATTTTTAATGTAATGTGTTTTTTTTTTCTAGAGTTTTGGTTGATGTTCTGTTTCTCTCCATTAAAACAAAACTAAAAAAATTAGAGACTGTTCACTTCCTTGGAAGTGAGTAAATTTACAAAGGCAGCAGGAGTTTAAATAATTATTTCCCCACTGTAGGAGAAGAAGGAGTCAAAACCGGAAGCAAATAAAATAAAAAAATAAAAAAGTTTTTTCCACAAAGTCTTATCTTTTCAAACTGTTGCAGCATCTCTCTCTATATAATCGGTGAATTTCCGAGCTTCTGTACTGACATACTGTATCATTAAAACAGCAGTAAAAACTGAGACAATGGTACAAGTAGGGATATAACTGTCTCCAACCCAGCTGCAGCGGCACAACATGGCAGGTTACAAAAATTGTTGCACTTCTGGCAGAACTGGCAGCTTGTGACAACAGCTGTGATGTCAATTTGATGTCAACTTTGTCGTACAGTACCATTCACCAGGCGCTGAATGGCGAATAAAATGGGGCCCTTAGGTGTCCGAAAAGGAGCAATTCAAGAAAATCGATGTCTGCGGAAAGCTTGGATTGTCTCAGTTAGGCACAGAACTATGATCTTCTTAAGTGAAGCCTAAGAGAAACATTCATCCTGAGGCAAAAAGGCCTGAGGCAAGAGTTTGGAGCAAGACAACTGAAGAAATCTTGTGAGGCGGCAAATTTCAAAGAAAGCTTGAATAATTTGGCCTTTGGATAACAAGTATATTCTCCTGAAGACAGGCCTGAAGAACTCGCTCAAAGGCAAAAAGGCTTTGAGTGAGGCAAGGGTCTGGAGCAAGAGCAACTCAAGAGTCCATTATTAAGTCAGAAGAAAGCTCAGTTTGCTTGGATTAGAGATACCAGTACAAGTAGGCATCTAACTGTCAATATTAGGCTACGTTCATACTGCAGGCCTTAATGCTCAATTCAGATTTTTTGTGAAATCCGATTTTTTTGGCATGGTCATTCACATTTCCAAATATAGGCGACTTGTAATGCCTAAAAGTGACCCGCATGCACAGTAGAGGACGCAACAATGTCACACGTGGCAAACGTGCTCAGTGTTTGCAGAAGTAAGTTTGCTTTTCCTCCCGCTTAGCAGGACGCAGAACGGTGACGTTTGTCGAGTATCAATGACCTGCAGGTTGGATGAATGCGACCTGTACAGACACAGGTCACATTTGAAAAGATCAGATATGTATCGGATTCAAGTGGCCTGGGTCGCATTTGTAAAAATTGGATCTGTGTTGTTCAGACTGTCATGAAAAGATCAGATACAGGTTGCATAAGGGCAAAAAATATCAGATTTGGGTCACTTCAGGCTGCAGTGTGAACGTAGCCATATATTCCATTCTCATCTTCAAACATTGCCTCTATCAATGACAGCGATGATGCTTGGCAACAACAATTAAATCAACTGCTTTTTCAAACAAGCAATTCCTCGTGCTACTATGTCTGACAAATCAGTCAGAGTGAGACATTCCACATTTCGAGAGTTAGCTTTGCAACTACAGTTTTATAATATCCAGTAGACCTGACAGTTGAAACTAAAAAGATTAGGCTATTCTGTAATAAAGTGTTATAATCCTTTCAGGGAAAATACACCAGAAAACAGAATTGTGCCCCTTTATCTCAGACTGTCCAGTCATGATCAGAAGCAACATTTGCCCCCGAGCTGCAGACCACAGAACCAAATCTCAAATCTGTGACATGCTCAAAGGGTGATTCCTGCTCCGGCTTTGCTGGCAATGGCTGTGTGTTCTGTTTTTGCAAATCCAGTCCTATTTTGATGTGGATGTTCACTGTAACAGACTGCTTTGAAGTCAGGGTTGGCTGGCAGAAACAGCCAAACTGGCACCCTCCCCTCCTCTTTTGGCATGCCGAATTCTCCATAAACAGTGTCTTTGAATGCAGACTGTGGCAACTAACAGACTGACACCTTGCTGTGTGTGTCTTTCATCATGGGGAAAGAGAGATCAGCCTAACTGGTTTGCTGAAGTAAATCTGCAGTTTCAACCAAAAGCAAGCTTTCTCTCCATCCAGGCATTCATATAGAAGCAACACAATTAAGAAATGTCAGCTGTAATATGAAATACTACTCTAACCCTAACTCTGCCCGTAATTTCTACATGGTGGGTGTTAAGAGGTAATGAACACCCAAGGATTAAAGTGGAACAATCAGGAAAGGCATTCTGGCACCTTCAGTTAATGTGCATTTAAATCAGGTAGTTCAACACCAAATGCTGTCAAACTAGATCATGTGCAGTCATTTAATTTTTATGTCCTGCTGACCACTGTAATCAAAGTTAATTTAGACGATATTCCAAAGTACAGTAAATAAGTGAGTAGAAGCATCTCAATATGACTGCTAACAGAACTTTGAATATCACTTTGGATTTAATTTTATGATGTTCTTTAGTAACCTAAGCAAAATCCTCATGCTTTACACAAGCCAGGGGTTTGAAACCAGCCTTGTTATGTCAGTTAATATCTGCTTATTTTACAATAGAGTTGGCTAAATGCACAAAGAGCAGTAAGCTTCAAAACCAGCACATCAGCTGTACACCAGCCTGTACACAAAGAAAATGAATCCAAACCTTTTAATAGAAATTATGTGACTTTTTTCTTAGTGAGTTATTTCCCCCGACTACACTGCTACACCAAAACGTAGGGTTCTCCCCACCTGCTGAATCCCCCTTCAGCCCCTATGAACTCTGAATGTGTTACGCTTCTATCTCTCCAGCTGGCGTCTTTTCTCCTTGAACATTAAACTATCCTCTCTCTTGCAGACTGCCCAGAGGTCACGTTCTCGCTGTCCATGAGCTGACTTGTCTTCTAATTGCCAAATGTTCCCATCAGATTAACGAGTATCTAAACCGAACACCTTGGCACAGAGAGACAGCTGGAAAAGGCAGTTTTCTTGATGCCCTGTGGGCCCTGTTGCATTCACACTCCAACCCTCCCACTGTGACGAGATCAAATGAAACAGATTTCTTCCTTTTCCAAATTTCTACATCAGCATTCTTTATGCACAGTTTACCTGTTAGGACTTTTTACAAGGTGCCAAAGGCAAATGATAACCACATATAATATGTTTACATAAAACAACCAATGTAGCCACACCATTTGAAAGGTCCAAGCAATTTCATAATTTAGAAATTAATAATTTTTTTTTTTTTTTTTAACTGGCAGGGGTAATGTTACCATGGAAACATTGATTCGAGCAGCACTTGCTTTCTTGACCTTACAGGCTGTTACTGAGCCAATATTGCAAAGATTCATCAGTGTTCCTACAAACCAAAGGCCACCAAAGAAGCAGAAACATGACTGACAGGAAAACGTATCAATGGGATACTTAGTATCTGCTGAAAGTACATGTCAGCAATTTACACAACACAGCGCTAAAAAAACCTTAAAGTGGACCGATGACCTTTTTCATTATTTTCTGTCATCTATATAGAGTTAGGGTCACAGTGATAATGCTCTAGAGAGCTTAGGCTGCACATTGGCCAACAACACACCAGTACCACAATTTCTATTATTCTGTTTCATGAAGCAAGCAAAAATAGAGTTGTTCCATTTCTGAGTATAAGGCCACTGCTACTGTACCTTTAGGTCTACTGTGGCTTCAAGTCAGTGGATAAGCTACATTAAGTCAAAGTGTCACTTTAGCTAACAGCATTTCTTCTGGTTGTTGTTTTCCTCAGTATCAATGTTCTCACCATTTCCCATTTACATACTCTAACACTGGGCCCTTAACATTCAAAATAATTTATTCATCTAAATTCCTTTCATTGCCAAAATAACCATAATGTTTGTAGGCTATGTGCTCAAACTCATGTCAGCACTGTGACATGAGGTCCACAAAGGAAATGGGAAATCCTAAAGCCTTTTTCACTCCTTTTATGCTCATATTACTCATGGTCAAGGTCCACGTATGTGCAGGTAAAAAAAGTTCAGGCTTGTCCATTTCAGATTGTTTTTGTTGTTTGTTTTTTTTTTTTTTTTTTTTGAAAAAAGACACTATTTATTGATGAAATGTCAGTTTTACCAGATTGAAAAAAAACCCTCTTGTGTGGTTTTTGGCAGTTACAATAAATGACATATTTCCATCATTAAAAATAAAACAGTCACAAAAATTAAAAAAAAAAAAAAAAAACCCAACACTATACAAATTATTGTTCTTAATTTAACAAGAGAACTGACCAGGGATTAGAGACTTTCAGGCTGGTCTAGTGAACATTAAGGATTTTCTAACCTGCAAACTGTTCTCAGTTCAGACTTAAGACCGCCACATATTTCAATTACACAGTACATTTGTACTGTATGATTTAAACAAACAAACAAACAAAAAACCCTTCATTGTAAGAATAATGATTACCCTTCATTTTCATTTCAGGAGGAAAAGAAAAATGCTCCACATGGTTTGGTTCAATATCTTAAAAACACTTCCTTACAATTCATTTGGTCAGCAGTGTGTTTAAATACACTTTCTGTAGTGGGAAATGTTGAATCAGTAAAACCTCCATGTATTATAAATATGAGCATCACCAAAATCCTACACAACAAACAGCAGAGCTCGACTGATATCTAGTATATAGGCCGATATTTTTTTTTTCTTTCAGACTCACAAAACACTTCCCAAACACTTTTTATGTATACTTATTTGAGTCCTTACTAAGATAATATCACAATGCAGTTTAAAAAAAGAATCTTGTTTTATTGTCATGACAAGTTTATGCTCATTTATGCTCTGCCAAAGTCTACTCGGATCAGCTGGATGTTTTTGCTGCGTTCCAAACACGCAGGGAAGTTGCAGAGTGGTATCTGGTAGACAAACAATGCAACATCATCATTCACAATGTGGATGAAGGGTCTTTCTCCCATCTCTTCTAACTTAATTTTCATTTATCTGCCATTAAAAATGCTGATACCAACAGATCGACAAATAGCTAATATCGGCCGATATACTGGCCCTTGCTGATATATCGGTCAGGCTCTGAAATTCAGTAGCATAATAATTAACAACAAAGATTTGCTGCTTGAATAGTTCCCCATTCAACAACCTCAGTGAATATGGCATCTAAAGGGTTTTCATCAAGTCTATGCTGGGAGTTCATTATAAAACAACCTTATTAAGAAAAAAGTAAAGTCTAATATTACTAAAGAGCTCACAGATAAAGTGAAGCTAGATTACAATCAAACTAATGACAGCTTTTCTTCACTAACAGTACACTACAGTTAAAGACCTTCGGATTCCCGGAGGAAATGCAGCCTTTTTACTTCGTTTAAAAATCCCCACTGTCTGGATGGAATAAGGGATGGAATTTACATAATTCATGATGCTACTTGTTCAACTAACTCTAAAAAACTAATAATATAATTCCTTTGACATTGAGTGCAATTTTTAGCCATTTCAAACTGAACGTCTAAGAAAACCAAAAACTGACTGTAAATTATACTTGTCTAATCTACTTATTTAGCAGCACAGCTGTGGTATTTATCTTGGATTTTTATGTTTACAACATTAATGTGAGAAACAGAGATTGGGGTCTACACCGACTCCCCGAGAAACAGACTTTTAAATAAATCAAAAGGTAAACAAAAAATAAAAGACAATTTCCCTGTCATAAAAAAACCCCTAATAGTGCAGTTTTTCTAACAAATTACAACATAGTCAGTGCTTTTATACCCTCACATATGTGGAAACATAATTACATGGAAATTACACTGGAGAAGAATAATTAATTATTGTAGGAAAAAGTTCAATACAAAGAAGGATTATTGTTTCTGTTTTAAGGTCATTTTTTCATGTTCTTGTCTATGAATTTCATTTATATCCATATAAGATGCTGCTTGTTGTACATCTATGTCTTTGTGAATTGTATGGGTGGGTGTACCAGACCCCAGAGGCCTGTACAATGAAGCACGATTTAGTCTTATAGAGATGACTTCAGGGTTAACCCGAGGTTTCTGTACTATGAAGGTAATTCACTTCTTACCAGGGTGTATCGCCCTGGTATCTTGTGCTGCAAACCTAATTTGCTCCAGAGGAGGTTATGCTCCAGGTTAGAGATCAGCAGGTACAAAACCACTGCCTACTGACCAATTAATTCTCTGGAAAATCCCTGAGACCTCTGAGCACAGACAGTAGGAGGTTCAAAAGTTTTTTAATAGCATCTAATTTCTTTGTGCTTCCCCGCTAAGCATCAATAATTAATGGAGATTGTTAGATGCAAGTTTATTCCTTGATTTCTTTTTTCTTCTGTTGGCAGCAAACAATTTTACAACAATGTTTTTGTTCTATGAACATCAATAATTAATCCTAAAACAGGGCACCTCTTTGTAACTGCTGATCTTATATCAAATTTGCACATAGACAAAGCCTACTGTATGTTTGAATTCTGTTTTTAGATTTAATCCAAGGCTGCAGCTAAACGTATA
Organism: Archocentrus centrarchus; assembly: GCF_007364275.1. Lineage (NCBI taxonomy): Eukaryota > Metazoa > Chordata > Actinopteri > Cichliformes > Cichlidae > Archocentrus > Archocentrus centrarchus. The sequence goes on along the minus strand of NC_044369.1, from coordinate 27,538,280 downwards.
AAAAAAATAATATGGTCTTTTAAACATGAATTGAATGAAATACTTAATTATAATCCATCCAGTTCTCCGGTGTCTTAATGAGAGAGCTATGATATTGATAAATCTGTTAACTTACACAGTCGGTATTCTTGCCAGCTTCCTTTCCTGACTCCAAATGGGTCAAACTTTAGAGATATAGTACCCTGGGTATCTTGAACTCGCTTCATAGTACAGACCTCAGAAAGAACAGTTAAGGCTAACCTTAGCTAAGGCTTAATAAAACAAACAAACAAACCCACATTTACATTACCACAACGCAGAGATCAGTAGAAAAGGTGCAACTAAATTTTGGAGATAAAGAGAAACAATCTTCTTAGTACGTCTCTACATCATACCATACCTGAACATATGAATACCCTCCCTTTTTGAACAGACTGTTAAGAAATAACGGAGCCCTTATATGTAAATCTTTGCGACCCGGTGCTGAGCACTGACTATAAAACTATATATCAAAATAAACCAAACCAATCAACCATATTTGCACTGCCACACAGAAAGAAAACAACCCAGAGCTTTATATTTACATATCTGAATTTTTTTCTTTGCCTATAGAGCAAGTTATTAAAAAAAAAAAAAAGAACATTGGCTACTATACTTTATACTTTCCATTAAATAATTTAGGTATCATGTGTCTACTAATGTAGGATAGACTCTCTTACCATCTGGGAAAAGTACGACTGAAATCAATTTTAACTCGCTGTGACTGAATGGTATAAAATGTTTATGAAAAGCTAATCGGTGGTCTGCAGTAGCAGAAATACTGAGCTGGGTGTGAGCAGAAATGCATACAATTACAAACCCACAGCTTTAACAGTTAGGACTGTGACATAACGGGAAAAACTTTGGTCAGCAACCCTGACTGCAAGAACTTCTTTTATCTTCTTTAAAAACTTTTTCTAAAATTTGGGTTTGACTGGGATTCATCAGTTTTTGTTCTTCATGTGCATTTTCTTCCTGGTTTGAGGTTAAACAGATCATTTTAAGGATCCAGAAATCATTGCGTTTATCTGTATTCTCTTTGAAAACAATGTACACAAATTGCAGGTACATACTTTATATGAGAACATACGAGCCCGTTATTGGAATTTTTCAATCTTTTGTTAAAAAAAATCCACAAGACATCCTCGTTAATCTTGTGGTTCGAGCCGATTACTTCCACCGTTTCTCACTTGCACTGAAAACTGGAGCAGTGCAATAAATGAAACTGTCCTGCGCTCCTCAGACGCCACAGTCACTGGTTCTGTCTTGGAGTTTGCGAGTCAGGGTGAGGACGGTGGAGAAGGTGGCAACAGAAATGTGGAAAAGGAGCTGCCACACATTTCTCAAGCCGTGCAGGTGCAAGTTGCATAGGACGATCACGCTTAACAGAGTGAAGCACTTCAGTTTCTTCAGAGATGAGTGGAAAAGGTAGAGGTGGCACTGAAAAACACAGCAAGCAAATGCTAGGAGAAATGCCACAACATTCCAAATGCCTTCATAATCATCCTGGAACGTGTACTCTATGAGGTGCACGCCACGGATAACATTCAAAGATGCACACATGATATTAAGGACGAGAGAGAGGATGCCCGGCGCTGTCACTGGTTCCAGTCTCTGATTTTGACTAGCTCCAGGATTCTGCTCCATATGCCCATTTGCAGTGCCATTAGTAAACTCCACCTCATCCAGGTTTATTACTTGAGGTGGATGGATCCTCAGATCCTCCTGGACTTCTGCCAAAGTCACCTCTAGGGCCGGGCCACCGCTGTGGTTGTACTGCTGCTTCAGCTTCTGAATAGTGCTGTCAAATTCCAAAAATGTTTGTTTTTTCTACCCTTGGCTCTGTGTGATGTTACTATCCGTCATATGATTCTTTCATGCACACAGCATATGATCATTTCTGGCTTCGAGTACAGTACATTGGAATGAAATTTGCTGAACTCAAATCAAAAGAACACAATGATGTTATTAAACTGTACCAATACAGATATGAGGTCAGGCTAGCAGTATGGGTCGTGGTGGGCTCAGGTGTCCAAAATGTGCATGCTGCTAACCAAAATCAAAAGTTAAAATCTTTTTCATGAGTCGGTGGAAATACAACTTAAAAAGTATCAGTACCATTTCAAACTTGTCGAGGGGGTAGGAACCCTATAGCATGTCTCCAAAGTCACTGCACACCCCCTTATCTAGTTGTGTTCTGGAACTACACAGAGCTCTGGCTGGAGCAGGAAGACCCCCCCCCCCCCCCCCCCCCCCATGATCCCTGACCTATTTTTTTATGTCAGGGATCATGTACAAAAACGGTATTCCAGTGGCATTTGGTGGCTTACAGAAAGTTTTGGTTTTTTTATGCATTTACCATTAGCTGCCAATAAACATCAAGGAAGGAATTTTTACTTAAAATGCAGAAAAATGTCCCCTTGTTATATGTTATATGGTAACCTTAAATATTACTGCTGTAGGTGTTTAAGGTTGATCTCATTTTACATATTTTGCATTCTGTTGAATCTACGGTAATGCATCATATTCTATAAAATCATATGTTTATAGTGTGCCTGTCCTGTGAGGACCATGTATCTCATAAAACAAATATTTTAATGAGTTCAGAAAAACAAACCTACAGTCTGATTTAAAATTATTAAAATGTAAAGCAGACATGGTCAAAGTTGATGTCTCCTGTTCATGATCTGATCTCTGTTATGGATGTCATTGCTAACATGCTAAAGAAAAAAACTTTCTCTAAGGTAACAAATCACAGAATAATTTGCTCTTTTAGTTGCTAATGTTCCCCCTGTTTTCACACATATCTTTGCATGTGCATAAGAACAAACAAATTGTAACTGATCTCAGAGCAGCGAAAGTAGAGCCAGGGACAGCTTGTGTAGCATGTTAGTCTCCCATTAATGATTATAGTTTTACCCACTTTATTATGTGCACACAGTGAAAGAAAGAAAGAAAGACTCTGGACTTTTTGCCTTTGTTAATGGAACAAAGAATTACAGAAACTACAGATTCCAATGACTTAAAGTCAAGCTAGCTTCCAGAGCGACTAGCCAGCTGTGGCCATAAGATGATGGTAATTCACAGTATGGCTGCGAACAGGCAATTAGCGAACCTTTATGAGACAGAATGCTGCTTGAATTACTAAAAGAATGATCCCTTTTACTTTATGATTTAATTGAGGTCTGTTTTGAAATTTCACTGGGCAAGCACTTCTTGCCTTGCTTGTCCTGACGTATCCAAGGGGTATAGTAATTTAAGAGAGAGCAAAATGACTGTCAACTTTCAGACTACTAAACTGCAGTTTTCATCAGGAACCTTTTTATATGACCTGAAGTAGAAATGAGATTTAATGTATAAAAGATAAATCTACGGAGAGATTAAATGTACTAATTAAACACCAACCTGCTTGATCATTATAACCGTACGCTAGGGATGGGCGATATATTGAGTTTTTAAGAAATATCGATATATTTTCATCCGGGATATAAGATGAGACAATATCTTTTACATCGATATACTCTATGTCGCGTTACAATCATATTTGTAGCTCCACCAGTTCACCTTTCTCTTCTCCCAATTTGTCTCTGCACATCTTCACACTGGCCCATCTCTCTCCCTCACTGCTTCACCTGCAAATCATGCAGGAAATGACAGCATGGAGAAATAAACAGACGCGAAGCTATTGAAGAGGAGCTGGTTAGTAAAAAGAAAAACAATGCTCAATTATTTGGAGATGATTCAGATTGAAAGTGTCAGATGAGCAGCAGAATAATGTGTTCTGTAGACAATGCCGCAAACAAGTCCCAACAAAAGGTCAGAGCACTCATCTTTTCCACTATGCATACCAATGCTAATGCTAATGGCTGCATCGTTAGCTAACGTTACGATAACAGCTGAAGTCCTCAGCCGATGTAACATCATCTCAGCCAGGCAGGCGCAGCTAGCTAGAACCCTGCTGACTGAAGGATGGACTTTTGTTCAGTCTGTTTACATGTTTTGTTATTTGCACAGAGTAGTAGATGTACAGGAGTACACACAGGAGGAAGCACTGTGGTGAAGCCTGCTTCACTGGAGACTGTTTTTTTAAAGAATAATCAGTCTTTTGCTATTTTTGCTCTGTAGTTTTTCTGTTTACATTTTAATTTCACAGCTGTGAGTCTTTTGATATGGAGGAAATAAGCATTAATTTTTTTGAGGAGCATTATTATTTAATATGTCAATAGTTGATTTTTGAGCAATTTCTCATGTACATCTACAGCTGAATGTTAATAATAGTGTCTGTGTGACATTTGGGACATGTAGCTTTGACTCAGAAGTGCCTTTTTTGTTTATACCTTTGTGAAGAAAAAATATTATATTACAATGAAAAGTAGTCTGTGTGCAGCTTATATAACAGTCTTCATGTAGCGCAACAATTCATCTTTTCAGATCCTCAGAGAGTTCTTTGCCATGAGGTGCCATGTTGGAACTTTCAGTGACCAGTATGAGAGAGTGTGAGAGCTGTACTACAAAACTGAACACACCTGCTCCCTATGCACACCTGAGACCTAGTAACACTAACGAGTCACATGACATTTTGGAGGCGAAATGACAAGCAGTGCTCAATTTGGACATTTACGGGTGTAGTCTCTTAGGGGTGTACTCACTTTTGTTGCTGCTAGTTTAGACATTAATGGCTGTATATTGAGTTATTTTGAGGGAAGAATAAATTTACACTGTTATATAAGCTGCACACAGACTACTTTTCATTGTGTCAAAGTGTCATTTTGTCAGTGTTGTCCCATGAAAAGATATCCTTAAATATCTGCAGAAATGGGAGGGGTGTACTCACTTTTGTGATACACTGTATATTGTATATCGCCATTCAGCTAAAAAATATCTAGATATCATTTTTGGTCCATGTCGCCCAGCACTACTGTACACTACTGTATGCACAAAGTAGCAGTGACTTTTTTCTTTTGGCATTAAAGAAAAATCAATGGAAATCAACAAGCCCTCAGAGACTTCACCTTGTCAACTGTAATCACTTCGCCAAGGGAAATATTCATAAACTAAACATACTCACAAAGAAATAGTGATATCTCTGATGTTTGAAGCACTGCGTCCAGGGGATTGCCGATGGGAACAGTCAGTGTGCCTGATCATCTCTAATCAAGATGGGACTTAAGACATTCTTAATGTGATAAGACCTGTACTGTGGGTTGTGTGAAACTGCCACCAGCATCATCCAACATCATCACTGACACAGCAAATGAGTACAAAAGAAAAAAGGAAAAAAAAGCTGCAGTTAAAACCAAACATCGGCAATTATCTGAAATGTTTTCATTATGTAAAGCTACTGCAGGGAAGTGGCAATAAAACCAAAAATGACCTGAAATGAAAAAGGAGGCAGGGCGAGGATCACCCCTGAAATCCTCCAGAGCATGCATTGTGCAGTTGAACAACAGACACAGTGGAGTCAGGATGATGGATGAGGAGCCAGCAGGGGTTAATTAACACACGGATTGATTCTGAGCCAGTCCAGCTATATACTGAACACCACCTCTATTAGCCTCGGGTTCCTGGTGCCAGAAAACCATGTTGACTGTTTGCTTCATTGAGATTACAATCAATTGTATCATCCTATGCACTTTTTTCACTGTGCTGTTGTGCTAGGGCACCTTCAGCATGAGATAATTCCTCATTTGTACAGTTCACTGGAGCTTGGTGGCTCTGCATGCTAAACTCTAGGTGAAACATACAGAACATGTATTCATGCTGAGCTCAGCAATTGATGAGGGTCACAGCAAATGCCAAAGCTTGCAAATCAAGGCAGCCTTTGTAATCAAGTAGCATTTTTCACCAGGGTGAAGTAAGATGCATATGTTGCAGTCCATCTTCTAAACACTGTAGTGACACCCGCTGTGACAGTGCTGCGGAGTCTAGTGTAAATGTAGCTGGATTCTCCACATTTCTCTTTTTCTAAATCCTCACAAATTCTCCTTCACACCTCATGTTTGGCCAACGTTTGCCTGATCTTGTGTGTGTCCTGTGTTCCCCGTACCTTTCAATATTCTGTTACCATGCTTGAATCCAATACGCCATTTCATTTGATGAAATAGAGCTTTTTTTTTTTAAGATTCATATTGTGTGCTTTATGTTACTGGGAACTCGGTACTTATGGATATAAAGCTGACACCCAATTATTGCCTATAATTCCCTACAGCATTCCTATAAATACTTTGTATATGATGGATGAGTAACAGAGCTGAAGACAAGTGCACCAAGAACACTAAGTGGAATGTGCGACTGTACTTCATCATCACTGTATCACTCTTCCTGGTGTGAGACTAGGAGGAAACACAAATCCCTTTGGGGTTGCATTAGAAGGACATCTGGCCTAAAAATAAGGCCTGCCCCATCAAATATCTGTTATAGCAACTTCTTTTGGATAAGAGAGCAGCCAAAAGAAGCTTCTTATTAAGGCAAGTAATCCAGTTGAAATCAGTGCGAATGTCAAGTGCCTTCCCTATAACAAAACACTTTACTTACTGTGGAGGAATTTGTCTATTCTGTCTCAAGTTAATTATTTCCCACTTAATCTCCTTATCTTTTTCTGCATTTTGTCTCCAGTGCTGTCACACTTGTCTCCTAGAAAAGCTTGATCCACCCCCCCCTTTCAGGAGACTCAACCTTTCCTTCACACAGCCTTCATTTTATTATTCATCAACCCTGTTTCTGTTTGATCTGCATCACTGCCTGCTCACCACTTTGCATCTGCCATTTTCCTTCCTTTTCATGTCTGATATTAATTCTGCCCCAGTCACCTGTTTGGCAGTTGATCTGGGCTTGGAGTGTCTTTTGCCTTTCCCCAAACTCATCATCTTCATCAGTCCTGCCATTTCTCTCTCCTTCATCAGACTATGACCTCACCCCCCTTCCATTCATTGTCCTGTGGCTTTGTTTGGCCCTTTCCTCTGAGGTTTTTACCCATAAATCCAAAGCAGACCTGTACAGTACATGTCAGAGGTATTAAAAATCAATGAGACCAACTTGGGCTTCATGCAGAGGCACACTTTGCCAAATATTACTTTCACTTTCACCTTTTTCTGCATTTTAACATCTGTGTCTACAGCTAAACCTGCTTTCTGCCACTTGAAAATCGAATTTCCCACATTTCATCAAGAGAAAGTGAAGAGAAACCCTTTCTTCTCTCTTCTCGATGCATTTCCTTTCTATTCACTGTCCAACATCATTAGCTTCCCTCTCCATCCAGCAGCTCCCCCCAAAAGCCAATTGTTTTGCTCCATCCACTGAACACCATAGCGGCAGTAACAGATGAGGGTGTATTGCGGCTCTTCAGCGTGAACAATTATTCACATGACAGCTCTGTTAAACCTGTGAATGCCCTGTACTTGTCAAAATCTCAGTGTGATCCAAAGTCACGCTCAGTGAGGAAGCACCAGCAAGAGCACACTGTTAGCTGATCTGCTCCCCTCCAAATCCATCCTGAAGTGTGCATGAAATCCTGATGTGCGGTGTCACCTCAGAGTTTTTTGAACAAGTATTCTCTTTATGAAAGGCAATTTAAAAAAAATGGATACCTAGCAGAAAGTAAAGGGTGTGGAGAAAAGTGGGTTCCTCCATTACTGCCAGGGGTGTGTTGACCTACAGGAGGCCACAGGGGCAACAGTGACCCCACCCAAGTTGGACTTTCCTTTACTGCCAATAATTATCTACCAGTGCAAAGTTAAGACTACAACTTTTAGCTTCTTAATGGTTGGAAATCACCCAGTATATATATATATATATATATATATATATATATACAGTAAGCAGAATAACAACTAAAACAACAAAAGCCAATTTTGTTCCGATTTAACTAAGATGAGAAACTGAGAATTCAACAATCTAAACAGCATCAACCTGGCACTAAGGCTTCTCTGTTGCTGTCACAATGCAACCACTGAGTCAGCATGCGTTTCATATGGAACACAGCACTCCTAAAAGACATTTAGGAACCACTGCTCGGCTTTCTTTCTTGCTCATGCCAGTAAGCTAAAAATAAAGCTAAAACCAGTAAAGATTTACTAATTGTTTTTAAGGCTCTTAATGGGAAGACTGCAGCTTATATTACATTCACCTCTCAGCTCTCTTAGATCCACTGGCAAAGATCTCTTACCAAGGTCCTACAGTCATGCCTGAAACAAAAAGCCTTTGCAGTCATTGTTCCATGGCTGTGGAATCAGTTACAGCTTATCACAATAAAAGCGTTGCTCTGTTTTTAAGTCTAGGCTCAAAGCCTCTGGCCTATATCTGAAACTCTGTCATCTGCTGTCCTCTGATTTTTGAGGTTATGCGTCTGCTTATTGTTGAAGGCCTCTTAATTCTGTATGTGAGCACTTTTTCTCTTTTTTTTAATGTAATTACATGCTTGCGTGTATATAGTTAAACATGCTTTGTACAGCACTTTGATGACTGAAAGCTGTGTTTAAATGTGCTTTATAAATAAATCTGACTTACTTACTTATGCAGAGCAGGGCTAGCTTTATCTGGCAATAGACTCGAAACAGCCTAAGACTTCAGAAACAGCTGGTGTCTCAATCACTTATTAACAGGTGGATCTTTCTCATTAAAGAAATAAAACAGGGTACAAACACGTCGTTATTTTACAAAGGTAACTACACAGCTGTAACGTGATTTTTTGCTGTGCCTGGCCCCCTGGAGTAAGTTAACCTAATGTTAAGGAGGAGTCTTTTAAGAAGTTTAGAGTTGCCAGGTTGTGGAAAATTGCTCATGTGCATCAACTCTCTTTCTTTTCAACATCCTGAAAGTTGTTTTTATTATTTATTTTTAACTGATCTACTTTAATATTTCACGCCAAAGAACATTTTCATTTTTTCCACTAATTAAGCTAACTTATAACAGTTAAATTTTTATGAATGGTACCTTATTAAAAAGTTATTTTGACAAAATTAATAACATTACTACAAACAGTAAACTAAGAACCTGGTCCAGCTACACGTGCAAAGTAACTAAACTGCTATAATTTAATAGAAATCAGAACTGAGGGGGTAAATGATGTTAGTTTGACATTTCAACCTTTGCAACATTTCCAGGGCAACCTTTCCATCATATCTGCACCACAGGGCTTTCCCATCTATCAAAGGTGCACCAAGGGAGCGTCTGGCTCGTTCCAAGCTTTAATGACTCATTAGAGGCCGCTGTTACATGGGAGGAGAGCCACTCAAGCTAAGTGAGACCGTTGAAGCGCTCAGTCATAGAACTCAGAGGAGGTTGCAGTTCACCTTGTATTTTAATTAAAATGGCTTCATAATCACTTCCATGAGTGCTCCCATAGGTGTGTGGTTACATTTTATGTGAGGAACAGTTTGATTCTGGTAGGAAGTGTCCCAAATGTAATTATGCCCCACAACGAGAAGAATATGGGAATCTACTTATTATCAGCAGAAAAATGTATTATTCCAAATAGACAAATGTGTTTTTATGAGTTTCTCACTATCAGAAAATGTACCCTATCCAAACAAGTCTAAGAAATGACAAATTACCTGAGATAGAAAAAAATGAACTTGAAATTCAAAGAAAATGACAGTCCACAAACCAGGGGTGGACAGCACCAGGCCTCGAGAGCCCCTGTCCTGCAGGTTTTAGATGTGTTCCTGATCCAACACACTTGAGTCAAATATAGAAGTCATTAGCAGGACCTTGACTGCATACTGAGGAGGTAATTCAGCCATTTGATTCAGGTGTGTTGGATCAGGGACACATCTAAAACCTGCAGTACACCGTCTCTAGAGGCCTGGAGTTGTCCACCCCTGGTCTAGGGGCTTTGGGGAAGTAACAAAAAGTGACCGGGTTGACAAAAAGAAACATGAAAGACCAAACTGCTTAAATAAAAGACTTTTTATTACTGATTTAACAAAAAGAGATGGTCAAGCTGCCATCACCTTCAAAACAAAAAGGAAAAACAGAACACAGGAATTAGTAACCCAAAACAACAAGGTAAGGTAAAAGGCCTCAATCCAAAAAACACCATCCTGTCCACTGAGCAAGAGTAAGTAGCTGCAACACAGGCCACAAACTGTACACAAAGCACTCTCTGGCAGTCACTGGCCTGGAGCTTTACTCTCTCTGGCCTTAAGTACCCCAGCTTGATTGCTGAGTTGCTTCAGCTGTACAAAAAGGGGCAGCACCTAAGACTGGAGATAGCGAGCCCAGATAGCAAGCCACACCCAGTGAGTCAGGAATCCACAGCAGGCCCTGTTAGGGCCGTAACACCCCCTCCCATGAATACAAACCAGTGGTTTTTTACAGAGGGTCACACGCACACACCATAAATGAAATATTCAAACACAAGTTGTCAGGATGCCATGCCATTTCAACAAAATTCTAAAATACCCTCACCAAACACCAAAGTAACGATTAGACATAGTTCATGGAAATTGCCAATAGCTTCTCAGTGGGCCCAAAACACCAAAGGAAGTTTGCCCAATGCTGCCAAAGTAAGGTCCCACAGGACCACCAGCAGGTTTTTGAGCCAGAGCATATAAACAACACTGGGGGTTGCAAGGAGGCCTCATGCAAACACTCTTCATTTGCCTCTCTACCAGGTCAAGGCGACTGGCCTGCTGGCTAGCCAGATCTGCAGAGCTAAATGCTGGAGGTACAGGCAACACGTCACATCGCAGATCAGGTGGACCAGGAACATGGTTAAGTGACAGCGCAGAGTTAGCCAAACTCTGACATTTACCATGTGACACTGAACCGCGACTCACTGTTTTTTCAAAGCTAGGCCCTTTCTTTGTAGGGCGTGCCTGCTGCCTATGTTTTAATTTCGGACAGCTGGCGATGAGATGATCAGATTTATGGCAAAAGAAACATGTTTTTTCACCTTTGCCACTTTGCCACTTTCAGGCTTTGCAACAGGGTCATTGCTGGCCCTGTGAGGTGCGCTATGAGAGGGGAGGTCATTTTCTGCAGCATTCATATCATGGGACAAGATAAACTCATCTGCTAGGGTGGCAGCCTGCTGCAAAGTGGAAGCCCCTCTGTTCATACAGATAAAGTGCAATACACTCAGGCACAGAGTTCTTAAAATCCTCCACAAGCATGAGCTCACACAATGAAGCCATATCAGTGTTCTAGCTAGCGGTTGATCGCCAGGCGCTGCGCCGGGCTGAGACGCCCTGGCGCCGGGCTGAGGATTTCACTTTCACTTTCGGAGCTCTGCTGTCACTGCATTTAGCAAACACGATCCCGCCCCGCGGACTCCGCCCCGGCTAGATCGCTGCTTTTCTCGCTGCTTGCGCCTGTATTATTTCAATGCAATTTGCAATCTACCACAGAGCAGGGACAGTTCACAATAGAAACGTAATTTGGAGGATGCTTGTGAATAAAAACAGCATTACAGCCTTAAGCTCACGCAGCCCCCAGTTTTTCAACAAAAAACACAACAGCAGCTGTTTTACGTGCAGTCTGTCTGAACACGGGCAGCAAGTGCAAAGAGGCAGAGCCGGGTGTTGTGCCAAAAAGTGATCGTCTGCCAAAAAGTGATTGCCAGAAAATGATTGCCCATATTTAAACTGTTGTAAATGACTTGCTGACCTATAATCTGTGAAAAACAAGTCAAACATATCTCTCATGAATGATATCAAGTCATTTTGAGTAAGAAACAACATTTCTGTCACAACGTAGAAGCTGCAATCAGTTTTTGGCAGCGACTTTTATATATTCTTTATTTATCAGGGTAAAAACTGCGATTGGCCAGATTTTTAAAGAGATATGTGGCCAAGAGGGCAGCAGAAATCAGAACAAATATGACATTACACTCTATAAAGATATTTTCAGTGACCAAAGAGGACTGGATTTATTATAATGTACGTGCAATAATGCAGAGTCATAAACATACTTGAATAACAGGTCATTTCTTCATTTTATATCTAAGCCCTTCATAAATCCTATTGACTACACTCTATTCACCAATATGAGCAAATACATTACACATAAAAGCACACAGAAACATCAAAAATCACTTTCTGGCAGACGATCACTTTTTGGCACAACACCGGTACTGAGACGGTGGAGCGAAAGACGTCCAAAGCAGCAGCCCTTGCTCCTGTAACCACCTTAAAACCTGGAAACAGCTGGAGGTCCTTCATCAACCACCTGATCAGCAGCATGAAGAAAATAGAACTTTGTAGCTGCTCCATCCACCCTGTTTGTTTCACACAGTGAAAAACTGCAGTACGGAAGTTAAAATATGCAGATGAATTTTTAATATGAAAAATTATTTCTTACTTGATGGAGAAATCGATAGAATACTGGATTACTAAAATAATCGATAGTTGTAGCCCCACTTATATTCATAATGCCATAGTCAAACATTACTTTTCAGCACCCGTGGTGCTATAAAAGGCTTTCAAGAAAAAACTACAGTTCCCAGCAAGATGATGTCACTCACAACATGGTGGCTGATATTCCAATGTAGGAAATGCTTTTAGCAGCTGATTGATAAAACATCTGGATTATGTTTTTGTTGTGTATGCTTTTTATGTGATTTCTGCAAACCAATTAGAGGAAGTAAACGTCACTCTTGGGCACATTAAATGCATGATAAATAAGTGTAACTGTTCTGGATGTGCAAAAATTATCCCTCTGTCGATCTAATAAGGCCCGAATTAGTGTTCTGCTCGGTCCTACGTACATAACCGAAAATCCTCTCTGAACCTAACCTGACATGCGCCTCGAGAAATGTAACTACAGGTTCACAACGACTGTGATTAGGCTTCGAAAGTGCTTTCTGGTTACATGTGCAGGCACCGTCACTCAATTAACAACTGGGAGCAGATTTTAGCGGTTAGCATTAGCCCCCCCCCCCCCCCCCCCCCCCCCCCCCCGGCGCCCCCCCCCCCCGAGGGGGGAGGGGCGCCGGGCTAAAAAAAAATTCTGGCTAGAAGCCTGCATATATACTGTTGCCTTTGCCTTCCCCATCCTCCCTAGCTCTTCTCTTCTCTCAGCCTTTGGTATTTCTCGAGTTTCTCATGTTCTCTTCCTCTGCTTATCCATCCCTACTATGTCTGGTTGATTAGCCATCACCAGTTTGTCCGTCTCTATCTGGAAGTCCCACAGGATCTTAGCTCGGTCATTATCAACCACCTTTGGGGGCGTATCCCATTTTTATCTTGGGACTTCCATCAGACATGTTCCTGTATACTGTGCCAGTCACTTGGTTATGGTGTTCCATGTATACCCTGCCTGCTAGCATCTTGCACCCTCTTGCTGGTTCATTTGTACTGATGATGACTAACCAAACAAACATAATAATGGTGGACAGAGGAGGAAGGCCGTAGTGATAGATCAAGAACATCAGGAAGAAGGTACATGAGAAGCTGGGGATGAAGGAATTGGCTGGCCCCCACGCTCCCCTGACCTAAATCCAGTGGAGCACCTCGGGGACATTATGTTTTGGTCCATCCAATGCTGTCAGGTTACACTTCAGACTGTCCAGGAGCTCAATGATGCCCTGGTGCAAATCTGTCATCTCATTAGGAGCATGCCCCTGACGAGGCATGCATACAAGCATGTGCGGGCCATACAAACTACTGAGTACCATTTTGAGTTACTGCAATGAAATTTCAGCAACATACTAGCCTGCTGCATCATTTTTTCACTGTAATTTTCAGTGTCTTTGAGTTCAGCACTCTGTATGTTGATCATTTTTATTTCCATCAAATGATGTGGCATCCTTTCATTCTTAATACATTACCCAGTCCATATCAATATAGATATCCAGCATGATTTTTCCCCCCGACTGAGAGCTGATGTGTTTTCAAAGTGTTCCTTTCATTTTTTGAGCAGTGTTTGTTTCATGGATTATGAAACAAAGAACCAGTCATGAAACAAAGTACTCTATCCATGTTTAGAATGAATATTTTTTGTTTTTCAGTGCAGTGACTGAGTTATTGCAATCATTGCTTTGCTGCCTGGATGACACAGGCTGATTAGTGGAACAGTGATTAAACAAAACTGTCAACAACATGTATCTAACTTTCCTTTGTCTCACAGCAGTTTTAATAGGATTTTACATAGGCAGGATCTGTTCTTCATCACTACCTGTTCGTTTGATTCAGCCAACGGTCATTCCAGAGATGGTCAGGGAGAGGAAGGTGATTAATAATAATAGATACTCCAAAGATAGCCAGCTTGTCGTCTTTTTTTTTTTTTTTTTACTTACACAGATCTTACAGAGTAACTTCATGTGAATATAAATGAGAGAGAAGGGAAGAGGAATCAGTAAGCCACTTATCACCGCTTGCAAATGAGTAGAAAAGTAGATATAACTAATTAACTTTGGATTGACTGATTATGGCCAATTAATGACAGAAGTCCATCTATGTGCAGCCATTTGTCATTGACTTCCATGACTTGTGTTACATGCTGACAGAACTCGTAATACTTCAGTCAGGGCAGTTCAATTCTCATTTTATTTCTCTTTTATTGTACTTTCTGTGTGGCCTGCTTCACGGCCTCTGTCTTTATCTGTTCATTTACACTGGCTCTTTTTATTTATAGCTTGATTTGACCCTGGGTAGTTTGACTCAGCATGCTTGCTCTTTTTAACAATGCACTGCTGCTCAGGGCTTTAAAAACTAACCTTTTGGCCAAGCGGCCACTGTGGCACCAGGGTTTTTCTTTTGTCTTTGAAACCAGATGAGTACTTGGAAAAAAAAAGCTAGACTGAAAGATGGCTTCCTGCCAAAGTGACTGACAGAAGTGAAACAAGAGTTCGAGCCAAATTTCCAGAGTATTTTGGCAGGTGGCTGGTGTTAATGTGCAGCTTTGGCTCAGCAGCTCCCCACACTGCACAGCCTCTTCCTAATTATATTTCCTCACAGTATGGAGTCCCAGCTTATTATACTGCTTGCCTGTATGGCGATGTGAATGGGGAAATCATTGGAGGAAGCATTTCCACACTGTTTCTGCCTCCTTAAGCAGAATGCACAATAAAGCCTGATACGACTGGATTATTGGTGACCGTTCAGAGCAAAGTGTTGAATCGTGATCTCTCTTTCCAGCAGTGCTGAATCTCCATCACAGACAGAACTGAAGGATGTGTTGTGAACACAGTCCCTCTATAGACCTTTTTATAGGCATAGAAATCTCTTGAAGCATAACACTTTGCTCTTTGCAGCCACATATGAAGCAATGTTCTTGTCGCACATTATTCTGGAGCTGCAGTCTGTCTGCACACACATAAAGAGGCAGAGCCGTTATGGATACAGTGAGCTCAGGTGGAGCGAAAGGAAACATTTTTTTTCTGTAACCACCATTAAAACCTTTACTGGGAAACAGCTGGAGGTCCTTCATCAACCAGCTGATCAGCAAGTGTCAACAGGAAAAAAGAACTTCGCAGCTGCTCCATCCACCGCTGTTTGTTTCACACAGCAAAAAATCCGCAGTTAATCTACAGAAGTTAAAGTATGCAGATGAACTGTTAATAAGACAAAAATATTTCTTATCCGATTACTCGATTAATTGATGGAATAAGCGATAGAATGCTTGATTACTAAAATGATCGATAGTTGCAGCCCTAGATATTATGTCTGCTTCATTTGTCATAAAATAAGAAGGGAGCAGGCCTCACTTGGCCATGAAACTGCTTGTTGCATCTGTCTAATTTGTCTTTATTAACCACACTGCTGGCTTTGCCTCAACGTGCATTAACCTCTTAATGTCCACCAGGCCTACCTGTTGAGGCTCAGGTTCACATCTACCCTCTGAGACAGAATTTTCACCTATATTACATGTGCAAATGGAAACCCCATAAAAGGTCAAATAAGAGACTTGATATGAAAAGTAACATCTTCAAGGTTATACCTCACCCGACATCAAGTGCACTCTGAAGGAAGGGTATGAAGGAGTGCTTTAGTCCATTATGTCCTTTTAAAGACTTGCAGCCACACAGTTCTGCTGTTTTCCATCGAACTGCCTCTGATAACACCCAGAACTGATTTTTTTTTAAACTTCAACTTGTTTCCTATTTTTCTACCAATAGAAAGCAGCAACCATGACATCTACTTCAAACTGAGGAGGACACTTTATTTGTGAGGCATCATAAGCATAAGCACTTAGTCTTAACTGTGCTAACATGAGTGTCTGTGCCCTTACTATCCAGGACTCTTTATTTCTGCTCTGTGAGCTGACACATGGGTCACTTTCTGGCAGACAGGCACACCAACTATTAGCTGTAATTGCCAGAGGATCAGTCATCCCAAGTGCATCAGGTCTGGTGCTGTCTCTATACAAAAGATAGACCCAGGGCAAAAGGCTGGGAGACCTGACCCAAATCTGTCTTTACATAAGGCCCTACATGATGGAGATGCTGCTCAGGGAGCAAATAATAAGATTATTCAAATATCACAATGCTGTCAGCCATATTGGCACTGGTGTGTAGCTGAGCTGAGGCTTGATTAAAGGGATATGAAGAGAGCAGAAAAATGAGAAGAGAGTGAGAGAGAGAGGGAGGCATAGCACTCTACAAGATTCCCTAATTGATCTGGAAGGGAAGTCTGCTTAATTGATCTGGAGGATGCTGCGCAGGGATGCAGGCGTTTTCTGGATGTTAAATTGGGTCAGCGGGAATGTAGAAAGTAGGAAAATTTGGTAAAAGTAGCGACAGCGCTCCATGCATGTGTTAATGGTGGCCCTTAAGATGCACGTGCACCGGTGTTGTTCCTCAAAAATAAATAAATTAATGCATAGTACGCATGAATTTACTTCCAATTTGCATTTTGAATTAAACGAATGCACCGGGATGTGAGCCAACCAGCACTCTTACGCACACCTGCGAGTCCGATATGCGCGCACACATACCTTGTCACCAACTACGAGAAACGAGATATTTGTGGCAAATCCACAAATATACCAAATGCAAGGTACTTACGTGCCATATTGCGAAGAAAATCAGGGACACGCAGAGGACCAGAGACAGCATGTAGCAGAAGGCAGCAAACGTGAACATAATTGAAAAGGGAAACGTGGATAATTTCCCAAGGAAGCACGATCCTGCAGCCTAACATCTAAAACAAAAGAGAGGAAGGGAGAGGGAAAAAAGAGGGGCAAGGGTAGAAGAAAGTTCTCACAGTGCCATGGAAAGCCGAGGCGGTACTGGCACCATGTTTTCGCCCCTCACAATGTTTGCAACAATTTGTTGCAGAAAACCCTCTCCAGATGATCAGCTGTGCGTCCACCCAGCAGCAACGATGCGACTCTTAAGTCAAAGCTGCTCTCAAATCAGTGCATGATCAGCGTTCGCAGTCCTGCCGAGCTGCTCATAGAATCATGGAAACCACAGAGAGGCAGCGAGATGAGGAGGGTCCACGCAAAACCACTCGGGAAAGGTGAATTAGTAGGTAATCCATTCAGCAGCGGCAGAAGGAGCCCTGCTGCAGCCTCTGTGGTGCTGTTTGAGAGGAGCCCCTCGCTACATCACACAAGGCGTCAATAAATGCTGTTTTCTCAGGCTGACAAACCTATCAGAGCAGGCGAGCGGAGCGCGCGGGGAAGAGCTGTGAACAGGTGGATTTAAAAGAGCAGCACCCAGTGTGCGCGCACGTGCACGCCCGTCTTTACGGACCCCCCCCCCCCCCCCCCCCCCCAACGCACACTTTTCTTTTTTGCTTATTATTTCTGAACACCGTGAATTCTGTTAACTGATATTTGTTACTGTGATCAGGTCTGTAACCACGTCAGTGCTGCAAATTGCTGCTTTTACATATCTGCAACAAAATGGATGGAAACCTCTTAAAGTCATGAACCGCCTTTAGAAACACACACACACACACACACACACACACACACACACACACACACACACACACACACAGGCTCACTAAAAACTGCCCACATTAATAAAGCAAGTATTGACTAGGCCTGAATTATAATTTACATATATGCAAATACAATAACAACATATAGGAATAAGTACGAAGATCTATAAAAATCATCCATCCATCCGTTTTCTTCCTCTTATCCAATTCAGAATTCGGTTTTATGGAGAAAAATTAAATATCTAAAACTTCAGATTTACAGTCACCCCACAGAGACTGATCCGTTTGATCTGAAATCAGGATTCATTTATATCTTCAAAGAAACTACTGAGACCACAGCCTGTATATAAGCTGTGAGACTGACGCCACCGTCTGGCTTCTTTATAGAATGCAAGCGTCAAACAGTAAAAATCAGCCAGGCTGCTGTTCTCAGAAAATAAATACAAGAAATAAATAATAGAACACATTTCACTGTTAACCGTTGTTAAGCATTTTCCAGCCTTAAAACCACCGAAAAAGTAAAATAAAAAAAAATTTAGATCTGGATATTTTTTTCATCACCAAACCCCCACAGAGCAAAGAAGAAGAGCAGAGAGCAAGAGAGGCAAAACACCCCAATAGGTGTGTGTGTGTGTGTGTGTGAAGCCTATCTCAGCTGTTGAACTGTTTGCTTTTAATTTTCCCATGAGGTGCAGGGCTCTCCATAATGATATATATCACATTATTGTAGAAAGAAAATAGCTTTCTATGAGCCCATTTGTGCCAGAGTGGAATCTGATGATCCGGTCCAGGCCTTCACTATAGTATTTATCATAATGATTTAGCTAGCTGCACGTTCTTAGTCCTGTGCTCCCATATCATGGCTGTAACATTTAATTAGATCATTTTATAGATCACTTTTACAAATGAAAACGGAAAACACATGTCAGTGTCCTTCTTGAAGCCTTTCAGCAGCTATTGATTTCATAAACATGTCACCAGGACATAAAAACTGAAGTTATAGAATAAACAGCCAAACCTGATAAAGAATAAATAAATAAATGGTTAAAAAAACTTGCTAACTTTGCCCCAAAATGAGTTTTTAAAAAGCACTTCCCTCGGAAGTGCATTTGTCTGCCACCATCTTTGCTCTTTACTGTGTGCCAAGCACTCACACAGACAAGTAGCTTCAATGAACTTGAAAGTTTTTGAATGTTACTGAATATTTACTGAGCATTTTTCATGCCGTTTTCTCAACAGCGTGAAAAATTCCCACTAAACTAAAAAGAAGGCTGAACTCTAAATTGCCATCTTATCCTTTTTCATCTCCGTGGAGTCTGTCACTCAGCTCTCCTGTGAGGCCACAGAAAATTACTGCAGTGCAGCTACGATCCTCTTCACCCTCATCACACAGACACACACATTCACAGCCACTTCTGCTAAGCCGTTCCAAGACACATCTTTGTCGCCGTGACACTTAACCACCGTGGTGTCACAATGTTACCCCCCCCACACACACACACACTCACACACATGCTGCGATATGACAGCGCTAATGGCCACTTTGTGAGAATGTGTCAAAGTGTCAGGCAGAGACAGACAGGAGGCCACGAGGAGGAGAGGCAGACAGGTAAAGACAGCCGAGAGGAGTCTGCACAATAGCCAGTGATGCAGTGACAATCAGCCAGCATTAAAATCACTGAGAGGTACAGATGATCTCATGATGATGCAATGTTGTAATGTTGTGCTGTGAAACATTGGGGCATTCATGGAGCTCTTTCTTTGATATGTTCCACCCAAGTGTGAACCTTGTTTCAACCTTTCAGAGCTGAAAAATGAAGCCAAATGGAGAAGTGCCAAAATCTGCAGTTCCACTAATGGCCACTTGAGGCTCACTCTAAAAGTAAGTCAATCCGCATGGACTCCCATACCCAACTTCACAGCCTGGTAAAAAAAAATAGTTGTAGTCTCTACAGCTGATTTTCAAATAGTAAAATTTGTTCTTGTTTTTTTTCATAACTCATCCTTTTGGATTTTGTTGGGGCTTAAAGTTTGGGATATGCTAACTGATTGACAGGTGTGCCAACACAGGCAGCTCAGGTCGTTAGCTGTATGCTAGGCCTCACCTGCCCTAATCTGAGCCACTGAGCTCTGTCTTTTAAGTTTGTGGTGTTGGTGCCTTTTGGAGAGCTTTAAATGGAATTATATTAATTGCTGTGCAGACCAATTTTGGTGAATTAATCAGTATTTTATTAGTCTGTTACTCAGTAATAATTAGCAGGTACAGTGCCATGAAAAAATATTTGCCCCCTTCCTGATTTCTTAGTTTTTTTTGCACATTTGTCACACAGACCATCAAACTAAGTTTAATATTAGACAAAGATAAATTGATTAAATACAAAAATGCCGTTTTTAAATGATGATGTCATTTATTATGGGAAAAATCTCTCCAAACATACATGCCCTGTGTGAAAAAATAACTGCCCCATAAACCTCATAACTGGTTGGGTCACCCTTGCCAGCAAGAACTACAGTCAAGTTTTTAATGATAACCTGCAATGAGTCTTTCACATCACTGAGGAGCAACTTTGGCCCACCCTTCTTTGCAGAATTGTTTTAGTTCAGCCACACTGGAGGGTTTTTAAACATGTTTAAGGTCACACCAAAGCATCTCAATCAGATTTAAGTCCAAACTTTGACTTGGATGCTCCAAAACCTTCATTTGTTTTTTTTTTTTTTTGAGTAATTCAGAGGTGGACGTGTTGGTGTGGTTTGGATCATTGTCCTGCTGCGTAACCCAAGCATGCTTCAGCTTCAGGGCACAAACTGATGGTCGGTCATTCTTCTTCAGGATTTTCTGGTAGATCGTCCTGAAGCAGCAAAGCAGCCCCAGACAATCACACTACCTCCACCATGTTTGACTGTTGGTCTGATGCTCTGTTCATCAAATGCTGTGTAAGTAACAGGACTCAAACCTTTAACGTTCTCATCAGTCCACAGAATATTTTCCCAAAAGTTTTGGGGATCATCAGGATGTTTTTTGGCAAATGTGAGACGAGCCTTTGTGTTTTAGTTGGTCAGCAGTGGTTTTCTCCTTGGAGCTCTCCCATTGTTCCCCAGTCTCTTTCTTATTGTTGAATCATGAACTCTGACCTTAATTGAGGCAGGTGAGGCCTGCAGTTCTTTAGATGTTGTTCTGGGTTCTTTTGTGACCTCCTGGACGAGTCGTTGATGCGCTCTCTGAGTAATTTTGGATTTCTTGATTCAGCAGGTCTGGCAGTAATCAGGCCTGAGTGTGGCTCGTGAAATTGAACTCAGCTCTAAAAAAAAAAAAATGTGGTTAATCAGTTAATTCATGATTTAACAAGCAGGGTGGCAGCTGCATTTTGTATTTACTCAGGTTATCTTTGTCTAATATTAAACTTTGATGAGCTGAAACATTTAAGAGTGACAAAAATGCTAAAAACTAAGAAATCAGGAAGGGGGAAATCCTTTTTTGTGGTGTTGTATCTGTGTCTGAAGTTTGAACCCGTGCAGTTTGTAGATGCACCTTACTAACCAAGCTTCATAGTGTTAACTGATAACTCCTGAATGCTTCTGGCTCAAAAATCAGCAATCAAAACACAGCAGAAACCAGCGGGTGACATCACGTTGGCTGTATTTAGCTTTTATATGGAATCTATGTCCCACTCATCTAAACAATGCTGCAGATCAATTTGACCATTGGAATTTAGACCATTTAAGTCACAGTAAATTTAGATTATGTTTCAAAGGGACTGCCCATATGAATGCCTGATGTTTCAGGACTTTGTTGAATCACAGTTAACCTTTTAGCCTTTACTTAATGTCACACTAACAATCAAAAGGAAGGAAAAGCAACAGAAGATGGATGGATGTCTGTAAATAGCAATAATCAATTTCCTGTATGAACAATCAATGAAATAGCTGTATAACGGCAAACAGTTATGTGCTGATGAAGCAGACATCATGCTTCATCAGCACATACCAGCTTTTACTGTATTTTGCATCAGTGCTACAGCCTTTTGTGTGGTGGAGATAATTTGTTAATAATATTCTGATATCCTGAATATGTTAAATATTTAGCCTGGTAAGCATGAAGTGATGATTTAAAACACACTATTATACTTCTCCAAAAAAGTTCATGGAACAATTTAAACTTGGATTTTTGGCCATAATCACACGATTTGGTTGTACTGAGCAGTATATGATCAGATTACATACTCCGAGGAAATCCTGACATTTTAGAAGCTGCAACCACGAAACTGATTTTTTTTTTTTAAATATAAAATGATAATCAAAGTCAGCACTACTTGCTCTTTAATCTATAGCAAAACATCAGATTTTATTAGCGCTGTCAAAAGTAAAATTAATTAAATATTACATCAATAGTTTTTTTTTCTTATTTATTGTATTTGTATTTATTTATTTTCCCCATCATTTTCTATGATCTTCTTTGGCTCTGTTACATTAAAGCTTATACAGTTACTGAACCTCTCCTCAGCTCACAGCATCGTTCACGCTCCTCTCCTGAGCGGAGTAAATGATGTAATGTTTGCTTTAAAATAACTTTTCAGGGTTGTGCCACATTTGAAGCATCTGTGAAGTGTATGTGTGAAAATGGACCATCAGTATCAGCTGCCTCGGGGATTCATTTTTATCAGCAACAAGTTTAATGTGTCAGCATTGGTCTTTTTACAGCGCTCTACTGAAAGCAGCTCTGCCAGAAACTGGCAGAGCCTCTAATTCTGTTTGGAAAGAAGCCAAAGACATAATGTGCACATTTCCCAGGAGGTATTTCCATTGCATATGGCATTGCATCGTGACTAATAATTCTTTTCAGCCAATCAAGAAGCTTTTCATTTTGTTTTTTTACTATCCAGAGAACATCTTTACTAAGCCTCACCTCTCCTCTTTGATATGCACTTACAGAGTGTACTAGTCACACCTGATACTGTAGCTCTTCAGTAAGGACTGCTTACTGGACATCCAGCTGGTTTTCATAACATATCTGAAGTGTTTAGATGCTGACATGTAGAGGAAGGAGTAGAATGGATGGATGTTGACCTCTGGCCTCAGGCACTCCAAGCTGAAGAGATCCTTCCTGTGTAGGACTCTCCACCTCCACCTCAATCTACTGATGTCTTCCAGTGTAGGAACAGACAAAGGAAGACTGAGTTCTAATTTTAAAGCAAGTTATAATCAAACCAAATGTATGATCAAGCATAAGATTTATGTATTTATTTGTTTATTTCCTGAGGGGCATTTCAATGTCCTAAAATGTATACATACTTCAAAGGAGTCTATTATCTCCAGGTGCTTTCCTCAGCCATGCATCCATTGAGACCAGACCCTACTGCTCCCGAGTACAGCCTTGATTTCCACAAGTGGGGCTCAACATTACATCATAGAAGATTTTTGTAACTAGCAGTTGCACTAATCAATTCAATTCAATTCAATTCAGTTTTATTTATATAGCGCCAAATCACAACAAACTGTCGCCTCAAGGCGCTTTGTATTGCGAGTAAAGACCCTACAATAATACAGAGAAAACCCAACAGTCAAAAACGACCCCCTATGAGCAGCACTTGGTGACAGTGGGAAGGAAAAACTCCCTTTTAACAGGAAGAAACCTCCAGCAGAACCAGGCTCAGGGAGGGGCAGTCATCTGCTGTGACCGGTTGGGCTGAGGTGAGAGAAAAGACATGCTGTGGAAGAGAGCCAGAGATTACTAACAATTAATGATTAAATGCAGAGTGGAGTATAAACAAAGTAAATAAGGTGAATGAATCAGTTTTATATCTACTGTATATAAGTACTCTGATCCAGCTTACGAATGCCTCATTGCCCCCCAGAGGAGCTGGAGGAAGTGGCTGATGAGAGGGCGGCCTGGGCATCTGTGCTTACCGTTACTCCTGTGAAGGAAAAGCAACAGGAAATGGATGGATGGATGGATGGATATACTTGTAGCATATTATGACTTTAAATAACAATAATAAATATTCCTGTATGAGAAATTAGTGAAGCAGTTATTTACTGAGTGGTCCTCTCAGCTCTCAGCCCATTATTATTAAATATGCAGCTGTTTTAAGTCGCAGGTGCTTCGTTTCCAGCATTCAGTCAGCGTTGAGTTTGACCAACTTTGTGATTTATTTTTAATAAAATAATATACAGTACTACCATTTCATGAGTCAAATAGAAAATAGGTGTACTTTTCTGTAAGCAAAACCAAAACCAAATCAGGAACTGGTTACTAAGGAATCCTCATTCTGATCTTATTCTTAAAATCAGCATAAAGAGATGCTTTAAAGTTGATTAAACTGATGCACAAAAGAATAAAGAAGCAAACATAACATCCTAATAGTAACATATGCTTAAAGATGCTTTGTGTTGACTGGATTTTTCCTGCAACAACACAACAGATTTCCCAGAGGTTTTCTGTTTGGAGTTATTCGAGTATGAAACATACTTTCAAGTATTCAGTCTTTCTTTCTTTCTTAGTACCTCACAGCCCCGAGTGACACTGTGCACCAAAGTGAGTCTCACTGCATTCAGGGGAAGAGTTTTACAAATATGAACCCGTTTAACATTTTTCTACTTGCGTTGAGATTTAAGAGGACGTTCCTGTGAGGTGTTTCACCAGCAGATGGAGCCATTTCTGTTCCTATTGTAAAAAGCACAAACTGAGGTCAACAATGCTCTTTTTTTCTCTCTCTGATAACTAATAATTCATTTTATTCACTACTTAGAGAAAAAGCACCTGCTGGACTAAGAAGAGGACACTGAGGATGTGAAGAAGCTGGATGAGGGGAAATATCCTGTAAGCATCTTTTCAGTGGTGCTTCCTGGACCTGCTAACAAATCATACATGTGTCTTTACCCTTGCATTGAAAGAAATACATACAGATGATGAGTTAACACTTTAAATAAAAGAAAATAGTTTGTACCTGCTTGGCTCCTGATCTAGCTCTAAACACTCGCCAAATACTCTGTTAGGCACACTTCTCCAGGATCAGGTTAGACCGCCTTTCGTCTTTAGAACCACTTCAGTTCTTCACAGATTCAACAAGGAGCTGGAAACATTCCTTGGAAATTTCAGACATGTTAACATCATGCAGTTGTTTGTCAGCTGCACGTTCATGATGCAAATCTCCCAAAGTGCCAAATCCAAAAAGAATTTGGATTGAGATCTGTTGACTGTGGAGGTCATGACTCGCTGTCATGTTCAACAAACCAGTTTGAGATGATCTGAGCTCTGTGAAATGGCACGTAGGTGGGCTGTTGGAACTAATGGACCCAAAGTGTGCCAAGAAAATATCCCCCCACACATTACACCACCACCAGTAGGATGAACCAGTGATACAAGGCAGGATGGATCCGTTCTTACTTGTTGTTTATGTTCTGACCCTACCATCAGAATACTGCAGGAGAAATCGAGACTCATTAGACCAGGTAAAGTTTTTCCAGTCTTCTGTTGTTCAAATTTGGTGAGTCTGTGTGAATTCCAGCCTCAGTTTCCTGTTCTTAGTTTACAGGAGTGGTACCTAGTGTGGTCTTCTGCTGCTGTAGAGATGCTCTTCTGAATCCCTTGATTGTAATAAGTGGTTATGTAAGTTACTCTTGACTTCCTATCAGCTTGAAGATGTCCACTCATTCTCCTCTGACCTCTGACATCAACGTGGTTTTATTGCCCAAAAACTGACGCTCATTGGATGTTTTTTCTTTTTCAAACCATTCTCTGTAAAGAGATAGCTGTGCCTGAAAATCCCAGCAGTTCCTGAAATATTCAGACAAGCCCATTTGGCAAATGGACTGGTTCTGATATAGCATTTTTCTACTTGAGCACTCAAAGCGCTTTATACAACATTATTCACCCACACCCTTTTTTCTACTCAGAAGTGCTTTATATCTAACATTTACACACATTCGCACTTCAATGAACACGACGGAGAGAAACTTAGTGTTCAGTATCTTGCCCAAGGATACTTTGGCACACAGACTGGCACAGCCAGGGCTCAAACCACCAACCTC
This sequence comes from Archocentrus centrarchus, assembly GCF_007364275.1. Classification (NCBI taxonomy): domain Eukaryota; kingdom Metazoa; phylum Chordata; class Actinopteri; order Cichliformes; family Cichlidae; genus Archocentrus; species Archocentrus centrarchus. The sequence goes on along the minus strand of NC_044369.1, from coordinate 27,512,403 downwards.
CAATTAATAGATGACCTGAGCTACAGCCAGGAGGTACCAACAACCACACCACATTCAAAGTCAGTTAAATCTCTTTTCTTAACCATTCTGATGCTCCATCTGAACTTCAACAGATCGTTTTGATCATGTCTGCATGCTTAAATGCACTGAACTGATGCCATGTGATTGGCTGATTAAATATTTGCGTGGGAACAGGTGTACCTAATGAAGTGAGTAGATACACAGCATGCAGAATGAGACTGAGTCATATAGCGTGAAAAGTGAGAACTGTGCAGAAGTGAAGAAGAACTAAAAACAATAAATGTAAATATTAATCAAAAACATTCAGATTAAAACACAGAGACTAATTCCACTCTCAGAATCAGTCCCATTCCGATTCTGGATTAGGATGAAAAATAAACAAATGTGAGGTAGAGTTGGGCCAAGGACCAAAATAAAAGTAGAACAGAAATGACAGAAAAGCTTTATGAAGAAATGATTAAAAATGCAGCAGATAATGCTTTCATGACTCATATCCCCCCCCCCTTCTACGTGTTTATTACCTCCTGCATTAAAATAATGAAAAATGAATCAGCAAAGCTGCTTCTTGTTCTCAGGACAGGAAACATCATATATCAGTCCAGACAAAACATTTTCCCAAAGGAAACATCCACGTTTCCCTCTCTTTTTACTCTCATGACTGTTATTAGTTATACAGTAATTAATAAACAAATGAAATATATCAACAATTATTCAAAGGGCAGGAACAATAACTATAAACAGTCTATAAACAAAATCTGAATATTGAAATGTGATATCTGAAGTTTATAATCATAGTGCAAATTCACAGCAAGAGTTGCTTGAAGGCTCTTTATGCTGTCAGGTAAAGATCCTACAATGTTTATCAATAGATTGGTTTTAATTTTCTTCTATAACTATTTTTCTTTTTATCATATATTTGGCATATTGGATTCATAGGAATATTTTTATATTTATTATATATCACACGATACTTTTACAGCAACAACATAAAAATAGAAGCTGCTGAGTTGGTGTCATTATGAAACACAAACCTCTGGCTGCTCTTTCAGTAGATCTGACCGTGCAGCAATTGTAAATTGTTTTATTTATTTTACTTGTGTATTCCCAATAACTGTATTAAAAATTAAATATTGATATCACACCAATAATGACCAAATTTTGACTGAAATAATTAGCCAAAAAGAAAACAAATGATAAGCAGTGTTATTTGATTTTTTTTTCTTTAATCTGTAGATGTTGCAATATTATTGTTATGGTGGATTTTTAAAAAAAATTTATTTCACTTTAATCAAGAAATCTGCAGCATCTTAGACCTACTTACAGTGTCTCTGGGCCCAAAGAGGGTCTTTGTCTCCAGCTCTAATTGTAGTTCATTGTAATTAATTTTAAATGATCAGCTTAATTTTCATTTAATCCAGTTCAATACCATTCAGGTCTTCCCTTTAATAGTATGTGGTCACAGCAGCAGCCAGGGCAGAGCCACCCTAAGTGCTGCGCTGGCTGTTTCGGTGATCTGGACAGATCGATATTGTGATAATGATTTAATCAATATGCCCCCAGGGCTCCTCGGGCCAGCAGAATGAAACAGAATCACTGCTTCAGTCTCAGACACCGCGCTGCTGCTGCTGCTGCTGCTGCTGCTGCTGCTGCTGCTGCTGCTTGTATTCTTACCTCCCGGGAGTCAGCAGTTCTAGCTGGATCTGCTGCCGGGTACGGTACAAAATGCTTTACAGCTTTTCAGGTGCAATAAGGAAGTAAGTTGGCTGCAGATGAAACTTCAGTGTTGTGCTAGTGTGCTTTCAACTTGTGCTTTCTCTGCAGCTCTACAGCTGTAGGTGGGGTCTGCTGCACAGAAACGGAGCTGAATTCCAGATGAAGAGAGAAAATCTTGACTGGACGAAGAAGGTTGGATTGACAGATGGAGTTAAATTACTTTCCACAGGGCTTTTAAAAAACCACCCTCACAGAAGCCTCTTGGCTAAACTAAACCAGTGTGATACTCAAGGCTTTTTCATAAATCTCTGCAAAACATAAATTTACTATTCAAATAACTGTAATTTTCCCACTGTGTGATCAATAAAGTATCAATCAATCAATCAGTTAACCCCATCAACCACGATACTTGCTGTTCAGCCAAATCAGAATCAAAAGTGGTGCCCAGGATGGTTTGCTCTGATTTCTCAAAGCTGACCCTTTGTGGTTCTTGTCTGGGCGTCATTTGTTCTTATTAAATGTCAGCACATCACATGTCTTTCTATTCACATTCTTTGAAAATGTCAACAGGCGGACAAAGAACACACAAGAGAGTTGTTTACTGAGGATGAAAACCGTAAAACTTTCACCTATAAATATACCTGTGGAATGAGTCTGGATGACAGATTTGTGGTAAATGTCAAAGACTGTATTTACCCCAAAATATGCATGAAATCTTTCAGGGCATTTGATGAAGGCTTAATAAAAGGAAGGACTTGGAATTTGTGTTTTGCTCCCCGGGCTCGCAAATTAGGATTCTATTATTGTGATATTATTGTATATAAGTGTTTTCATAAAGCAGAAAATAGGACATATATTTATGTACCCGTTAGCAACAGTGGGACAACATACATGAAATGTCTGCGAATAACAAACTAATCCCAAGGATTTGCATATAATTAGAGGAGGCACTGAATCAGTGGCCTGGCCTTTGTAGATAAGCTAATATTCAAACACCTTGCTGCCCTTCCTTTCATAGCACACCACTGGAGACCCCCACAAATCCAGCTGGAGATTGTGTGCACAGATGTTGATTTCATTGGCCTTTTAAGGCCTGACACTAATTTTTTGACAGCACTGGTATTTGATTATTTTCTGAAGTTCAATTCTAAGCTGTTCGGTGCAACAAAGACATGTTTTTTTTCTTTCCTAACATAATAAATGTCAAATTGGATCATGAGTATAGTGAGTATAGCAACAGTTAAATTCTGGATCATATCACAATGTGCTTGAAGATAATGTGAGGCTGTTTTAATTAAAAAAACAAAAGTGACCTTTTTTTCATTGTGTCAGCAAACCGACCAAAGCCGGTTTAGACAAGAGAAACAAATAAAAATAGGGTTGAGATTTTCTAACAGGTTGTGCATGAAAGAAAACCCTTAAAACTCTATCAGCAGAGGAAATTTTAAATGCATGAGTGTATCCTAGGAGGAGGCGCACGCTTGCAGTGGATGTGGAAACAGTTTTGCTCCTGCTCACGGCTATTGTTCCAAAGCAAGAGCTGTTATCACAAATAACAGCATTTGTGCCCCCACAGTGGGTATAAAAAAATGGTATTCACTATGAGGAAACTGATATGCAGATTATATAGTGTAGTGAAGCGAATCAAGTTACTGTAGCCTGTGTGGAATAGTGATTTTTTTTGTAGGAGGCCAATAACAATGAAACTGCAAACGTGGTCATCTGAAGCTCCAAAGCACATAAAGTGCTGACTGAGCTGTTGTTTTCAGAATGAGCTCAGGCTCAGGGCTAAAACCACAGATGCTCCCACGACCTTCATGTTTCTATTGTCCCCGGTGGGTGCCTCATAATGGACCAACAGGGCCCTTGAATTAAAAACGAGTCACCAAATTAACTCATGATACTGTATTTATCCAAGAATAGCTGATCCTCTATCGAGGGCTGTAGCCATGACTGTAAAATGTACAATGCTGGAAATAGAAAGTTAACCAGTGATGTTAAATCTATTCAAAGTGTACTACCTAGTTCATAGTTCATGTGCCACAGTGTACTATCTACGACATCGGTACCACACAGATCATGGCAATATTTACCACTGACAGTCAACATTCCTGTTTTAAAGAATTCCAAAGTCTGCACTGAAGGTCGGAGTGGTGATGGTAGCATAACTTCCAGGTTTGTCAGCCAGGAGCCATTCGACCTTTCTGCACACTACGTGTAACACATCAAAGGTCAACAAACAGGTATAATGTTAGCATCATGTTTCCAGTGTCTTCATTTAAGTCCCTGCATTTTTATGTGACAGCAATATAAAGCAGCCCTGCTGCTCTACATTTTCTGTGTTTTAACCATTTTACCATCAGTGCCAACAGTGTCCATTAAATCCCTTCACTGACCTCAGCTTCAGTTTGTTTCACCTTCCATCCCAGACAATGTATCTATATATGTATTCTTCCAAGACGAAGAGGACTTCAGGAGTTCAGCGCTTTCATTTTCTAAAGCACCTGTCACAGATTTGCCTGGAGGGAAAATGAGACATCTGTAAATGAACTGTTTTAGTTAGAGTCTGGAACATTCAGTATCACATTGCTGCAGACCTTTGGTATTCAACTATTAAAATATATATTCAAAACCTTAAAACAGTTTTTGTTGTCTTACAGTTTTATTGGTCTATTTGGAATCGGTGCATAGTTTTCTCCCCCAGCTGTGGTACGACTGTCTGTCCAGAACTGAATCTCAGGTTACTTTTAAAACCTGCGGCATGGCTCCAGAATATGAATATGTTATTTATTAGGATTGTTGTTTTCCTTCTATCTACACTATATTGCCAATATTCACTCAGCCATCCAAATCAGTGAATATAATCAATCACTTCCATGGCCACAGGTGTATAAACCAAGCACTGCTTCTACAAACATTAGTGAAAGAATGGGTCGCTCTCAGGAGCTGCAACAAGTCCAGTCATTAAATTTCCTTGATACTAAATATTCCACAGTCAGCTGTTAGTGGGATTATAACAAAGTGGAAGTGATTGGGAATGACAGCAACTCAGCCACAAAGTGGTAGGCCACGTAAAATCACAGAGTGGGGTCAGTGGATGCTGAGGCTCATAGTGCACAGAGGTCACCAACTTTCTGCAGAGTCAATCACTACAGACCTCCAAACTTCATGTGGCCTTCAGATCAGCTCAAGAACAGTGTGCAGAGAGCTTCATGGAATGGGTTTCCATGGCTGAGCAGCTGCATCCAAACCTTACATCACCAAACACAATGAAGAGCGTCAGATGCAGCGATGTATAGCATGCCGCCTCTGGACTCTAGAGACGTGTTCTCTGCAGTGAAGAATCAAACGGGATTATTTTTTACTCAGTGAAAAAAGGACAAATGTTTAAAGGTAAACTCCAGTAAATTAATTAATAAACAGTGGATGAACCAAATAATAAATTAAATAATACATTAGACAGAGAGCAACAGATAAGAAAATGCTGATTGCCTTCTCTGTCTCAGTTCATCTTATCTTGAGGTTCGGCCACAAGAACGTACAATAAAACATCACCAACGTCACCATGTTCTGTTATTAATCTGGACAAGATTTCTCTATGACAAATTGAAACATCAGGAAGAATCAGAATCAGAATCAGAATCAGAAGGTTTTTATTGCCATATGGGTGAACATGTTCACAGCATTAGGAAATTGCTGCGGTACTTCGTGCTTACAGAAAAAAACAAATAAGTATAAAAACTATAAGACAATATACAAGTATACAAATTGCAAATATACAGAGATATTAGAGCTATAACTATAGCACAATATTACAAAATTACAAAATATACAGTGCAGAGACTAATTAAAAGATAAAAGAATGTAGACTATATTCCACTAATATGTACATCAGTGCAGTCAGACAGGTGCATAGACATAGGGTCATCAGCGTTTGTGGAGGGTGGTGGTAACAGTCTTAGGGTAATTGTTCATGAGTCCAACAGCAGAGGGGAAGAAACTGTTCTTATGGCGGGAGGTTCTGGTCCGTATGGACCGTAGCCTCCTGCCTGAGGGGAGAGGGTCAAAAAGTCTGTGCCCAGGGTGAGAGTGGTCGGCTGTGATCCGACCTGCACGCCCCAGTGTCCTGGAGGTGTACAGGTCCTGGAGAGATGGGAGGTTACAGCCAATCACCTTCTCAGCAGAGTGCACAACGCGCTGTAGTCTCTGTTTGTCCCTAGTGGTGGCTCCAGCGTACCACACAGTGATGGAGGAGGTGAGGATGGACTCAATGATGGCAGTATAGAACTGCACCATGGTCCTTGCTGGCAAGTTGAATTTCTTCAACTGCCGCAGGAAGCTGTGCTTTATGACTCCACTGCTGATGAGAGGAATCTGGGTCATGAAAAACCAGCTTGAACAAGACTGAGTGACGAAGGCCAACTCATAGCACCCAAAATTTGTTTATGTTTAGATAAGAGGCGATATAAAGATGTTATGGTTATTCAGGAACACGGGCTCAGAGAGAGAGAGAGCACACTCTTACTCTGAGTTACCACGTGCGCATGTGTGAATTTTTCTGATTCTTTAATATATTAAATGTCTTACTTTTTTAATTAAAGTGTTTCAGGTGTCTTTCTTCATAAACAATGTGTTTACCTGTCACTGGCAATCTGCACTGTGCCAACTGTAAAGTTTGGTGTGGGGGTGTTTCTCAGGAGTTGGGCTCAGCTCCTTAGTTCCAGTGAAAAGAACCATTTTGGACAATTTCGTGCTTTGTGGGAACAGTTTGGGGACGGCCCCTTGCTGTTCCAACATGACTGCACACCAGTGCACAAAGCAGGTCCATAAAGACAAACAAGTTTGGTGTGGAAGAACTTGACCTCAACCTGACAGAAACTTTGGATAAACCAGAGCAGAGACTGTGAGCCAGGCCCTCTCATCCAACATCAGCGTCTGACCTCACAAATGCACTTCTGGAAGAATGGTCAAAAATTCCCATAAACACTCCTAAACCTTGTGGAAAGCCTTCCCAGAAGAGTTGAAGCTGTTACAGCTGAAAAGGATGGGCTGACATCTACCTGCCTAATGTCCTCAAACTGCTGTTCTTGTACCATCCAGTGTGCGGCCTCAGATCCTCGGGCAGAAACCTGCATAACTGTTAAATCACCACCAAAGACTCATTTATGTCATGAGGATTTTTTTGGTAAATTTTAGTAATGATTTGATATATCTTGACATTCTTAGCTTAAGCATTCATTACAATGGAATCACTTCATTTATTATTCTTATTATTACACCGGGGTCTTGAGCAAATTTTTCTGATTTGTTCTTTTATTCTGTGTTTCTAGGAAGCACTTTGTAACACTGACACTGACAAATACACTTTATTATTATTATTAAATGACTATTGAAGTTTTACTTTTTTTTTTTTTTTTTGGTGAAGTAGATTTTAATGTTCTTGCATGTATTTTTTATGCTTGTTTTTTTTTTTATTTTCTCCTTTTTTAAAGAGTTGTGTTAAGAGTCTGGTGTGGTTTTGCATTGCTGTGCTGTGCAGAACTTTGTGTCTACATGTTGCAGCTGTGTGTGTCACTGGGGAGGAGTATCAAAAAATGTGGACCAGCCGGCAGATGGACCATTTTTGTTATTTCTGCTGTTGCTCGTCCTTTAGCTCGGCCCCTACTACGGAGAAGAAAGAAGGCATAATAGACAAATAATGTTTTGCAGTGGAGTCAAACTGAACGTTAAAAACAATGAGAACTCTCCTCTGTTTATGCTTCTGTGCATGCTTTTTTGTTTTGTTTCGGTTTTTTTAAATCATGCTTCCTTCATGGTTCTTTCCTGTCCACCTCATCCTTTCAGTCCAGCTTGGGGTCGAACCTCCTCCAGAAATATTCTGATGATTCTGCAGAGGTCGGCTGTATTAGTGATGGGCACGAGCGCACTAGTGATCTGGAAGGAGCTGCTTCTGAATGTGAATAAGACCAGAGAGATGGTGATCAGCTTCAAAGGAAGATAACAGTTACACGACCCTGGGACAGGAAATTGATGTGGAGGAGGAGTACAACAACTTCAATGTGTGCAGCAAAATGTTAGGGATTTTATATCAGTCACTTATCACAAGTGCTGTGGTCTGCTGGGGGGGGCAACTGGTGAAACCAACAGACTGAATGAAGTGATTATGAAGGCGGCAGAGCTGAATCAGGCTGTTAGAAGTGATGCAGTAGGTGGTCAGGATGATCCATGAAGGATAACAGTTTGTTCAGTGACCTGCTCTCCACTACAAGGACACAGAGGAAATCTTTCACACTACATGCTATACATGCACCTTCTGTAATGCATGAAGCTGAATGTGTCCTCATTTGTAAAAGACATCAAATGTTGACTCCTATTAGTGGCTGCAAGATTTTAAGTATCAGTCACTTTAGTTTGATCAATACAGTCTGTGTACCAATAACTGTGAGAGTGAATGAGTGCTTCACGGTGGCTCCACATGCATCTCTGAAGCATACTTTTCAGTTCATTACGGTTCAAGCTGAGACACAGGTACGAGCAGCTAAACTATTAATCCTGTGATTTCATTCGATGCTGTGGCTCCCTCGTGGCAGCTGCTGTTTTGCTTAATTAGCATCAGGATGCAGTGATTCATCCTGAGGACACTAAAGCCAAATTCGAGCATGTGGAATGCAGCCTAGCTGTCCAGCGAAGCAAGTGTTCATTAGTGCTCGTCAACCTTTTACCCCAGGGTAATTTTCATCCTCACCACTAGATGACAGTCTTTAATTTCTTTGCTTTCATGCTTGATGGACTTATTATAACATATTTTACCTCCTTGTGCTGCCTATTAGCTGTGGGATCCTCAGCTGTCCAGCGTAGAACATGTAGAGACAAACTGCCACTCGATGGTACAGATGCAGATACAGAGTAGTGGATAGTACACTGTACTCTGCTGGAAGCATAAGCTGCAGAAAAGCCTACACAGGATTCCACACTCCTCTATGTTAAAGATGAATCACCGATCGATACGCTGCTGCTGTCTGAAGCTGCAGTTCTTCATCCTCTTTGGCTCTCATTCCCTGTATTAAATTGATGCCAGATGGATCCCCACACTGCTGCAAGCAGAAACGTGTGGAGCTGTGACATCTGACACCACAGAAGGAGTTTTATTTTTCCCTTTCAGTTTATTTTTTACTTTGCCTTTTTGGGAGAGAAACAAGCTTAGAAGCTTAAAAAAAAAAGAGAGAGAAAGAGTAAAAACAGAGATTCATTATTATTTATATGAACACAGTAATACTTTATTTAATAGAGCCCATTGTTTCCTTCTGAATATCAGTTATTGTACAGTTAAGTGACTGTAATTTGTTTTTATTAAATTTGGTACTAATTATAGAGAAAATTGACACCATTTGCGCAAAAGGACCTCAGACTGATGAACATCCACCAGCTGCATCTCCATCAAACCAGCGGGTGGGGTCAGGCTTAGGCTGCATTTTGTTAAACAAATAGAGATGAAATGAGATGAAAGCAGAAAATATTACCGTTCATATCAGGTCTCTTATATGTTTTTCACCTGCTGCGGTAAGATTCCCGTTTGGGTATTTTGATGTATAGATGCAAATTCTATTTACAGGATTAGACGTGGACCTAACCCTAACCCCTCACAGGTATGCTGCTGACCTGATGGATGTTAGGAAGCTAGGTGACCTTCTGGTACAAAGTAACTGTGCTTTAGCTACAGGAATTGTCTCTTTTCTTAATTAAAGGTGAAATAAATAAATAAAAAGGTGCAGTATCTTCTGTTGGGTGGGTTTACACAAGGATGCTCTCTCATGCTGAAGTTACTCTGAATGTCTTGGTCTTTGTGAGCTTTCCGTTTCTTTGTGTTTCCACAGTTTGTGTATTTTTATCTGTCAGTCTTTGTCCATCAGTTTACTTCCTGTTTTATATTGAAAGAGCCTTGCTCATGGGCTTTTTGTTTCCTTTGTTGTTAAGCACCCAGCATGGCAGAACACTGGCAGTGTGTTGCAGAGAACATGTTATAATGACAAAAGAGCTTGTGTGTAGTTTTCATGCATGTTTTTTTGAGTTTGATTCTTTTACTTCTTTCATGCTTCTTTATCACTGTAAACTCCACTGTGGCTGCCTTCTGCCTGTTCAAGCCATATTTATAATCAGCTGGAGTTCAACTTATGTGTACCATCATTGCTTTATAGGCTTTATATGCTGTTTTTTTTTAGGGCTGCCTGCGGTCATGTGTGGCCTCGCTGTTGGTTGAATTCTCAGTCTCTCTCTCTCTTTGTGCAGCCACGAGCGTATCAAACAGACTTCAGTACAGTCCCATAAATCCTGCAGTAAACTGAACTGTTATGGCACTGGGGATGCACCACAAAAGAGACTACATGACACTGGACTTACTTGGGCTCCAAACAGTACAACTGCAGACTGAAGGCAGTTGGATGAATGGTTGTCAAGATAGACAAAGAACACACACTCACAGACACACATACAGATTCTTTCATTTATTAACAAGATGTCTTGAGTGTTGGTGCTGTTGATATGGTGCCAAGTATTTGTGTGGATCTGCAAATAATGCATTAAGATGGTTCTTGTTTTTCCTACACTGTAATGAGCACTAAAACACATCATGCTTTTCTAGAAAGACCCCAACAAATACTGTACCAAAAAAAACCATCACTGTGCATTTAACCTTAGACTGAACCCTACCATAACCCTATACTTTTAAATGTGTCAGGATTATTATTTTGTCTGTTCCTTGACCGTCAAGTCTTGGGACAATAATAATAATAATAATAATAACACCAATAATAATAATAATAATCATAATAATGAACAGCATTAGGGTTAGGGTTTGTGTTGGACTCATATATATTGATTCAGACCTCACTCACGTGTCCATAAATATTTCTTGTGGGACAATAAAAAGACATTTGGCAGAGTGTGAGTCACACCTGCAGATGTAAACTGACACGTCGCCTAACACTGCAACATCCTGTTTTTGTACCAAGTAATTCCTGCGGTTGTACTAGTGGCATCTCTGTAGCTCTTCTGTATCACCTGCAGCATTGCTGTTTGTACACAAAGTGACAGACTATAGAGAACTCGATTAGGGTCCTGGCAGAGAGAGAGAGAGAGCACTGATCTGGTGAAGCACTGCCCGAGCGAGCGAGCAAGCTTTGCTGCAAAGTCACAGCAACCCTCTCTCCAGCAGAGAGAATGTGAGAGGAACACGCAGAGACGGGCCGGACAATGTGTTACACTGGACTGAATATCTGTCAGTTTATTTCAGCTTTATTTCTTTGGAGCTTGGTCGTGGTTTTTTTCATCCAGTGCTGGCTGCAAGTTTCTGACCCTTTGGGGTTGTAGCAGCAAAGAAAATATGTATCAGAGCGGCTTTCTCAGTGTGGCAGCTAGCATCAGGGTCAACCTGTATAGGGCAGAGCCTTGCTTGATCAGCATTTCGCTCAAAGAAGATACAGAGAGAAAACTGTGTTCAGGTTATGAGCCTCTAGGGGAGCCATTTGCGGCTACTGCTACTTTCTTGCCCCCTGCTGCTTATTTTACTTCAATTGCGCCACATTTTACTGCTTTTCTGCTGTTGTACTGTTGCCAAGCCTTCACATCCCCCGCTCTTGCCTGTATTGCTCATCATCATCATCATCATCATCATGTCAGAGTTTCTCCCGTCATGAAATCAGAAACCTTTTACTGTTGCCAGAAAACAGGAGAAAGACACAATATAAGGTCCGCTTTAGAGTAGCTTGTAATCTCTCCAAGAGTTCACCTTGATGTAAATGTGCACCTAATCAATAAACAGCATTAAAGTAGTAACAATAGGCTTGGCATCGTGCCCCCTTAAAGGCACACTGGGGAGTTGGGTTCATTTATTTAAGAGCTCCTTTGCTGCCAGGTACAGTATCCTATTTTTAGTGTAATAGAAAAGAAAAGTTATCTTGTCTTTTGCCTTTTCTTCTCTTTCCTGGTATCTTTTGCTGTTTGTCTCCCCCAGCCGCCATTCCACAGCACACAGCCTGTTTCAGACTAATTTGTTTAGGCCAGTATCTTTTCTGTAGGCGAGAGCTGCCGGTGCATGTTTGACTTTGACTCACCTTTCTAATTCAACTCAGTTTCTTTGTGAATTGCTGTCGGGGGTGTTTATTCCGCTTCTGAGACTGCAACACTGAGCTAAAGGGCAAAAGGACACCAGTCACTCAGGACCCATCTCGCTAATGAAGACAGATTAGTCAAGCAGCAGTGTTCACACATAAAACAAGGAGACACACACAAAGATACCAGTCCCCTGTTAAGTCTGAGACACACGTTACAGTGTGCAGTTATTTATTTATTATTAAATCTATTGCATTTACTCACTGAAGCAGGCAGTGATGTTGTAGTTAAGTGTGACTTTAAAAACAAAATCTGTGGTTACTTCATTTCGTGATGGTATGTTATATTCATAACTAATTAATGAACAAAGTATTTTTATGTATTGTTTTGTCATTATGGCAATGACAACTAGTATTTGATTGGTGAGTCATAGTCTGTACTATTTGTGGCCATGAGTCATCCCTGACCAACATGTTAGACAATGCTCAGCCAATCAGAAGTTGGCATCACAGGCTAATCAATAAGGCTGCAGCCCAGAACTGATGTTACTATAAACAGACTGGCTCTTTACCCACAAATTTGGGATTCCTCAGTTTCTCACAGTCTTATTACTGACAGCTGTTCAGTGATGTAGGCCAGTTTCTAGATATGGGGATTCCCCATTTTCTCCATTTCAGTCAATAATGGTCAAATAGGTACAGACAGTCACCCAGTAAAATATGATCACATAGCCTAAGCCAATCAGGGGTGAGAAAGAGGCTGCATATCATTAGCATATATTATCATAGCATTAGCAGTCTGAAATCCTCCATGTTGTTTACTCTCTACTTCAGAAAATACAGCCAAAGTGTACAAAGTGTACTAAACATCCAGGATTGCACATCGTTAAAGAGTAAAGAATACATATTCTAAATTTCATGGCTTTACTCCTTGTGGTTTTGGAGTCTGTAGGTAAAACCTCACAGATGGACGACAATCTCCTCCCTCTTTAAAAGAAGCTAAAATATAAAATAAAAATAAATGCACATATTGTGGTATGAGGTGATACAGATTTTCTGTATCTGTGCTTGTGTCAGTGGAATTCAAACTGATATTAGTCCAAGTGTTCAGCTGCATGCCCAGTCAGACTGAGGGCAGTCATCCTTATCCATTCACCACAGCCACAGTCTGCATCAACTGATGGAGGAATCAAAAATGGTGTGTTGATTCAAACTAAATTCAAACTGCAAAAGCAATGACAAATTCCCTCTGTGACTAACATGGATGTATTCCAGCAGATCAATATTCAGGCCACAAAAACAATTCTTTGCAATCACACTATTTTTTGTCATTATAATTACTCGTGAAATCTCTCCACATTTCTTCTTACCATTCAGATTAAAATCCCTGTCTGTCCCAAAAAGGTCTTTTACCAACACACTGGGGTCTGGTACATGTGAGTGTGGCAACGTCTCACTAAAATGCTGCAACATTCCATGAAACCAATCATCTCTGGTCTTCATCAACTCACTGAGATCATCCAGCTTTTTGTCCAAACAACTAACATTCCCACGCTATTATTTCTCCAGTCATCTTTCTGCTGCTTTGCTCTGGGCAGTAGAACTTAGCATGGCCAGCTTGGTTATGGCGTTCCATGTATGCCCTGCCTGCTAGCATCTTGCACCCTGCTGTTATGTGCTAGACTGTCTCAGGGGCTTCTCTGCGCAGCCTGCACCTGGTGTGGTAGACCCCAGCCTCTATCAATCTTGCTTAAAGCTTGTTCCTGTGCTGCCATGGTCAGAGCCTCCGTGCTGTCTTTCAGCCCAGCTTTGTCCAGCCATTGGTAGGATTTTTCGAGCCACTTTTTCTATCTGTCAGTGGTACATGCCGCGCAGGGGCCTGTCCTTCATGACGTTTCCTACTCTTGCTCCTCTTCTTTCTCAGGTTTCTGCTGTCCGAGGTATTCGTTAAGCATGTGATCAGTTGTGACTATCTTCCTGATGTTCTCAGGGACCTTATAAGACAGCTACATTGTGGTCTACACTGCTACACTGGTTCTGTGCTAGGACCAATTTTATTTACCCTCAGCATGCTTCCCTTAACCAGTATTATTAGAAAGCATTGCATACATTTTCATTGTTTTGCAGATGATGCCGAGCTTTGTCTATCCATGAAGCCTGATGACACACATCAATTAGTTAAACTGCAGGAATGTCTTACAGACATAAAGACCTGGATGACCTCTAAGTTCCTGCTTCTAAATTCAGAAGTTATTGCCCCATTCTGCATTTAATAATAAGTTATTATTAATCTCTGGCTCTCTTCCACAGCGTGTCTTTTGTCCTGTCTCTCTCCCCTCACCCCCAACCGGCCATGGCAGATAGCTGCCCCTCCCTGAGCCTGGGTCTGCTGGAGGTTTTATCCTGTTAAAAGGGAGTTTTTCATTCCCACTGTCACCAAGTGCTTGCTTACAGGGGGGTCGTTTTGACTATTGGGTTTTCTCTGTAATCATTGTTGGGTCATTACCTTATAATATAAATCACCTTGAGGTGACTGTTGTGATTTGGCACTATATACATAAAATTGAATTGCATTGGTCATAAAAGGATGAGCATGGTCAGCAACAGTGCTCAGCTAGGCTGTGGCATCTAAACATACCATTTGAATGTTATAGCACAAATCAAGACCAGGCAGTTTTAGTGAGTCCATGTGAACTGTAGTGTCAGTTTCTTGTTCTTAGCTGACAGGAGTGGTAACCAGTGTGGTGCTGTGTCCTATCTGCCTCAAGGTTCAATGTGTTTTGCATTCAGAAATGCTCTCCATACATGGCTGTAATGAATAGTTATTTGAGTCACTGCTGCCTTCCTATCAGCTCGAAGCAGTCTGGGCATTTTCCTCTACCTCTGGCATCAACAAGGTATTAACATTTAATAACATTTCTCTTTTTTTTTTTTTTACCATTCTCTGTAAATCCTGGAAATAGTTGTGCAAGAAAATCCCAGTAGATCAGCAGTTTCTGAAATGCCAAACTAGCCCATCTGGGACTGCGTAGCCAGTCTTGTTGATGATCTGGCTGAGGTGGTTCAGGACTATGCAGCAGTGAATCATCTCAGTAAATCCCTTGCTTGATGGCGACATGTGCAGTTGGCTTGAAGTTGGCCTCTAGTGTTGTTTTCCACATCCCGATTGAGTGCCTGATGAAGGCTCTTAGGGTCCTGTTGATCTTGTACATTTCTAGGCATTCCAGTATACATGTGTGTGGCATTGGGTCATGGGCTTTCTTGTAATCAGTCCAGATGTTTTGCTTCTCTGGTGGTACTGCCAATTCCTTTCTGGGCTCCATGGATGTATTGAGCCATGTGCCTGTTCATCTTAGCTGCTATGATGCCTGACAGAAGCTTCCATGTTGTACTGAGGATATTGGCTGGTAGTTGGATGGAACTGGTCCCTTCTGGCGGTCTTTGTGGATCAGCATCTACTGGTCTGCTGTCAGCCATTCTGGGTGCATCTTATTCAAGTGCAATTAGCTTTTTCAGCCAGCAGATGTGAATCATGTCAGGGCCTGGTGCTGGAGCCCATTGAGGGGGGTCACTGTGGTCTGCTTTTAGATCTACTAGCCACTGAGCATTGGTGTCGTGTGTTACAGCCTTCTCCCATATACTCTTCCAGTTTTTCTTCATCTCCTGCCTTGGTGGGGGTGCTGTTCTCCTGCCACTGAGAGTACACCTTAGTGGAAAACATTTGATTTATTCTCCTGTTTTCTATGTCGCTGTTATACCTCTCCAAGTCGTTAGCCAAGACTGAACCCCTGTCTTCATCACACTTTTCTTCAGCTATGATAACTGGCCAACTTCCTCTATGCTGCATTGATCTTAGCTTTTATTAGTCTTTTCTATGGAGGGTACTGCTCCATGTCACGGCATAAGACGGGAGATGAGAATCAGGAACTGTTGGATTGCTACTACACATAAAATCTAAGTGAAAGGTGTTACATGAAGATGATGTGGGCCCTATGGATTCTTCAGCACCCAATATCCAGACTGACATCAAAACAACTAATAGCTCAGCCTCTGTAGAAGGAACACAAGAAGCTTGAGAAATACCAAGGGCTGAAAGAAGAGCTAGAGAGGGTGTGGAAGGTGAATGTAACAGTGGTCCCTGTGGTTTGCATTTGTGTATCCATCTTCTCACTTCCTGTTTTGTTATGATATGCCATCTCTTGTGCTTTGTGTTTTGATTTGATTCCCTGAGTCCTGTTGATGACATTACGTTCAGTTCTGTACAATTAATATTAAATAAAAATATAAAAAAAAAATAAATTAAAGCTGCAAGCGGTGATGATCAGGCCCTTGCACCTGGCGCATTGACCTGTGGCGCGTTGACCCGTGCCGTGCTCGGAGGCTGTCGCTGACGGGAGATTCGTGGGCTCACCTTGATGCTGTCGGCCCAGCAGGCTACCTGTACCTCACATCATTCGGCTGCCGACCGTCTCCCACATCCACTAGGTGGCGCCCACTAATTCGGCCTTATTAAAAATAATTCATCCTTCTTAAAAATAGTACAGCCTAATTACACTTAATTTACTTAAATTTACTTACAGGATAAATCCCTGTAAATTACGTGTAGTTACGGCCTAAGGGCGGGCCGTAAAAGAAAACGTTACCGAAGAAGTTACAGGTCCGTGAGAGACAGAAATCTTGCTTGTTTGTTATTGACCAAATACTTATTTTCCACCATGATTTACAAATAAATTCTTTAAAAATCCTACAATGCGATTTCCTGGATGTTCTTTTCTCATTTTGCCTCTCATAGCTGAAGTGTACCTATGATGGGAATTACAGGCCTCTCTCATCTTTCTATGTAGGAGAACTTCTGAGCTTGAATTAAAATAGACAACAAAAATGACACAAGTCACTCTGGGGTTTCATAGACAAAAGCTCTTTTAATGAAAATCTTTTCTTTTTTGTCAAGTAAAAAAAGTTCATCATATGCATACTATTTATAGCTTCAACATAGCAGGCAGTAGAAAAGGAGTTCACATTTAAAATATTCAGAGCATTCAAAAGCATATGTCTTCTAATAAATTGAAACTGAGACATTCCCATACATTGTCCTCTTACTACGGTTGTAGTTTTGGCTGGTCTGATAAGTTGTATTCAGCTCCTCAGCTACAAGAGATCTGTGTACAGTATGCAAGCCTGGGCTCAAATTCTATCCAAAATCCTTCTATCCACGTTCAGAGCATTTTAAATTTGGCTGTCACTGCCAAAGCTGGGCTGCAATGTGCTATGTGAGCTCAATCAACTAGTGTGAAAGGCTTTTTGGAAAAGGATTCAGGATAATATTTTGGCCCAGGTAATATAATTTTGACCAAAAGAAAAAAATCCCAAAAGTTTTTGTTTCTATTTTTAGTTACAGCTGAGATGGCTAAGTAGAATTTTGTTGACAGTATATCACCTAAATGTCTGCATTTATGGAAGACTACGTGTTCCTTTTTATGCTGCCGGAAAGGTTTGTGACATCTGCGAGGAAAGGTGCATATAGGTCATACACGGCAAAAATACACACAAGCTGATATAATGTACATATTGTAGTCCTCACTGGGTAATATGTGTAACATTTAGTTTCACTTTCATCAGAGGTTCATGTGACAAGGCATCTGTGCCAAGGTTACTCAGAGTGCGTCCTAGAATTCAAGTCCTAGAAAGATTTTAGATTAATTCTGAAACAACCTAATGTGGCATGTAATTTGGACAATATCCTTTGCGACAATACAGGTGCAGCTCCCAACTCTGTACTATAACAGACTTCCAAGTTTACCTCCCAGCCACTCCAGTAACCACTCTCTGTCCACTAGCCAACCAGTTTTGAAAGCAGGTATTTTTGTCTGTTTTTGCCAGTTTTCTCTGGTAGTTTTCTCTGGTAAAGAGTAACCTAACAAAATACATTTTTAAACTGAAATAGAACACCCAGTTTTGTTATCCAAGCACTTTGCCTTGGGCGCCAGATTCATTCTGTGTGCTACTGTTTTAAAGTGGACTTATTATGCTTTATCCTTATTTTCTGGTATGTATATACCAAACTTAGCACAAAAAGTAAAGACATTTACAGGTGCCAGGGTGGCTCAGGGCATGAGCAGACAACCATGTATCCCGCGTGGCAGAGCGGTCGGCGCAGGTTCGAGGCCCGTCCTATCGATGTTTACCGCGTGTCTTCCCCATCTCTCCTCCCGCTTTCCTGTCTCTCTCTACTGCAAGAACTGTCCATTAAGGCCAAAAAAGTAAGGACATTTATGTTTGGTCAATTATTTCAATGTTTTGACAATCCTTATTGGCAATAAAACTTATACTGTTGGAAAGTCTGTTGATTTCCCCTTAAATGGAGCCACATTTGTAAGGAAAATGCATTTTTGGGTTGAGCAGCAGAGTTCAGTATGTGGGTTGCACCCATGAAAACCTACCAGAACTTCTCTGCCAATGCCAAACAGCTTATTTTGCTATTGACTCTTGTTTGGTGTCATTCATTGGATTGGATGATTGAAGTCTGAAGAAAAAAGACATATTTGCAATTTAACATGTAACAGGGGCCTCAGTAGCATGTGGAAGAACCATACACAGCCACAACAGCCTGTCACCGTCAGCCAATTTGGTTGTGTTGGTCACTCTGGCACAAACAGTACGCCCAAGCTGATCCTATAAGTGTTCAATGGGGTTGAGGTCAGGACTGCAGGCAGGCCATCCCATCCTCTCCGCTCCCAAAATTCTGAAGGTAGTCTCTGATAAACCAGCTCTGTGGGAAAGAGCGTTGCCATCTTGGAGGACAGAGTTCAGTCCCAGACTGTGGAGACAAGGGAATTGCAACTGGTTGCAGAATCTCATCTCGATATCTCTCTGCATTGAGATTGCCTCCATTGATGACGAGCCTGACTGCCACCACAGGGGTACCAGAAGCTCCAAACAAGAGTCAATAGCAGAATAAGCCTTTTGGGATTGGAAGAGAAGTTTTTCATGGGTGCAACTCACATAATCAATTCTGCTGCTCAACCCACAAATGCATTTTCCTTACAAATGTGGAACATTTAGGAGGAATTTAACAGGCTTTCTAACAGTAAAAGTTTTACTGCCAAGAAGCATTTTTACAACAAAGAAATAAATGCCCCCAAACAGATTTCCTTACTTTTTGTGTTATTGGACATGCTTAGTGTGTCAATATGATTCAAAAACTCAGACTTAAGACATCTAAATGTTTAATTCAAGACTTTTTTTTGTTTTTTTTTCAACTTTACTCTGTATGATGTCAGAGAGAGAATATCCTTATATGGTCATCTGAAGAATGAGTATGGAAGCCCCACCCACATGTTGTTCAAATCTCCAATCAGAATTACGTTAGCTTAAATAGAGGAAGAGTGGAGTAAAAACAGCTTGTTTCAGACAGAGGATAAACTGGGGGGAAGAGTTCCAGTATAAAATAAATAATTATTTAGAACTGTCAATCACGCAAACTATTCTAGTAGAGTTCAAGAATAAAAACACAGAGGTGGAATTGAGCATAATAGGTCCACTATATTACTATAGTGTATATATATACACACACGTCTAATACGGGTAGGTTAACACCAAACAAGTAAGAAATGTTCTTCAAAGGCCATTGTACACTTGTTGCACACCATTTCAAAGACATGTGGTTCAACCTGGTACCATAGCAAAACACTGTGCACCTTTTTCAGTGCTCAAGTCCCCCAAGTCTGCTGGTTGGTCACAGAAACTGAAAATACAATTTTAGCTAAGGCTGTTTTTAATTGTAGGGTGCTTTAACTTTGTTTAACTCAGAGGGTTAAAACACTGAATAAAAGGCTCTGAAGTACACTGTCGATGGGTGTGTCAGGAGAGGTACCCTATGTGTATAAACCCCCGGTGTATTGAAAAGGCCGTTCACACAGTGAATCAGGTGCCATAAGCAATAATGCTTGGATAACATAACGTAATGTTTAAGGAGCATCCATTTCTGTTTTAAATAAGTACGTTTTGCTATGTTTTATTACAGGTGAACAAAAAACAAACAAATTTTTTTCCTACAAGAAAAACACGCCAGTCTATCAGTTGTTAACAACTTTGCACAGTGATAGTTACAAACTGCAGAAAACTCCAAAACAAACCAAAAACACTATTTCATTTCACAGTGCAATCACTCACTCCAGCTGACTTTCAGTCTCTGGTGAAATATATATTCATATATGTTTAAATTTCATTACTTGCTGAAGTTCTTGTGAATAAAAAATAGGGGACTGTGAGAGGGGAGGGTGGAGGGACACATTATAAAGTAGATAGTGGTGTTGACAGGATTGGTGATAAAGTAATTTATTTGTATATTTGGAGTGTATAAGGACAATTGCATGTATAGAACCTAATGTATGAATAAATTATAGATGTGACTGGTTGGCAGCATGGGAGTGAACGCTTTAAGACATTTTAATGATGACATAGATATATGCAGGGGAAGACTGGTGGTGGTGTTAAAACAAGGCGCTCAGGAAGAGAGGGTGGGAAAGTGTAAAAGGCAGTGGGAGAGAGGAGGTGAGAAAGAGAGGAGGTGGGGTGAAAGTGGAAGCAGGAGAAGGTGTGGAGGGGAGAGGATGAGAGGGGAGAGGAAGCATGAATAATCCATAGGAGAATCACGACAGGATTAAGACAAGGTGCGAGCCAAAAATAACCCCAGCCAAGGCAGCTTGGCGCAATAACGCTGCAATGGAGCACAACACGACAGCAGCCGCTCCTGCTGCCAGTCTCTGTCAGCTCAGGAAGTAAAATGAGAGGGGATTACAAAAAGCTACTGTGATGTTGCTGTTTACAGTAAAACTTCCAGTGCCATTAGATGTAAGGCCTAGTCTCTCTCTTTAGCCTGCGTATAACATTGACGTTTAGAACAATAATCACATTATGAAAAATGTGTAGTCAAAAGAAATGCCACTTCCCCCTTGCTGAAGCCTTGAGATCCTAAAAAAAAAGTAATGTAATGAACCTTAAAAGGGCACTCCAGCAGTTTGATAGGCCAAGGTCAGTGAGCAGCATTCTGATGCTTTTTAACAGTTGCTTAATGTTAACTATGGTTTGTGAGAACTTTTCAAACAAAATCCAAACTATTTTTGGTAGAATTTGTGCAATAATCCTGCAGTCTAAGTTATCATTGGTGACACCCCTAACCCTAACCCACTGGTTTGGTGAAAAGTAAAAAGGACTTAATGTAAATAGTTTGTGATGCATATCAGTTAGACTGATTACGTTCTTTGTCTTCTGATTGCCAAGACTGTGGAGAATACTAAACAAAAGGATATATATATATATATATATATATAGTACCAGTCAAACGCTTGGACACACTTAACCAAGTATGTACAAAGTTTTGACTGGTACTGTTTATTACGGTTAGGGTTACCACTGATGATGACTTAAGACTGCACAATTTTAACCAATCAGCATTCAACCTGTTAAAAGATGCTAATGAACTGCATAATCAAGTTTTCCATGGGGCCCCACACCCTCAGGGACTCCACTGGCCTCAGTGTGTCCTTGTAGCAGTTACTTTTTTGCAACACATAGCGCAATAACAAGAAAATTATGCTACTAGATTCATGACACAGCAACACAATGATGTCTCTGCTAATACGAGCATGAAAGTGTACAAAGTGTTATAATGTCTGAATATCTAAAGCAATCTACCAATTTAGTGTGGTGTTTGAGAGATTAATAATGCATCTATATACTGAAAAATCTCGGGGTCAACAAAGTCATTAATTAAGCTACGTTTACTAGAAGTGAGAGATGTGACCCATCCAATTGGTAGAATGAAAAAATTTCAATTAATGAGTGATGACTTTGACCAGCTGGCCTGATCTTTTGATGACTGGCACTAGAGGATCACTAAGGTCAGTAGGGTACATCCTCTGAACTGTTTGGTCCAGACAGCAATACCTTACTCTTGATAAAATTACCATAATGTTTTGGTCAAAGTGGTGTTTCAATAGCTAGATTAAAAAGATTATTTGTAGAAGCTCTGTGATAGTTTAACTCCTTAATTTTGCAGTTTGTATGGTTATTATGTGGTACAGTATATATTTAAATGACTAATAATTAGATCTGCTACATCTATTTGTATTTATTTTTTAGTAACTTAGGCATTTTTAAGGAAGCAATATTTGAATCTAATGTATTTCAGTTTGAAGCCTGTTTCATATCTGAACCATGTATTTTTTTCATTATGTCTCTGCCTAAACCTAACCAAGAGTGGGTGTGAGCCCATCCCTGCTTACACTGGGCAAGGGGCTGGGTACATCCATTCTATCACAGAGCTAACACAGAAAAATAGAAAACTGTTTCATTAATAATCACCAGTTAATCTAAAACAAATCAAAAGAAACTGAGGGCCTGCACAAAATGAGAACCTGAAAATGCCCCACAGAAAGACCCTGGCTGACCAGCAGGTTTAAATTGAGAAACTTCTTGTTTCACCATCATGCCACCTGGACTGAAAGCCAAACTTAATTAAAAAAAAAAAAAAATTAAAAAATGATTAAATGTAATCCCATATGGAATTCTACCCTCAGGTTTTTGGTTGAAAGCACTGAGAATTAAGTCACTACCACATTGTGTGCCTAGTCCCAACAGAACATTTCTCTTTTAAAAGCAATCTACAACTTTATGTGGCTATTTTGATGCATTGTGCTGAGGCTCTCTTCAAATGCTCCAAAATTTGACGTAATGGTAATGCCATGTTCCTCTCAGAAAAGAGAACTTCCGAAGATCTCTATGTTAGCAAGATAGAATCAGTTTCCTCGGAAGCAAACAAAATCTGCATTTATCGCCACAGGCAGGAACAGCTATAAGTAAACTAAGCTGGTAAGACTCATTACTCCAGCAAAGGACTCAAAAGGAACATTTCTCGAAGTGCCGCAATCACCCTGGATTCAAACATCTTCCTTCACCAGAAAACTTCCCGTCATTCCTGCTGCTAAAATCTGCTCAAATTTAAATAACAGCTTACCTCCTGTTTTGCCTGCATCCTTTTTTTTTCTCTACCTCTCCCTCCCTCAAGTATTTTCCTCATCCTTCCTCTTACTCTTGATTTCTCTCTCTGTCACTCCAGTCAAGTGAAGTTAAATCTTCCTGCTGCTTGGTATGAGGCATAAATTAGGAAAACAGAATTAAAACTCTGCCTAAACCTAAAAGTCAACCAGAAAAACAAACTACACAAAGCTAGAGCTCATAATTTCCTGGTCTTCTTCAAGGAATACACCAAAAATGTGCATGTGTTTAGCCTATAATATCATACCATGCAGAGCTGTACACTGATCTAATATCTGGGTGACATTAGCATTTACATAAAATCAGATTTAACAGTGATTCCAGGTGGTAACAAGGGGGTTGTAATCCATTGTTACATGCATGTTCCCTCGCTTTCATACAATTTCACTCAGAGTGAAGAACGAACGGGACTCTAAAACTCAACGTCAAACTTTCACTCACCAAAAACACACACAAACAGCCTAAAACAGTTGGCAGCACTGCCATCTCATCACAGTGTATCTTTACTGCACCTGGTTCTGAAGATGTACGAAATGCAGTCACAATCTAAGAAAAATACTCCACATTAAAGATATCAACATCTGCACTTAAATGTTGGAAAATATATGTAAGGCAATGCCACTGCTTATGTAAAGAGCACAGATTTACAAAGCTAACAGGCGCTTATAACACTTGAAAGAAAATACCACCCAGTTTAAGAAACATACTAGGATGCATCTCTTTACCTTAAGAGATAGTTGTGAGAATATTAATTTGCTCCCAAATGGTGAATTTTTACTCTTTCAATGATAAAACCATCACAAAAAGTTCACTTAATCTGCACAAAGCTATCATTAACTGTGCTAGAAGGTGCCTCTAACCCTCACATTAGCTTAACTAGCATTTGAAACAAGATTTTTGATAGAAAAATTACATCCTTTCTCATAAATACAACATTAAAATAGATAAAATCAGCTAAATACTTGGTTGAATACAGTCTTCCCAGTCTGGCCTTTCATTCTTTGGAATAATTTAGCATAGCTAGTGTAGCTAATGTTAGCATAATTTCAAAGCATATCTTACAGTATATTTGGCATTGCAAGTCAGCACACCGAAAATAGTTTTTCCTTTACTTATGTTATTTTAACATTCAAAATTCAGTATTATCCAACGTTTCTTGCTAAAGTGCTTGCTAAAGCTAAAGTGATTCTTGCTGACAGAGAATGTGTAAGTAAATACATTGTCTTTCAAGAAGTAATGTTTCCCTATGAAGTCATCATCAGTGATGACCCCAGTCCTAGCTTTGTACCTTAACTCTAAACATAACACTATTGAATGATTATTATCATTTTTTGTACCCTGATTGCCGAGACTTGGGAGAATAATTAACAAAAACAAGTTAGATGCTCTGATAGCATAATTTATATGTTGACAGTCATCACTAATGATGAAGACATAGACCTCACACGGTTAAAGACTACTGTACGCGACTTCTTAAAACCAAATAGCATTTTCTTGCTCTTACAAATGAGTCTAGCTAATGTTTGCTAATGTTCGCACTTGCTGTATAACTGAAATGACTGAATCAGTTTACTGACTTGAAAAATTGGGTCATAAGATCCTTAACTTTCAAGTATTTACATTTAGTCTGTAATTGTAGCTGCTCACAGAATTTTGCTTAGCAGTCAGTTCTTCTCTTACTAAAGTCTTACACAGGTGTTTTAATGTAGATCTAGCTGCACACAGAATAAAAAAATCAAAATAGTCTGTGATATGAGGGGGAGCTGATTTTGCCAACATCGGGATCGCACAGTCTATGTGCGCTTTCTTAAATTGACTGGTAATTGCCTTTTAAGACACAGTTATAAGGCTCAGACTTTGGTAAAAAGTAACCAGAATCCTTGTATACACATTTATATTAACTCTAACAATCAGCCGAGTTACTTGTACTAGAGTGGCACATTATTCTACTCAAAGGGGTTCTTGTACTAGGTATTTCAAACAAGTTATACACCCTCAACTGGACAGCACTGTATAGGCATAGACGGGGAAATAGTAGCAAAAAATAACTTTCAGATAGCAACACAAACCTATAGGTACTGACATACGCTGACATAGATAGATAGATAGATAGATAGATAGATAGATAGATAGATATATAGATAGATAGATAGATAGATAGATACTTCACAAAAAGAAACTCAAGCGGCCCTGGCTTACAAAATAACTACACTTTAATTTGAGCTCCTGCACATTGTTGACGTTACATAAAATGTGAAGCTATTAATACCAGATTTGATGAATGGGGGCAAGAAGACCCTATTTTGTGACTTAGTTACTTGGCATACAGATCGATGACTTACAATAAAATAGCAATTTTTCCTCTGAGGCTGTGGTTGAAACACATTTGCCATGTAGATAATTCAACAGCAGAGTGGTGATTGCATAATTTTATTGCCCTGTGTTGTGGAAATATTGTGCTGTCCCTGGTTGTAGAAACTGAAAACATGCTGGTGCATGGTCAAAGGATTCCATGAGACTCACGGTACACTCATCTACCTGCCGAAATGCTGACTCTTAAAATACCCTATCAAAGTTTTTTTGTCATGGTTTTCTTTTTCCTTTTGACTTCCTTTCATGCATTGTACTCATGTAACATAAATTATTTGAAGCCAATATGTCATTTTGATATTTTGCTCTAATGTCACAGTATCACGTAAACAACAGCATGGACAAAAACACACCATATAGCACAAGCTTATAGAATAGATCCAGTGACACTGATGTGAAGATTAGAAAATGCACAACACTACTTAAAAAACAAAATATGGTAAAGAATAAATTTGAATCAAATCAGTGAAATTAACTATTTGTGCAAAGGCACATGTAATCAGTGTGTGCATTAACTTCAGTAGAATTTCCCATATAGACTAAGGCTAGCAAAATTCTGTCTTTTGTCAACAAACCCAATGAAAACCAAAACAATAATCATACATAATGCACATACTGCATGCAAGCACTAATTCATTTACTTCTTCTGTGCCACTAAGCTCAGCTGATGTCCAGAAACTATTTAAATCATGAGTGAGCTACACAATAACCCTTTGAGGTCCAAGTCATCATTGGCTTGTCCATTAACCCTGAGAGTCAGGGGACAAGCAAAAATTCCTTTTTTGGAAAAAAATTGTAAATAGTTTTTGGTGTAAGTCCGACTTATCCATCCATCTATCCATTTTCTTCTGCTTATCCAGATCCAGGTCATGGCGGCAGCAGCCTAGGCAGAGAAACCCAGACCTTCCTCTCCCCAGCCATCTCCTCCTGCTCATCCCGTGGAACACCAAGGCTTTGCCAGGCCAGTCGAGATATAATCTCTTCAGTGTGTGCTGTGTCTGCCCGGGGCTTCCTCCCAGCAGGACATGCCCGGAACACCTCACCCAGGAGGCGCCCAGGAGACATCCCAGTCAGATGCCCGAACCACCTCAGCTGGCTCCTTTCGATGTGGAGGAGTAGTGGCTCTACTCTGAGCCCCTCTCAAATGACTGCACTCTTCACCCAATCGCTGAGGGAAGCCAGGCACCCATTGTAGAAAGCTCATTTCCACCACTTCCATGATCGTGTAAGAGTGAGAATTATTTACTTTATAGTTTTTTGGTTCCTTGATTCCCAGGATTGGGAAAACAATGTTTTAAAAGACAGAAATGACATATTCCATCACTGATGATGACTTAGACCTCAGAGGGTCAACCTTCTACACCCACCAAGTTGCTGGCAATACCTCGCATCTACCCCTTAAATGGAATTTCCACCTATTTGAGCAAATGGAGATCTTATACTGCAATAAATGGAAGGGCAAACGGTAACATCAACTAAAGTACAATCTAACCCTATGTGGTCTGCCACAAATGGGGTTGGCTTTTTTTAGCCATATACAGTACTAGTTTTTGTCAATTTAGCAAGCATATACAGGTCGTCTGTGACCTTGCAAATGTTAAAAAGTTCAGGTCATTATTTTGCCTTTTCTTAAGTGAACCTATATTCAGTGGGCTTGGTTCCCGCTGAGAATGGGAACCAGATAGGGTAAGAAAGTCATAGACTGTTGCTTTAGGGTTTTCAATGGATTTTTTGACAATAAGAAAACAATGCAATCATCTCGGGATTTTTTCAAAAGAAAACCTAATTATCAAGATAGATTTTAAGTATCAGATATTCCATGCTGTTACAGCATTCCGTTGTAAAGACTCTGGATGTTCTCATAGGAGTCTCATTTCTATTAATATCTTAGTATGCCTTTTGAGCAGACTTTATCTGAATCAGAGGGCACTCAGCATTAAACTCATTACAACAAAGCCAAAAAGCATTGGATGTGGTTAGGATACAGACACGAGCTCTTCAGGCAGTTCCATACAGTAACAGGACAGTAATAGTTCCAGAAGAGTTAAGCTAAATATTTATGTCTTTGCTGCTAAGCTTGACTTCTCATGTAGCAAACTATAATAGATGTCAATCACAACATTGTATGATGTAAATTTCTAATCTACGTTTTCTTTTCAAAGTAAGTCATTACAAAGCTGGATTGTTCCGAAGACTGACAAAGGGCTGTTGGATAGCATTTGATTTCCTTAAATGTGAGTGCCAAGTAAAGATTATAATGGAGTCAAGACATAAACAATAAAATGGTGGCCACAGTTTCCCATATAAAAACGTGAATCATCAACATTGACACTGCAGTGTGTAAGAAATACGATCTAGTATACTGGTAACATTCCACTGTTTATTACTGGCCTACTTTGTTTGACTTTTTTCCCTTTTTTATTCTTTTTTTTTTGTTGTTTGTTTTTTAAGAAAATCCAGTCATTAAAAATCTTTCTATATTAGATCTTTTCTTAGAAAATATAGAAAAGACTATTTTACAACTATGTTACATGTGAAATATCCTCTGGCTTTTGTTTTGAAACAAATATGACTCGTTTTGTTCTTTTGCAGCACATGGTGTTACAGAATATGCATCCAAACAACAAACATAAGTCACTACAGCGTAGCAAAATAATATTTAAAAAAAATACATCGTCTTCATCGAGAAAAATTAAATACATGCATACATACAATACAGTGCCATGCAAACACAGTCCATTCTGGGAAGTAAATTATTTAGGATTTGCATTTCTTTCCCATTTCATTTGTATATCTTTCAACATTTCATGCCTTCTTGCTATACATACATACCATGGCTTTTACATAACACTGCAGCTGCTGCAGCAGGTAGCTTGCGCAAAACTCCTCATCTCTTAGTAGGGTCTGGTTAATGAAGGTTAAAATATCAGAATTCAACATGAATTTTTCGATACCCCAACTTCAAGTGTGTTCACAGTAAAGTAAGACAGGTGGAAGTTTCCTTTCCACACTTGTCTATCTTTTGTTCACTGATTTATACAAGACGTGATTTTAATAGTGTTTTTGATAGCAAGTGACTCATCACATGGATGTATGCACTCATTTGTCAAACATCTAAATGTCCAAATGTACATTCTCATCCCCCAGCTGTCCGATTACTTTCACTATGCGAGTCACTTTCTTGATGGCAGCACAAAGAAAGAAACAACAGTGTCCCCTCAATGACAGCCCTGTAAGGAGCAGCCAGTCCCCTAAGAAGGTATTGATTGGCTTTTAATCAGCCACATATGGGGCCTCTTTATCACATGCCACCAGCTAAGACCTGCCTGCCAGAGGTCAGAATGCGATTGGTATCTATCAGGGCTGCTGACCTTGGGTGTGTTTGTTTTGGGGCTGCAACAGAGATTCTTATCGGACCTTGGCAGACGTAGATAATTCCGTTTACCTTCTGGGGAGACGGCAGCCATTTTACACTTCTAAAAGTGAATTTTGAAAAAGGTATTTGCAGAAGACAACTCAAAATTTTGATGGAATGTTATATAAAGGATTAGGGAAAAATACACTGATACTATATAGACAGGACCAGTTTCAACATCGCAGGCAGCAGCAATGGTCTGCACCCTCACTTTTACAGTGTTCCCAATACAGAACCAAAGTGTTGTCACTTCCTGTGCTAACTGTTGTCCGCTACCTTCTGTACCTAGATGGAATCACTCATTAAGGGTTTCTTCAACTTTCCCTGTAAATAACCCAGGATGCTTTCCTGATTTCTGTTTTCCTACTTGTGGAACAAGAGCTAGAGGTTTTGGGTTTTACTTAGATTCTTTTCTCTTCGTTTCACATTGACAGTATACTCTACAAATAGTGTCTTGCTATTTAATCTAAAGCCCGTGCGAAAATTTGCATCACAAACCTAGACAACATCAACCAGAAATCCTTTAAAAAAGCTCAAATAACTCATGATTTATGTTCGATTCATGTGAATGCTCAATCCTGCACGACTTTTTGTCTTTGATAGAAATCTCTCTAAGAAATTTTTCTGTACACTGTTTGGCACTAATGCTGTACTAAATCACATTCAAACCTTCCAATTTCAGTGACAGTAATCTTTTGTAAGTGCATTCCAGGGACATTCACACACTCACCAAAACTTTGTACACTTTCTGCTAGGAAGTTCAACATTTCAAGCCACAGAAGCACACTTTACTTTTGGTTTTACTGCTTGGGTTCAAAAGCAGTTTAGGATTTAGTTAAGTCGTACTCTAAGAATCAGGCTTACTGCCTTTTCAAACACTGCTGCACGACTGTCACTTATCACTTCCTCTTCATATGCTGCAGCCCACTGCAGTTCTTTCTGCCGTTGCCTAAGACCTGATACGACCTCTGAATCAAAGCAGAAATATTTGCCTCCTGCTTATTTAAACCTTGACAGTTCTAATCACACACTGCAAGGTGCAAGATAATTCTTCATAATGGACACAGTGTATGCCATCTGCCCAGTTCAGCTGTTCGGTTATTTATAATGATACAGAAAAGCATGCAGTGTGCTTTCAGCCCACTGTTTCTCTCTTTCCACACAATTTGGCTTTGTTTCTTTTCACCTTTATCAAGGTGTGAGGATTTATGTGTGTGCGCAGTCATTGTTTGCACAGTTTTAATTTGTACGCTCTTGTACGCTCTTTACACTAGCTGCTTTTACCAACTTGTCTGAGTGTCCTTGGCTTAACAGACTGCTATGATCCTCAATCCTTTTGAGAAGAGGGCTGCAGGAGACAAACACAGAATTGCTAATATTTAAATGGACTAACATACTGTGTGTTTAGGATTTACTTACAGATTGAGCAAGCATGTGTTCTGGTAACTAACTTGTTTTTATATACCAAAAAGTTGGAAAAGAGCCTTAGAATGAGCATGTTGTACTTTGTGCAAATGAGATACACTGTCCAGACTGAAGGACTACAAGACTGACCCGTAGGGCTGCACTCGATTCTGGCCAGCTTAGCTGCTATTGGCTAGGAGTGGCGACCTCTCACTCCTCAGGAGACATGTCAGGTTCCCCTGCACCTCAAGAGGTGCTTCAGCATCCAGCACAACTATTGACTGCTATACTTACAAACTATTCAGACGTTTGTCACATGATCAGGATTCTCCCTGACTTCAATGCACTCTATCTCCTCCCTTTCTCTTTCCCTTTCTCTTTCCCGCTCCCTCTCCCTCTCCCGCTCTTTCCGCTTGGCCCGCTTCTTTTTCTTGTGTCTCTTTTTGGACGGCGGGAAGAAGGTCAGGAAGACAGGCAAAATGACAAAGCAGTGCAGCACAGTGCAGCCCGCAGTGAGGAGGGAGCACTTGAACAGTGTGTAGGTCAGATTGGAAGGCACAAACACTAGGGGCATGATCCCAATCACAAAGCAGGATGTGTTCTGCAGGATGGCAGCCCCGTGCTCCTCCAGTGCCAACTTGATGCACTGTGTCCTAGTGTGCTCGGTGGCCAGCACAAAAGTGTACAGGTGTGGTGCACAGTGATCCATGGCAAAGTTGAGGGTATAAATAAGGCACAGGATTGAGATGCTGTCCATGCCGACATTCCAGAGAGTCATCAAACCCAAAACGCCCAGCTCCACGGATGTAACTGTGAGGATGAGCCAAAAGTTTCCCAAGGGGTTGATGACCAGGAAGAAAGTGAGGATGAGGATGGTGAGTACGCTGAAGCCTGAGGTCAGAATGGGGGAGATGACAGAGGAGCTGTACCGGTCCATGAACACAAACGTTGGATTGAAGGCAATGAATTTGATGCTGTTGATCAACATCAAGGGACGAAGCTTTTCCAAAAGCTCCACCACCTCCTCCCGCTTCTTCTCAGTGGTCCGCGCTACCAAGTACATCCTTGAGGCAATAATGTCGTATTCGTCCGTCTCACGGTTCTTGGAAAATATGATGTCCTCTGTGAAGTGCTGGTACTCTGGGCTGCGTAGGAAGGAACCCTTAAGAATGGTGATGAAGTCAGTCTTAGTTGATGCACTCACATTCACTACCCGCAGGTAGTGGAAAAAGTTGTCCATCCAAGAAATCTTGTTGAAACCATGACTCAAAGTCTTCAAGTGCTCCTGCACTGTGGAGTTCCAGTACTCGATGGGTTCATAAATATAAAACCCAATCACTGGACTGTAGTTACTAAAGTATTTCTGCTGGGTCAGAGCGTATGAAACACTCGGGGAGTTACTTGCCAACAGGTTCACAATATTTGATCCATCACTGATTTGTAAACATCCCATGAATGAGAAAGAAGCGTAAATCAGATACAAAATGACCACAAAGGGTTTGACATAGGTGTTGGTAATCCATTCTGTGTAGTGCTCTCGCAGGAAGTGCTGGATGAAGTGATTCTGGTATGGTACACTATCGTGGTGCGTGGACAAGTCATGGCCATCACTCATCATGGTTTTAAACCATGTGGGCTGGCGGTCCAGGTACTCCACTGAGGGGATTTTACAGCAGAAGATACTGTGGTAGCGGTTCTGCTCAAGCTGTCCGGCAAACACCAGACAGGAGCCGTAAAAAGAGAAAACATAGAAGTAGTTGACCAGGATGGCCACACACATGCTCTGGCAGAAGATTTTAACTGACTCAATGTTAGTAAAAGGGCTTGCTCCCATGCCAAAAGTGATGATGTAGAGCGAGCTGGTCATAGTGTAGCACACCATCACGTCAGCAAAAGCGTCTGCAACTCGCTCCTTGAAGGGCAGGTTTTCCCTGGTTCTCCTCCAGCCCGCCAGCAGCTCAAACACCCCTTTGGTTCCATGGCCTGGAAGGCAAGAAAGAGAAATGTGTAAGTTCTGATATGAACATGCTACCAAAGGCAGGACGTAAGTGTTCCGTTTGCATGATTTGTGTGTCTGAAAGATGATAGAAGCACCATTATCTTTTAACTCTAAGCTATATGGTTAGTTGAATGGTCTAAGTTGTGTGATTGGACTGAATTGTGAAACAATCCAAAAACATATCATTCAACTTAGAGGACTAAAATTATTGCACAAGTAATCCAGAGAAATTATAATAACACAGAGAAATAATTACTTCAACTGGGGTTTACTTATTTGTTTGACTTTCTGTGAAACCATGACAACTGGTAGAATATTTGAGACACTAGGAGCTTTTGAAAGTATTCATTAACATTTTCATTTGCAGAAGTTATATTTGATGGGAACCAAAGGACCAAAGCATAATCCAAATGTTGACCTTGAAAATATTCATCCAAACTACTGGTACTTTTGGCATGAAATTACAGCGATAAACACGGTTGATTGGTTAAGTGTCAGTTTTCCCCCCAACAACCAAGCAACTTATTTTTAACCTTACTGTGCCCACAGTGAACCACTTAGGAGTAGGGTTAGGGTTGCATTTAAACAATCATAGTTCCTTTCATATCAGATTTCTTATGCATTTTAACTACTCCTATAAGATTTCCATTTGGGAATTCTATATGTAACATTTTTCTATAAAGGAGCAGCATTGAACCTAACACTAAATCTAACAGGTAACTAGCAATCTAGTGAATGTTAAGTGGTTAAAAGCCTGTAAACTAGTTTCCTTCATATTTCCATTTATTGTACTCTAACACAAAAACATGTAGCTACAGAAAAAATAATAAAGGCATTAAAAAATTTGAGACCCTGTTGAGTATTCTTGTAGAGGGGAAAGAAATCCATTAGAAATCAGAGTCTGCAGTTAGAATCACCTTTAAAAAATTATTAAGGCCTTCAGTGTTTTATTTTGTCACACTTATGTGTGTGAGAAACCCATGAATTTACAGAATCTTCACAAAGCTTTTATTTAAACCTTCTTAAACACTATACCTGGGGTCCAGGTTGTAAGGACTTTGGTGTAAATGCAGTTTATAACACAAAATAAGACACACAAAACCTGCCATTCTTTAAATATGCATCATGGGACTCATTGGACAGACCTCTGCACTCATCACTGTTTTTCTGTACTTGTCCCTAAAAAATTAATAAATAACAAAATAAATACATAATACTGTTCTTGTTTGTGGCCTACATCTAATGTTATTTAGTTGCGGCATCAAGATTTTCCCACACCACCAGTGGCTCCTTCCTCAGTCATGAGTTTTGACCTTGGTGGCGAATACACAACAGTAAAGGTGACAGTTACTATGACACTGATTTATCAGTTCTTAAACGTTTTGTTTTGATGTATGATATATATTTGAAGGATGCCATTATTAGTGCACTCTTATTTTTAAAAGCTTACCAGGACTGACAGAACTGCTAAAAAAGCTGCACCGTGACGAGCCGGATTAAAAGTTCAAATTCAAATCTGAGCATCCTGCACCTTCAATAGAGACATTTTCGTTTTCTCTTCATTTATGAGATACAGTTTTACACTGTCCTCCTTACCATGCCTCAGCAAACAGCGTCCACATATGTCTGCAGCAGGCCCATTCATGTGAGTCAAATCTGTGGGATTTTCACCAGTCAAAAATATAGCCATGAATGCACAACATTCAAAGACATAAGAAAAGCCACAGTGCAAAACCTCCCACGCTGGAACACCCGCCCGCCCACGCACACTGTTCATTTATTTGTAAAATGCCCTAGCTGGATCGCTGCAAGCAACTGTGTTATGAATTTCTGAACATGAGAATCAACTTAATGCTGTTCCAGCAAGTAAATATCTCAGCACACTATTGAACACTGGATTTAGCTCATTCGTACATTTCTGTGCCAACACTGGCATTAAAATGTTCCATTCAAATTTAGCAGGTGGATATAGAAGTAAGAGAGATTGCCACCCTTGACAGCATTCTAAATTTCCCCTTGTTTGACACACAGGAAAAAAAAGTTAATTAACTATAAAGGATTAGGCCTATGTAATGAGTCGGCTAGATGGCTCTTCCTGCTTTTAGTATTATTAAGCTGTACTGCAAGTCAATTAGTTAGTGTCAGTTGGTTTAGAGGTGGAGAGAGAGAGGAAATTCACTCCCTTGGTTTTTACAGGATTAATCCAGGGGAGTCTGCATGCGTTACCCCTCACCAGTTACCAAATAGGATGTTAAGTACTGTGTCAGTTTCTAGACATGATTGGAAAAGCTCTGGGATTCATTACGGTGACTGATTGCTGGCAGGTGGAAGTGGATAAAAATAATGAGCCCATCTGGTAAAGTGTCCCTGGTTAGTAGCTGTACTAACATCTCTGAAGAACGTTTCTAACCAAGATATTTTCATGACGGCAGAAATTTCCACTTTTGTTTTATGAGCTTTGCCTGTGGATAATTTTATTTTATCAGGGAAAAAAATAGCTGAGAACAAAGCCGTCATATGAGAGAGAAAGAGAGAGAGAATATCTGGAACACACTGTAAATACTTCACAGTCCTTTTACTGTTAAGTATATTAAGTACTGTAATTAAGTACAGAGGTTACATTATTAAAAACATTGACATTAATTTGTTTAATCTAATGTACATTAGACAAAAATATGATTACATTTTTATCCAAATCAGCACAACAACACAAAATAAATGTACAGTATACAGCTAAACAACACCAAAAAAAAAAAGTACATTTAAATCTCGGGCTCTTGTGTTCTGTAGTTTCAGTCTTAGTTTCAGTTACAGTTTGTTTCTCATACTAAACCAAAATGGACAGATCCCAACAGCTGTCTGTTTGAAATAACAGTCTAAAAGCATATGGGTATCGATGTTGTGCACATTGGTAAGGCCCTTCAAACAGATCAGACTTAAGAAGCATTAAGACAGTTATTTTGGCGCTGTTTTGATCAAGGCTGCTTTTTAGTAAGAGCAAAATTCGTTTTATCACTGACAAACACTTGGGAGAATTCACACCTGTCTCGTCTCTCTGTGAAAATGCCTTTGTCTTTGAAAACTCATGCTGCTCCAGTGTGAGAAGAATCCCAATTAGAAGGTAGAAGTAATGTAGAAGAGTGCATGGAAAGATAAAAAAAAATGTGACCTGCTCACTGGGGTAATGGATATTCACACTCATGTCAAGTTAACTCAGACACTTCTTCTGGCATGAATAGAGATGAACTGGTTTCACTTGAGAACTGTCCAGTTCATTGAAAGTATATGTGTCCAAGCCTATCAACTCTTTTGTGCTCTGTGTGCTTTTCTGACAGTTACACATGGCAAAACTATGATGTCAAACTCATGACAGTGGTGCTTTTGAACATCTAAGTCGAATGCAAGCCTTTTATCCACCCTCTTTATACACTGACTTTACCTCAGAGATGATAAAATAGTACTGTAGCATTGATGAACACCTCTGATGTCTTCAATGCAATGAAAGCCTACTTTTTTAAGCAAAGAAAATTGATGAGTAATCAGTGAGGGAATTGTAAAACTGTCTATGGTTATGGTTGAAGTTTTTTCAAAGGCAAACATATTCATCCCTCAGGTTTTTCCACTTCTACGTTCATTCCCTCACGCCCGTTCCGATAGTTTCAGCAATCTCCCTCCAGGAATTCGTGAGTCCTTATATTGAGTCTACATTTATTATTCCTTATATTGATACGATAATTATTTTCTCACTAAAAAAGTAGCCAGAAATGCACAGGAGGAATCGACAGTGCAGGTCAATCACAATAGTTGGAGGTTGTGTCGACCAAACATGTAGTTACATTTCTAGGGAGGTGCCACAGGCTATGGTGTAGGGTTTCAGAGGGGTTCATGGTTACAATGTAGCTATGGCATAAATTTCCTACTGAAGCATAAATCCCCAGTAAGTCATCATTGATGCTGATCCTAACCTTGATTGTATATATCAGAATAGATCATTTTTGTTCTCCCAGGTCATGGTAATCAGAGGACAAAGAAAGTAACCATTGTACAGCTTCTAACACACATTCACAAATTCTCTTTACATTTGGAATACCAATGTATTACCAGTCAATTACTCGGCTAACACAGAGAGACAACCACTCATGTCCATACTTGACGAACAATTTATAATGAACAATAAGCCCATGTCTTTGTACTGTGAGAGGAAATCTAAAATGCCATTCAGAAAACTCAAACCCCAAACCTTCCTGCTAGGTTCAAACGTGACCACACTAACTCCTTTGTTATTCACATTTACATGTCGGATTTTGTCAGTGAAGAAAGCAAACATCAGGAGACTGATTTAAGTTGTAAAATCTTTTACTGTGTCTGCTCGGGACCAGAAAGAACCAGGACAACTACACCTAAGAATATATCTGGTTGGTGATAGTCAGTCCAGGATTCGGTAACCATGCTAAATAATATGAAAATGGAAGAAAAAAGTGGTTTATGTGCAGACAGTGGGGGGAATTTATTCAATGAGAAAGCTAAGAAGCAGGAGGGAGAGCAGCATGTGGCTGGAAGCGTGACTGCCGCTCAATGCTAATCATCTTTGAAGGAAACTGACAATTTTCTCACCGGCTGGACGTTGAAATATGCAAAATTGAATGTCCATATTTTAATGTGTGCTTTCCTGCTAATACAAATGGATGACAAAGGCTGACTGGTGAGCAGTAACACATCAGCAGAGGCACAGAGGGTCCACTTGCTCTACTGTGATGTCCTCTCCAGAATAACACAAACACGACTACCATCTTAGAACTTTAGAGCAGTGACTGCAAGTCTGCCGAAAAGACCCACACTCTCATTTGTGGTTTGTTCTCGCCATTTTCACCCACACTTACACACAAAAACACCCACACACAGACACACTAGAGAACAAGCACACAAACAGAAATGACAAATAAAGTGAGTCTGGCTTTTTTCATCTCCCTTTTTTCCTCTGAGTCTGCAGGTGGTGTAACGTATTTTTTGAGAGAATTCAGCACTTGGTCCTCATGCAGAAACTGAACAGCTGGGTATATTGACTGAGGTTGGATAATAACAGCTTATAGAGACCAATTTCAACCAGCAAAAGCAATTAACCTTCCAAATCACTATAGGTGATAACCCTAACAGCAACCCTTCCCTATCCTACGCTATATTTTGAAGAAGGGCAAAATAGACCTTTGTGGAAAAAATGTAAACAGTTTTTAGTCAGTGATTATTTTCTAGTTCGTGATTGCCAAAACTTGGGGGGGGCAATGTAATAAAAACAAAAATGTAATATTCTGATTGCCTCAGGTTAGAGTTAGTGTTAAAGCTGGGGTGCTCACTGATGATGACCTTAAAATGTTAAAAGATACCTTTAAAGGTTTATGGCTGGTTGTTTCCTGATTCTAGCCTGACACTGATTGCGTACTTCTAGAAATCCGGTAAGCAGTGGGGAGTCTAACTGTACAACTAAGAAGTAACAGCTGCAGTTTCAGTTTTGATACAGACCTCTCGTGGGGTACTGCAGAGGTTAATCCAATATCCGTTATTATTCTATAGCTAAATGCTTCCTTTCTGGACCCCCCCAACACACACAAACACACACACCACCACCCTCTTCCAAAAAAACCCAGTTTGTGTGTCAAGTACAGTCTGGCCAAATTTTCTAAGAATGCTGGAGGTTTAGAAATCTTAACAGGCAGCAATGATAACTTAAAACTACAGAATTGTCCTCAATTATCTATTTTAGTCAGTTAGAATGACATGTAGTGATGAATGTCAATTAATCAAACACAACTTGTACCTGCAATGTTGTTTAATGTCGAGTCTGGGTGCTCTGTCTAAAAAATGTAATATTGTGTATTTTTGATCCTGAGCACTAATGTGACACTCAGGTCACTGAAGCAGTGGAGTCTTCTTTTGTCTCAATTAAGGCAAATTACCCAAATCTTTTTTTGTAGATACGAAAAAGGTCATGCAAGCTTTTATCCCCTCTAGGCTTGACTACTATTGCACACTTTATGTAAGCTGGAACACTCCTGACCTCAGTATTACTAAATTCTGGTCTACAGCACTTGATGTTTCGTTCGAGTCATTTTCTGGTCATAATTACTGGTTTGGGATGTGATAATCTTTAATAATTTGTACTGACATCACTGATCAACTTTTGCATTGAGACAGCAGCTTTAACACTTCTGTGCACCCTCTGTACCCTTTGATGTGTTCACCTTTTACCTTTCTGTCTAATGGGGGGGGCAGCCTGTGCTGCCTGCCAACCACTACAGGAGTTAGTGAGGAATCAGGGATGAGAAGCTGTAGCTCAGAATGAACGGATGAAGAGGCGAGTGGTGTTGTATCTCAAGCCTCTCCCAGGCTGCAGGTACAATCCTTAATGGATTGTAAGAGGGCAGTTTGTCACCAGCTGTCCAGCAGGCTATTTTCTGCTGAGAAGGGAGGTAGAAGGGTAAAAATAACAGCCCTATTGTCCCACAGTCTGACCACTGGTCTCCTATAATGAAGGTCCCGGCTGCATTTGCCCTCCTCTCCTCCCCTGGCCCACACCAAAAAGCCACCGAGTCATTACACTAAATTACTGCTCTAAAACTTCTGGGGCACACACACTTCCAAAACACATCCATCACATGGTGATAGAGAATGCCAGCTGCTCCCGCCCACCGCGGATTCTCCCACTCAGGATGACTGTTAAAGGTACCGGCTCGTCACGCAGGTGGAGATGACAGAGGAGCCAATATCGCAAGAAGGAGGTCTCAGCACAGAAAAGTGATCCAAACTCAATAAAAACAGATGAGGGGACTGAAAGTGAGGACGAACACTGGGGAACCCAAAAGCAATCTTCACATCCAAATCAATAACTGGGTGATAACACTCCATATCAACTCCGCTTTGCTTTTCTGGGGAGCAAGATGGAAATTTCTCCAGTTTAATTTCTACAGAGCTGCCTACATGTACCCGCCTGGCTAATTGCAACTGGTTCCTCATGCCATGATTTACTAGGAGGTGAGCTTAACCCTGTTAAAGTGAGATTACATGGAGAGGTAATAAGTACTAAAAGACAGTATCATTATCCAGTCTGCAGGGTTAGATTCACATTACTGCTCACAGGCAAAGCATTAGACCACAATCAACAAAAAGTTCAGGACTCATTCCACTTTGGCTTCGAGTTACACTCAAGGTCATCTTCACCTGTTTTATAATTTAGCTTCTTGCTACGAACAAAGGTCTCAGATCTGAATTATTCATTTTCTGTTTGAATAGGCTTGGAAATTTTCACACTGGCTTCAACTGTACAGGGTTCACTGGGTAAATGAAACTTTACCAGCTTCTGAGCAGGACTGGGTAATATCTGTTTACTCTGAATCAAAGGCGGTTAAACCATACTCGTGCATTCCTA
The DNA here is from genome assembly GCF_007364275.1 of Archocentrus centrarchus. Taxonomy (NCBI): domain Eukaryota; kingdom Metazoa; phylum Chordata; class Actinopteri; order Cichliformes; family Cichlidae; genus Archocentrus; species Archocentrus centrarchus. Next base: position 27,472,897 of record NC_044369.1, on the reverse strand, counting down.
ATGAACTTTAGGAGTCAAACTTTGCCCAGTTTTTGTCTTTACATTTAAAAATAATTAAAAAAAAACTCCATTCATCTACCTCCTCACTGGTGACACATCTAGGGTTAGGGTTGGGGTTTGACTAATGTCCGTGCCCTTTTATGGAATTTGTGCTTTTTGGAAATTTCATCTGAAATGCGACATTTAGTTTCTGAAAATGTGGCTAAAATAAAACCTTAATAAAAGAGAAACACGCACATCCAAAAATTAACAATTAACAATAATATGGACTCTTGTGTGGTACGATCCATTAAAGAAGTCTGTGCTCCAATTTTGGTGAGTGTAATTCAAATAAAATGCTAACTCCACAAAGCTGTGGGTGATGTAATGGAGTCTATGCCCACATTTTATATAGATTTAAATATATGTGCACTTCTTAGCCATTTCTTATATATTTTCAATTCTGCACTGTATACATAGTGTATAGAGATAACAGACTCTTTGACCTGGTCCACCCATATTGAAGCTCTGGTCAAAAGAGCTCAGCAGCGCATGCACTTCCTTCGGCGGTTGAGAAGGGCACGTCTCCCTCCTCCGATCCTCACCACTTTCTACAGGAGCACGATAGAGAGCCTACTGACCAGCTGCATCTCTGTCTGGGCAGGTGCCTGCAGCACCTCAGACTGGAAGTCCCTGCAGAGGGTGGTGAGGACAGCAGAGAAAATCATCGGGACCCCCCTCCTCCGAATACAAAACATTGCTAAAAGCCGCTGCCTGTCCAGAGCTCAAAACATTTACAAAGATCCCTCACACCCCCCACCACGGGCTGTTCTCCCTGCTGGCCTCTGGAAGAAGGCTCCGCAGTCTTCAAAGCAGATTTAAAAACAGCTTCTTCCTGTATGCCATCAGACTGTTGAACTCAAATTAAAATGCTGCTCCAATCTTCCTGGTGGCTCTATTCTATGGAGCTCCAGTGAAACACTTTTTTTATGCAACATATCTTATATCTTATATTTTATATATTATCACCACATATATATTTATACTATGTCTATAGGAATATCTGGGCATGTCAGGTGTTGGACACGTGTGTATGTATGCGTATATGTGTGTGAATATACATATATATATATATATATATATATATATATATATATATAATGTATGTGTATATATATATAATGTATGTGTATATATATATTATGTATATATATATATATATATATACACACACATACACACACACACACATATATATATATATATATATGTGTGTGTGTGTATGTATATACATATACTCTATTTTTAACTAGATTATTTATTTAGTAATTTTCTCTTATTTTTTTCCTTCCGGTAGTCTTATTTGTACATCACTGCTGCAGTTCCTCCAAATTTAATCCGAGCCTATAGCAACAAAATCTCGTTCTAATGCGCACTGTATGGTGCAATTTTGAATGACAATAAAGTTTGTCTATGTCTATGTCTAGTGCACACAAGGTTACCCTCTTTATTTAACTCATTAGGACTGCCATTTGTGTGTGAGCGTGCATGCATGTGTGTGTGATTACTGAGGACGGATGGAGGTTGAGAGACACTTTTAAAGATGCAAGTCTATAAGCAGGTGTGTTGAAGGGTGGGGGGTAATCCATTTTTAATGTAATATTCAGCAGGAAGTTGGGTCTCAAAAGGACCCCGATTAAGTGTTCTAAATAGAGCATCAAAGAGCATTTTTAATAGCTGAACAGAAAAAAGCCTCTTTTCAAAGTTAGACTCAAACTCCACCACTCCACACAAACAGCACCTCTCCAACAAAATGCTGTACAGCAAAAACAGACACTCACTGTGATGTTTCATTAAAGATCAAGTAGCAGACATTTCTGAAAGAGGCAATGGGAAAACACTGAAAAATAAATGAACAAGCTGCCTGACCTGAAGGTATTGGACAAATATACACGACTGTGAGCTCAAATGTGTTATAATGATATGCAGTCACCCATTTAAAAATTAAAAAAGACTGTCATCTTCTAAAGAAAATATATATCTTAATTTCATTAAATCCCATTAAGTTTGTTCATCTTAACATCCACCAGGTCACTGGAGACCCATCTAGAGTTAGGCTAACAGTTTTATAGATTTTTTTACCTGTTTGGGACACTGAAATGACAAATTGTAATACCCAAATTTTTGGCATGAGAGATCATGCAGAATGTGACATCTTCTATTTTCATCTTCTGCCTATTTAACAGCTAAAACTAACCCAGCCATGTACGAGCCTTAGCATTTTTCTATGTGAGCGTTCCAAACAGGTGAAAGTTCTATAAAGAGGGATGGATGTTAAACTGAACTCTAACCTTAACAAAAAAAAAAAAGAGATTGCCAGAAACCTGGTGGATATCAATAAGGTTAGATGCCCATGTAGGAATTTAAATGTGGTGTGTGACATAAAGAAGGTTGAAAATGAGTTATGATCATTGAAAATAAATTAGATGGAGAAATGTTGATGTTTTAAACATATCTGAACAAGAAAACATTTGATCCTCTTTGGTCTTCTTCAAGTGTTTATTCAAAAGTATCAATAGATGCAGACCCTACTATTCCCTCCTTTAGCCAAATCAGCTGTTCATCAGTCTCTGACATCAGTGTGCTGAAAATTTTGGACTTCAGCTGTGAGATGGTTGAAGGATTTCGTGCATCTATTGGCAGTTTGCATGCACTGAATCAAGCTGCAATCAGAGTAAAATGAAGAACAAATGGCAAAATTGAAGTGCCAAAAATGCAGTTTCTCTAGACTGGCTCCAAAAGTGACTTCCATGATAAAATGCCCAAATAAACAGCATTAAAAAGCATATTAGAGCAAAGAATGGTTTAGACCCATCTTCATAGTAAAGTGTTCTGAAGGGAGATGATTTTTATATGTGGAGGGTATTTTTAATAGCTTTTTAATAAATTTTAATAACTGCGTTTTGGTATTGGTATAGTTTAAATTTGGGGAACTGCTTTAATTGGCAGGTGTGCCAACACAGACAGCTGTAGCCAATGGCTTTCTGCTAGGCCCCACATCTACCAGCTGGAGTCACTGGATGGACCTCCTCACCACATTGGTGCTCTTGGTGTCTTTTGGAGCCTTTTTAACAGAATAATCTGACAGATCTAGTGAGGCTTGTGGTGAAGTACAACCTACACACAAGAACTTTGTGCTCCACTTTTGCTACTAGAAGTTCTAGTATTTTTTAGTCTGTCACTATCGGTACTATTAATTACAGATGCAGCCACCTAATGTTGCCGCATCCAGCCAGACGTCGGCCAGCTGAAGTCCAGCTCCCAGCTGGCCGACGTCCGGCTGTCGTCGGGCTGGAAGTCCCCCTCCTTCTCCTGGGCGTATCTACTTTCCAGCATGAACACACCCCTTTCCCTCAATTGTAGACTGTCACCAAAAGGTGGCGCCTTCTTAACAAAAACGTTGAGTTCTGTGATTCAAAAAAGTTTTGGTGAAGTATCAAGTTTTGAAAACCTAAAATAGATGCCTAAAATTTTTGTCAGTATGACCTTTCACACATTTCCATTGCGAATCACCAAAAGATTCCTTTGTTTCACTTCATCTTTTAACTAAATAAGTAAATAAATACAGTAGGTTAAAAAAGAAGCGGTGCTGCGCTGAGCCAACCCGGTCTCACGGCAGTTCGTGCAGTAGTCACGAAATTTAATCTATTGATTCGTGCTCATGAACACGAATTCCCTCTTTTTTCGTGTTACTCGGCACGACTTCTAACCTGCCTGAAATGCAGTGGGATAAAGTTCGTGCCTCTGAGCACGACTTCTAAGCTGCAGTATAGTTTTTTTTTTTTGCCCCCTGTCCCCCCTTTTTCCCCCCTTTTCTTTTGAACTGGAAGCTCAGAAGCTGAATTATGCCTTTAATTGCGATCCTTAAGCGCCACTTTTCCTTTTGACATGAATTTCTCCTTGTTTCATTTAATGTGGGGTGCTGCTTATGGTTGTAACGATGACATTTGTGGGGCTTTTTAGGTCTAAATTTATATTTACGTGTTTATGGTTAGTGCTATATTCGGTGTCCAATTTTTTCTGTGAGTTCCGTGGTCTGAAGCCGTTTTTCCTCTGTGTTAAATCCATGAACCAACGATGAATAAATAAATGAACTACAGTACCCATCACCCCATCCGCCGTAACCATGGTCACGCGTATTCCCGTTGCTGTCCAGGTAAATTGCATTAGTTCACCCGCTTCGGGTGACTCAGCCTGCTTTGGAATCACTAATCTAGAAGCATCAGGCTACTTACTTTCAACACCATAATTTTGTTACTGATTCATTAATATGTTTTACATATTAATGAATCAGTAATTTTTGGCATTTTTGTGGAAGAGGAGGTTCATCTTTAATATTCAGGCTATATCAGCTACCAGTTTATAAACCTGTTTAGTGCTGCAGCAACAATCAAACATGTCCAGTTCATACATCATTGTAGTTTGTGTCTTTGCTCTTTCAGAACTGAATTGGAAATCCAAAGGTGCTGGAAAGCTTCTTCTCCAACCCTCAAAGCCAAACTTCACCCATGAGAGCTGACAGCATGCAATCATTTTGAGAAGTGACATTCTCATAAATAAAGGTGAGCAATGATACTTAATGTGTGCTTTTTGATTATCATGTTTAAAGGTTTGTCATTGCTCACAGTGGCCTTGTATTCATTAGGCATTTCCAGAATAGTATCCAGCAGTTTCTTGTGAGCTGAGCTGAATCATTTTTCTTTTAGGTGCCGTTTACACGAAGCCGTTTTCACTGGAAACGGTGTCGTTTTGATGCGTTTCAGCCTTTCGTTTACACGATGGCGTTTCAGAAACGATCCGCGTTTACACGAGGACATGTGAAACGATGAAAACGATGTAGTTCCCATGCCAGGCCACAAGTTGGCGTTGGTTTTCTCTTTGCAGTTTGTTTACGCAAGACGCGCATGCGTGGAGTGACACAGTAGGTAGTGCGGCAAATTGTTCATTACTTACAAAACGGCCAATGTGAGAGGTTTTGTGTGGACCGATGATGAGGTTGGATCGCTGCTGCACACAACGCTGAATTACAAAACGGTAAAAACACAGGAAAAGCATAAGAAGCACTCGTGAATCCGCGAGTACTGTTTATCAGTTTGCGCGTGCGCGAAAAACTGGCCGTCGCAACCATAGTGCACATGTGCGAGTCGAGCGTTTTCAAATCACCCCGGTTTCAAGTGTTTACACGAAAACGCAAGCCGGTGCGTTTCTGAAACGCTCCACTCTGGACCCCGTTTCTGAAACACATCGTTTTCACTCTGTTGTCATGTAAACAGAAGGGCGAAACGCATCAAAACGACACCGTTGTCGTGTAAACGCAAGGCCGAAACGCATCAAAACGACACCGTTTCAAAATGAAAACGGTCTCGTGTAAACGGCACCTTAATACATGTTTAACATTCACTTGAGTATTACTTGTTGTACATAACTGTGGCTCTGAAACAAAGGCTCTCCTGAAGGAGAAGAAGAGAGCCTTTAGATCAGGAAATAAGGAGGAGCTGAGAGCTGTGCAGAAGGATCACAGAAGGAAAATCAGGGATGGAAAAAACACCTACAGAAAGAAGATGGAGGACCAGCTACAGCAGAGCAACACCAGTGGAGTTTGGAGAAGCTTGAACTCAAGTTCAGGCCACAAACCAAGCCCACTCTGAGACTTAGAGTAGAGTGGGTGAACAACTTGGACCACTAGAACTACCAGCATTTTCACACTACTCCTTTTTCTACCAAGCGCCTCCAAATGGCAGTTTACATCTCATTAGGCCACCTTTTGTTATGTACACGGGGCCAGTAGATCGGAATGTGTGTGGGATGGGTGTGGGGGTGGGGATGGGTTACCACTGATGACCCAGGGTCGCCAGGTGTATAAAAAGCCAGGTCACAACACATATTTCACCTTTAATAAGAACATATTTGTAATTGAGATCCCAGATTTGGAAGAGATGTTTTGTGTTCTCCGTGCTTCAGGTTCACAGCAGATGGAAGGAAACTCAAACAGCCACTAATGTAGCCGTTGTGCTGACTGTAGACTGAGGGATCTCTTCAAATTGTTGTATTCCTCCTCTTCCTCGTCACCCACTGCTTCAGATCTTGCTGACACCATCAGACTGCAGCAGTTATGTTATTTAGCCATGAAACATGTCGTCACCCTCCCTTGATTTTTTTCAGGCTTTTCAGAAAACACAAAAAACTGAACTGAATGTTGAAAATTTAATTTGGACAAAAATAAAATTTAAAAAATGTCTTTGACCATTTTTTTAGGAGGGTGACGATATATAACCTTGTTCAGCCTGTTTAGGAATGCACTGAGATCAATAACCTAATTTCCAACGCAGATCTGGAGAAACAGCAAAAACCAACGGGACCCTACACACAGCCACAGATGCTGCTCCAGAGCTAGAAGTTCTAAACCATAAACACCAACCTGGGAAACCTGCTAAGTGTGACAGGTCCAACGTAACCCCAGATACAGCCCAGCCACAGGGTGAACCAAATCTTTCAGATAATGACAACAGAGAACCAAACGCACCTCCCTCCTAAACTCACCAGCCTGCACCAACCTGACATTTCTCCTCCCTGAGTTAAATAGATGAATGGAAGTTAAGTGGTTACAAACATAAAAACCACGGGTCCACAGACAGGATCAGTGAGCTGAAATCAACACAAAGCTACCTGAGAGGCTGTATTGAACTACTATATATAATTTAATCATTTGTCCTGACTGGTTTCACCTCAGATGTTCTTTCTCCTTTTGGTAGATTTCTCCCACCTCTGTTTTGATGCCAAGAAGAAGAAGAAGCTGCTTCAGAGAAGTGGGCTTCATGGTCTCAGTGCACAGCAACATGTGTTTTCACTGCCACAATCAAAACATTGAATAAAATCTATGTATTGTTGTTTGGAAATGTGTCACATTACTACATGCTAAGGTGTGTTATTAAAGAAAAAAATGAGTTCTATTTTTCTGGTTTGATGATATCCGAAGCTTTTGATTCAAAACGTTTATTTTCCACTGGACAAAATATTTACTGTTGCACATTTATTTCTCATAGGGATTTTTTCTTTCCATATTTCAGTCTCTGGTTCTTGAGAGTCATGGCTCTGTCTGGTCTCTGACAGAGATCCTTAAAAATATTATTGGAAAGTACCTATTAATTTTACTTTCAAACAGCTTTATGTGAATGTTATCTTTTCATTTATAATTTTTAATATATTGATCACAGTGTAGTGTACCGTAGAGGCATCCAAAAATGATGAGACTGGGCTGCTTGTGTGTGATTTGGAAGGTTTGTGTCTGTCTGTGACTCTGCAGAGGTTAAAGCTGTGATCCAGTCTCAGTCTCTGACTGAAGGTTGCTGAGACTCTGATTAGATACACAATGTGAAGTTCACAATTCTCTAAACAAATAAAATGGTAATGACAAACATGAACAGCTGTACTTATTTCAGAGACATGAATGTTTACAAACATAATATTTATTTTAAGGATTGGACTTCATAAAGCGCACTGATGTTAGAGTGTGTGTTCATATTTAAATCATTTTGTAGGCTGAAATTGTAACGGTGGACCTGAGATGGTCCAGAGAAAGTAAACACATGTTAATTGGAGTAATATCAACAACAGACTGAGACAGACAGCTGTGAAATGCGCACACAATGACGTCACCTCATTCACTGCTAGCTACACTGCTAGCTACATCGTATCATTCATGATCATCTATGTAAACAACGTTTAAAGAAGCCGCCACAGCTCTGCAGCTGTAACTGTTTCAAATCATATATTTTTGCTCGTTTGAACTCTGAGGATGTTTTTAAAACGGTCTTAAAAGGCTGTTTCTATGGTGGTTGTCACGGACGCCTCAGCAGCTTCTTAGGCTAACCTGGCGCGTCCGGTTCCTGCTGCTAGCTGTCTGCCGCAGGAAGGCTGCGTCCCATTTCAAAGAGCCGCCGCTCCGTCGTAACTGTGGCTCAAACACCACTTTATCCTTTAAGAAAAGGCCTTTTATAGCCACTGATGACACACACACACTAATGCACGTCACTGTCACAGTGTGACTTCACTAAAACCTCTAAAGTATTGTTTATAAAATGGAAAATGAACCGGGCAGGGCTCTGATGATGGAGACTCTGCAGCTGACGTTTCACAATCCTGATTGACTCGCTGTACATTCATATAATTAATCAGAGCAGAGTTTAGACTGCACAGTGTGCTGCGCTCACTGTTACTGTGTCAGCTGCTGCCTTCATACATGTTACTGCTGAGGTTTGATGAAGCAGGTGGAGGAGAGTCAAAGAAGTAAATATTAATCCACTTATTATGCAATTACTAACCCTAACCCTAGCTCAGCATACAATAACGACTGCCGGTATTATTAGTTTGGGAAGGAGTCATTTTGGTCGCAGTTTTGATTATAAAATAAAAGGGAAAATATAAACAAACAAAAAGCTTAACATTGTGAAGACTTGGAAGAACAATGTGACACTGATGAGAGGATTAGGCTTCCCAGGTCATTCCCAGGCCAAACCAGCTGGTGATCAGAATTATTTTAATTATTTTTTTACCCAGTTTCGCTGGCGGTGCAGCGCTCAGAGCCTGTCCGAGGTCCCGGGCTGAACTTCAAGCCCAGCCCGTCCCTCCAGACAATACTCACTGCTCCACTATAATGACCGCTTTACTCTCATCTTTCTATTGTTTTTAATGGACAGTTCCGCTTACAATTACAGTTCAATGATGTGAGGATCCTTGGTACAGTATACAGCGGACTGTAAATGAATGCGCTTCCACTATTACTGCTCCTCCTGGTGGATCAACAAGACATTACCACCATTTTCCCCAAATGCTGCTTAGGGGCGTTCCCACCAGTGGCCGGAATTCCTACGTCATTAGCGGGGGATCGCGTTTAGGCCAAGGTTCGGCCACGAATCGGCCAAGGACCGGCCAAGGTCGCGTCACGGATCGGCCGGCCATTTTCGGTGGCTGCATCTGTAGTAGTGGCTCCATAGTGTACTGGATTACACATTTGCTCAACAAGAAGAAAATTCTCAGTTTGATGGGTACTGTTGACCAGATCCATTTGGACTGCGTAAGGAAATGTATCCAAATAAATAAATAAATAAATAAAAAATGTGCCAAATCAAACATAGCTGGAAAGGTAGCTGGAAATACGGGCTGATAATTCAGCACTCGCTATGCGCTATGGTTACAGTATGTGCTGCTTTTATTTACTGCACAGTATTCCAGAGGGCTTGGACTTCGTCTAGATATCCTCTGTGCGAAAAACAGATTTCCAAAAAGAACATTAAAAATAACAATGGCACTCTATTTGCCAATCTCTTTCTGACTGTTGACAGAATTTTGAGAGTTCTTGGAAGCTGCATCATGGGGCCTTACAGAGATCTGATGAAATCTCATCATTCACTAGCAAAGAGAACAGGAGATACTAGTTGTAAAAATAAGACAGGTTCAGCGGGTCGCACCAGTCTATTCATTAGTCTGTTCACTGACCCTGAGAGAATAAATGGAGAAGTTTACTCACATTTGAAACTGACTGATGAGCTGATTTGATTATTGAAATGATCAAAATTATTACTTCATCCTCCAGTAGGTGGAAGTTGATGAAACTGTGTGAAACTATTCCTGAGGGGCCCAAGAACATATGATTTAATTTTCAAGGTCAATGGTCAAGGTCACCAAAAATCTTTTCAAAAATTAAAAAAGTCTGTAACTAAAAAATTTTGAACCAAAATTGATGAAACTTTGGAAATATTTCTTTGAGGCCCAAGAACAAATTATTTCATTTTCAAAGCCAAAGGTCAAAGATCAAGGTCCCAAAAAACTTTCAAAAATATAAAAAAATCCCTCTCTCTCATAATTGTTGAAATTTTAAAAAATTCATATCTCACTGAATTTTTCACCTATCCCGATGAAATTTAGTACTCAAGTATAAACAGTTACTCTAAAAAATTCATTATCTTTTTCTATTTTAAATTAAACTACTCACAATTATGCAAAGTGAATTACAAACCCTACATAAAAATCACACACACATACACAATTCATATCTTTTCTTTTTTTTTTTTTCATTTAGGTTTTTTGGTGGATGATATTAATTTTCATAAATATAAAATCTATCCAGACTATTTATGCCATTATCTGTTCATGTGGATCTCATTAAATAAAAAATATGAAATCATGTTTTACAGTTTTTAAAAGCCAATAAAATTAATTTCTATATCTGTGTATGACAACATTGGGTGGCATCTGTTGCAGCGTCGTATCAGTACAGAGAAATAGGTGTCCGCTCTCCTGAGTGCCCGTCTAGTTCCAAAGTGTTTTTTTTGTATTATCAATTTTAATTGTACTTATTTTACTTTAGCTTGACTGTATTTATTTTCATACAAACATAACATAAATTAAATGAACAAATGTGGACATCCATGCACACAAATGCAACTGTGTTTGCTGGTGAAGACAGGCAGTCAAACACCTAAAAATATAAAATATGCATACATAGATACATTTTGTTGCAGTCAAGTAGTAGAAACACACCGAGCAGTAGAAGGAGAGGGCTTTAAAAATGCAAATGACCAAATTTGCCATTTCACACCTCAGGGCAGTTCCAGTAGATGTGTTTCAAGTCGTGCCGTACTCCTACTCAGATTCCAGCACTGATTCTGCTGAGCTGTAGCTCTTTAACCGCTCCATGTACCCCCCCCCCCCCTTTTTTTTTTTACATAAAAAAAGACAGAAAGGTAAGAAACCACCATTTTGCTGTGTAAACATTCTTGTTACAAGGTAAGACTGTGTGTATATTGTCTTATGGGTTGGTGTTTAAAATGCAGCTTCATATTTTTGGTCCATCTGTATTAAGACCTGCGAGTGTTCAGGGATTACGTCTATGTCATATTTGTCCTAACGTTAGCTTGAACAAGTGAATTTGCAGTGGTTTTAAAGCATCAGATGCATTCATTGTCCAAATGTTTCACAGTGTAAGTGGCTGAGCGTGAGTGATGGCAGTCTCTGTCAGCTGACTGGCTGCTCTGTCTGTGGTTGGAAGGAATGCTATAAAAATTAGTTTTAGTCATATTTCCAGGGAAAAAGATTTCTTGACTCAGTAACATGTAAACTAGCTTAGTCTCTGAACACTTTAGACAATTTACTAACAGCCTCGGCTATGCGGACTTTTAATTCTAAGATGCTTTACATGGCTTTATCCAAATTTGAATTTGTGTTTGCACCTTCAGACTCAAGATAAGAAGGATCACCTGAGAAGGGCTTCCTTCACCAAAGAATCGAAAATGTGAAGGAAAGAGAGAACACCAAAATGTTATCCTCTTTCTCCTCATCTCCCGAACTGAACTCAGGGATCCAACACACGAAAATGTCCATAAACGTGCTGGTTTACTCTCAATATTGTTGCAGTTAGTTACTGTCAGCAGATTAATCATGTGACCCTCACATATCCGGACAGCTGAAAACAAGCCAGCTAGACAAGCTAAAATGATGCCAGCTAATGTTACTGTAGGCTCGAGTATCCTGAAAATCACACTTTCCCTCTGATAAACAGTTTGACATGTAAACAAGTCGAGAACATTTTGGAGGAGGTGTTTCATTTTGAATGTCAGCAATAAAAAGTGCATTTATGAACGTAAACAACAAGGTGAAAGTGATTGGTGAACAAAGTGATTGGACAACGCTTCACACTGCAAATAGAAAATGACCTGAAACATCCTACAACAGCAACCATTTCTCATTCTTTAATGGCCAATTCAGACACCAGTTAATTTGTCCAATTACTTTTGAGCAACTGAAAGTGTGTGGCTTTGTACCAAAATGGCTAGAATTCCTAAACAGTTAATGTGATGCATTTGATGCAATACTCTTAAATTAAAGCAGAAAGTCTGCACTTCACTTTGAATTAATATTCACTGTGGTGGATGCATCATTTAAAAAAAAAAAACTCCCTGTCATAAAACTTAGGGAGGTGTGCATTTGCATAGGAAATGGTGTTTAATCATTTAACAAGAGCACATTTCTTATGTATACAAGGGTGGTTAAAATAAAAATATACACAAAAATACATGTACTGAGCAGAGATGATAAAATACATGTCAAAACCACTAAAGGTGAAGCAATAAAAATATGTTGGTATGTAATTTTTGGCCATAAAAGGTCCACTTTAAATCCCCTGTAAACTTGGTTCCACATATTTTGTAGTTTTCATCAAAAATGTGTGCTAAAAAAGGAACCCTTGAATTCAAATGATTTTGATTTACACACACACACACACACACACACACACACACACACACACACACACACACACACACACACACACACACACACACACACAGTACCACTCAAAGGTTTGGACATACACTGCTCAAAAAAATTAAAGGAATGAAAATATGCTAAATTTATTTATTTATTTTATTTAAACCGTTATTTAACCAGGCGAACAGATTAAGAACAAATTCTTATTTACAACTGTGGCCTGGCAAAAGGGGAAGCCTTTTGAAAGGGAAAGGAATAAAAGAATTAAAAAGAAAAAGGAAAATAGTAACAGTAAAATTACAAGACAGTGTACAACAATAACAATCATAAAATAAATCTAGCCACATTACGTAAAACAACTACAAACATCCTTAAGAACATTTTTATCTGTCTCTTAAAGGTGAATACTGAGATGAGGGTAGTCAGTTTCAGTGTTCTCTGTAACAAGTTCCAGTCATTTGGAGCAGCGTATGCAAATGCTATGCGGCCAAAAAGAGACTTGGTTCTTTTGGTCTTCAGTAATAAATATTGTGATGAACGTGTGCTATATTTCATGACTGCACTCGGAAGCAATAACTGACACAGATATGGGGGTGAATGTCCTAGAAGGGTTTTGTAAATAAGAGTAAACCAGTGAATACTGCGACGAGTGTGCAAAGAGGGCCATTTAACTTGAGAGTAAATGTGGCAATGATGTGTTACAAAAGGAGCGTTTGTTACAAAGCGAACTGCAGAATGATAAATTGAATCTAACTTGCTGAGAGTTTTTTTGGTTGCATGTCTGTATATTATATCACCGTAATCAAATAGAGAGAGGATGGTTTTCTCGACAATGGTGCGCTTTGCAGATAAGGTAAATGAGGTTCGATTACGATATAAAAAACCAAGTCTTGCTTTTACCTTGGATTGTAAGGCCTTGATATGGTCGTAAAAAGTTAAGGCAGAGTCTAGCCAGATTCCTAGGTATTTGTAAGCAGGTACTAGTTCTATACTGTCACCATTTAAGGTGATAAAATCATTTTTAGAAGAAGAAGAAGCCCCAGATTCATGACCAAACCACATGACCTTTGTTTTCCTAATATTTAACGATAAGTTCAATTTGCTAAAAGCCGACTGTAATTCATGGAATGTGTGAGCAAGAGATTTCACGACCTCATCAGACGAAGGACTGGAGGCGTATAGAATAGTGTCAACTGCATATAGGTGGACCGATGCCCCATCGACTACTTGAGGAATTTCATTAATAAAGATTGAAAAAAGTGTTGGGCCAAGAACTGAGCCCTGGGGGACTCCCGTAAGAACTGGAAGTGGATTTGAGACATGACAATAAATTAGGGTTGCAGCGGTAAAAGGTTTCACGGTATATCATGGTATTAAAATGCACGGTTATCATACCGTGGGTGTTTGCTTATTACCAGTAATAAGGGAAAAAGGTAAGCCAGCTGAGAATCTCACACACACAGCTCCGCTCCGTTTCGGCTGCCCCTGTGTGCCCCTCAGCCACACAGCGGTGAAAATGGCGACAGATTTAACCTGTCTCCATCCTCCTAAAAAAATGCTAAACTAAAATCAGCAGTGTGGGACTACTTCTGATACCCACCAAACGTACACGAGGATGGTTATCCCTTTTGCAAACAGTGTGGAATAAAAGTGGCTGCTAAAGGAGGGAATACTTCAAACTTGTTCTCATATCTACTACAACACCGTCCCTCTGTGCAGATTAAAGTAGGTATCTTGGTAATACCTGTCTTTCTAAAAAAAGTGTAAAATGTTAACTATAAACCCCATCTATGTTTCCTCGTGCTCGTTTCACACGCTAACCACCAGCAAAAGTGCTGAGTCATCCGAACTATGGACACGTCGGTCCCCGTGGCCGTGAAGCGTGTGCTGTGCTGGATGTGCATGTCTGTGTTAAGGGCCTTTTGAAAGACGGCATATTTACGTGCATTTATTTTAAAACTTTGGTGTGTCTATTTTTCATCCCTGAATATCAGGCTCGGCATGAAAGCCTTAAGAGTGAAATCATGTCAGAAATAATCCCCTCTGTCTGCAGTATCTGGTTATTACCCACTAACTTAGCAGCACAGTGCGTTATAAAGCAGTCAACAGTAGCTGATCAGACACTGACCCAGGCTCAGTTTCTCAGATATTAAATGTGTTTTTATGGTGATACATAATTTTACTGAACATTTTAAATGCAGGATGTTTAATTCTAAGAGTACATATAAAGTGTGTGTGTGTGTGTGTGTGTGTGTGTGTGTGTGTGTGTGTGTATATATACACCATTTTAATTGTATTCAGTATTGTCTATTATTATTATTATAAAAATGATTATACAAATCTGATCTCAGGAAAACTCCTGCACTTTTTCTCACATTTGTTTACAAAGACAAAGAATTTTTTCTTTCTAAATAGACTCAGAAACTTAAGAGATTCATTTTTATGTAAAGATTTGGCTTTTTCCTCTTTCTAATATTGCAATTTTTGCAAATAAAAAGAGGAGGTGTATAGCTTTTTTTTTTTTTTTTTTGTGATCAACGTCCTTTGATGGAAATGAAAATTAAGAGACACCACAAAAATCTAAGTGAAAAGATGATGCGGCAGACTAACTTAAAATGGTACTCAGTGGTTTGTATGGCCCAGATCTGGACCAACAGCCTGAGGTGCAACCTGATGGTATTAGATGGACTGAAACATAATGTCCCAGAAGTGTTCTATTGGATTTAGGTCAGGTGAGCATGGGGGTCAGTCAATGGCATCAGTTCCTTCATCTTCCAGAAACTGCCTGTATACTCTCGCTACATGAAGCTGGGCATTGTCATGCACCAGGAGGAACCCAGGACCCACTGCACAAGTACAGGTCCAATAATGGGTCCAAGGATTTCATCCCAATGCCTAATAGGAGTCAGGGTACCATTGCCTATCCTGTGCGTCTCTTCATGGATATGCCTCGCCAGACCCTTTCATGTTTGTCACATGTGCTCAGGGTGAATCTGCTCTCATCTGTGAAAAGCACAGGACACCAGTGGTGGACCTGCCAGGCCCTCAGGCCACCCTCATGAAGTCTGTTTCTGATTGTTTGGTCAGAGACATTCACACCAGTGGCTGCTGGAGGTCATTTTGTAGCTCTTGCAGTGCTGATACTGATCCTGCTGATGGGTTAAGGACCTTCTGAGGTCCTGTCCAGCTCCCCAAGAGTAACTGTCTGTCTCCTGGAATCTCCTTCGTGCTCCTGAGACTGTGCTGGGAGACACAGCAAACCTTCTGGCAATGGCACGTATTGATGTGCCACACTGGAGGAACTGGACTACCTGTGCAGCCTCTGTAGGGTCCAGGTGTGGCCTTGTGCTACCACTAGTGACACTGACCGTAGCCAAATGCAAAACTAGTGAAAAACCAGTCAGAGAAGATGAGGAGGGGAAAACCATTCCTGTTTTGGGGGTTGTCTCATTCTTGCCCCTCTAGTCCACCTGATGTTAATTTCATGAACACCAAAGCAGCTGAAACTGATCCCTCTGATACTTACTATCCCGGAAGTTTAAATGACTTGGTGTTGTACTCTGATTAAATGTGTTCCTTTTATTTATTTTTTTGAGCAGTGTGAATTTTTCACTTTTGGCTGCTCCCTTATTTCCAAGGGCTCATCACAGCAGATATATCTGCATGTTTGATTTGGCATAGATTTTTACACCGAAAGCCCTTCCTGACACAACCCTCCCATCTTGTGGTTCCCTGTAGCTGGACTTGTGCTTCCTCTCAGTCTCTTTTTGCATGTAAGGTGAATGTGTTTACTATTATACCTCAGAGCCACTCATTTTTGTATACCATGTATGTGAAAAATGTACGCCGAGTTTCTGTGATTTATCATGGTACCAGACACGTCTTCTCTTACTCGCCACCTCAGACAACGTGTGATATAGAGAAGATGGATTGCTGTGTGGAAATGTTTTTAATAACGTTTGCAATGAAAACCTTGATGATGGAGAGGAGACGTCAAATCTGATTTTATAAAACAGGAAAGTTGAACAGGTGCCGGCTCAGCCAGCACCTCCAGGTTAGTGTCTCTGAGAAATTACGTGGTTGACCAAATGTGCAAAGTTCAACTAGCTACTGTGCCAACACCCCACCTTCATTTTTCACTAATATTAATATAACTGTAGATATTGACAGTTAACCATGTCACACAGTGCTCAAGCTGTAATGTTTTTATTTTCTTCTTTTTTAAAGCTCAAGATGTGGGCTTGTTTTTCCGAGCTCATTAACAGCTGTTTTTATAGATGTGTGGTCCTCACAGGACAGCCACTTATGATTTTATAGAATATGAATATGTAGATTAAACAGAGGCTGAAATGTTAAACATCTTGAGCAGTAATGTTAAGCCATATAACACTGATGGGGAACATTTTTCTGCAGAATAATCATTTTTAGTTTTGATAATTTATGTACAATTTGCCTATAATACACTTTTATGTGCAGTGAATTGTTTTCATTTTGTTTTATTGCATCTTTTGTTAAAGGAATGGTTCTAAAGAGTCCACTGCTCATTGTCAGCTACAGTTCTTTAGCCAGGAGTGCAGAGAGGTGAAGACGTCCATTTAAAAAGCGGCAAGCTTCAGGAGGCCGTCAGCATTTTCAAAAGAATAAAAGACAGGCAGCACAAAATGCTGCACAATGATAATAATAATCTGTAAGCATTTGTCTTGTTAAACAGTGGCAGACGATGTTTTTTTGTATGTGTGTGGTGGTTGGGTCTAAAACCTGCTACCATTTAATTTGTGGAAACAGTAGTGCATTAATGCTTATACAGTTGTGTATGAAAAGAATTGAGCATTTGCTTCCTACAGGCACTTTGAATAACGAACACGATAACATGAACCTGAAGCAAGTATGACACAGACATGAAGCCTCCACCTGATCAGATCCCCTTAATCTCCACATAAATGATGAATTATATGGCTGGACAGTTAGTGGCAGGTAATATGTTACCTTTGGAGGAACATGTGGAAGACAGTAAAGATAGTTTCAATGCAGATATAAATACAGATTCAGCAAATTAAACCATCTTTTATACTCTGCTCTGAATTAATAGAATAGAATAGAATGCCTTTATTGTCATTATACAGGATGTACAATGATGTAAAATGCGTTAATCATTTAATCATCAGTTATTATTCATCTCTGTCTCTCTTCCACAGTGTGTCTTTTGTCCCGTCTCTCTCCCCTCAGCCCCAACCGGTTACGGCAGATGACTGCCCCTCCCCGAGCCTGGTTCTGCTGCAGGTTTCTTCCTGTTAAAAGAGAGTTTTTCCTTCCCATTGTCGTCAAGTGCTGCTCATACGGGGTCGTTTTGACTGTTGGGTTTTCTCTGTAATTATTGTAGGGTCTTTAACTTACAATATAAAGTGCCTCGAGGCGCCTGTTTGTTGTGATTTGGCGCTATATAAATAAAATTGAATTGAAAATTGAATTGAATGTTAGCATGAGCAGCATTAGCACAGAAGTGTTCCAACCTGTTTAAAGAGCATGAACGTATACAAGGATATTCTAAATCCACATATTACTTGATACATTTTCATGTCACGGCTGATGACAACGCTTCCGCCACTGCTTGCCTATTTGTCATGACCAGGTGCATTCATAACAACAGTGAGGTAAATACATGTGTGTGTGTGTGTGTGTGTGTGTGTGTGTGTGTGTGTGTGTGTGTGTGTGTGTGTGTGTGTGTGTGTGTGTTGGTCAGTTATTGCCTAAACTACATTACTCTGACAGTAATGTGAAGATCAATACTATCTGACGTCAAAAGGAGGAGCAGCTGTGCTGGAGCCATCTCTCCCCACATCTCTCTTTTAATCTACACAAACACACACTGTTACACATATTCGAAGCTTTTTAGACCCCTCAAAAACTGACCAACCCAATTTTAACTGAAGTTACACCGAGTGTCTTCAAAACACCTCAAGAGACACATGTCCAAACCAAAACGGAGCTTCAAGGTTGGTGGCAGTGATGTGGCAAGGGTTACAAATGACGCTGTCATGATGCAAAAGGCTGACAATCGATGCTGTAAATCAGATTATCTTCCGTGTCTCTCGTTTCGGAAGCCACTGCTGAAGTCAGTGCTTTTGTAGCCGACATTGTACTACGTCTCATGGTATCCACTGAGAATTCATCTTCATTTCAAGATTTTTCTTAAGATGTAAAACTTAGGAATGAGGTACTGTCAAAGTAAGCTCCTGAAGCACGGAAGGAAACAGCTGCATCTGAGTTTTGTTTCAATTTTAAGTAAGTAAAATTTATCTGTATAGCAGCTTTTTAGATAAAGCTCACAAAGTGCTTCACAACAAAGGAAAAAACAGTAACACACACACACAAACCACTGGTTAAAAGCAAGCCTGTATTAATAGGTCCTGAGCTGCCCTTTAAAAGATTCAGCAGAGTCTGCAGATCTCAGGTGTGATGGTAGTGCACTCCAAACTTTAGAAGCTGCAGCCTCAAATGCACAGTCTGCTTTAGCCTTCAGTCTAGAACGAGGACCCACCAACAGATTTTGGTCAGAAGACCTCAGTGGTCTGTACGTTTATATAAGGGTGTAAGAGCTCGCTGATGTATGCAGGTATTTGACCACGCAGAGGTCTGAAAGTGATCACCAAGATCTTAAACTGAAGTCTGAGCTTTATGAGGAGACAAAGATCACAAAATGGGTGTCACATGAGACCACTTAGGAGATCTATTAAGTAGCCTCGCAGCTGCATTTTGAACCAGCTGCAGGTGATCCACAGATGACTTATTGAGACCAATGTACAGCGAATTACAGTAGTCCAATCGTGAGGAGACAAAAGCATGAATAATCATTTCAGTTAAGATTTGGACACTGTTCGACTGAGACGAGAAATATTCCATAAATGAGTAAAAGCAGGATTAAACAAGGATCTAGTTTTATTAGTTAAAGCAGACAGGATCTGAATGAAATCTGAGTATGTCTTAGGTTCTGAACTTAATTCTAATTAGCTGCATTTTATTATTGTTGTTATAATGTATCAATTTTCAATGTTTGATGAAGTTTCAACGTTAGCCTAGGTCACCTTTACACCTGCATCCATTAGGGCTAAATTTGGGATTGGGTAAAGCCGAACATACATTGTGATTTCGGGCTGTCAGGGCTAAAAAAATGACCAGCGTGACAGAATCGAGGCCATATTATTGGTTGTGGCTTAAAAATAGTCTTCACACAGTGAGAGAGGTTCAGAGTGGACTTATATGACATTAAGTCTTAGCAATCATCTAACAAAGGAAACAATCATTCTAACTTACATGCATCAAAGACTATTTGCAGTCTTTTCCAAAAAAAATCAATTCTGCCTTTCTCCAAAATATGGGGTCGGGATTATCACCTACGATGACTTAGACCTCTGATGGTGATTTTATAACATTTATCTGGTTCTTCATTCCTGTGTTAAACATCTTTATTATTTTGTGAGGTGTCTTTAAGCGTGTAAATTACGCACTTTTGTGTAAAAAGAAAAGCAACATCCCAGCTGCTGAGGCTTCCTGGCAGAAACTCCCAAGTTTATTAGATTCTTGTTGCACAGAGTGGCTTGTAATGAACTTATAAAATTGCTGAGAGTACACAGAGTGTAGGAGGGACACGGGGCAAAAACAATTCTGCTTTGTGGTTTGCTAGCTGGACTCTTGCAGTTAAATCAGTGGACAGAGGGCAGCACATATCTGTTCAACAGCCATGAGTATCCTATGGAAAGCAGAAAAGCTAGAAGACAATAGCTTTGCTACAGCAGTGTGAAATATGGTCTGAAAAGTGACGCCAGCACAGAGATGCCTTAAACCTGCATTTTTTTTTAAAGGCCACCATTGTCACATTTGACCTCTGACCTCACTTTTACATTTGACATCTGCCTTTCTTTAAAGTTGACCTCCAAATACGTCTTTCTTTAAAGAAAGTGTGTCAAGAGAAAGAGAATGAGCTGCCTAGTTAGTTAGGAAGATATAAGTATAATATTATATAATAAGCTCACGTTGTTCATGTCCACTTATTTATAAATCAGTACCTATTATCCATTAACTACTCCTACATAATGTTTGTGTAAGTCAACATCTGTCATGCTGCCCTAATCTGATTTTTCCTGCACTACAAACTTCTTAAAGTATGTTTTAAAAGAACAAAGGAAACAAAATGAATGTATAAAAAAATGTAAAACAATTCCCTTAAAGTAAATACTGAGAGTGAGCTGCCGGTCATACTGAAGAAAAGTCTATTTTGAAAATCTTGCTCATTGGCTGCTGACTTGCTGACTTTAATGACTACTCAATCATAGGTCACTAGCCAATGAGCATGCAGGTTCACAGTCAGACCCACCCCTCCGGATTTTGCAACCGAGATGGCGACGGTGGAAACGCTCATCTCGAGGCTTCAAAAATAGCACTTCAGAAACCGATGAGTGACATCACAGGAGCAAAATACTATGGTGACACATAACAACACATAATGGTGTCATAACAAAGCATGCCAGATGGGCTTTAATGTTCCAAAGTCAATAAAGCAAATGAAAAAAGATGATATTTAAGAGAAGGAATCCAAATCCTTTTTTTGTAAATCTCGATCGTTCAACATGGTAACGTTAAAGAACTTATGAGGACATTTTGGTGTTTCGTTCTGTTCTATGACCCATAAGATTCTGCAAGAATCAAGAAAAAGGCTGCCTTTCAGTGTTGGCCTGTTTTGTGTATCCACAGCATTTTTTTTCAAACAAACCATTTTTATTATTATTGCACGGGCAGGGAGAAATGCTGCAGTCACCAACTGTATTGTATTGTTTTTGCTGTCTATTTCGACTAAACAGTCCGTGTTCTGTAGTCAGTTTTAGCTGCAAGAAGCATAGAGGCTTCTTACACTTGAAATACAGTAAGGTGTAAAATTTCACACGTCCAATTAGAGGCGCATGAAGAGGCGCGTGGTTCTGAATACTGAACGCTGATTTTATGAGAAGGGGAACAAATGGGTTGCAAACCTAAAAATAAGGACAAAAATTAAACCAGGAAAAAGATGAGGGATACATCAAAGTCCCAGAATAAAACAGATCTTTCTTTGTGCACAGCGGAAACATATGAAGGAGAATATATAGACTCCCAATGGCTTGCTCTTCCAGAAATAGTGTATTTTTTCATTTAGAGTCATATTATCATAGAGGACTAATAATTGATGTGTAAAGGTGGTTTATGACTCCTCGATGCAGGCTTTAATAATGACCCTGGAGCTGTCATACTACCACCATCCTGGAGGTACTCATAGCAATAACATCCACAGATTGATCATCAGTCACCCAGCCCTACTTATAAAAACAGGCAGGAATTCCTAGAAGGCTTTTCAACATCAGCAGAGATGGCCATGGCGCATGACTGCCTGTGAATGTTAAGCATCACTATCCATCTTGCCCTCACAGGATAAGAAAATATCAGTCCATAAAAGCATCAAGGACCAGAAAGAAAAAGCTCCGACCACCTTGTAAATCATGCAGCAGCGCTGACAGGAACATCCCAGGCTCGGATTGATGTGGCAGACACAGAGCACGGTGAAGAACTTTTCATGAAAATGTTTTTAATAACCTGTATTTCTCCTCATCTTAGACCTGTAAACTGCTCTGGACATGCTTGCAAAAGCAGATCACCAGCTGATTCAGGTAAATGCACTATCTTATGAAAATAAGCAGACTAACATGTTGGTGGGTAGACAGACCAGCTGTCTTAGCTGTTTAAAATGTAAACACTTTCTTTCACCATCAAAAACAAATTGCATTGCAACAAAACATTTAGAATAGTTAAGTAATACCCGCAGAAGTACCTCTACAGAAGCTGCTCAATCATCGAAACCCATTGAAATCCAGAAGCTACCAGTGCACAGTTTTTGTGCTGATGTTAATGCTGGAGGAGGTTTGAAACTCTAAATTTACTGAGTCAACAAAGTGTTGGTAACTTTTATGCACTATACGCCTCAGCACGAGCCTGCGCTGTAACTTTACGTGGTTTGCCGTTTTGTAACTGAGTTTATGTGGTTCCTGACAATTTGCGAAAATATAGTTTCATCTTATTATAGTACCGTGCTTAAATTTGGTGAACTCATTGTGTCATGGTCCTGGGTCAGTTCACACATGCTACTTTCCCACCACCGAGGAGCCGGTGCTCGTGCCAGTGCTGGTGCTGGTTTCAATGAACCGGCGAAACGCTTAAGAACGGGCCCGCGTTTCCACCGCATTTCTGTGAACTGCTCCTTTACGTATGAGTGTGGGCGGATCCTCGTCTGGACACGGAAGCCGAAGCGCACAAACGTGGGAGAACACGCTCCCCTTTCTTGTGCTGCAAATAAGTTTTACGGTCCAAACCAAACTACTGCAGCATCTGTGTGCAGCACAGAGGGAAACACAGACAGCGATTAGAGCAAGACAAGTACGCACTTTGTGTCCTTTTATCTGTGATATGAACTGATACAAAGCAGCAAGTTCAGCCTTAGAGCCCAACCTAATTCACAGCCGTGAATGTAATACACATGTAATATGGTAGAAAGCCTGATGTTGAGATGGCAGAGTCACCCCCCCTTTGCCGCTTTCATCACGCGTTCTTGGTTCCCGACCAGCTAGTTTGTGGGGCCTTGAACCCGTTTTTCGGCCGAGCACCGAGTGCTTCTGTGGTGGAAAACCCGCCTAACGGTTCAAATAAAGGCACCGGCTCTGGAACCCTGTTGGTGGGAAAGAGGCTCCAGAGTTTGTTTTTTTTTTATTTCGGGGTTTTGTTTGGTTAAATTATCTATTAAAGTCCTAAGTTGCTTCGAATTTATATTGACTTCTTGTATTTAGTGTGTTTTGTTCTATTCCTAGTTCCCCATTGCCTTGGGTTATTTCCTCCCTCTGTGTTTCCTTCCTCCTGTGTCAAGTCCCTTATGTTTTGTGAGTTGTTCCTTGTGTGTTGCCTTGAGTTTTGCTTCCTTTGTCTTGCCTTCAATGATTTAGGTCACCTGTGTCTCATTCTCTCCAGCTGTCTCCACTTCCCCCAATCACCCTCCTGTGCATATATTGTCAGAGTGTCTGTCTTCTTAGTACCAGTGTCAGTGTGTTTCCAGTCTTAGTATGTTTCCCAGTTTCTATATTCTGTAAGTTATCATTTCCAGTTTCCATTTTGGACTTTGTTGTTTCTCTTGTTGATATCTGCCTTTGGTAATAAAAATAAACATCTCATTTTCACTTAAACTCTTCATCACTTTGCGTCCTTGGGTCCTCACGCCATTGTACACCAACTGTGACACCACACTCCGACCAGTGTGGACCCAGCGGATGTTATTATGGTGGAGTTCAGTGAGGAGACTGAAAGACAATACAGGATTGCATTACCATTCATGAGTCCTCTGATTCAAAGACTCTATCTGCTGGACTAGCTGCCATGGATGCCATCATTCACAGGAATCAATCCACAACTACTCCAGTCTCCAAACGTTTCCAGTCTGTGCACCACCTCGAGCACTACAAGAGAAGCGTTATGAGCATGAGAATTGGCTCATTTCCTTACTGAGTCCTTGTCACTACAGCTGCCTCGCACCTAAGCTTCACCACCTTCAGCCAGTATCTCCACGTCAAAGCAGCAGCAACGGCAGCAACCTAGCACCCAAGTCTCTCTGTCTCCTGAGCCCTCCGTTAGAACAACGGGTTGACTCAGTTGTGCACCTGCCACCCACTCATCATTCCTGCTGCCAGCCAGCTGCTTGCCTCGGCATCCCCTAATGCAGGAAAGCATGATTCTCAACCCAAAAGACATGATGAACTAGTTCCCCTGCTGTTGGGCTTACCGCCGCTGGAGCAATTCCAGCCTTGCCACCACTGCCTAGGCCATCAGAGAGCCAGCTGTCTGTCGTCCCAATTTGCTCTTTGCCAGCTTCCTTTTTGGTGGCGATTTGGGCCGTGGATGAGGAGCCAGCCACAGCTGCAACCCACGCTCCCAGCAAGGCTACGGCCATCGGTGCTCCACACTGCATCCAGAGACTGCCTCCCAGTCTGCGTCTGCCAACACCAGGTTTCCCAAAACTGTTCCAGCCATAAATAAACTAATCTTTCCCTTTTAAACCTGTCACACTGATGCAAAATAGGCTGCAGCCACATGCAGAGAGAATGCAGAAATTGTTCATAATTCTCCACAGATATCCACACAGACAGCTTTCAGAAATTAGGTGCTGCCTTATTTTTGGCTGTGGACATCTCAGATAGGAGCACATGTGATGAGCACATGCTGAGTTTGTGATCAGTCCCCTAACAGTCCGGTTTCTGAAGCCTGCAGTCAGCTGAAGGTGGGGGATAATAGTGAAAATATTTTGGTGCGGACCTTTTCATCACTATTCCGTAATGTTCCGTGATGATTTTTGGCCCAGGGGAGCCGTGGATGCAGTATGTCCAATCAGCGCAACAATCTGCCACCATCCACAATGCACGTATCCAGCACGTCAACTCTCCACAACTGTCCACTGTCTGCACACGCATGCCCCCCACCTCCTCTGTAGAACCTGCACGTGTGATCTGCACGTGTTTTTACGCATCACACGCGTAAGGTCTTAAAGTGCACATGCCATCAATTGTTTACATTTCCCACCCACTGTGAATTTCTGTGGATCACTTGCAGTTGCTCATCCACAGCCCTCTGTAGGATAGTTTTTAGTTTCTCGCCAGTCTGAACTGTTTTCCCTAGAGACTGAGCTTGCTCAGCCAGCTACGACTGAAACTGTGTTTTGCTCTCCAGAACTGGATATTAATAAGGTTGAGTTTGGTACTTCTGAGACAGCAAATAAATTTTTGTGTTTGAACACTCAAACTAAGTTTTCTGTGGTTCAGGTAATTAATATTAATACTGAGCATTCTGTTACCAAGTTTGTTCTGAGGAGACTGTAATCCCTGCTGAGCTGCTTCAGTCCTCAGCGGGGAGCTGTCTCAGTCATCTGAGGGGACTGTGACCCCTGCACAGTCTCAGCTAGAGCAGCCTCTGCATCTTGAGCAGCTTCAGCTTGTGCAACCTGCGTTTCCTGCATTTCCTGCCAGACGTGAAACATTCTTTAAAAAATGTTTGTAAAGGCAGACTGCATGGTGAGTTGTTTGACTTTATAGACCTTCGGCAATGACTGAGGTAACTGTGGAAAGACTAACTGAGGTAATTTGCTGCCTTACAATTCATAAATGGAACTGTGGTTACAATGATCAAACTTTAAAGTACTGCTTAGCCTACTGTTGTCTCACAAATGTCATTAATGATGTTAAATTATTTCAGCTTGTACCATCAAAATGTGTGCAGTAGAGGGTTAAGTGTAATAAAAAGTTTCTAAGAAGTGTTAATTCATCTCAAATTAAATGAATGATATGAGATATTATAACAGCTTACCCTGACAGTATCTTGTAGTCTGAACCTGACATTAGTTTTTTTCTATTGAAGTCTGGCGCTGCCTAATTCTGTTCATTTTTTAAAATGATTTTAAATACTAGCACATTTAACAAATCATATTACAGTATTAGAGAACGTTTTTGAGCTGTTGCATGAGAACCAAGAACAAAGGGTTTACTGTTAACACCACTCACACTGCAGACGAGCAAAAACATGACTGGTTAAAAAAAACTACCTGGTTGTAATAAAATTGTACTTGCCTTCTCAGACAGCCATGGCCTACGTTATTGTGACTACAAAAAAAAAAAAAAAAAAAACACACTTCCTTGTTAAATATTCTAAAGGTCGTCAGATACTCCCACTGCTTTCTATTTCATTCTATGACCTTTCTTACGCTGACTGAACTTACCAAGGAACTGTAAAACAAACAGATCTTGTGTTCTGAATATTTACCACATAAACAGCATTGCTTTAAAGGGAAAAAATGATCTCTGAGCTTAAGTTAGCACCATTGCTGAGCTCACAGTGGATCTCTATAACATACAAACTCATGCTAAAACCCCAGTGCTGTCTGGATTTTAGTATTAAAGGAGGACTGTTTATGATTGTTCTCGTTGGAAGAGATTTGGTGATTAACCAAAAAAACAAAGCAAAAAAAACACACATTTATTTAAACTCACTTCATGGCATTTTGAATTTTATACTTCCATTATGACTCAAATAAGGCTGAGGAATACAGGCTGGATTACAGCTTGGTGTTGTGGAGTTTCATCATGTCCCAGTTAAATAAACAGTCGCAGCCTGTGTTAAGTAAATAAAATACAGGTCTGGATGGTCAGTACATTGAATTTATTTAAGTCTGTCAGCAAGGTAAGTGAAAGAAACAGCCAGCACTACCTCTGCAGCGTCCCAGCATGCATGTTTCATGAGTGCTACTCTGCTTTCTTTTCTCTCCTCCTGCCTGTTTTTACACTTCTAACAGCCATCACATATCCAGAGAGAGAAGAAAGTGACAAGCTCAACTCAGCAGTAATTGGCCAACTCGCATATGACACGGCAGATATGCACAAGGGAGACAGACAAGAGGAGAGGCTGCTCCATATTAAACAGAGGTCCAAAGACGTGATGGTACCTGCCCTGTGCAAATCTGCTTCTGCTACATGATTCAAAGGCCAGAGATGACATTAGTTAGACTATTGAGAAAGAATAATGGATTAGTTTCACTACAGTGTGAGGGGAGGCTTTGACGAAGCAGATGAAGAGAAACCACGACACAGCTTTAAGTCAAACACAGCTTCCTATTTCGATAGATTGAGACTTTGAACATTTACTTTGTTCTCTGTTACATTTATGCCAAGTTCAACTGTTGGGTTTTATTTTGTGACACTTTTTGTGAAATTGCAGTATTGAGCTAAATCACCCATCCATCCATCCATCCATCCATCCACCCATCCATCCGGACTCATTCAGCATAAAGTTTTTATGGCAGCATGCTAAAGCAAGACATTCCAATGCTAGATGTATAAATCTTCCACTGTGTTCTGGTTATACCCTGGGCGTTGAACAAAGACATTCAGGATGTCTGAACTCTCTTAAATGGCTTCCACCGATGTGTAGGAGAGGCAGCTCTGTGCCAGTGTTTGAGCTCCTGAGCCTTTCTTTAAGGGTGAGCCCAGATACACTACTAAGGAACCGTACATAGGCCAGCTGTATTCTGAAATGTAAGCCAACCCAAAAGGTTTGTCATTGAGCTAAGATCAATAGTCTGGAACAATTTCCACATTACTGCACACGGTGTTCCAGCCTTCCTGGCAATCTTTTGGTTTTTTTTTTAACCAAATTTATACGACTTTATTTTAGCAGTGATAGCAAAGCTTGAGTATTACGTTTGCAAAGAAAGGCCTGCCCTTGTTACATGCCTGTTGTCCTATAAATGATGCCACCTTAAGTCTTGTATGCATTAGTCATCATTCTCTCAAACCTAAGCATTTTTTCCAGCCCTGACAAGTTTCCAAATTGCATGCCTGTGTGTAACTGCTACGTTTCATAGTGAAGAGTGGTACCTCATGCTGCACAGCACTCTGCCTTTATAGCAGGTCAGAGATCAGTTTCCATCCCATCAGACAGATGAAGAGATTTTTGGCTTTTCCTCAGGAAGGGTTTTCATCTGGCCACTCTACCAGCACAGAGAGGCAGAGGTGGAAGTTTTGGTCACTCACAGACCTTCAGAGTTTACTGGGAGTCATAGCTTTATCGCCACATCGACCATACACGTTTCTGTGTAGATGCATGTGTAAGAAATAAGGCACAGTACTTCAGAACTACATTTATATAAAGCCAATAACTCCATATACATATTCTATGTCTTATATTATTTCCCACAGTTTCTGAAATATTAAAAAAAATAGTTAGTAGAAGGTTATACAACTCATCATCAGTGCAATAATCCCTAACACAGTATTTGTCCAGTGTGCTTAATGTAGTTGTATCTTTATTGCTACAATATTAATATTCATTAAATTGCATTATTTGTAACTCATGCAGAATTACATGCATGTACACAACAAGCACCTAGAGGGGTGAAGAATAACAACACTTAACAGTGGGGGAAGAGACACGTAGTTTTTATGTTATAACCATGTTGTAGGTAATATTGGACTTAATGTAACACCCAAAGATAAGTAACAGCATTATTGTGTTGAACTACTTTTGTATATGGCTGGCACCTTTAAAAATGTATTAACAAAATGATTCTTAGTTATTTTTTAACTGGTCTTAAACACAATGTGTGAACATTTAATACCTACACCCGACTTTTTAATTACTCACAGGAGACTATGAGTACATGTCAAATAAACAGATTATCAACAAATGAATCTGACAGAAATCCATATGTTGTTATTCTAGAATTTTCCACATTTAGTAGCTAATAACACAGTTTGGAGGAGGCATAGTGTCAATATGATAAATCCACAACCTACATAAAGTATTAGACCTACAAACTCATCATTATAACATATTTGATTGATCTAGGGTTTGTTTGGTTGTTTTGGGGGTATTTAAATTTCCAGATTTATGCAATTTTTCACCTTTTCAATGACTTCACAATCCAACAACATATGCTTAACAAATAAAAACATGCAGTTGGACCTAATATAACCAACTGGAGTTGTCTGTTTTTTGCTACTAGAGCTACATCTATGCAGATATGTAAATCACATGGCCTGTGTTCCCTTCTTATTTTCTGGTTCTTCAAATATTTTGGACTGCAAAGATCATTTTGATATCAGCTGGACCTTCATATTAATCCCCCCGTGTGCCTATGGGAGTTAATCATCTCAGATTTTGGTATCTCCCAGTGGTAACATAGAAAGTCCTAAATTCTTTTACAAAGACAAACAAATATCGCCGAAAAGATTTCTATGGTAACGCAATGATTCACCACATAGAGGTCTTAAATTAACACACTATGATCCCAAGTGCTGCAGTCTCCACAGACGAGATGAAGAGAACCAGAATCAACTCAGAAGCCATGGGACTGCAGTAATTAGATAATTAGGTCTACAGTGTATATCACTGGCCCAAATGAATTATGACATTATGAAGAACGAGGTTCAAAAGTGACTTCTGTGTCCTTATGTGTTAGGAAAGATGTTTGTTAGCATGATGTTTGTTAGCATGTAGCCAGCAGATAACGGTAGCTGTTATATATATAATGTCAATTCAAAAATGAACGTCTAGTAAAAATATGTTAAAGGCACTTCATTTTATCCCATTACTCTACTTAAGACTTCAGATGGCTTGGAAAAAAGAATTAAAGGCAGCGTTTAAGCTGGCGTTGCAGCCAGAATCTAACAGAAAAGGGGATCAGAAGCTTCTTCTTCATGTACATTTACTCAAGTTACTGAACCTATTTAATGTGCACACTGGGTGTTTCAGAAGGAAATGTGGCACCTTTTATTCCACTGCAGTTATTTACTGTTGTTTGCATTTATGAGCTGATAAAACATGAGTCACTCACTCATCATTAGATCCACCAAAGCATTAAAACAGTGTTAAAAGTATGAGTTGTATTAAAACGCTGTTTATATATTCATTCAGCAGAATTAATGGCAGTTTTCTATTTAAATGATATTGCTGAAAAATTTCAGTACAGTGTATATAAGGTTTACTTATTATTTGAAATAATAATAAATCCTACATAAATATTTCAATTTATAATTTTTAACCTGCGGCTCAAACTGGTTCAAAGCAGTTTTGTGTTTTAGATAAAAATCTAACATTTATGTAAAAAGACTTCAGCAACCTCGTATTGTCAAAATGCATGCTATATTAATCTCGTTAACCACAAGAAAAATGAAAGAAAATGAATTCCAAGCTGGAAACCTGAATGCTGCTGTTGTGGACGGTGACTGTGGAGTTTTTACTCTAATCCTGAATAAAGTCAGAACCAGAGGACGAGCGCGTCCTGTGCTGCTAATTTTTGTTCTTTCTGAAATCATTTCTCTCAAGTCTGGGAAATCAGGGGACACAGAAAATACCCATTCAAATTACAAACATCAAGATCTTTATTTCATTTTTATCTTTAAAAACATAGGGTTCCTGTTGTGGGAACGGGAATGTCCATTATCATCAAGCCAAAACGATGAAAATTTCCACATGCAGTTTTGTCATGTTTCCACCTAAAGCTAAATTTCAGATCTACAGGGCTAATGTTGTGTGAGAAAGTGATTTAAGCTCCTGTTGTGTTTTAACCAAATGCTGAAGTAGCACATTTTCAGAAAATTTAAATAGTTACATCTCAAAAGAAGCTTTTGCATTCCAGCATGTCGTATAAGCAAAAATCCAATAAAAATGAGTGGACGGCTAAGTTCAAAGTAGGAAACTGAAATGAAGATCCAGACAGAGCTTTGAATTGTTACAATATCTCAACAGGGGGCACTACACTGCCATCACAGATTTGGTCTCAGTTTCCATTACAGGTCTCGGTGTCTGTCCTGATGTGGCATTGATATAGTGATAGGGGTGTGTCTCAGTCAGGGCCTCCCAAGAGGAGGGTGGACATCTGCTGCCTTTGAGGTCCCGTCACATGAAATTACAGACTTAATCAAGTCCTCTCCATCTCCTTCGTCCTCCTTCCCCTCCTGCATTTTTCTCTCCATCTTCCCCCTCCTCTCTACCTCCTGCCTAATATTCTATCTCTGTCTCTGCACCCTCCCTTTTTCTTTCCAATAAATCACATTCTTTTTTTTCTCTTTGCTTTTACTCTGACTTTCTTTTTTTAGCCTCTTGCACACCTCTCCCCCTTTGTCTCCTCTCCTCTCCTTCTCCCCTGCCTCTAGGTCATAAGGAGGGAGCTGATCCAGCCTCTCGTTACTGAGTCTTACTTAAACTTAAGTTATGTCAGCTGGCCTGCAGCCAAGCTGTACCAAAGCCCTGGGGATCCAGTGACCTTAGCAATACACGAAGAGGAAATGCAAGATATACTGTAGAGTAAATAGACAAGGTATAGCTAAGAAATAAAGAGAGGATGATAAGGGAAAAGAGGATGAGACACAGGTTTTAGTGTGATACATGTTATTTGATCATTTATGCTTTAGCGGTGTTTTCTAAGTGTGTAATCCTTAAGGCTATCATGTAATCAGTTCTCAGTCAATCCTTATATTCCACAATATATCTGTGAAGAATCTTTTAACCAGCCTTCATCTTAGCCACCATGCATCTAGACCACCTCCCAGCTTTACAAGCCAGTAAGCATCTTCCCTCCCTGCTACATCAAAATGGATCATTTGGCATCGGACTAAAAATACCTACAATCGTATGATAATGAACAATTTATGTCCACTTATTATTAATTACCAAATCATTTGTCCTTCTCTATAAACAAGGTTAATTATGATTTGGTTCTCTCTTACTGGTATATGAACTGCTCAAAAAAAATTTAAAGGAACACTGAAAAAAAAAATCATGCTGGATATCTATACTGATCTGGACTGGGTAATGTGTTAGGAATGAAAGGATGCCACATTGTTTGATGGAAATGAGAATTATCAGCATACAGAGGCTGAATTCAAAGGCTAGACTGAAGTTTCACTGCAGCAACTCAAAATGGTGCTCAGTAGTTTGTATGGCCCGCACGTGCTTGTATGCATGCTTGACAACATCAGGGCTCCTAATGAGACGACAGATGGCGTCCTGGGGGATCTCCTCCCCAAACTGGGCCAGGGCATCACTGAGCTCCTGGACAGGCTGAGGTGCAACCTGATGACTTGGGATGGATCCAAACATAATGTCCCAGATGTGTTCTTTGAATTTAGGACAGATGAGCGTGGGGGCCAGTCAATGGTATCAATTCCTTCATCTTCCAGAAACTGCCTGTACCCTCTCGCTAAATGAAGCCGGGCATTGTGGTGCACCAGGAGGAGCCCAGGACCCACTGCACCAGTGTAGGGTCCAATAATGGATCCAAGGATTACATCCCAATCCCTAGTAGCAGCCAGGGTGCCATTGCCTAACCTGTAGAGGTATGTGCGTTCCTTCATGGATATGTCTCCCCAGACCATCACTGACCCACAACCAAGCTGGTCATGCTGAACAATGTTACAGGCAATCAGAATCAGAATCAGAATCTTTATTGTCATTGTACACAGAAGTTGCACAACGAAATTTAAAATGCATTCCTTTCTAGGTGCCTCAGACAATAAATAATAAAATAATAAAAATATGAGTGATAAAAATGATTACTAAAATACAGTGCACAATAGTAATTAAGATGAATCTAGCCCCAATACACACACCAACGCACGCACACAGTCAGCACTACCACCCCACATCACTGTCCAAACCACACAGAGTTCAGTTCAATGATAGCCCTGGCATAAAAGCTGTTCCTCAGTCTGTTTGTTCTGGCCTTCATTGTCCTGAAACGTCTGCCTGATGGCAGTAGCTGAAACAAGGAGTGTCCAGGGTGTGAGGGGTCCTGGAGGATGTTCTGTGCCCTCCTCTGGCAGCGGGCATTGAACAGTTCCTGGAGGGAGGGCAGGGGACAGCCTATGATCTTTTGAGCCGTGTTGATGATTCGCTGGAGTGTTTTCCTGTCTGCTGCTGTGCAGCTGTTGAACCACACGCACAGACAGTAGGTCAGGATGCTCTCTACACAGCAACGGTAGAAGGACACCAGCAGATTCTGGGTCAGATAGTTGCTCCTAAGAACCCTCAGGAAATGCAGTCTCTGTTGGGCCTTCCTGTAAATGCTGGTCGTATTGATACTCCAGGTCAAATCATCCTGCAGATGTACTCCCAGGAACCTAAAATCTGAAACCAGCTCCACTTCATCCCCCTCGATGAACAGAGGTTGAATGACATGTGTTGTCCTCCTAAAGTCTACTACCATCTCCTTTGTCTTAGTGGTGTTCAGGATCAAGTTATTCTCACTGCACCACCTTGACAGCCGCTGCACCTCGTCCCGGTATGCTGACTCATCCCCGCCTGATATGAGCCCCACCACAGTGGTGTCATCGCAAACTGTAACGTTCTCCACGGCTTCTCCAGACTCTTTCACTTCTGTCACATGTGCTCAGAGTGAACCTGCTCTCATCTGTGAAAAGCACAGGGTACCAGTGGTGGACCTGCCAGTTCTGCTATTCTATGACAAATGCCCATCAGGCTCCACGGTGCCGGCAGTGAGCACAGGGCCCACTAGAGGATGTGTGGCCTTCAGGCCACCCTCATAAAGTCTGTTTCTGATTGTTTGGTCAGAGACCTTCACAGCTGCTGGAGGTCATTTTGTAGGTCATCCAGTTCCTCCTTACGCAAGGTGTATGACCTTCTTCTACAGCCCTGTCCAGCTCTCCTAGAGTAGCTGCCTGTCTCCTGGAATTTTCTCCATGCTCGTGAGACTATGCAGAGAGACACAGCAAACCTTCTGGCAATGGCTCATATTGATGTGCCATCCTGGAGGAGTTGAACTACCTGTGCAGCCTCTGTAGGGTCTAGGTATCACCTCATAGACAGACACTGACCCTAGCCAAATGCAAAACTAGTGAAAAAACAGTGACAAAAGACGAGGAGGGAAAGACCATTCCTGTTTTGGGGGTTGTCTCAATGTTGCCCCTCTAGTGCACCTGTTGTTAATTTCATTAACATCAAAGCAGCTGATTAAAAATTGTTGTTTTTTTGTAGTATATATTATATAGTAAGTATATATTATAGGAGAGAAACATGACACTCAATGACTCCTGAACAGAAATCTTTAGAGGACCAGACACTCCACCACAACATGCAACTAAGGACTGAAACAGTGACAACAAGCTTTTTAAAAATCTTACATTTTATCATGTCAGAAGACTATTAGCATCCTATTCTAGTTAGCAATCAGAAAGATATTGTACACAGCCTTAGCTAACTAAAACCACTTGCTAATGTTAGCAAACTGTTGTAGTTAGTTGAGGGAAGTGTATATTTTCCTAAATAACTGCAAATATAGTGTTACTAAGCTTTCTACATACATACAGTGCACTAAAATACCAATTC
This sequence comes from Archocentrus centrarchus, assembly GCF_007364275.1. Classification (NCBI taxonomy): domain Eukaryota; kingdom Metazoa; phylum Chordata; class Actinopteri; order Cichliformes; family Cichlidae; genus Archocentrus; species Archocentrus centrarchus. The sequence continues at coordinate 27,438,643 of NC_044369.1, read as the reverse complement.
CATACTGGCTTTAGTTTACCTCAAAGAAATATAGCAGTCTAAAACTGACTTATCAGTGAAAACACGGGTCTGTTTTTTTTTCTTAACACTTTTAACTAGAAATAATCCGACAGCATTGGGTTAGGGTCATCACCAATGATGACTTGGACCTATGGGGTTAACTACTTGGGAGTAAGTCCCACCACACAAAAGCTTTTAGGCATTAATTAGTCTTTTGCTAACATACGAAACTAATAAGGATGCTCCTTCACGGTATTCCAGCAGAGAGGCATGAATTGTTCTGCCCTCTGGTGTGGGTGGGACATCAGTGTGATCTGTCTCTACAGAGAAAAGAGTAACTCTTTTTTTGACAGCATATTGTGCTATGTTTGCTTTCTCAAACATTATTCACACACTTAAAAAGTCACCACTGCTGCAGCAGAAACTCGTAAGTTTTGATGACCTGGGGATTTATGATTCAGCCAAAAAAGTTTTAAAAAATCTGAAAAGGGGTTTCTCCAGTGAATATAGGCAAATGATTGTGACACCAGTTAAACACAACTTTAAAGTCAAACTTAGCTTTTTTTGTGTGTGACTTCATGGTAAGTTCTGGTTTGCCTTTTCATAGAGTTCATCCTTAAACTCTGTTCAGTGAAGGTCGTATTGCCTGAAGCTCATAGAAAGTACATGGATCTTTAATTTTAATCACCAAAAAAAAATTTAAAATCAGCGCCATCTGCTCGACAGAGATCACAAATGCAGTGATTAAACTCAGATACACAAACATGCACATATCATGCTTTTTAATTTGCATCAGCCTTGCACACTCCCTTAAGGAAAAGCCCATCACAGTTCTGCTAATCCTTACCCCAATTACACACACACACACACACACGCACATTTTCTGTGATAGTCCATGCTTCCACTCACCCATTGCAAAGAATGGTATCCCCAGCAGTGTAGAGTTGAACTTCCCATCCGATATGAAGAAGATCCCTGCAGCTGTCACGTTGGCGATGCAGATGGTCAGCACACCCAGGAGTCCCAGGAATGGTTTCCCCCTCAGGCAGTCCCGCATAGAGCTGGAGATAGTGGCAGCCAGGAGCACCAGCACCAAGCTAACCAGCACCTCCCCCTTGGCCAGCAAGCCTGTCTGGTGGAAGTCCCGCCATAGGCTGAAGGATGTGAGTGACTGGATGTGGAGCTGGTCTGGTGCGTGGGGGGCCTCGGCTGTGGACAGTCGGCTGGCCAGGGCGCAGAACTCGTTCTCCCAGCGCTCTGCAATAGCATCCTGCACCACGGGTCCGTGGTTTCGGAGGTAGTATGTGATCTGGACAGCACGAGCAAACTTGACCTGCTGGTCACGGGTGTTGGGTGAGAAGGACACGCCGCCCAGCTGGTGCCCAATGAAGGCCACACGGCCATCCTGCATGGAATTCAGAGATATTTGACATTAACTGTGATTAAAGATGTTTTTCATGGATGGGACAGGAGTCATATAACTTCAAGAGCAAATGTCCTGCTTTTGACTATCCTTTCTTTCTGACACCAGCTGTACTTTTGCTCTGTTTGCTCTACTTTTTAATATGAACCCACCTCACAGCTGTGGACAGGACTGGTGCTGCTCTACACTAATTTTTAAATGAATCAAATTATACTGCACATGCAAAGCATCACAGTGACAAGAGTTTGGAGATAATGTCCAAGAATAATCGTGCAGGAGGAGTTCATCAACTGACATGTATCTGAAATTATTTACATGTTTTCCAAAAAAGGTCATTTTTGCTTTTTCCTCAAACACAAGGTTATAGTTAAGTTTTCCCAGTGGGGTTGGGGTCGTCACAGATGAGGATTTAGACTAATTTAAAACTTCTGGGAGGGTCAGAGTTGGTTGACAGCCAGCCGCACCCCCAACCCTCATCACACACCCCTGCAGCAGTCTCACTCTGACAGATGAACATTATGAAAGAGAATTTTAGCAAAGTAAACACAGTAAATAGTTAAATACCATAAATGTAACCGACTGTTTTAAGGCGACTAAACAAACAATATCTATTTATAAAACAATTTCACTACTAAACTGCAAGAAGCACAGTACTACACTGAAAATACCTCCAGTAGAAAGTTTATTTCATGTGAGAAAGAAAATACACCCTCTTTCAATTCTAATGTTTTACGTATCAGGACACAATCAGAAGTCATCTGGTCCTCAGTAGGTCCTAAAATTAGATCAATACAACCTCAAATTAATAAAAAAAATCATAATACATTATCCAGTGTCATTACTTAACAATTTAACAAAAACTTAATTTGACAGAAATTATGTGAAACAGGGTAAAAAGAGGGTAAGTAGCAGCCAGGTGCTGCTAATGAGTTCATTTGATTAAGTGATCATCAGAAAGTGTGAACACCTCTATAGAAGCAGAGGTTTTACTGGTCTGGGACATTCAGCAGCAATTTGTGCTGCACATCAATCTGAGAAGGATTATATGGCCACTTCCAACCAATTTGAAGTCCATCATTCTCCAGTGAGAAAGATTATTCACAAGTGGAAAATATTCAGGACAGCTGTCAATCTTCCCAGGAGAGGAAGTCCCAGCATTTTCACCCCAAGGTCAGAGTGTGCAATGCTCAGAGAAACAGAACAAAAAGTGACGGCCACATCTCAGATACTACAGGCCTTAGTTAACATGTTAAATTAGAAAAAAGATTGAGCAAGTACGCCTTGTTTGGAAAGGTCTGAAAGCCTCTTCTCCCTAAAAAAGAACATGGCAGCATGGCTCAGGTTTGTAAGGTTGTATCTAAACAAAACACGAGACTTCTGGAATAATGTCAAGTGGAGAGAATAACAAGCATATCGGTACAAACACCTCCTACTAACTGTCAAGCACAGTGGTGGAGGGGTGATAATTTGGTCTTGTTTTGCAGATACAGGACCTGGGCACCTTGCAGTCACTGTATTACAGTCAAATGTCAAACTATCTCCCACAGCTAAAGCTCGGCCCAAACTGGATCCCTTAACAGGACAGCACAGCATCAAATCTACAAGAGAACTCAAGCTGCTGCAATGGTCCAGTCAAAGTCCAGACCTGGATCCAAATGAAAGGCAGTGGTTGGACCTAAAGAAGAGTGGGCCATAATTCCCCTGTGATGATATGAGACTGATAAAGACACACAGAAAACGACATCATTGTTGCTGCTGACAACAAGCTGTTGAATCATGGGAGGGACGGTGCCATATCATATCGTCTGCAGTGGTACTGATATAAATTTTTAGATGATGTAAAAATGTTGTATCATATCATTGCTACAGCAACGCCGTGCATTTATGTGTTGTGCTCAATAATGACACAAGCGTAGGCATGTCTGGGAGCAAGAGCCATAGGTCAGCGTCTGGTGAAGATTTCGCACCTTTAGGAGATTTAGGAGCTACTTCAAATATCAAAGCGCAGTACTTTGCAAAATATCCAAGAACTTGTTGCACTCCAGATGTCAGAAAGAGCAAAGAGTGAAATTATTGATGCAGTACCATGGTGGAAAAGCAGGACTTTAAGCAGCTGGTTAAAAGGTTTGACCCAATCAGTTTTATTTATGTGACAGTACTGTACATCTCCTGATGAGTTACCAGAATAAGCTACTTTAGTTATTGTTAACTAAAGTGTTAAGCAGTCATGTTATGCTTAAATTTTCCATTGAAATTGTTATCTACACTAGTTTTGTGCTTACATTTGACTTATGCTGCATCACTACTATTGCACAATAATGCTGCTGCTGGTACCTTATATCAATAGATTGATACATTGATTGTCACAGCAATGACAGTGGATCATTGAAATAGAAGGATGGGAAATGCCCTTCAAATTTACTCGCTTTTATACATGCTGCTCGGTTCAAGCAGCAATAAAACTTTCACTATTTTTTCTATATTGACAGAAATATTGTTAGCGCAAATTTTCTTGAAATATTGTGATATAATTCTGATACAATAAGATAAAAGATATAATTCTCTCCCACCGTAATCATGGGGCTTATTAGTTTTCACACCCTCTGCATTTTGGCTTAGTTTTTGTTAAATAATACATATGTTAATAATTACAGGGCATGTGTGATTGCTCATCTGATGTTGTTAAAAAATTTCAGAACCTGCAAGGGCCAGACGATTTCTCATTATACCCTGATATATAAAACCTTAGAAGTTCAATTCAATTCATTTCAGTTTTATTTATATAGTGCCAAATTAGGGCTGTGAAATTAATCACATTTTGATTTTTTATTATTAAAATGATGTCACTTTACACTCTGCAAGTATACTCTTAGGCCGAAATTATGCTTCTGCATCGGGTCTTTGTGGCACTTACGCAGTAACCAGAAACCCCCCTGAATTCGACACAGTAACATACGGCGTAATCTGACCTGCACCTCACGAGAAATGTAACACGTCACGGCGACGCAGCTCGCAACAATTCTGATTGGCCCAGACAGGACCACAGATTTCTCCTGTGCACTTCTGACTACTTTTCCCCGGAGTTTTTGAATTTATCAGTGAGAGAATAAGAATCACAGTCTCAGTATAAGGAATAATAATCACAGCATCAATATTCTTCTCCTCACATACAAGTTCTTGAATAATCAGGCCCCATCTTATCTCAAAGACCTCATAGTCCCATATCACCCCAACAGAGCACTTCACTCTCAGACTGCTGGCTTACTTGTGGTTCCTAGGATACTTAAGAGTAGAATGGGAGGCAGAGCCTTCAGCTTTCAGGCCCCTCTGCTGTGGAACCAGCTCCCAGTTTGGATTTGGGAGACAGACACCCTCTCTATTTTTAAGATTAGGCTTAAAACTTTCCTTTTTGATTGATTATAGTTAGAGCTGGATCAGGTCACCCTGAACCATCCCTTAGTTATGCTGCAATAGGCCTAGGCTGCTGGGGGTTCCCATAATGCACTGAGTGTTTCATTTTCATTCACCTCTTTTCACTCTGTGCTTATACTCCACTCTGCATTTAATCATTAGTTATTATTACTCTCTGGCTCTCTTCCACAGCACGTCTTTTTTTCTCTCCCCTCAGCCCCACCCAGTCACAGCAGATGACCCCCCCTCCCTGAGCCTGGTTCTGCTGGAGGTTTCTTCCTGTTAAAAGGGAGTTTTTCCTTCCCACTGTCACCAAGTTGACTGTTGGGTTTTCTCTGTAATTATTGTAGGGTCATTACCTTACAATATAAAGCACCTTGAGGCGCCTGTTTGTTGTGATTTGGCGCTATATAAATAAAATTGAATTGAACTGAATTGAACTGAATTGAACTGAATTGAACGGAATAAGGACTCACAAATGCCAACAAATTCCTTGAGGGAGATTGCCGAAACTATCAGAATGGACGTGAGGGAATGAACAAAGAAGTGGAAAAACTAGAGGGACAAATGTTCAAAAAAAAGAAAAAAAAAACTGACCCAGGAGGGAAAAGAGTCCCAGCATATTATTTTGTTTCTGTCGGCCGCGCAGCATGTTAAACACCGGGATACGACTGCAGGGTAATTAACACAGATTTGCTGCATGGTGGGATCTGCATCATCCACAACACAAACACCGCAGCGTCTGAAGCTGAATGTGTTTTCTGTTTGCTCTGGGCTATAATGGGCCAGCCTGACTGGAATCAGGGGCGTTGAATTAGTAGAGTAGACAGTAGAGACACGTCCATACCAATATCAAATAACACCTGTTATGTCCCTACCAATCACGGGGCAGGATTAGCAAGGGACGGTAGGGAGATGTCCCTACCAATATTTACTCCACGGGTGTCATTAGCACCTCACCAGACCCTGATTTGTCACCTAGCCTGCCCCGGAAACCGATTTGACTCACATCCCTACCAATGTTAATACAAATCTTTGAATACATGTGAAGGATCTGTCAGTATGTTGTGGCAGTCACTAAAATTTTAGCAAATTTATTTGGCCTAAATAATTTGGTCCCATTTCTTCGTAGAATTATTAGTCGTGATAACTGGCATTACCTTTCTACTCATATATACTTATTTATGATTTGTTTAATTTACAATGTAGTTATTTATATTGCAACTTATTTATATATTTTTTATATATTATTTATATTTTGTATTTTATTTATATATTCTTTATTTTATTTTAAACTTAGTGTTTATTTTCAAGTGATTGTAAAAGTGCACGAGATTTCAAAGTATCACTGTTCTTTAAGTGCAATTAATGCAGTGTTTACAAAGTCAAGGAGTAATCGTGTTAAATAATCGTATTTCAATATTGACCAAAATAATTGTAATTATGATTTTTTCCATAATTGAGCAGTCTTATGCCAAATCACAACAAGCAGCTGCCTCGAGGAGCTTTATATTGTAAGGTAAAGACTCGACAAGTGAAAGGAGGTGAATTTTCTGTGGTGACCTTTTTGATGTGTCAAGGGATTTGTAATCACGGTGACTTTATGTTGAGGTAATTATTCTAATCATGCACACACTCTATCAAAGCTATAGGCTCATTCACCATGTTTAATAATATAATTATTTAAAACTATTTAATCAGGAAAACAAGACACACGCCAGTCCTCCACTCCTGCATCACAGCATCCTGTTGCTCCAACCAGAACAGTTTCAGCTTTAATTTGCAGCTTATTGTAGATATAATTTATCTTGTCATGAACACAATAATCCTGCACAATCAAACAGTCGCAATGTGTTTCACAGCGGGGAGCTTGATATAAATCTGAGGCTTCCACATAAATAAATCCCTGTGATTGTTTGCTTCATATTCTGTAAACAGTTGACTTCATTGTAAGGAGAAATGAGTTATTCCACTCTGGCATTATGTGGGCAGCAGAGTAAATTGATGGTGGTGGACACTGCACCTGGATTCACACAACTGAGCCCATCCAGGTTTCCTCTCTGAGACTTCATAACCGTCTGCTTCAAATCGATCGATTTATGAGGGCGAGATCTGCATGTTATTTTTAAGCTGTATCATTATTCTAAAACAATCCCAACTCAGTGCTTCAGATTTGTCATTTCATGACAGTGTACAAGTGTGTTTGTGTAATGTAATCACTCAGTAATTGCAGAGGGAAAGCTTTAGCTCCAATATCACTTGTGTAATTTCATAAAGCTCAAATTAATCTACCACACTGACTTCCCAGCTTTTCCAAAGCATTTCAAATTAATCTCAACAGTCACAGCACCCTTATGTATACTTAAATGTCTGCATGCCGCACTGAGCCAATACATGCTCAGACTGTGCAGTCTTAAACACACATGTGCCTCTGAAGCGCTAAAAAAGTGAATAATGCGACACAACACGGGCAACAATTTCAGTATCTGCAGAATTGTCAGCTTTGTTTTCTATTCTTGTGTGTGGCTGTCCTCATAAAGACCAAATACAGCTGCATATGAGAGAGTGGGGCCAGGTGGAGACAGAGAGACAAAACAGGAACTGCATGTGATACATGTGTTGAGTGATATGTGAAAAAGAGGGAGCTGACACCTCACTGCTTTCTGAAGAGAGGTGGAGGTGACTGCTGGGAGAGGTGGAGGAAGAGGTTTCATGGTTCAAGGAACAACTTAATCAGAGTTCTCTGCTCTGGCATCATATTCAACATGTGTTTATATGATCATTTGGTTCAACGAGCTACCTACACATTACAAAATAATGATAATAATCATAATTAGGTTAAGTAGACCTAAATATCACAAAAGTTTGTATTTTTAGACACATGCAACATCCAGTAAGCTAGCTAAGATTCATTATTAGCCAGCTGTTACCATTAATATATTTTAAATACAGTCTAAAAGCAGAACTAAAGAAGCTTTTAAAAAAAAGAGTGAGGCAGATAGCATGACTTAAAATGATCTACCTTCAGTTGTTCGTCTTATATGTGGCCACCCATGTTCTGTATATATGGTAGGCTAATCATTCAGCACTCTCTGTGTGCTCTGACTGGCAGCAGTGTGTCTGAAGGCCGACGCAGTGAGAGCTACACCTCAGCCAGACACCTTTTCTGACTCTGACACAGCGTTTGGTACTGAAGGTGGAGGGTGCTCCGTTAGCTCCCCGGCAGCACTGTGTCTGACAGTGTTTGTTGTGAAAACGAAGCCTAAAATGCTAAAATGTTTTCACTATTTGATTGTACAGTACCAGTCAAAACTTTGGACACGCTCACTCTTTTGACAGGCACTGTATAAAATTATTTAGGATATTTGTTAGCAAACATAACCCCAGCTAGGTTGGCAGTGACTGGGTGGATGTTAGGATAGTAACCTAAACCAAAGCCTAACTCTAAGATGGTAGCCAGTAGTGGATTTAAGGGGGTGAATGATAATTTCACAAGCTGTACAAGTCAAAGTCAAAAACAATAAAGGATTATAAGGTAAAAACTGAAATAAGTACGTGATCAAGACCTTTTCATTCAAGACCTTTTAAAACGCTGAGTCCTAAACCCTAACCTGTGTTTTAGAGAGCTCACAGAATTATGTCTTCTTGTTAATGCCTCATGTCATGTTTTCCTTTTGTGTCTTGAAAGGCTCAGTTTCGTAGTTTCGGGTTCCTTAAACTCCTTACGTTGTCTTCACAGTAAAGAAGAGCAGCAGCTAAGGTCTGCTCACACACCCTTTGAATGGGGTGGAGTGTTGCCAGATTGCCGGTGACAAATGGTTTGAAATTACATGTCATGCATGGAACATGCATTTCATAGATGATCCTGCTAATGAACACTTAAAATTCACAGACGCTTGGATTACAATTATTCATAATAAGATTTGACAGTCACATAAATTAAAGGAGTTTTCTTGGAGAAAACAGCAAAACAAGAGTTTTTGGCAGATATGGTAAAATGCTACCAGGATAAGATACTGAGACCATAAACTGTTTATAAATATGTTAAGTTGTTTCAAATTATATCCGCAGTGCAATATAGGAATTCCATTTCTGCAATATTTTGGTTTCACTTCTGAACAGTGGGAGGAAGCTGTGCTACGCTAACCTCTCAAGAGCTACCAGACCACCAGCAACATGTCTAGGACTAGAGTTAGGGTTGAGTTTTGAGTTACATGAATGAATTATGAATGAACGAATGAATGAATTAGTTCATTAGTTATTTATGTCACCCATCCATCCATCTTCTTCAGCTTATCCAATTCAGGGTCATGGGGGAGCTAGGACCTATCCCAGCTCTGATAGGCCAACAACTACCACGGACTGGTCACCAGTCTGTTACTGGGCTAACACAGAGAGGCAGCAGGAAACCATTCTGACAATCACAACTATGGTCAGTTTAAAATTGTAATTAATCTAATATACTCAACATACTACACATAAAAATAAAAACTCCCCACTCCTCCTGCAGGTAGTCTTTCTCTTTGAGTGAATGAACAATGAAGTGGAAAAACTCGAGGGACAAATGTGTTCACAACTGGCCACACTGCATGTAAAACACCGGGACACGGCAGCAAGGTAATTAACACAGATTTGCAGTGTATTTACAAATTCAGCAGTAATTGTGTTAAGTAATCAAGATTTCAATATTGACCAAAATAATCGTGATTATGATTTTTCCATAATCACACAGCCCTACAGAAGCTTGCGCAGTATCTTAGCTGTTCCCAGGACTGTGCTCTTCTGGATAGAGTTCTTGGATGTTGTTCCTGGAATCTGCTGGAGCCATTCTCCCTATTTTGGGGGTCACTGCCCCGAGTGTTCCACAGGGACCACTGTGACCTTTACCTTCCACATCCTCTCTAGTTCTTCTCTGAGCCCTTGGTATTTATCGAGCTTCCCGTGTTCCTTCTTTTTGATGCTGCCATCACTTGGTATTGCTACGTCTATCACTACGGTTTTCTCCCTCTGCTTATCCACCACTATGATGTCCAGTTAGCCATCACCAGTTTGTCTGTCTGTATCTGGTAGTCCCACAGGATCTTAGCTCAGTCATTCTCAACCACCTGTGGGGGCATACCCCATTTTGACCTCTGGACTTCAGGTCATACTGGGCACAGATGTTCCTGTATATTATGCCAGCCACTTGGTTATGGCGTTCCACGTATGCTCTGCCTGCTAGCACCTTGCACCCTGTCTCAGGTGTATCTCTGCACAGTCTGCACCTGGGGTCTTCCCTGGTGTGGTAGACCCCAACCTCTATCAATCTTGTGCTTAGAACTTGTTCCTGTGCTGCCATGATTAGTGCCTCTGTGCTGTCTGTCAGTCCAGCTTTGTCCAGCCATTGGTAGGACTTCTCTATGTCACCCATTTCTTCGATCTGTCAGTGCTACATGCCGTGCAGAGGCCTGTCCTTCCATGATGGTTCCTGGTCTTCCTCCTCTTCTTTCTTGGGTTTCTGCTGCTCGAGGTACTCACTAAGCACATGATCCTTCGTGGCCATCTTCCTGATGTACTCATGGATTTTGTTGTTTCATCCTGGATAGTGGTTCTGACACTCACTACTCCTCAGCCTCCTTCCTTCTGCTTATCGTACAGTCTCGGGGTGCTGGATTTGGGGTGAAACCCTCCATGCACAGTCAGGAGCTTTCTTGTGTTGATGTCAGTTGATGTCAGTGGCTTCTATCTCCTGCTTTGGGCAGCTTATTATCCCAGCAGGGTATCAGATAACTGTCAGGGCGTAGATGTTCTTCGCCCAGATCTTGTTCTTCCCATTCAGGTGACTCCTCAGGATTTGCCTTACTCTCTGCTATAGTGTGGTGTTTTACACATTTCAATATGAAATTGTGGACCCATGTCATTTTGTTCAGGTTGGAAAAACTTAGTAAAACAGGAGTTCTGATCAACATGAACCACAATCTTGAGTCTATTTATGTTCAAATTGTATAAAGATTATTAACTTGAAATATTTTTAATACAGACTTTCATTTCTACTAATTATACTACAAATTATTGTTTTAATTTTTGCTGATGTGGTTTGCTAAACAATAAAGTTAATGAAGAATTTAAACAAACAGGGACGTTACCTCTGATCTGGGAATAACAGGACAAGAATATTCAGTTTGAAGGGTTGTTGTAAGGCAAATTTTGGCTTGGGAATTGAGAAAAAATAACAAACTGCCCAAATGAAAAGTTTCTCTTTCTGCTAACACTGAAATAAGTCATAATCTGTCACAATTTATACAGTCTTCTGCTTTCTAGACATTTCATGTCTCCTGATTAATTTGTAGCCTTTGTAGACTGTTTTCTCACGTCTGTCCTCCATGGGTGAGACTTGGTTAGGTTTGATCAACTAAAACTGCTCAAGGTAGCAAATATTATACTATCATTATTACCATTTTAGTAAGAAGAAACCAACAGTGGAGGGATGCCAACAGTGTACAGTCACGGCCAAGATTTTGGCAGCAGGACAAAGTTTGTTTTTCATGCACTTTACCATTTCAAATTTTATTCAACTTTTTTTTTACATGTTTCTATATATGATATGGTGTGAACAAAAATCACAAGGATTTCCTAAGTTAGTGATGTGGTGACACTGACAATGTTTAATGTTATTATACCAAAATTGTGGAATTCCTTTGTATAGTTTTTAAAAAATTAACTATAACTTATCTTATAACATTAGTGCCACTTTTTGTAACAAGCAGAAGGCATTATTTACTAGAGCCCCACAGGCCAATATTTGCTTAACAGAATATATTCATCCACTTAAACAGGAGCTGTTATAATAACAGACTGGACTATTGAAAAAGGCATATCTGAGATAATATTAAAAAAAAAGTATTTCCCTAGCATTGTTTGTTCAGCAGAGAGCACTGGATGTAAATTTTTCATCTGTTACGTGTTCTGCTCAATATATACTATATATCCAAAAGTATTCACTCATCCATCCAAATCATTGAATTCAATCACTTCCACGGCCACAGGTGTATAAACCAAGCACCTCGGCATGCAGACTGCTTCTACAAACATTAGTGAAAGAATGGGTCGCTCTCAGGAGCTCAGTGAATTCCAGCGTGGTACCATGATAGGATGATACCTGTGCAACAAGTCCAGTCATGAAATTTTCTCACTACTAAATATTCCACAGTCAACTGTTAGTGGGATTATAACAAAGTGGAAGTGATTGGGAATGACAGCAACTCAGCCACAAAGTGGTAGGCCACGTAAAATAACAGAGAGGGGTCAGTGGATGCTGAGGTGCATAGATTGCAGAAGTCAGCAACTTTCTGTTGCTACAGACCTCCAAACTTCAGATTAGCTCAAGAACAGTGTGTAGAGAGCTTCATGGAATGGGTTTTCATGGCCGAGCAGCTGCATCCAAGCCTTACATCACCAAGCTCAATGCAAAGCATCGTATGCAGTGGTGTAAAGCACGCTGCCAGTGGACTCTAGAGCAGTGGGGATGTGTTCTCTGGAGTGACGAATCACGCTTCTCCATCTGACAACCTGATGGATAAGTCTGGGTTTGGTGGTTCCCAGGAGAACGGTACTTGTCTGACTGCATTGTGACAAGTATAAAGTTTGGTGGAGGGGGGATTATGGTGTGAGGGTGTTTTTTTTAGGAGACATGGATTAGCAATGTGCAAATTTCCCCTTCATGGGATCATTAAAGTTTATCTTATCTTATAAAGTTTGGTGTGGAAGAACATGACTGGCCTGCACAGAGTCCTGACCTCAACCCAATAGAACACCTTTGGGATGAATTAGAGCGGGAGCCAGGCCTCTTCATCCAACATCAGTGTCTGACCTCACAAATGTGCTTCTGGAAGAATGGTCAAAAATTCCCATGAACACTCCTAAACCTTGTGGAAAGCCTTTCCAAAAGAGTTGAAGCTGTTATAGCTGCAAAGGGTGGGCCCACATCATATTAAACCCTATGGATTAAGAATGGGATGTTACTCAGGTTCATATGTGTGTGAAGGTAGACGAGCAAATCCTTTTGGCAGTACAGTGCACATTTGGGTTTACAATTTATATATTTGTTTGTGTAAGTAGGTTATATACAGCTAATGGGGATTATAAAACTAAATTCTCAATATTGGTATGAACCAGAGAAATCCAGTGTTGTTGGACTGTAGTCCACACACAATGACAGGGTTGTTTTTATTTACTTATTTATCAATTATTTATTTACCCTAATAATAGATTTAAGGGAACATTTGAGGGAAATTGAGAGTTTTCATAATTAATCACTAAGGTAGCACAAGAAGTTATTTAATGATGCAGTCAGTAATGATTTTATGGTTTGAATAATCTAAAAATATTAACCTTATCTTCTGAGCAAGAGATAATTTGTGTAAGAGGTGTAAAATCTATTGCTTCTCCAAGCTTATTAAGCAGCTGGAGAACAGTTGACATCTGTATGACCTGAGACAAGGTTTGGGCTGGCTTTTATAATTGATATTCAAAAGGTAATATACAAATGATGATATCATGCTTTTCAGATCAAGGGAGGAAGAACTTCCAGCTTAGCGGAGCACCTAAAAGTGGAGCATCATCCAGATCTGTTTAAAGAACTCAAAGTAAGTGAAGTTCATTTTGTTTTGGTATCAAAATAAGTGATGAGGATTATGGAATACTGCTGGTACTGCTACCGACGACTACATTTCTGGTACCTTGACATCCCTATTGAGTTCCCTCAGTTCACATTTCTCATGTTGCTTATTTCTAGATGCTGATATGGTTCAAATACAATGTATTTACTAGGTACATTTCACCTTAAAAGGTTGCTCTGTTTCAGTGTCTCCGTTTCTGTATATCATCATATTTTTATTTAGAGCACAAAAGTGAAAACATAGCAGACAGAACATTTATTTTAAGAGCCTTCTCCGAGGAACAAAACTTGGAAAAAAGTTTTTTCAAAGATTATTTCTGTACAAAAATATGCACAGAAATAAACCCTGGCTGTGACATCAAAGAGCACGATGAGGCATTAGAAGTCAAAAAAATGAATTAGCCCAGACAGCTCGTCACACTGGCAGACAGCAAGGAGGAGGATTCAGGAACACGGAGAGTGCAGAGTGATACAGCGCAGCGAGAGCTGGTGGAGAAGGAGGTCACATAAACCTCCAAGAGTGAAATACTGTAGTTCGTGTTGGAGAGACTTTAGTGATGTGAGTAAGCCTGGGAGCATACATGCACATGATATTAAAGAAAACTTGTATCAGGGAATTTAAAAATTCTTTTTATCTAAAGACTCAAGCCAGCATATGCACAGGTGAAGACTAGGCTGGACGATATGAGCAATATAAGCATTGGCAATGGTAAATTGATAAGATGAGAAAATTTGATAATTGATGCCGAATTTGGAATTGTTTTATATTAGAAAAACACGCTTTATTCTAATCTTTCGGTATCAAAAGTCAAATAGTTGGAGAGATGAAAAGTTTCTCTAAAGCATTTTATGCTATTATGCTGGACAAAGTATCTTAACAGTATTGACAACTTGAAACGTCGGCCATCACCCCAATACAGTGAAGTCAAAAAAGCCCATTTAAATAATAAAATCATCTTCAAAGACCATGATCTGATTTTCCTTAAATTGTACAAGCAACAGTTTCTATAAGTGGCACAGTACTACTAAGCAAAATGAGAAGCCAAGCATAGTGTCGATTCAGGTAGGCCATGAAGTCCAGTTAAACCACGATCCTGACAGATCATCTCATCTCAGCGCCCAGCACACATAGAAGGGTAAGCCACAGACTCAGCTGGTCACTGGCACACCATCTATTTAAGCTCTTTAACCTGCTTTCTGCAAATTGCTTTGAAACCAATCTGTACCCCAAATTCTCCTGTTGTGTATCTGAGTTAGTCAGTGTCATATCTGTTGTCATTGATGCCTGCTCTGCTCTGTGCTGGGTCTTGCTGCTGCTATCAGCAGTCTTCCTATTAAATAAACTGTACAATAAAAAATATTGAGCCACACCTTTGAATTCAGATGCTTTCAGTCTCGTTGCTGCAGTTGTATAAAATCAAGCAATGCAGACTGCACAGGTATGGTTATGTTAAATAATGGGTTTTTCTAAAGATCTCACTGAATACAAGCGTGATGCTGTATTAGGAAGCCAGTGTTGCAACAATTCACTTTGTGAATTCACTTCATGCCTCCTCGATATTCCACAGTCAACTGTAAGTGGTGTTACTGCAAAGTAGAAATGTTTAGGAACCACAGCAACTCAAAGTGGCAGACCACTTAAAATTACATAGTGTGGTTGCAGAGTGCTGAGGCACATAAAAGTTAGCAACACTCTGCCGACTCAATAACTGCAGAGTTCCAAACCTCCTCTGTCATTAACATCAGCACAAAAACTGTGCACCGGGTGCTTCACGGCATGGGGAGTTTTATGACTGAACAGCTCCTGTAGGTGTAACGTGTAGGTGTCCCAGCACTTTTGTCCAAATATTCTATAAAAATTGCAGATATAGGAATATACAAAAGCATGAAAATGATTGTTTTGCTGAAGAAGTACTCCCCAGAAAAACTTAACATATTCACCTCAGCTATACTTTGTCTAGAAGTAGCTAAACTTACTACCTAATATTTGGATAATGAGAGTCGTGGCCAAACGTTTTGAGAATTTAACACAAATATTAGTTTTCACAAAGTTTGCTGCTTCAGTTTTTATGATGGCAATTTGCATATACTCCAGAATGTTATGAAGAGTGATCTGATTAATTGCAAATAATTTCAAAGTCCCTCTTTGCCATGGAAATTAACTAACTCCCCCCTAAAAAAACATTTCCACTTTATTTCACCCATGCCACAAAAGTACCTGCTGATATTATTTCAGTGATACTCGTTAACACAGGTGAGAGTGTTGACGGGGTCAATGCTAGAGATCACTCTGTCATGCTGATTGTGTTCAAATAGCAGGTTGGATGCTTCCTGAAATCATTGTTCTTCCTCTTTTTACCATGTTTACCTGCAAGAAAACACATGCAGTCATCATTGCTTTGCATACAAAGCTTTCATAGGCACGGGCATTGCTGCTAGTAAAATTACACCTAAATCATCCATACATCGGATCATCAAGAACTTCAAGGAGAGAGGTTCAATTGTTGTGAAGAAGGCTTCAGGGTGCCCAAGAAACTCCAACAAGCACCATGACCATCTCCTAAAGGTGATTCCGCTGCAGGACTGGGGCACCACTAGCTTGCTCAGGAATGGCCACAGGCAGGTGTGAATGTATCTGCATGCACAGTGAGGCAAAGACTTTTGGAGGATGGCCTGGTGTCACGAAAGGCAGCAAAGAAACTTCTCTTCAGGAAAAACATCAAGGACAGACTGATATTCTGCAAAGCCACTGGACTGCTGAGGACTGGAATGAAGTCATTTTCTCTGATGAAGCCCCTTTTTGATTGTTTGGGGCATCTGAAAAATGACCACCATCAGTCCTGCGTCATGCTAACAGTAAAACATCCTGAGACCATTCAGGTGTGGGATTTTCATCCAAAGGAGTGGGCTTACTCACAATTTTGACTAAGAACATAGCTCTCAATAAAGAATGGTACCAAACATCCTCAACTTCTCCCAACTTTCCAAGAACAGTTTGATGAAGAAGAAGCGTGACGGAGCATCGTGCCATAGTGAAAACTACGGGGCTCGGGGAGCAAAAAAATTCAAAATTAGGGTTCATGGCCAGGAAACTCCCCAGACCCTGAGAACTTGTCAATCCTCAAGACAAACAAAACCCCACAAATTCTGACAAACTCCAAGAACTGATTATGTAAGAATGGGTCGCTATCAGTCAGGATTTGGGCCAGAAGTTGATTGACAGCATGCCGGGGTGAACTGCTGAGGTCTTGAAAAGGAAGAGCCAACATCGCAAACATTGCATAAATGTAAGGCAATTGTCAGTAAAAGCCTTTGAAACTTATTAAATGCTTGTCATTATACTTCAGTATACCATATAAACACTTGAAAAAAAGATCACTGAAGCAGGAAACTTTGTGAAAACCAATATTTGTGTTTTTCTCAAAACTTTTGCCCACGACTGTATAATGAGATGGACAGATTGCGTACTGGACACAGCAGGATGTCAAGATAAGAAATGGCGCTGACAAAAAAAAGAGACTCGATGTATATACTGTAATAAAGAATATAATACACTACCTCTCTCTGAAGTGGCAAGCGACTGTGAAGTGACACATTTTAATATAGTGGCTTTTCAGTACAGAAAGAACTGACGTTTATTGTCTTTTAACATTACACTGATAATTTACCCCGAGCAGTCGCTGTGTCATTCAGCAAACAGCCTCAAAATATCTTTTTTTTTTCTCTTTAATGCAACAGCAGACTCTTGTAATAAAAACAAAGTGGAAGTTTAGCAAGTGGGAGGATCATGAGATGGATGAATGGAATACCCCAAAATCAACCTCCAGGGCTGGAAAATGAAGCCAGTGCAGTTCCTAAAATGGCCACTTGAGGCTGAGTCTAAAAGAAAGTCCTTAGAAAACCCCTTAGAGTCCCAACTTTTAAATCTATGGGACTGGACAACTTTAACACAGAAAACAAACAACTTGGTACAAAAATGTGGTTTAGCTAATTTCCCTCTTCGTTTTTAAAAAAAATAATTGTATTAAGGCTTAAAGTTTGGATTATTAGGGTCGTGCTATGTTGGCTCACAGGTGGATGCTGGAACAGTTGGCTGTAGTCGTCTGCTTGGTATCACCTCTGCTAATTTAAGTCAGTGAATTTTCTTGACCGGGGTGGTGTTGTTGGTGCCTTTTGAACCATTTTGAATGCAATTATTTGATGAATGTGTTCCTGTATTATTATTGGTTCTAACAGCCTGTCCAAGAAGTCTGTGAAATTCCAGTATTTTATTCATATGTGACATATCAATAGTTAGCAGGCATCAGTGTCTGTGGATGTGGAAGTCCATGGATGCATCTTGCAAATAAAACACTAATTATAATACAGCAAAGCAATGAGATCAGATTTGGATCATCTTCAGTTCCAAAATGATGTTTTTAAAGCACAGCGTTGGCAGCTATATGGTTTTCAATCTTCTTTTCAGGAAATGACATGAAACTGAATAAAATTGCTCAATGAACAGAAACCACAAATTCTAAGACCACATTGGGCTACAACTTAACATCCAAAAGAAGAATGCACTACCTATCTGTCTAACTGAATATCAGGACCCAAACAGTCTGCAACAGCTCGATGGATGGCCTCATCTCTGAGCTCAGACGCTGATGCTGCACGGATGGCTCTGCTGTGGCAGCTCTCAGTGGAAGTTATAACCTGTCATCCTAGAAACCAGGCATGTGACCCTCTGAATGTTTGTTCGTGTCAGTCCGAGCCCCCTGTACATGTATGGCAGATAGAGAAAGTGTACTGTGGCCCGCACATCACAGTGAAATTAAGTAGTGGTGTAAAAAAAATGGTTATTGGAGCGACTATTTTCAGGTTCTGTCAAAGCCAATACAAAGTGGTGAAACACTTTACACATTCACAAACCATATCCATTATATAGTTCGAACCATAGATTGTGAAAGATGGACACAGCTTCCAGGTTTGCAAAGTCAAAACTGTTTGAAAGTGACTTAAATCTGCACTCGAGCAGGGGCTAACTCCTGTAGCTGAGAAATTCTTGGCTCAGACACTTTTTAAAGTCATTAAGGAATATACATTTTGTAAATTATGGATAACATTAGCGTCCAGAACGACAGTAAAGCAGTGTATGCTTTACCTAAGCAGCAACCTCTGGAGCTGAAAACTGAAGCTGACACAAAACTGCCAGAAACTGTAATTTGGCTGGCTCCAACATTGAGTTATATATATATATATATATATATATATATATTCTGCTGTGTTTCACCTCAACAACACCGCTCCTCCATGGTTGTGCTGTTGGTGTGTTATGGACTATTTTACTGGAATTACCTGACAAATAATATGGTCTCCAGTTTTGATGAGTGACATTTTAGTATTACTCTTTTACTTAGCACTAATTAGCAGTTATCTGTGTCTGTGCATTGCACCAGTATAGTTTATGGCTGTGGCTTCCTAACAAAGCTAGCATTAGCTGATTAGCATGCCACTCTCTCATCCCTCACTTCTGCTTCTAAAAACCTCAGCATGGCTGCAGCCAAAACGCTGATGCTGACATGTCATTGCCAGTTTCAAAACACGAAGATGGTCACAACAAAAATGCTCAGATTGAATCTTAACAACAGGACTTTGCTAACTAATGAATGATGTCAAGGTGTCCTGTCTTTTATATCCAGTCTGTAATCATAACCCACAATGTTGGCACTGCCCTGCCTTGTGGAGTGACAATCCTGAAAAGTAAATGAATATCAACCACGAATGAACTGAAATTTTCCGTATTGAGAATCATGCATCTATAGTATGCAACAGATTTTCAGACTACAAGTTCCATCTGCAGAGCACATCTGCACCTTATACACATGCTGGCCTTGTGAACTCAACTGCATCTATATGTCTACATGTTGCATCTAGAATTCTTGTATTATTCTGTGGTAGATGGCACATGATTGATATAGCTGCATGTGTGCAGTCAGATCCAACACAGGCAACCAGGATAGGATACCTAAAAGGCTATTAGCTACTGTAGCCATGCATGTGCAGCCAAGAGGGAGACACTGCATCAAAAAGAAAAAAAAAAAAAAATCATAGGATATCCCTGTGAGTGTGTGTGTGTGTGTGTGTGTGTGTGTGTGTGAGTGAGAGTGAATTTGTGGAGGGACAGAGCAGAGCAGCCAGTATGCAGCCAATCAATTCACCTGCACCAAAAAGGGAGGGTGAAAACTGAGAAGCCAGTTGTGTGTTATGGAGAGGCTTCCCCTTCACTGGCTGATATATGTTGCAATGTGCAGCCCCACATCACAGACTGGAATACAAGTCCTTTCTGTTCATTCAGAAATTATGCCAAGCTCCAGGAGCTTCACATGCTGACTGCTGCTGCACTGATGGAGAGGTGTTTGGGGAGCGTGTATGTGCATGCCGGGGCCTGGCTGACATGCATGTGCTGTAAAAATTTAAAAGAAAGAAAGAAAGAAAACTCACCTTTAATGTTGTGTTCGGATAACTAATAGGCACCTTGTGGAAAGTGCTGTTGGAAAGCACAGCCTGCCTGATGTCTTCGAAGATGGTGATGATATCATCCAAGAGGCAGCGCTTGTCCCTGTGGCTCAAGACGCAGAGGTGCGCGAACGTGTAATTGAATCCCTTGTAATTGACGCGCAAATCCAACACCTGCTTGTGGACCTGCAGGACCTGGTCGGCCAGCTCCAGGATGTTCCCCCCGGACTTGGCGAGCAGGATCAGCCTGCCATATCTGCCCGGGGTGTGCAAATCCGAATACAGCTTGTGCTTTGACTGGTCGATGGGAAACAAGCTGTTAGCGAGACTCCGCTCGATCTTGGCGAGGCTGTGAGTCGGGGCGACCAGTACCTCCAGGTCCGTCTCCGGCTTGAATCGGCTGAGCACTGTAGATCCGAAAATGATGGTGAGGACCGCGGGGACAGTGAGGAAGAAAACGGGATGCCTGCTAACGAATAAGCCCAGCCAGTAAAACGAAGCCTTGAGCCCTCTGTGTATCACTTGCCGCAGCATCCTCCACAAAATCCAGCTTGCAGATGCCCCGTCTCCTCCGATGAAGCACATGTGACATCAGACTCCGTTCCCCGGCTTAGTACAATTCGTAAGAGAATTACACCAGGCTACAACACCATGCACACAGTCTCACACGCACACACGCACACACACACACACACACACTCACACACCTGGAAAAACAGCACTGCAGCAATTCACGGCAACGCGGGCTGACACGCACACACACACACACACAGACGGGCAGACAGTCAGAAAATCATCGTGCATGAGGCGATCGAGACGAGTCCGCGATGTCTGATCTCAAGCCATTCCGCCTGCGTGTGATGGAGAGAAGGCTCTGAGTGTCCTGCGCTGCACCGGCTGCAGTAGCAGCGACGAGCCGCGGCAGTGGGATGTGCATGTGTGTATGCCTCCCGTCTGCCTCTACAGCTCTCACACCAGCGGTGGCGCCTGATTTATGTACTTAACTGTAACCATGTGGCGGGGTTGAAGAGACAGGGGGAAGCAAGGATGGAAGTGGAGGGAGGGAAGAGAGGGGCGACCGTGGTTATTTTGGGAACGTTGGAGGCAACATGACGGTTGTAAAATGTTCCTGCAGGTGGCTCAGTGACCAGCAGCACTTGGAGAAATGAGTCAGTGTTGGCTTCATGAATGGGGAAAACCCAACTTGTGCAGTGCTTCACGCTGAGTGGTTTGTGCAGGCCGGGCAGGGTGGTGTAAATGGATCATTCAGCACAGACCTCCCTGATGGTTTTTAAAAGCATGTCTTTGTAAGTTATTCACATTCATATCTACAACCCCCGAATCATTTAAATAACCATTTGAGTAGTGCATAAAGATGAAATTTCTTGATAAAATGTAAAAACAAATATATATGTTTGAAAATGTAGACATGTAGACAGACACTGCCACAGACTGCAGTTCTCATAAATGACCTTGATTCATCCTTTTCTTAGTATTGGTATAGAAGTGCTGAAACTTCTATTAGGGACAGTTTTCATTAAAAAAAAAAAAAGTGAAAAACACAACAGGACCACAAGGCAGACTTTGTAGGTCTCTGAAAGGGGACAGTTATTGTTTGGTGACAGCTTCTAGTGCGTCAAGACATCAGTGCCAAAGGACACCTTGTGTGTAATCGGGAGACACAGGTGGCATCTAAGAAAATGGCATTATATTTCATCCCCGGATAAGAACACGTCACAGCAAATTTCAGTGCATGCACCTGCTGTTCACTGGCACAATCCCAAATCTCCAAGCTCTCAGAACGGAGGTGCATTTCTGCCAAATGTATGAGGTCTGTCAAGTTTTCATATGCACAGGGCCACTCATGAGTCAGCATATACTACAGACCTTCCCCAGAGACTTGCTTATAAATCTTAGCTAAATTGCTTATGTTTAAATATTCCCTGTTGCCCATAAAATGTACACAAATCAGACAACTACCATGCATGGATATCACTATTACTTAATCTACAAGAAACATAAATTAATATGAAGATTTTTATAGTTCAAGCGAACATGAAGCTTGGAGTTAATAGTAGTAGAAACTGGAGCAGAGATGTGATCATGGATTTGATTGCAATTTGCCCCATATAGGACACAGTCACATGAAATGCTGTTTATTAGTAACAGAATATACTAATAGGAGGCTGCTAACCATGACAGGACTCTGCCTTCTTCTTTAACAGCAAACACTACAATGAATAATGCAGAATTAGTGTGAAGAACAGTAACACTATGGCTGTGGAGCAGATGACATCTGTGGTAATTTAGAACACCCTTTACTTAAGCTTATGTCCACAGACACACTGGCCCAATTCCAACTTGCACCCCCCCACACACACACTCCATGACATGACAAGTATGACTTTGTGTGGAGTCTTCCTAGTAAAGTAGTCTCTTAATTAAGGCATAGAGTAGATATACAGTGGCAAGCTTTGGGACACCCGTTTCTATAGCAGAAAGCGGAACTTCTGATCAGGATATTTAACTCGGACTGCAATGACTTGTAGGTGAATGGAATTTCCTTCATTTAAGGCAGAAAAAGGTGCTATTGCTAAATGCAGAACCAATGTGAAAGTGCTTTATAATCTACATCTAATTGTGGTTGTTTGGTTTGGAATGACACTTACTGTGGTGGAGCCTCCACACCAGCATGTAAACGGACTGGGATTGTGTAGGGAGAGGGTTTAGGATGCAGACTGGAGCTGGGCCATTGCTTCAGAGAAGGCTAGGTCATTTCTGCCCATTTCTGGGAATAACACTAGCTATAAAGTGAAGCAAAAATGGTTGTGTTGTTTGCAGAATGTGACATTCAACTCCCTCTGTAAACATCAACTCTTTTTTTATTGTTTAAAATCATTACAAACCACTTTCACAGAAATATTTTGTACTGAACTTGCCGACACGGTGCTGGAACAACATCATACAGTCATTACCTATTTATGCATTTTTAGAAGGAACTTACGCACAATGTAACAGTGTTAGCACATGCCCAAACACATGCACTTCTTATTTTCTGTGCATCATCTTGATGCCAACAACATTTTTGTGTGACTGACTGTCCTGCATTACCACTGTGCATGTCACATGTGCACCACATCCAGTGTGTGATACCATTTGGATGTTACTAAACTGATTGCCTCCATCTACTCAGTAT
This sequence comes from Archocentrus centrarchus, assembly GCF_007364275.1. Classification (NCBI taxonomy): domain Eukaryota; kingdom Metazoa; phylum Chordata; class Actinopteri; order Cichliformes; family Cichlidae; genus Archocentrus; species Archocentrus centrarchus. The sequence goes on along the minus strand of NC_044369.1, from coordinate 27,415,459 downwards.
TTATTTTCAGCATTGTTCCTCTAACTAATTTAATTAATGCCTGAGTGATTGAAAGGTCTCGGTTCCATCAGATAGGCAACCAGAACAAACATGCAACAAACCTGAGCAGGAGGGTTTAATGTGAAGGACAGAGGCCAAATTACATTGATTGCTAATGCTGGCAAAGCTCCATCCTTCAAGTATTCAAATAATGTCCAGTTTTGTGTAATCAAAAGGGAATCGAAGATGTTCAGTAAAAGTTTTTACATTTATTTAAAAAATATACCCATGTTTAAAATGGTTTTTCATTGCAGTTCTGTCACAACTGGATTAACCTATGTGAGTGAGACGTTACAGGACTAAGGAGCTTCAAGCACTTTGGACGGCCCCTGCAGCACACATACCTAATCACACACATTTTCTCCAGACTCTAGCCGGTATTCCTGTGCTTGATTACTACTACTATATTACTACTCTGCTGCTGATCCACCATTATTAGTTTGGGATAATTATGTGAAATTTTAAAGGTTTCAGTTATTTAGTGAAACATTGGCATGAAATTAAGAGACGAACCTTATACTTATAAACCTTATAAACCTTATACTGAGGCAAAGTAACCAAACTTTGAAGCACTTTTTATTGGATTTCCATGCATGTGGTTTTCATGTCACAGTAACTGCCCAGATTGTTTCCAAGATGGCTGCTGAGTTGTGAAACTTGGTTCTGGAAAGACTTTTCTGGGATTTCATTTTGTAATCGATTGAAACTGACGTCACTGTTGACCTGAACTTACCTGTGCTTAAATAGTTCTGATTTCCAAGCAGTACTTCTCTTGGTTGGAGGAATGGCAGTAAATAGTAACATAAAATTTAAATGATAAATGGCCACCCCTTCTTGTCACCGCAGACCTCTGTGAACTTTTGGTGACAAAGTATTTCCTTAGAATTTCAAGCATTTCAAAACCACATTCATAGTGGACGTCTCTATTGCTGAGAACTTGAGATAAACACCGTCCTATTGTGGCACACTATCAGCTCAGACAGATTAGCCTTCACAAAAGACCTTTATCTAAGCACAAACATTGGTATCAAAGAGCTCACGATTGGCACAACCCATGCAGTCAGAAATGGGGCACAAGACATTTTGGTATCATATCAAATGTTAATGTGTTGCCCTTTGAGAGAAGGTCTTTTCAAATTTAGCCACTCCGTGCCACCCCATTGGAGATACAGTGCATTATGCTAATGTTGTTGTATGCAGGAATTCCCTTCTTTACCCACAGCATAAATGCTTTATGACTTACAGGCCTAAATGGGTGAGGAAAGCACCACATACTCATTCTTTCCCCCTTCCAGAGCAGTAAATTCTTCCCTGTGGAAGGACTTAATTAAAGGCCACACACTGACCACATTCCATTTACCCTGTGATTGGATGCCAAGTGTTTTCCATTTGAAAACAAAGTCTCTGGTTATTTGGGAAAGCATCGCTATTGGTAAATGGTCTGCACTTACATAACATTTGCTAGCTTCTACAAAGTGGCCTACAGCAGGAGCTGTTGAGCTGTACCTTAAATGATTTGAATGTTTTTTGAAAATCAATCAAAAAAGGATTTGCGGCTAAAAAGTATCTTCTTTTCTGCACTCAGTACTTGGTTGTGGCTCCTTTACAATGAATAACTACATCTATGCTGTGTGGTATGGAAGCAGTCCGCTTATGGCACTGCTGAGGTGTTACTGAAACAAAGGTTGCTTTTGATTTTGGGATCATCTCATTTTCCTCTTGATAATACCCTACAGATTCTCTACGGGGTTCAGGTCAGGCAAGTTGGCTGGCCAATCAAGCACAGTAATAACATAGTCCTCAAATCATTTGGTAGTAATTTTGACACGGTGGGACACTGCTGCAGATGGAAGCATGAAATGCAAAGTGTTGACTTTGGACTTCATAAAACACTGCAGATCAACCACCAACAACTCCAGCAGATGATTGTTTATTTTCTGTAAATTTCTTGATTATACTAGATTATAATATTTTTATTTTTATTTTAGAGAGTTTGATTTTCTGTTGCATGGCACTGAACAGGAGTGGCCCTCCAAATCTCATTGTACATCCTGTATAATGACAATAAAGGCATTCTATTCTATTCTATTCTATTCTATTCTATTCTATATGGATGCCACATCATCACAGACTGCAGAAATTTCACATTGAACTTTAAACACTTGTGTGCCTCTCCACTCTTCCCCTAGACTGTAGGAGTTTGTTTTCCAAATCAAATGTAAAATGTACTTTTATCTGAAAACAGTCCAGTTCTTTTTCTTAGTCCAGGTAAGATTCTTCTGCCATTGTCTCTCCTTTAGCAGTGGCTTGGTATCAGGAATGTGGTAGTATTAGCCCCTTTCCTGAAGACATCTGTGTGTAGTCACTCCTAATGCACTGACACCAGCCTCAGTCTGCTCTTTGTGAAGCTCTCCCAAGTTCTTGAACCAACTTTTCCAAACAATCTTTGGCAGGGGTCGCATCCGGCCCCGCCCCCGACAACCTAACTTCCACAGTACTACTGTAATTAATGCCTCAATTTAATATGGACCTCTGTCGTTCTGCATAGTGTCGAGTTTGGTCCTGGGTGTGAAGGTATGCGAAGGTGCAAAGGTTCTGGGTCCATCTGATATGCTCCCACACTGGCCATGACCACTGAATATGATGTTGAACTGAAGGAGCTGCCAAGTCCCCTTCTGGCTCTGGGAACAGGATTGGTTGATAATCTATGGAGGCCTCAAAAGGAGAGAGTTAAGTGGCTGAAGAGGTGTGGCAGTTGTGTGCATATTCAACACAGGGTAAATGGGTGCTCCAGGAAGAGGGGTTACCGGAAAGCAACATATGGGGGAGTAGCTTCTAACTCTTGATTTAGTCTTTCCATTTGTCCATTAGTTTGAAGGTGAAACCCCGAGACTAACTTTAGCTCCTAGGCTTTCCAAACCTGAGATATGAACTTATGGCCCCCATCAAACACAATCTCAATGGGAATAATGTGGAATTTGAAAAACATGTTCCACCAACAGGCTAGTGGTTTCCAATGTAGTGGGCAGTTTAGGGAGTGCAATGAACTATCAACTATGTCAACTATGGCGAGGATGACTGTTTTACCATTTGATGTGAGTAATCCTGTAAACCTGTAATCCAGGTGATGTGGGACCATAGTCTGTGAAGAACGGCCAGAGGTTAAAGCAAACCAGAGGGTGGTTGATTACTGCTTTTATTTTGTGCACACACAGAGCAAGCTGCCACATACTCTCATGTCCCAGTACAAGGTGGGTCTCTAGAAATAACGCTTTATAGAAGTCTTAGTCCTACTCACCCCCAGGTGACTGGTGAACTTGGCAGTAAGTCCCCAGTGGATGACTGCGGAGCGGGTTGAACCCAGAACAAACCTCCGGAATGGGGGGAGCCGTTCGAGTTGAGTCCCTGCTGAATGGTCGCTCCAACCATGCATGAGCTGGGAAGAATGCTAAGGCTCATGGGCCTCACAGTAATTGAGTCTCTTGGCTTGTTTCAGGTAAGTTAAATTTTTATGGTCAGTCAAAATAATAAAGGTTTTTTCTGGCCCCTCTAACCAATGCCGCCCCATACATTGAAATGTATGAAGTCTGCCTCAGCTTCAGGAGTCCAGAGAAATGGTTTCTTTACAGTGGTAAGTTGAGTTTCCAGTGGAAACGGTGTCGTGTAAACGGGGCCTGAGTGGTGTAAATACCTGACTGTAGTTGTGGATGAATCGGCGGTAGAAATTTGTGAATTTGTTGGCGAAACTTTTGGAGGCTCTTCTTGGAGGTATGTGTATCCCAGTTCACAACTGCCTTAATCTTAGCTGGTTCTAATAATACCTGCCGCCAATGAGTCCTTTATGTAGCTCTCCACTGCCTCCCGCTCCAGCCTGGAAAGCTTGTACAGCTGACGGGTGGGAAGCGGTGCTCCGGGGACGAGACCTATGAGAGTGCTTGCTTCTTACTGAAAGACAAATGAAAATCATGATAGGTGGCACTGCCGACCTCAAACAGTTGGCTAAACAAAAGAAACTCCAGCTTTCAACTCCCGCTTCAGCCCAGTTGATATGGGGGTTGTATGTGCCTAACCAGGAATAGCCCAAAAGAATAGGAGTGTTAGGGACTGAAAAAAATTAGAAATTTCAAATGCTTCTGATGATTTCCGGAGACTACTAGCTGGATAGGCTCAGTTGGATGTGTGATTTTAGCAAGTAGCTTGCCATTCAAAGCAGAGGCTGAAATCGGACTAGTGAGTGGCTTTATTTCCACTCCCAACTGCTCTGCTAACTCCTTATCCAATAAATTTTGCTCAGCTCTAGAGTCCACTGTGGCTTGCAAAGAGAACGTGTCTTGATTAATGCAAAAAGTTATAGGCGATACTAATCAGGGAAGAGGTTCTTGTTGAGCCCCACCCACCAGGATACCCAAATTCACCGGTGGGCTTCGCCTTTTGGCTGCCTGGGACAGCTGGCCACAAAATGTCCACTCTGACCACAATACAAACATCTCCATGCTGTGAAATGCCTCTACCACTCCTTGGATGTCAGCCTGACTCTGCCAATTTGCATTGACTCTGGCACCTGTTCACCAATAGAGCACAGCGGACCTGATCCGGAAGTTCCAGCAGGAACAGGTGACAGGGAGGCAGGCGTTGACCCAAAAACCCCCGGAGGTTGCTGGGAAATAAAGCCTTTGTAAATGCTCCACTCCACTCACAGAGCTGGTTATCTATCTTAAGGACTAAAGAAACCAGAGCTTCTAATGAGGGAGGTTCATCACGAGTTATTAACTGATCCTTCATCTTATCATTTAATTATCTGAAGAATACCGCTTGTAAAGCATTATCCTTCCACGTCGTCTCAGCGAGGTAGTATGAAATTCAGTGACAAACTCCGCCACACTTCTTGTGGCCTGTCTGAGCTTAGGGAATCACCAAGCAGCGCTCCCCTCAGAAACATGATTAGCAAAGGTTTTTTCTTGGAGGGCAGGCATGCTGAAGAGGAATGAGGATTTCCGTGATGAATAAAGAGGTAACCAGTTCCAACGGTGCAGGTAAGTTTTCAGAAGATTGGTCTCTGAAACCATTCACTAAACACAAAATACAAGTAACTCAGTCAGGCTTTTACTAAACTTGTAGAGGTTGGAGGTACTTACCATAAAGGTTAGCAGACACTCTGATGAAGACAGGAGGGTAGAGCTGGTCCTTAAATGCAGGAGTGATTACCACGAAACGAGCAACAGGTGTGGAAGGGCTGCAGTGCGTCAGCCTCCAGCTCCACCCTGTGGAGGAGGAGGAGACACCAGCCTGCCAGTCTCCTAAAACAAAGCGGAAAGGCAGAGACCCGACCACAACAACAAACAGATCTATGACAGCGGCCTTCTATTCAGGCTTCTGAAGCTACTGGCAAATGGCTGGCTCTTTGTTGAGCATAGAGAAGGCTAGGAGAGGGGCGAGGTGGTTGTCAGCTGGAGGTTGCTGTCCATCCAATCTACAAATCCACACTCAGGAACTTCTTCAAACCAGCCAATCCGAGAACAGGACACATTGGAAGAAGCAGTCTAAATCTTATTTACAATGTGTTGGAGTGAGTTGCTAAACACCGCGGTTTTGAAATTCAGAATCCAAAACCAAAAGGTGGCGTCATTATACCACCCTTTGGCTGACGGCTGATGACTATTATATAGTCGTCAGCTGCTTGCTGCCACTCACCTTAGAGATAGAGATATGGGCCTTGTGAAGAAGCAGGTATTTAATAAACTCAGCTCAAACTAACAAACAACTTCAGCTCCTGTTAATGTTTTATCAAACCAGGATTAGGCTATTTCACTGATTAGTTTTATTAATAACTGATAGACAAGTCTGTGCTGATCCGGCAAGTCAAGCATGTAAATTGTATTTTGCATTCTCTGATGTTTATGGTCCAGTTTTTATGAAAAAGAAAAACAATGTGGAAGAAACGTGGAAGTAGCCTTGTACTGGCTTTGAGGCTTTTCTTTATATGGAGTGTGTAATTTGTTAGCGTGTCAGTAAAGTTAAAAGCAATGACAAAACTACTGCAATAAACCTCAGATAAAAACCTTAGAAAGCTTCATGTATGTGGACGAACCAAAGTCATAATGGAAAGATTGTAAATTTATATATTTATTTTTATAAGAGTTGTATTTTTTTCTGAGCTTACAGGAGATTTTAATTGCTTACTATATCAATGATAAACCCCAAAAGTATGCTTGAAAGAGAGATTGCATTAAATGAATGAGAGATTGCATTAACCCTTGGGAGGTATTTGGGACATTTTGCGGTTTTTTTTTTTTTTGTTTGCCTGCCATTTTTTCTGTGCTGATTGAACAGAACTCAAATTTGCCAGAGGGTAATCATTTTTAACAAATTTTAGAACTGTAGACTCGTTTTTATAAATTAGCCGAAAATAGCTTAGCAATTCAAAAACTCACTCATTTGATCTTTGGGACAAAAAATGTCCCATTGAAAACCATTAAAAATTACATTTTTGATCCCACATTTATCTTCACATCAACTAATGCATTCTTTTACATTAACATTTTATTTTGGACTACTGACTTTGAATTTTTGATTTTTATATTTGTCCACCAGGTGGCGCTACTTTTTTTTACCATTAATGCATGCATCAAAATTTCACACTTTTTACTGTTTTCTGCACGGGTTTCTTGCTACCGAAATAATAAGTGTGTGTCACTATTGATGTTGGAGTATAGTGTATGTGTGTGCATGGGCATGCATGTGCACGTGTGTGTGCAGGTGCATGCATGTGCACGTATGTGTGCAGGTGCATGCAGGTGCATGACAAAAAAGAGGACTTTTTTGTCCTCAGAACCTCAAGTATGATTTTTTTTTTTTATTTGTCACTGCAGGAAAAACAAAAAAATGCATGAAAAGAAATATTGCTGTCAATCATTTACCCATCTCATGGCCTAATAAAAATCAAATATTCCATTCATTTGCTTCCACTTATCCAATTCTCGTCACAGAGGGGCTGGAGTCTATCCCAGCTGCCGTAGGGTGAGAGGCGGATTTGAAGGTGGATTTGAACCCAGGACCTTCTTACCTTCTTGGTGTGTGCCAACAGTGCTAACCTTTGCACCAACATGTTCCTCTCCTCCGTAAAATGTATTTTATGTAAATTGTTTTAGTTGTTTGGATTTTTGATAAAAAAAAAAAACAGCGGTGGTATGTAAGAATACTGGCCTTTGAAGGGTTAAAATACCCAAAAATATATGTAATATTTGATATATTTATTTCAGGCTGAAGTAGTTCTAACAGACTGGATCATTTAAAGTGGAAAAAATATTACTTTATAATATTTTTACAACAATTTTTGGGTAGAGGACATATTTTGTCCAAAAGATCACGAGTGTAAGTTTTGTACAAAACCTGAATGTTGCTGCCAATCAGTGACTCATCTCAGGGCCTAATAAAAATAATAATCAAATGCTCCCCAAAATGTATTTTATGGAAATTATTTTAGTTTTTTTTTTGTTTTTGTCCATAAAAACACAGTGGCACTGTGTATGTATACAGGCCTATAAAGGGTTAAAAATTTTCAAAAAGTATATAATATTTGGTATGTATGTATCAGGCTGAAGTACATGTAGTTTTAAAAGACGAGATCATTTAAAGTGGACTTTATGAAATTTTTACAGCAGTTTTTGGGAAGAGGACACATTTTGTCCAGAAGATCATGAATGTAAGTTATTTAAAGGATCTCCCAAGGGTTAAATTAGTGAAGTCAATGACGGAGAGACTCGGTACACACAGCAGGCACATCAGCTTACGGCAGGGGTCAGGATGGGCACCCTGACTGGTCTGTGGATCTGCAGCCCCATACGAAACATACTGCGATGCACTGTGTACACTGTCATGATCTTGCCAGGTCTGGTTTCTCTCCTTCGCTCGTCTATGTTTCTGTGCTCAGAGTTTTTGAGCAGATCAGGTTTCATCTCCACCCGTGGTCACAGCTTGTTGGATTTCTGCACTTCAGCTGTCACACCTGTTCTCCATCAACTCATTTATTCACAGTATATAGGGACAAGCTTCTGTGTCATTGATCATGTGGTGGTAATCAGTCTCTCAGATACTAACCTTAAACTCTTTTGTGTGACCTGTTTGTAGATATTTTTTTCTCTGCCTCCCAGTGAAATCCCTCGCTCCTTGTCAGCTGAAGTCTACCTTTGTTGGCTGAAACATTTTATGTAAAAAAAGAAAAGGTGCTTGCAATTCCCAGAACAACATACCTGCACACCTGAGCTGGTCAAATGTACTAAAACGCTTTAATGGATTCTCTACTCACCTGCCAGCCTACACGCCACCGCTCCACCGCCTGCTAACAAAACAGCAAGTACACATTTGGACTCCGATCGCCTGTTAGATTCCCCTCTGGCCAAAACCTCTAAACCTGTTTTCTCGTTCTGTCGATCCTGAAACCCACTCGCCTGTAATCACTTACCTGCTCCAACCCCTCACAATGTTGATTTTCTGTGACAGTAAAATAAATCTTTTAAACCTGATTGTTATTGCCTGGGTTCTGCGCTTGAGTCCAAAAACTCTCTGATTCATGACACACAGCTTGTTTTTTGGATAATGACGGGTATTGACCAATAAACATACTTTTTCCTTGGTCTAACAGTCAGATCCTTCCTATTTCTCATCACATGTGGTTTTAAAAAAGCCAAGATGGCAACAGTGCAAATGCTTAATTTGAGGCTTCATAATGAGACTTCAGTAACCAGTGGGTGATGTCATGGTTGGTACATCCATCATTTACTGTATTGTACTGTCTAAGGCTTTACCTAAGCCACTGCCATGGAAAAAGGATAAGTCATGATATTCAAAAAACTGCATTGTAGTTGTTTCAACAGTTCACTGCTGCACTGTTCATTGCAGCCATTGCCTATGTTCCTCATTCATACTTCTTTAGTCTTTGCTTTTATTCTTTATCTTCTTCATGGTGAACTGTGTTATGGTGACTCCCTTTTCTGTTCAAGCCAACTTTTAGTGCATCAAACAAGATGCGGTAGTCAGCTCAGAATCAGAATCAGAATCAGAAGGTTTTTATTGCCATATGTGTGAACAGGTTCACAGCATTAGGAAATTGCTGCGGTACTTCGTGCTTACCAGGGTTATTATAGTTAACGAAAACGAACGAAATAACGAAAACTGAAATTGAAAAAACATTGTCGTTAACTGAAATAAATAAAAACTAAAATTAAAAGGAAGAAACGACAACTAACTAAAACTGAATTGTGAGTTTACTAAACTAACTAAAACTAACTGAAATTATAGTTATTGTTATTTTTTCAAAAGTCTTGTGGATTGATATGAAATCATTTTTTTCCTCTCTCCGAGTTTAAGCTCGGAACGCCGTCGGGCAAATGGGTGCGCATGTGCGTGCGTGCGCACACCGCGCTGCTCCTCAGAGAGTCCCATGTGGTGTTTTTTTTTTTTTTTTACTATGATAGCACAGATAGCAGCGAGTGTCTTGTTGTGGATGATGTTGTGGATGATGTTGTGGATGATGTACGGAACACTTCTTAGTCAGGAAAAAAAACACCAACATCAAAGTAGACCTGAGAAGCGCACACAAGGCAGCTACGGAAACCGCTCTCATCCTACAAGGCAACCCGGCCTGCACCTCCAGAGAAACGTGACTACTCGTCGGGTCAACGCAGCCACAACGTTGTGTTTAGTCCTTGTGCGTTTCCGGCTACTTTATCAGTCAGATAATAACAATCAGGACTAATAATCAAAGCATCAATATAAGGACTCACAAATGTCAGCAAATTCCTGGAGGGAGCTGCTGAAACTATGGGAATGGACGTGAAGGAATGAAGAAAGTGAAAAAACAGGGACAAATATGTTTGCACCCTAAAAACTGAGCACAAAGAGCGAGGACCAAAAAACCCCGAGCACACAACCACAAGGTAATTAACACACGCAATCCAGCTATACATGCATAAATGCGGACATGAGGTCGGACACTTCCGTAGGCTACAGAGGCCGCAAAGACCCTGCAAGTCTAATCAGCGAGCATCTAACCAAGCTAGCTCCAAAACAGAAGCAGCATCAGGTGGTGAGAACATCAGGATGCAGCTGGATTTGAGCTCTGACTCCTTCAAGGAGTTTGTTTTTGTCAAACACCACATGTAGCTGTTGTTAATCTGCTGCACTGAGGCTGAACTTTATTGGGAGTTTATTGTAGAATTTATCGAGTTTTGGAGTTCATATTGTTCTTTGTTTCTCCCTGTTGATGTTCATGTGTGTCCTTAATATTACACACATTTAGCATGTAGTTCTGCTGTCTGTGAACAGTTGGTTGCTGAATTTATTTCTTTAAAGGGGATCTTTAAAGCGTACCTGATTAAGTATGAAAATACTAAAACTAATACTGAAACTAACTAAAACTAAGCATAAAACCAAAAATAAAAACTAATAAAAACGAGCAAAACCACTCTGAAAACTAATTAAAACTAACTGAATTAGAGAGAAAAAAGTAAAAAACTAACTGAAACTAAACTATAATGTAAAATCCAAAACTATTATAACCCTGGTGCTTACAGAAAAAAACAAATAAGTATAAAAACTATAAGACAATATACAAGTATACAAATTGCAAATATACAGAGATATTAGAGCTATAACTATAGCACAATATTACAAAATTACAAAATATACAGTGCAGAGACTAATTAAAAGATAAAAGAATGTAGACTATATTCCACTAATATGTACATCAGTGCAATCAGACAGGTGCATAGACATAGGGTCATCAGCGTTTGTGGAGGGTGGTAGTAACAGTCTTAGGGTAATTGTTCATGAGTCCAACAGCAGAGGGGAAGAAACTGTTCTTATGGCGGGAGGTTCTGGTCCGTATGGACCGTAGCCTCCTGCCTGAGGGGAGAGGGTCAAAAAGTCTGTGCCCAGGGTGAGAGTGGTCGGCTGTGATCCGACCTGCACGCCCCAGTGTCCTGGAGGTGTACAGGTCCTGGAGAGATGGGAGGTTACAGCCAATCACCTTCTCAGCAGAGTGCACAACGCGCTGTAGTCTCTGTTTGTCCCTAGTGGTGGCTCCAGCGTACCACACAGTGATGGAGGAGGTAAGGATGGACTCAATGATGGCAGTATAGAACTGCACCATGGTCCTTGCTGGCAAGTTGAATTTCTTCAACTGCCGCAGGAAGTACATCCTCTGCTGGGCCTTTTTGACGACAGAGGTGATGGTGGGCTCCCACTTGAGGTCCTGGGTGATGGTAGTTCCCAGGAAGCGAAAAGAGTCCACTGTGGTGATGGGGGTGTCAGTCAGGATGATGGAGGGTAGAGGGGCTGTGTGCTTCCTAAAGTCCACTATAATCTCCACTGTCTTCTGGGCGTTCAGTACCAGGTTATTATGGCTGCACCAGGACACCAGACGTTTGACCTCCATCCTGTAGGCCGACTCGTCCCCGTCTGAGATGAGTCCGATGAGAGTCATGTCGTCTGCAAACTTAATAAGCTTGACAGACTGGTGGTCAGAGGTGCAGCAGTTGGTATACAGGGAGAAGAGCAGAGGAGAGAGGACACAGCCCTGAGGAGTGCCGGTGCTGATGGACCGGGAGTCCGAGACATTCTTCCCCAGCCTCACGTGCTGCTTCCTGTTCATCAGGAAGTCAATGATCCACCTGCAGATGGGATCTGGCACGTTCATCTGGGACAGCTTGTCTTGGAGGAGATCAGGGATGATGGTGTTGAAGGCAGAGCTGAAGTCCACAAACAGGATCCTGGCGTAGGTTCCCTGGGAGTCCAGATGCTGTAGGATGAAGTGCAGAGTCAGGTTGATGGCGTCGTCCACAGACCTGTTGGCTCTGTAGGCAAACTGCAGGGGGTCCAGAAGGGGGGCTGTGAGGGACTTGAGGTGGGACAGCACCAGACGCTCAAATGACTTCATGACCACAGAAGTCAGTGCCACAGGTCTGTAGTCATTTAGTCCAGTGATCCTTGGCTTCTTGGGGACAGGAACAATGGTAGCGGTTTTAAAGCAGACAGGCACGTGGCAAGCCTCCAGTGAGGAGTTGAAGATGTTCGTGAACAATGGGGCAAGCTCGTTAGCACAGTGTCTCAGTGTGGCAGGTGAGACACCATCTGGACCTGGAGCTTTGCGAGCTTTGACACTCCTGAACTGCTTTAGCACCTGGTCCTCCTGAATACAAAAGACTGTGGGGGTGGGGGAGGAGGGGGACTCTGGGGTGGGAGTCCTTGATGATGTGGGCTTCTCTGAGGTGTGGGGAGTGGGGGAGGTTGGGGGGTGAATATTTGTGTTGGCTGTATTGTAGTTGGGACTGGTGGAGGTGTGAAGGCTGCTGAACTGACCATCAAAACGACAATAGAACTCGTTCAGTCTATTTGCAGTTTGTAGGTCGTCTGTGGAGTGGGGGGTTTTAGGCTTGTAGTTGGTAATCTGCCTAAAGCTTTTCCATACAGAGGCCGCGTCGTTCTCTGAGATCTGCTGCTGTATATTCTCAGAGTGATGTGATCTAGCAGTGGCCACTTCCTTGCTAAACCTGTACTTGGCCTCTTTGTAGCAGTCTTTGTCCCCACTTTTAAAAGCCTCCCTCTTCTCTATCCACAGCTGCTTCAGTTTGGGAGTAAACCAGGGTTTGTCACTGTTATAACTCACCCTGGTGCGTGATGGCACAATGCTGTCCTCGCAGAAGTGGATATACGAGGTTACAGTGTCCGTGTAGTCATCCAGACTGTCACAGGCAGCCCTCATTGAGTCCCAGTCTGTAGTTTCGAAGCTGGTTGGAGGACTCCTACTGGTGTAGTCAGAAAGCTGCAAATGGATATCAATGTGGGATCATTAATCAAGTTTTATAAGCTATAATCAAAAAGCCATGACCCCGCCCATAAAAAAGCAAAAAGCCTTACCCAATTTAAATTTGGCTGATGTTCCCTTCAGTATAGTCTTCTTGGGAACCTCTGGACTGCTTCTGGTGCTCAAGATATGTTTAGATCTCTTCCACAGAATCCCATTCTGACCACTAGCACACCCAAGCCAGGTGTTTTCCACATATAGATTTTTGCTTGAGCAGATGGCCCTAGGGATATCAAAAGCTACCCAAGTAGGTTTGGTGACTCATTTTAGCATTTTATTTTTATTTTTTCATCTGGATAAGAGAATGATGGTACCACCCATCATTTTGTGGTTACTAACGAGTTAATCCTGACCCTTACCATCTCTTTTCCTCACTGCTGGCCTTTGATATCATTCAGCTGCTCGAGTCTCTCATCTGGCAGTCTGAAACACTCCAGTGCCATCACCTTGGACTACAGCTGGCAATGATATTTCTTTCTCTACTGTGGAGTGGAGGGCCACTCTAACCAGAGCCTGCAGCTGATTCATGCACCACTATGGTAAACTCACCAACACTGCAGAGAAGAACAAGGAGTATCAGCTGCAGTCAGACTTACTAGAGATCTAGCTAATTATAATTCTTCAGGATTTATTTATTAAATAATAATAATATTAAACAAACAAAAAACTACTGCCACAAAAATCCAAATGCATGAGCAACACTGAACTCTCATTGATGATCACTGTAATCATGGATGTCAGGGTAAGACTTTTAGAGTCAGTTAGCTTCTTCAGCCTTTGTGCAGTTATTACTACAAGTTTTGGCCATGGCTGTAAAATCAAGACCATCAAAACGTTCTCCTACCTCATTCATTCATAATATATCGGGGATTTTTTTGTTGTCTAATCACTTTCCTAAAAATGTCTGGTCCTGAAATGAAAAACTGACCTGCATGTTGGAAAATAGCTCACAGCACAAGAATAGTTATTTGTGATTTTAAAAATATCTGCAATAACAGCCTTTGTGATACTATTTTTGTCTCTACTCTATCAATAGCATAGAGAATAGTGACAGTCCATGAATGCCCGCTTTCTCTTTCATAATGACAGATGCAAAAGTGCTGAATCCATCCAATGCAGCACTACCCGGTGTGCAGAGCAGTTAATTTCATTTCTATATTGGATGATGGGCACTGTTCATAGGTGTGGCTGAAATGTTTGTCAGAGGCACCATTATTTATTTACACCAACTAAATATGGATTTGTTTGTCAGTATGTTTTTGACACTTATGAAATCCTTGTGATTGTTGTCATTATGTAGTAGAAACATGTAAAAAAAAATATATAAATGAAACCTTTATTCTTGACATAATTGGGTGAAGTGTGTCTGTGCATTCCAGGTGGTTTGCAGTCATGGTCAAAAGTTTTGTCAGTGGTACAAAGACTTTTTGTCACTAAATTGTTTCTTATTTACCTCAAATTCTCCTTTGATGATAATTTATCTCCAGATAATGCCTTTTTTAAATGCAGTTTCATCTAAATTTAGCAGCCTCTTGAGATATTAACACTCGAGAAATCTTAATAAGAGAAAGACTTTTTCATCTGCCTGGTAATGTGACTAAAAAACTCTACAACATTTGTTTAATGAGGGTTCTGTAGTAATCACTGACTGATTCTACTTGTACCCCACCATTCCCTACAGTCGAAACTCTAATGAGTTCTCTGCTGTTCGTCGTAAGTCCACTTAACCTGAATTTGGTGTCATTAACTGGCCACCATAATCTGCTCTGCTATTATCAACCAAAGAGCTCCAACCAGCAACACCAACAAGCATCTTGTTTGAGCAGATTTTTCACCTTCATCACTCTGATATTAGAGGAGCCATATCACTTTCAGGTGTTTCTGTTGGTGTTAAATGGTTAAGCCTAAATCTGAGATTACACTCAGTTGGGGATACACATGCACACAGCTGCACATGCCACAAAAAATTTGGTAATGTTTTATAATACGGCCCGCGCCCAAGACCGTAAGTACGCGTATTTCACAGGGATTTACCCTGTAAGTACCTTTAAATTCTGTGTAATTTCCAGGACTAAGGCTGTAATACTGTGACTAAGGCTGTAATACTGTGACTAAGGCCCTAAGTACTGTGACTAAATGTTGCTTGAACGGTGTTTCAGTAACAAACAGTGTAAAAATTTGGAACATTTGGGACGCCCGGGTGGCTTAGTAGTGAAGCCGGCGACCACATACATATGCCACCATACATATGTCGCCAATTTGTCCGTGTCTTCCCCTCTATCTTTCCCTCATTTCCTGTCTCCCTCCACTGGCAATAAAAGCTGCTGTGGCCAAAAATGCAAAAAAAAAACGTTTATTTTCTGTCCACTATGGTGTATAATCGGATTGTTTTCATAAGACCTTCAAGTTTTGGTTTAGAAAGTAAAACTCAGGTTTATGGAATGAAACTGCTCTGTTACCTTTAACGTTCTGCTGATTGTAACAAAAAAAGGAACAATTTGTGTCGGTGCTGTTAGATCCCAGTTACCCCTGTACAGGAAGTCTGGACTGGGTCTGAGTCTCTGCTCCTAAACAGTATTACCCTAACAGGGACTTGTTTAAGCCGGTGGTGGAGAGACACGCCGAGCTCTACCTGCCCACGTCTGGAAGCCTTCTCTCCACACCTCTGGTGATCTGAGCACTGTTAGGTATTTTAGTGGCCTGGAAAAAAGACCCCAAGGATCTGTTACTTTTGTGGGCAAGAACAACCTGTAAGACTATTAAAAAGATGTAATTGTAATACACAAGTTTTAACTTTTACTTTTAAACAAAGCATTCAAAGAGTGAATGCCCACAATTTAGACTTTAAATGCAGATGAAGTAATTAAGCTGGGGCAAGTCATCCTTCTCAATCAGATAACAGAATAAATCATAAGAGCAAATTTTTATAAATCACTTCATAAATCACCGAGACTGATCATGAGAGCTGAAACAGCATAACTGCCACTAAATTTGGAGAGAGAAAGTTGCCTGACCGAAAACAGCATTCCTTCTCCAGCAATAGATGAAGATCAGATGAGAAAGTAATAACCCCCATCCAAAGTCCTCTAGTTCCTCCAAAGTCCTCATCCAACACGACAGAGTGAGCAGAGAAGGAAGGACTTGTAAATCTAATTTTTAGATCGCATTTGTTTGGCCACAGTTAATCCTCTGGTATGCCTCTGTTTTATAATCCATCTGAGAACCTTTGGTATGGATCTTTCTTCCAGATGATCTGTCTGCTCATGGCAAGGTCAGGAGGAATAACAATCCGAAACATCACTTTATTAAACAAACTTTTTTGAGAGTAATCCACATTTTTGAGCTGTAGGAACAGTTGGCGGCCGACGGTGCAGCCTGTGGACCAGCTTCAGATGTAAACCCGTGATTTGAGGAAGCTGAAAACACTCATGACAATCGCACAAAGGCAGACATGAAGCAAAACTAATGCAGGACATGAAAGAAAGCAAATCTTCAACAGAAAACAAGAAATAACTGAAGGAGATACAAGCAAGAATACTTGCACTTAACAAGTATGATGCAAGATCCAAAGGAAACATACTGAACATGGAGACAAGAAGGAAACACCAGAAACCAGAGATGAACCAAAACACAGGATCCAAAACTGAAAGTCATCACCAGCTGTTTTTACTGTGAGGTAGAAACAGGAATGACTGACAGATGTCATCGTGAAACTTAGACTGCAATAAAGAAATCAGAACAGGAGGCCAGAAATCCAATGAACAGAAATCAGAACTTCAATTACTTCTAACAACAATACGCCCCCCCCCCCGCCCCAATTGACTCATTAGTGTTTTTACAACAAGCGGTAAAACAATCACACGTCTGTTTTTCCAGCAGTTTGTTCTTGTTTTCTGATGCACCGTATGTCTTATAACTGCACAGCATGTGTTCTTTTCTTCCTTTGTTTTTTTTTTTTTAAGAACTGTGGAAACGCAAAATGCACGGCATTAATAATTGATGTAGGAAGCATAAGAGCATGCAGCAGCGCTTCTGCTTTGGTCCATGCAGGGCATGTTTTATGAATCTGCATGTGCAGTGTATAACAACCCCCTGAAGGACTGGATTTAAAGTTGTGCAGGAGAGAGTCGGGGCTAGAGATACCCTTCTTGATTTTTTCCAGCACTCTACCACATGAAAAGAACTTTTACTCTCCAGAGACAGAGCAGCACAGAGAAGGAGTAAAAAAAAAAAAAAAAAAAAAGGCTGTGGAAGATGATGCAAGTCAACCACCGCTGTGTGGGGGAGATGGGGGAAGCCCTGTGTGGAGTTGGCATGTTCCTGGCTTCTGTTGTTCTAACATCATATCACTGCACCGGCAGAGAGAGCAGAAATCACTGAGCAAAGTCCTTGTGTGAGTAGAGCTACCAGGTAGCAGATGCAGTACGTGCAGGCAGGATTTTGAGCTTCAAAAAACATCCCTGTGTCACACTTCCCAACTGCCGCTTCTCCTCTCTGTCTGTTCCACATAGGTTACAAGCTGAAGGCATGCCACCTGTCATCCTCACATTTGTAATGACACACACACACCCACATGTAACCGTGCTCACCCGTTTTATGCCACACTCAAATCTGTCAGTCCATCCTCGTTAATTGGCTGCGTCTTTCTGAGCATGAGTTAGGGTGAAGTTAGAGAGCAGTTTATAAAATCATTTTCTTCAGTTTCAAGCCACACACTTCTTAGTTTGTCCCCTGAGTTCCTAGAACCTACAGTCAGTTTAGAACCACCAAATAACCTAACAGCTTTTAAATTGTGGGAGGAAGCTGGAGAACACAGGCAGGAACAGGGAGAACACACAAACCCCATAGAGAAAGAACTCAGACTGGATTCAAACCCAGGACTTTTTTGCTAGGAGGCAACAGTGCCAACCACCACACTACTGTACAGCCTGAAACTCTTGGAGATGCAAAAAGATTCATGATTTTTTTTAGGAAAACAGGCAAATTTGCCGGTTGTCTGAGGAGGTTGCAGCTGCGCTGAGGACTAAGAGACAGCTTCCTGTCTTTCACTTGATCAAATGCCAACACTGTTTAGATGTCCCCCTTTTCAACCAGCTTCTGTTTGGTGGAACATCTTTATACTGCTAATGTATAACTCAACTGGATCAGTGAAAAAAATCTGCAGCTCTTTCAAATCCTGTGACTGTAAATGGTATAGAGGGAGTAATATTCATATACATCACTAACCCACAGATCCCCAGCCAGTGAAGGGTAGTAAACTACTGCCATAAATCATAAGCTTGATCCTCCAGGAGAGCGCATCACTACAAGCTGAGCTCTGTTGCCATCATATTATTTGTTTAAATACAAAGAGTTCTATAACCTTTGCATGTTTTTCTTAAGCATTATTAAACATGAAGCAGTTTCTGGGTTTGAATCCAGTCTGGGGCTTTTCTGTGTGGAGTTTGCATGTTCTCCCTGTGTCTGCTTGGGTTCTCTCCAGGTACTGTGGCTTCCTCCCGCAGTCCAAAGACATGCAGTTAGTGGGGTTAGGTTAATATGTGATTCTAAAAAATTGGCACTAAGTGTAAATGTGTGTGTGTGTGTGTGTGTGAGTGTGTGTTAGCCCTGTGACAGGTTGGCAGCCTGTCCAAGGTGTATCCTGCCTCCCACCCTGTGACAGCTGGCATAGTTCTCCAGGCTTTCCATTTTCACTTTCAGTAAAATATATTTAGATCATTATAGCTGTTATGCTTTCATGTCTTAGGTAAAAGAGGATATGATGGTGTGTGATACCAGATGTTTGGTTTGTTTAAAAAACGGAAAGAAAAGAAAAGCTTCTTACGCTTAATGAAGATTTCAATTTGACTGAGACACTTTAATGTAAAGCAGCATGGTGGTGTGGTGGTTCGCATTACTGCCTCATAGCAAGAAGGTCTGGGTTTGAGTCCACCTTAGCCCGAGCCTTTCTGTGTCGAGTTTGCATGTTTTGTGGGTGTTCTGGTGTCTTCCCATGTCCAGAGATGTGCAGTTAGTGGGGTTAGGTTGGGGTGGTGATTCTAAACTGCCTATACGGCTGTGTTAGGTGAAAACCTTGCTATATTCTAGAGAAAGGCAAAATGTAATTTTTGATGTGTTGCAGTGATTATTTGTCTTTGTTTCCTGATTGTCACTGATTACATTGGGAAATCAATTTAATAAAAACAGCATTTATAGATTCTGATTTTGTAGGGTTAGAATTAGGATTGGTGCCAGGACTTTCACTGACGATGACTTCAGAGCGTTTCAGAAGTTAACCTGAGTAAATATAACAAATTCAAATGCATTAATGCTGTATTGCAGCTGTATTATGAAATTATTAAAACAGTAGAGCTAGTAATAAGTGTAACTCTTTCAATGTTCATATTCATTAAATGCACATTATTTTATGTGGAATCATATCTGATCAACCAATATGTACTGGATGATGAGCTGTAATTACAATAACATTTTCTGGATAACTTTAAAAAGGTATATCTTTTACTGTCAGAACACCTGCTTAACAGTAAAGATCTACTGAATATCAAATTTTTATGTAAAGTTACATAAAAACTATATTGCAACTGAGATAAACAAAACCCTAGAGTAGATTGTTGTAATTATAAACCTATGGAATGGTATATTATTTTATTACATTAAATATAGTTTAAAGGGACAAGATTTTCCACATAAATTACATAATAAAAACTGTAACAGCACTTTTCTGCAATTGTAGGCCAGATTAATTGTATTACAGCAGTGTATATATAATTGTTTTTACAGATGTAAATTGCTTTTATTTAACATAAAAAAACCCTTAAAAATACACAAGATTTCATGTAAATTTAAAACTACAGGAAATGTATTTTAATTTATTTTAAATTAACAGAAATTTCCTTTATTTTTATGGTATGGTAAATTTCCATTATTTTATGGTATTTTTTTGTCTCCCCAGCTGCTGGGTTATTACCCATTTTTTTTCTAGTGTGTGTGTGTGTGTGTGTGTGTGCGCGTGCACTGGAGTACTGTCTGCTCTGAATTAAATCATTAACCTGATCAACAGTGCATGTCCCTCTTCAGCTTGGGGGACAGCAATAACACACAAGTCCCACAGGTTGGTTTATGTGTGTGCAATTGTGCACACAAGCATGACAGCCACCAATTTAATTTTTTAAAAAACAGCTACATTCTGTATACACAAAGCAACATATTCACACAGAAAGACAGAAAGAAAATCCCGATAAGCGAGGACAGAAAAACTGGGCCATGATTTGCATTTATAAATTGAAACTGTTTGTCACACGCTCTTCCACTCAGTTCCTGTTCTGTGCCTGCCAGAGAACCGTGGTGAGTTCTTTCATGGATGCATGCACTCAGAAACAAAGAAAAGACAGTTAAATTATAGCACTGTGGTTTTGAAAATAACTCAAATTTCAGGGCTTAAAAAAAAATTCAAATTACAATCTAGTCAAGTGTCAAAAATCACAAGCAAAACATCAAAACTGGAGTAAATGAGGCTTTCACAGAACACCAGGAAAAAACCCTAATACATATGCATGATCTTGTTTGCAGACACTCAGATATCTGTAGTGCTGTCAGCATGTAGACCTGCTTTGCATAACTTTTTCTTCACATCAACTTGTCTAAAGAACTGACCAAAACAAAAGTGTACGATGTGAGAACTTAAGTGCAGAGCAACAAGTAATACCTACAAAAATGATAGAAAGACACGGCGCAATAGGTGTCTAACTGTGACAAAAGGCTAAAGCCAGTTTTGTTTTCATCAAAAGTAGTATTCTCCTTTCTACATTCGAACAGCAGCCTGTGACAATAGGGTAGAAAATACGAGATCATTTTCTATAGCTGTGAGCAAGCTTTGGAAAACAGATATGTGTCAGAGCTGACAGTGTCTACTACTCATGGCTAGTGAAGGCAAAAATTAATTTCTCACATCTTCAACGCTCTGTCTTTTCCATTTTTTTCTGGTTTGTCTCAGTGTAACATAATGGACAATTTAATAAGATCACAACAGTCAAGAAGACTCAATATTAATCTCACTCTTGGCTGGACTCTTAGATTAGGAATGCACCAATCCCATTTTCAGATCACGTATCAGTGAAAAAGCTAGATTGGGTATCAGTGGGAATGGGCTGATGTACTCAGTTCGGTTCTACGTTCTGTGTGTTTAGTACCTCATGCATCAGCTGCAGTGCACTGGTTGCTAGTGAGTAAGCTAACATAGCATATAGGAAGGTACTGCTCTGCTCTGCTTTGTAAATAATATCATGATTTCCAGTCTGTAGAGTAATAGAACATATAAATTTAACACTGATATGCGATCAGGACTTGATATTGGCAGATGATGGCAGCCAATTATCAAACCTGGAAACAGGTGAATCTAGGTTTCCTTATCCTAGATTACCTAAATAAAACTTTAAGAAATGTAAAGAAATTTGTATTTGGTTGAGTATTTCTTTGTTATAACAATGCTTCTTACACTGTTGGAAAGTCTGTTTATTTCTGCTTAAATGGTGCCACATCTATGAGGAAAATGCATTTGTGGGTTGAGCCTGGCACCTCCTCCTCATGCTGGTCTTCAGATTGGTCACACACTGCTGTGGGATGGCATCCCATTCTTCAACCAACATTTGTCAAGTCAGCGAGTGTGGTTATGTTGGTCACTTTGACATGAACAGCACACCCAAAAAACAGAAACTCAAAACAAGAGTCAATAAGAGAATCGGCTATTTGGTTGGCAGAGAAGATTTGGCATGTTTTTCATGGGCGTAACAAACTCACTCAACTCTGCTGCTCAACCCACAAATGCATTTTCCTCACAATGTGTCACCTTTTATGGGGAAATAAACAGGCTTTCCAACAGTATAAGATTTATTGCCAAGAAGCCTCGTTACAACAAAGAAATAATCAACCAAAAACAAATTAACTTCATTTTTGAGGTAAATTTATAATATTAATTATAAAATTAATTTTTCAACTTTTGGAACATCACTGTACTCTTCATTGTCACTTTTCTCTCAGCAACCAGTCAAAATCAAGAAGGAGTGAGCTTTAGGACATAAACACTGTCAACAATGGTAGAGTAGAAACTCATCCTTGCTGTTAGTGACAATCCAGTAAAACTTGGTTACTTATCTTGTAACCCCTATTCTCTGATAACTAGAGTTAATCATCTAACTATGGGGAATCCATACTTCCTTCACTGTGGGGAATGACTTACAATAATGACCAATACTGCCAATATTGGCGGTCATGATGCCAGCCAATACTGGTGTGCATCACAGAGGGACCACACTCTTCCCTTCAACAGGGGGTAATGTAGCATCATTCATCATTCAAGATGAAGTCACCTCTTTCTCTCTTTATGCAAAGAGGTTAATCTGGTGACTCACCTCACTGGGGGTTTGTTTCAAACAGTTTCATTGTTTTAGTGTCTCACTATGGGGATATGTAGACCCAATGACCTCACCATTAGGGCTGGGCGATATGGACCAAAAATAATACCTTGATATTTTTTAGCTGAATGGCGATAGACGATATGTATCTCAATATTTTTTTCTTCCCAAAAGGTATAAACAAAAAGGCACTTCTGAGTCAAAGCTACATGTCCCAAATGTCACAAAGGCACTTTTATTAACATTCAGCTGTAGATGTACATGAGAAATTGCTCAAAAATAAACTCTTGGCATATTTAAATAATAATGCTACTCAAAATAAATTAATGCGATGCCAAAGCGTACGAACGGATGCAGTACAAAGGCTGTATGTACACAAAACACGGCGGGGCAGTGTGAAGTTGTGCAGACACAAATCGGGAGAAGAGAAAGGTGAACTGGTGGATCTACAAGTATGATTGTAACATGACATAGATTATATCGATATAAACGATACTGTCTCATCTTACATCTCGTATAAAAATATAACGATGTTTCTTAAAAACTCGTTAAATCACCCAGTCCTACTCACGATGTTGGCTGTGTGAGCTAGAGGGACCTGGTTAGTGTGGTGGCTAGAGCTTGTGTTACTTGACTTGGGGGCTGTCCATACCTAATGCAGGTAGCTTGGTCAGCTAGCTGTTGTACTAGGTGTGTGGTGGTAGCTAACCTGTTCTCCCACCTGACTCAAAAAGTAGGCGACTGGAAAACGCGAACTGTGCGACCACCTGGTGAATAAGATGTTAGCTTGCTAGCACTCACTTTAGCAGTCAGGAGAGATGACTAAAGCAAGAAGAGGAAATTGAATGAAAAATGATGCTGTGTCAACCCGTTTTATAGGGAAGAGGGTGGCGTCTCCTTGACAAAAGCATCACAGTGGCAGTATTATCACTCCAGCCAGTCCTGGATAACACGGAGGGAGTGTTCCCCATAGAGAGACACTGAAATGAATGTTTGAAAGAGAGCATGATCTAACATTAAAGAAGACAGTCTGTAACCAGTGTCACATAAGTGCTTGGAAAGACTTCCATTGAACAATGTCATGGGCTCTGGTACATGCTTGTTCATGAAAGGTATCACCCCAGTTCCCAGCATTAGACACTTCGTGGATGAGCCATTAGAAAGTAACAATAGGTGACTGACAGGTTCTCTCCCCCTCTTACAGCCTGCTACAAAGCTAAACTGAACAGTACACCAAAATGATGTATGTTTAGTTTCAAAGTTTTACACTTACAAGAATTCCCAGAGATATTGTTTCATGCCAGACACTCCTGCATAATGCAGCAGCACAACCAAGCTAGACTTCAACTTTATGCAAACGGTGAGTGGGAGACTTAATGCCCTATCTCTGAGCTATCCAGAATGCATTGCACAGGTGGCTACACACAATGAATGGGAAACATGGAAATCACAGATCCTGCAGACACTTATAAAGGGCCATTCATATACAAAGGGGTATTGCTGTGCTTCACAATATAACAAAAAAGGGTTTCCTGACCAGACATCACTGTGTGATGAATTGTTAATGAAAATGTATTCTTAGTTCCTTATAGCGTAGCAGTAAAACTGGAGAGTACATGGATGTCTGTGCAGCTCCTCAAGTACACCCTCTGACAAGACCTATGTCACAGACCATAGTGGAGCATAGCATATGTTATGGGCCTGAGGGGTGGGGTCACTGCTCCAGCAATGCAATCTGAAAAATATAGCAGTTGGTTAGTGCAAAGATCACAACAGAGTGCTGCCATTCACTCTAGTCCAGATTGTGACTGAGGCAAACAGGAAGAAGAAGAAGAAGAAGAAACAGCCTTTATTGTCCCACAGAGGGGAAATTTGGGTGTAACAGCAGCCGCAGTTATTATAAATATAAATAAAGATATAATAATTCACACTATTAAGAAAAGAATATATATAAAATCAACAAACAATATTAACCTTAATACTACTAATAATAATAACACTATATACAATGTACATGATGTGCCTGTGTGTTGAACCTTAACAGGCTGGACTTTTTACAGTATATTATATATTATCCTACATTGTGTCGGTTATTGTGGTTTTTGTTGGGAGCAGTGATGATTATAAAGTCTTACAGCTGCTGGGAGGAAGGATCTGCGGTAACGCTCCTTTGTGCATTTAGGATGCAGCAGTCTGTCACTGAAGGAGCTCTCCAGCTCAGCAACAGTTTCATGCATGGGATGGGAGACCTTGTCCATCAGTGATGTTATTTTGGTCAGAGTCCTTCTGTCTCCCACCACCTGCACTGAGTCGAGAGGACATCCTAGGACAGAGCTGGCTTTCCTGATGAGCTTGTCTATCCTCTTCCTCTCAGCTGTAGACAAGCTGCTGCTCCAACATACTGCTGCATAGAAGATGGCTGATGCCACCACAGAGTCATAGAAGGTCTTCAGTAGTGTCCCCTGCACTCCAAAAGACCTCAGCCTTCTCAGCAGGTAGAGTCTGCTCTGACCCTTCCTGTAGAGCGCATCAGTGTTATGAGTCCAGTCCAGTTTATTGTTTAGGTGAACACCCAGGTACTTATAAGAGTCCACTATCTCAATGTCCACTCCCTGGATGTTCACCGGTGTCCGTGTGGTGGGTCTGCGCCTGCGGAAATCCACCACCAGCTCCTTGGTTTTAGCGGCGTTGATCAGGAGGTGGTTCCGCTGGCACCAGTCCACAAAGTCCTGAGTCCCCTGTCTGTACTCTGAGTCATCCTCACCTGTGATGAGGCCAACTATGGCAGAGTCGTCAGAGAACTTCTGCAGATGGCAGCGTGGGGAGTTGATGGAGAAGTCTGCAGTGTAGAGGGTGAAGAGGAACGGTGCCAGCACAGTTCCCTGTGGGGCCCCCGTACTGCAGACCAGCCTGTCAGAGACACAGCCCTGTGTCCTCACGTACTGTGGGCGGTCAGTGAGGTAGTCCAGTATCCACTCGGAGATGTGGTGGTCCACTCCTGACAGTTCCAGCTTGTCTCTCAGAAGTCCTGGCTGGATGGTGTTAAAAGCACTGGAGAAATCAAAGAACATGATCCTCACAGTGCTTCCAGGCTTCTCCAGGTGGGTCAGAGCTCGGTGCAGGAGGTAGATGATGGCGTCATCCACCCCGATGCCAGGCCGGTAGGCGAACTGCAGCGGGTCCAACGAAGACGACACCATGAGGCGTAGATGGTTGAGGACCAGCCTCTCGAGGGTCTTCATTAGATGCGATGTCAGGGCTACCGGCCTGTAGCTGCTAAGATCCTTTGGATGTTTGGTCTTTGGTACCGGTACCACACAGGAGGTCTTCCACAGTTGTGGTACTTTCCCCAGCTTCAAGCTCAGGTTGAACATGTATCCCATGATGCCACACAGCTGATCTGCGCAGCACCTCAGGAGCCTGGAGCTGATGCCGTCTGGACCAGCAGCCTTTCGCACCTTGATCTTACGTAGCTCCTTCCTCACATGATGAGTTGAGAGGGACAAGATGGAGGTGGGGGATGGGGGTTGTGAGATGGAGTCCTCAGAAGTGAAGGGGGTGGGTGATGGCTGAGAGCTGAGAGGTGTGAGGTCCCAAGAAGAAGAAAGGTTGGCAGTCATTAAAGATGGTGGGGCTGACAGCAGGGGGGACTGGGCTGGGGGAGGGGTGGGTGGCTGGTCAAACCTGTTAAAGAACTGGTTCAGGTTGTTAACCCACTCTAAGTCTCCCACAACCCTAGGGCTTGGTTTGTGGCCTGAAATTGAGTTCAAACTCCTCCAAACCCCACTGATGTTGCTCTGCTGTAGCTGGTCCTCCATCTTCTTCCTGTAGATGTTTTTTCCATCCCTGATTTTCCTTCTCAGATCCTTCTGCACGGCTCTCAGCTCCTCCTTATTTCCTGATCTAAAGGCTCTCTTCTTCTCCTTCAGGAGAGCCTTTATTTCGGAGTTGATCCAGGGTTTGTTGTTTGAAAAACACCGTACCCTCCTGGTGGGCACAGTGTTTTCCACGCAGAAATTGATGTAATCAGTGATGCAGTCCGTGATGCTGTCGATGTCCTCCCCATGAGGGGCACAAAGCTCTTCCCACACAGTGGAGCTAAAGCAGTCTCTCAGAGCTTCTTCAGTCTCCTCAGACCATTTCTTCACTGTGTGTGTCACAACTGGTTCTCTGTGTACCAAGGGTTTGTACACAGGCTGGAGATGAACCAGGTTGTGATCTGAGCCCCCCAGGGGAGGCAGAGGTGATGAGCTGTATGCCTCCTTGATGTTGGCATACAGTAGATCCAGTGTGTTGGTATTCCTGGTGTGGCAGGTGACATACTGGGTGAAGGTGGGGAGAGTGGAGGACAGGGAGACGTGGTTAAAGTCCCCTGAGATCAGAAAGAGGGCCTGTGGGTGCTGTGTTTGGAGTCTGCTGGTAGTAGCATGGAGGACATCGCAGGCTGCAGCAGCGTTAGCAGAGGGCGGCACATACACAGTTATCACAATAACATGTGAAAACTCCCGAGGAAGATAGTGCGGTCTCATACCAACAGCGAGCAGTTCAATGTCCTTACTGCAGAGCGTCTCTTTGATGGTTAGATGTCTGGAGTTGCACCATCTATCGTTTACAAACACAGCCAGACCCCCGCCCCTCTTCTTACCACTCTCCTTGGTTCTGTCGGCACGGATCAAATGAAAGCCGTCCATGTTTATGTGTGAGTCCGGGGTTAGCTCGGTTAGCCACGTCTCCGTCAGGCACACGAGGCTGCTCTCCCGGTAGCTCCTTTGATGTCGCGTTAGCGCCGCCAGCTCGTCCACTTTGTTGGGAAGAGATCTCACGTTTCCCATGATGATGGACGGGATGACGGGCCTGTACCTTCTCCCCTGGCAACGACGACCTATGCCCGCACGTCTCCCGCGTCTCTTCCTTCTCAGTTCGCGGGGAATATCGAGTCGCTCTGCAGGAGCAGGCACAGCGGAGCGCCCAATGGAGATCAGCTGGTCCCGAGAGTAAACAATAGGAGCGTCCCCCCATAGAAGTCCCCCCAGGAAGAGCAACCTGGCCAGCAACTACTCTCTCACAGCTCTCAATAGCTGTGTACCAACTCAGCAACTCAGGAAAGCACTTGACACATTAAAATGTCTAGTGTGAAATATTACACAACATACAGTGTATCTAAGTACAGTAACTGAATAAATAACTAAAAGCAATGGGGTGACACATTTTTAGGTGCACCACACAGAAGCATAAACTTTACTGCCAGTGCTAGTATGGTGTTCAGCTAAGGATACCTATTGTATGAGCTGTGCGGGTATTTGTTCACACAACAAATAGTGCACACTGTGTGTCGTATGGACTGGGCTACAGCCTTTTATCTTTTTCTATTTGAAGGCTGTTTCAAACACATTCAGTATCATTTTTGTTTCCTGTGTTTTCACTTGCACCTCTGTTCCTAATGGTATCACACTGGTTATGAAAGACAGCAAGCTTTGTTTGCGAGGCAGCAAGCTAAACTTAGCCACCTAGCTGCTCTATTAAGCATGAAGTAATTTACCCACGTTAACAGATCACTGACAGGTGTGGAGTCTATAAGGTCTCTCTGCCAAAGCCAGGCAGGAATTTATGATTACATTAGAGCTAACTGTCTAATACAAAGTGGCCTTCTCATTGTGTAGTCCAAATATGATGCACCAACAAGATGTCCTGCCTGGATAAATACGCACAGAAGTATATGATTTCTTATTTGGGTGTAGTTTTTTTCTTCATGCAGAGCAGAGGATGTGGTTTATGGAGCAGATGCAGACATTTCACTATATTTTTACATTTCCATCTTTCAATTATACTGTATTTCCTGAATAATTATTTCCTCTTTATGAGATCAACAACCTTTCTATCCTTTTTGATGCGTTTTTAACACTGCTATATAAATAACATTTCTTCTGTTTATGATGCCACTCAGTAACAAAAGGTTTGTGCAGCTGCTTTTCATGACTATCTCTTTCTAATGTCTGACAGCAGCTGTGAAATCTGCAACCTTCCCAGACACGTTCGACGTGTATATCAGCAATCATTTCATTAGAGCTTTTCAAATGATGGATATGGGAATAATGTCTCCCTCGCTGTCTGTCTGTTTTTATGCTCCGTCCTAGATTCTCTGTTTGGCTTTTTGTGTCTGTTTTTCGCCTTTTCCAGTTCCGTCGGTGCACAGGAGGCAGCTTTGATTGCAAAGCTGCACAGATGTTGGAACTGTCAGGAACTTTTCTGTGGAGTGGAGATGAAATTTGACCAAATTGAGGGAAGACTGCTTTGATGAAAGAACTGCATGGGGAACTAATCAAGTCTAATTTCGCTAATGAGGCTCTTCACCAGCAATGATAAGTAGGGCACATAGCGTCTGGGAATGCATGTAAATGAATAGAGAAAAACAGTGGTAGAAATTTTAGGTAGCGCTCTGAAATTAGGTTAGTGACTCTTTTATTGTAATTATAATTTTTTTTAAGTCCTTTTAATATGTGTTAGGTAACTTTTTCAAGTGTTATATACTTTTTATTACCAGTGTAGGAAAGGACTGCAATGTCATTTCAAAAACAAACCTTCTTGGGTCTTTTGGACACCTCTAACAGCCACTGTACTGATTTCTATTAGAAATCTAAATAGAGGTTGCTAATTACTAACATCAACAAATGTAAAAGCAAATCTCTGACCAGTTTGCTTCTTGTCCAGGTGAATGGAAACGCAGGATGATTTTCCACCGTCTTTACTGAAGAAGGCTACTTTAATTGCTATGGTGCCTCTACTGCATGTGGTTAAGGGACTGAAACAGTGTTGTGGATATTTCTCCTCTTATCTGCTTTGTCACAAATTATTCTTGAACTTCCTTCAGAAAATTCTGGTCTACACAATCGAGCCTTTCCCTCGGGTTCGACAACTCAGCCCTAAAACCAGTGTACTATATTGACATCTGTGATTATGCATTCTGAATCATTCTTAGACACTGCGATAGGTCATCCAACTAATTAGGTTACTTTTAAAGGTAACATTGTAATGTGTCCTCAGCTGAATTGAGGTTTGCAAATGTAAAATTTTGGAAGCAGCGTCTTCTGTTAATATCAATTACAAGGCACTGTAGACATGACATTATGACAGGGAGCTGAGCCCCCCCTAAAGGTTTGATCCTAAAATCGCCCCTGTACTCAGGTATACAGCATACATGCTGGTTTCTCAGTTGTTGTAAATCATACATGCAGTACAGACAATATACATCAATGTAACTGTGCAGAACAATCTCATCACTGTTTTGGCCCCTTCAAGCTCACTTCAAGCACAGTATTATGTGTGCAAACGTGAACATCACATTCATAACAATTATTTTCTGAGATTATGCAGAGTTCCTTTAACTAGATAGTTTGTAGAAGCTGTAGAAATCAAGGGACCGCTACATACATATACTGATTTATATAGAACAAATACAGCACTACATAAAAGAAATCAAGCTTCATGGTTGAATTAGAAGCCTGTATAATTCAAGATATTTGTATATTTATATATTTGTGGCTGAGGACACATAGATCAGTGATTTTATAAACTTCCACATAACTTCTTTTGCATGTAGCCAAAGACAGGCTGGTTTTCCATTAAACCTGCACCCATTTTCCCCATGTTCCTTACACTGAGCTCTCTGCAAAGATAGAAACTTGATGAGAATCAATATATAGTGTTGCTCAGACACGCTCTGTTTGGACAGAGTCAGCTTTGGCAGCAGTGAACTGATTGTTTGTGTGGTAACAGACTCAAAAACAGAGACCAGTACCTGGAGCACGAAGGAATAAGTGAAAGCTTAGTACTGAAAATATGCACAATGATATTTTTTACTTCAGTCCCAGCCTTTGAAAGCAGCACCAGTGCAACATTGTGATCTCTCAGATGATGAGCCAAACCTCTTTTTATCTCTTCATAACAAATATGACAAATGTACAAGTTTAATTTTAAAGTGGCTTGTATTTATAGCTCCAGATAGCTCTCTCCTGTAGGTTGTTTGTCCTTAATCTTTGCATACCCATAGAAGCATAAAATGCTGCTTATACATTTTGGGTTAGGCTTTGTTTAGGCTTTGTCAAGTTTAATTTATAAGTTTAATTTATAAATTCCAGTGTAATCAAGGTTTTGGAATTGTTCTTGTTGGGTATCAGTATGAGCACAGAGAAAAATAAGTATGGCTGGACAGCCTCCATGGTGAGGTAACATTCACTGCAGCTGGGGCAGCTGGTAGATTGGTACCAGGGGCGCAGCTATATACTTTCTGAGGTGCATGCGGACACATCTTTAGGTGCCCGCCCCAGGGGCGGGGGTGGTAATGCTAATTAGCAAGCTAATACTAACCGCTAAAAGCTGCTCCCGCTTGTTAACTGAGTGAAGGGGCCTACACATGTAACCAGAAAGCACATCTAAAGCCTAATCACAGTCTTCGTGAACCTGCAGTTACATTTCTCGAGGTTCATGTCATTTTTCTTGAAGGCCTTTCACAGCTCCACTGGTGCTGAAAACTAATGTTTGACTATGGCTTTCTGAATACAACTATCGATTATTTTAGGAATCGAGTATTGTATCGATTATTCCATCAATTAATCAAGTAATCGGATAAGAAATAATTTTTCGTACTATGAATTCATCTGCACATTTTAACTTCCGTACTGCAGTTTTTCTCTGTCACATGTGTCAGACTCAAGGTCTGCGGGCCACTTCCGCCCCACGATTTAATTTTATATGGGCAGCAAGATGATTTCATATAGCTATTATTAATTGCCCGCGGGTAAATGTGCTCCCACCACTTATACTACACATCCCACAATGCACTGCAACAGCTGCCGGCAGGCCAAAAACTGTGTGCTAACCCGTTTTCCCTGTTGCCGATTGATCAGTGATCAGCGGATAAAACATCAGTCAGCACTTTTTACAGTGACATTTAAGCTGCCTGACTCCCCAAAAATGACCAAAGTAAAAGTGGAAAACAGGGATTTTCCAAACAGGTGGGAGGCAAAAGATCTGAACGCTGACATCGGAGGTAAACCATCTGTCTCTTTTCCTCACTTGCGCTGCGGGAAATAGAGCGGATTGGTGGGACAGATACGGAGAAGATGAAGAGGGAGACCTGCACAGGGGAGCTGACAGAGCATCACTGCGTCACACAGCAGGAAACGCTGCGCAGCAAAGTCCTGAAGACAGAACGCGTCATAAACACCGAAACACAGACAGGGAACTTTATAAGAGGCAAAGGTTTAAATCACACCCCTCTTTTCTGGAGTAAATAGCTTCTGAATTTGGTGACGTGCCTTATTACACAGGTGCGATGAGCTGCCTGAGGAAATCTGTCAGTTCATAGAAAGTGAAGGAAACGGCACCAAACAATCGCACAAACCAAACCACAACAGTGTGATTACCACCAGATTGTGGTTATAGTGATCGTTCTGGTGGCTACAGCTGATGTAGGGAAAAAATAACAGCTGACATTCTCTGCACAGCCAGTAAAACCACACAAACAATGGAGGCGTGGAAAAAACTTGTCAGCGATGATCCACTCGTGTTAAATCATGCCTGAAATTTTCATTTGATCTTCGTTTTTCTTCTTACTTCTCCTCATTCATGCTGGTTGTCATTTCGATTTCTGTAGCTGCGAAATCAAGTGCGCGCATGACCTTAGGGACATCAAACATGCACATTGTGAACTTTCCCTGCTGTGGTAGATTGTAAACTGCAGTGAAATAATTCAGGCGTAAGCAGCGATAAAAGCAGCTCCTGTTTGCTAAATGCAGAGACAGCAGAGCTCCGAAGGTGAAGCGGAGAAATCCTCAGCCCGACTAGAGGGCGTCTCAGACCGGCGCGGCACCTTGCGATCAACCGCTAGCTAGAACACTACACACACACACACACACACACACACACACACACACACACACACACACACACACACACACACACACACACACACCATCCGCATCCTCTCAACATTTACTGTGTTCATGTGTGCAGATCACTTATTCATGGACTTATAAAATACAAGACTTCTATGACATCACTTGCCGACTGTCTTTAAACAGGACAGGAGGAAGGGAGGTGAAGGAGCGCAGGGGCGCCTAATCAGTGCCGCGCCTGTTATTGATCATGTCATATGCACAGCTGTTAAATACAGAAAATGCAACTAGAGAAATATTTTCCCACATCGTTTTGGCGCCCCCCTCTTGTGCGGTGCCCCTATGCATTGCGTATAGTGCATACCCCCTTTTTGCGCCACTGATTGGTACACACGGTGAAACCGGAGCACAAGAGAGAATCTAACATGATTATAAATGACAGCAAAATGCAGCAGAGACTAACACTGCATTCAAATGAAGCAAATGCATATAATTTTGGTAAATAGCATAGAAAAAACTCTACAGAAGATGGTGGCCTGGACTGATAAATCATGTTTTCTTTTACATCACGTGGATGGCCGGGTACGCGTGCGACACTGGTACCAGGCACACCTGGTACCAGGAGGCACTATGGGAAAAAGGCAAGCCAGCAGAGGCAGTGTGATGCTTTGGGCAATGTTCTGCTGGGAAACCTTGGATCCTGCCATCCTTGTGGATGTTACTTTGACATGTATCGCTTACTTAAGCACTATTGCAGACCGTGTACAACCTGTCATGGAAACAGTATTATCTGATGGCTGTGGCCTCTTTCAGTAGGATGAGGTGTTGACTTGGCCTCCAGATTCCCCAGGTCTCAATCTAATCAAGCATCTGTGGGATGTGCTGGACAAACAAGTCTGATCCATGGAGGCTCCACCTCACAGCTTATGTGACTTTAAGGCTCTGTTTCCAAAATCTTGGTGCAGATACCAGAGCACACCTTTAGGGGTTTAGTGGCGTCCATACCTCGATGCGTCGGGGTTGTTTTGGCAGCAAAAGGTGGACCAACACAATTTTAGGCAGGTTGCCATAATGCCATAACCCGGGCCACCCGCACCGCAACGCAGCATGTGTATGTGGTCGCCGGCTTCACCGCTAAGCCACCCAGGCACCTGCAATCTGTGTTGATTAAAGAGGGGACCCATTACATTGCAAAGGAAAGGGGACCCTGGACAGTTATAGGAGCAAAAGGAGAACAGATAATTAACATAGTCAACAGGATAAAGGTCAAAATAAGCAGGACTGGGTTAAATGAACTCCGGGTGCATCTGGTTGTTCCACAGGATGAAGCCAGGGGCACTACAGACAGTATGTGTACAATCACAACCAAAATAACTTTTTTGGAGTGTACAACTTAGATAAGACCACTTTTCATGCTCTGCCACCATAGTCTGCTGTACACCTACATGTACAGAAAAGTGTATTATTAACTTTTATAACAATAAAATAATAAAATAATGTTTTAGTTTTGTTTTTTTTTTTGTTTTTTTTATTGCTTGGGCAGCACAGTGGTGTGGTGGTTAGCCCGGGCCTTTCTGTGTGGAGTTTGCATGTTCTCCACATGTCTGTGTGGGTTTTCTCCGGGTACTCCACAGTCCAAAGACATGCAGTTACTGGGGTTAGGTTAACTGGTGATTCTAAATTGCCCATAGGTGTGACTGTGAGTGTGAATGGTTGTCTGTCTCTCTGTGTTGGCCCTGTGACAGGCTGGCGACCTGCACAGGATGTACCCTGCCTCCTGCCCTGTGACAGCTGGGATAGGTTCCACCACACCCCCCCACCCCCCCATGACCCTGAACAGGGGAAGAGGATAGATGGATGTTTTATTGATTTCTGTATGCATGATGTCAGACTTTTTGCTGCTGAAGAACATTTTCTCTGGGCAAAGTGTTCAGCTTAGATTTTCTCAGTTTTCTCAAGTCTTGGCAATTAAGGAAAAAAGGTTTCTGACACACTGAAAAACATTTTTTCCCAAAAATGCGGTATAGGGTTAAGGACCATAACCAGATTTTACTTAACTTTATACTGTGTACATTTTTTCCTATATTGATGTTGAGAGTGCAACTTCCACATGAAATAATGTAATTTCCCTAACAGTTTTTTTCACTTTCTTTATATTTAACATGATGAAATAAAACAGCCTGTTTACTGTGGCTAGTTTTAGCTTTTCAGGAGATGCTGACCAAGTTTTAGGAGTTGATTTGTATCGTGGGTAGGGATGGGAATCGAGAACCGGTTCTTGTAGAGAACCGGTTCCCAGTAATTCAATTCCTCAGAATTGTTAGTCTGCTTGCTTAACGATTCTGCTTATCGATTCCATTGACGTGAGGACGCATTAACGTGATTACATTATACACGCACCTTATTTGGTTCGGAATATATCCAACAGCGTGAAGACAGAAACGTCAAGATAAAAAAGCATTACAAAATGATGTTCAGTGTTTCAGCAACAGCAGCAGCTGTTTTACGTGCAGTCTGTGCACACACAGCAAGCGCAAAAAGGCAGAGCTGTTAACTAGACGGTGAGCTCGGACGGAGCGAAAGGAAACGTTTTTCTTGTGTCCAAAGCAGCTTTTTCCTGTAACCAGCCTTAAACCTTTACTTTGAAACAGCTGGAGGACCTTCATCAACTACCTGATCAGTAAGTGCCAACGTGAAGAAACGAGAACTTTGTAGCTGCTCCATCCATAGCAAAAAACTGCAGTATGGAAGTTAAAATATGCAGATGGATTGTTGATACAAAAAAAGTATTTCTAATCAGATCACTCGATTAATGGAATAATTGATAGTTGCAACCCTATTTTGCTGTACTGCTTTCACTATACTGTATGAATAATCTCCATCTCCTGTAACATTTAGCTGATGAGGACTGCCAGAGTCTGGCTGGCTCAGAGGCTGCTTCTGGCACACCTTGCAATTGTATTTTATGTTAAAATGTTAAAATATTACTAACCCACTAACCCAATGAGAATTGATAAGGAATCGAATCAATAAGTGGTATAGATAATGGAATTGGAATAGCTAAATTCTTATCAATTTCCATCCCTAGTCGTGGGTAATGCAGATGCCAGGTTTTGGCAAGTTATGATGACTCTGAAGATACGGTATGGTTTTTGATTTTTATGTAATAGTAATAGTAATCCAGTTTGTAACACATTTTCTGTTTTTTTTTTCTATATATTTACTTTTTTTACTCCCCTTAAAATTTTAATCATACTTTATCTCCACACTAAATTTAAGTAATTACTGTTATGACTACTCTGCAATACTGTACACAAGTCTTGAGCCATCCCTCATTTCTTTATGTTTTGCTCGGGAAATGGGAAATGGGTGCAGTAATTTATTGAAACATGCAAACATAAATGGAAGTACAGCATATAATGCAAAAACAATTCTAACAAGCTTGAAAGTTGATGTTTGGTATAATCATCTTCATTCTTCAACACAGCCCCAACTCTCTAAGGCAGGGTTCCTTGTAATTAGGAAGTAGTCTTCAGGAATAGTTCTCCGGGGTTCTTGAAGGATATTCCGAAGTTCTTCTTTGCATGTTCGCTGCTTTTGTTTCGTTCTCTCCCAAGATGATCCACTAATCTAAGATTCAATAACATTGAAGTCTAGACTCTGAAGAGGTCAGTCCATAACTGATAGTGTTTCATTGTCTCTTTTTCTATTCTCCATTACACCATCAAGGTATGCCTTCAAAGCATTGGCAGGGTGTTTGTCATGCTGAAAAATGAAGTCGTTGCCAATAAGATGCTTTCCAGATAGTGGATTAAAATCTGATGGTACATTTCTGCATTCATAATTCCATCAATTTTGACAAGATCCCCAACACCACCACTTGACAGGGTGGTTGTAGTTCAGGTGGTAGAACAGGTCACCTACTGATTGGAAGTTTGGTGGTTTGATTCCTGGCTGCTCCAGGCTGCGTGCCGAAGTATCCTTGGGCAAGCTACTGAACCCCAAGTTGCTCTCCAATGCAAGCGTTGGAGTGTGAATGTGTGTGACTGTTAGATAATAAAAAAGCACTTAACTTATTCACGGAAGTGCTTGTATGTATGGGGTAAATGTAAGCATGTTGTATAAGCGCTTTGAGTGCTCAGACAGAGTAGAAAAGCACTATATAAGAACTAGTATATTTACTGTCTGAGATGCAGCTCTAAACCACAACAGAGCCACCTCTGTATTTTACAGATGGCAGTAGACACTCACTGTTGTGTCTCTCTGTGCAGTGTTGACTGTAACCTGAAGTATGCCAAAATTCCTTTTACTGCTTCTGCTGAGTGGCAATGTACATTTACATATTAGGCAAATATTTAGCTTCACTGAGAACCGTCATATTTAGCATTTCGACTTGTGGATTTACATGTACTTCACATGACATTTTTAAAATAATGTTTGGAGCTGATTGTAGTAAAATGTTACAGTTAGTTTCAGCATGGTTCCATTTACTCCATAGGTTTTGGATTATTTTTAATGTAACCTACATTTCACATGTTCCATGAACCAATACCGAAGCAGTCTTTCAATTTGAAAAGCAAGATGCAAGGTCATCGGTCTGCATGTGTGATATGGATTTCCAGCTTCCTGCAGAGAAAAAAGATTGAGCAGGAGGGGAGTCAGAGCAAGCTGTTGGTTCATATTATTGTAATTGGCAAAAAGGAGACAGCAGAGAGGGAGAGAAATGAAATGAAAGACAGCGAAGTCTGTAATAACCACATATGATCATGTGAGGAGATCACATCAGCCACTGTTCAAACCACATCTGTTTGAACTCGACCTTATAAAATGCCATGACTGCATCATGAAACTCGCACATTCTGCACATTGGGGCTGCCACTATATTGGCAAAATCTGTCAATGTGCCAAAGTACTCCAAACCAGGTCCCTCCATTTACACTAGGTGTCTCCAGGACCATAATTAAACTATAAACACATCCTTTCTGTAAAAAAACATAACCTCTATGCTCTCTCAGCTGATAAATATAACATACTGTGTTTACTTAAAAATATTAAAGATAAGGAAATATTGGAAAATGGCTATATGGTTGCAAAGCTATTTTACTGAGACACAGACTCACAAGGTGAAAACAATACCAGCCAAGCTGTTCTGAACAGGATCCACATGTAAACCTGCACACACCCACACTCTCACAAACATGCACATACACACACCTTTTACGAATGTTCAAACGAGACAGCAATCAGAGTGGGTTCCAGATGGCTGAGGGCAGCATCCAGGTCAAAGTTCATTCAGCGGTTCCACATCAGGCTGAAGACGTTACTCTCAATTCTACTATTTTAAAGCACTGCCAACTGCTGAGGTTGCTGGTGTCCACTCTGGTATACACACAGCAATCAAAGTTCATGAAGGAGTCCAGTTGTATTGAAGTCTACGGAGAAACAGCGGTAGGCTCCCATGCTTTATGAATACAATATGCAGTCCATTTTAGTTACGGTTCCCATTAGCGTACTGCAGACAAGATAATCTCAGACTGTCTCTTGGCTGAAGCTCTGTTCATTTTCAGTGTCTTCTTCTGGCCATACGATGGCATTTCTCTCTACCAACGTAGGATCCAACATGTACTTTTACTGGCAACAGTTTAACCCTTCCCCATGCTACTGTGCTAATTTTAGCGTAGCTCTGCAGCCACCCATGAGGTATCAGTAAACTGGCCCCACTTCACCGGCCCTCCTAACATTGCTGGTATTAATTTTCCAGGCTGTACTTTTTCTTTTTGTTCTTTTTAAAGAAATATTTAGTCAGGACATAGTATGTCATCTTTAAATGTGAACTAGCTGTAAATTCTAATTCCAATTACTCTTGTTGTATTTGATATATGGGATGGTGGTTTACGACACCTGCCACCTGTCAGCCACCTACAATGCAGTCGTGAGATCCTTTCTCATTATATTTCAACCCCAACTTACACTTTGCCTCTTGTGACCTCAATAACAATGTCTTACAAAGGTTTCACTCTTTGGCCCGAGTATCAGTGGTCACTGGCGTCTTTCTTTTCACATCCTTGGACCATGAGAAGACTCACATGATTAATAGTGGCTTAACGATTCTCAGGACAACCTCCATGGGAACAACCCCCACCAAGGGTCAAATACATGGGACTCTTCCTCAGTTGTTTCAGAACTGAAGCCTGTTGGATTAGAGGCAGAATGTCTTCACGAAACTAAAGAAGTCCATCTGCTTTTCAAGCCCTCAAGACTGTCGATACTCACATATTGACCTCCCTAGACTCTGAGACATTCAGCTCATCCAGCTAAAGAACATTTTGGTCCACTATATTACGTATTCTTCAGTTTTGATTTGATGCAAAGCTGAACTGAAGCAAAACTTCTGAGGCACAGTTGTTAAACTCTGCATATTTCATTGTGTATAACATTGAGAATGTTATACACAGAGATGCTTATGACAAACTAGAGGACATCAGGACTGTCCTTTAGTCTTACAAAAGTCAGGGATTACTGCATAATTACTTTGTACCTCTGGATACTTTCCTGAGGTTCCTTTTTGAGGAACTATACAAGACATTTAGCTGGTCTTGGGGTTAGAAGGCAACATACTTTCAAAGAAAACACTGAAGATTCAGACTGGCTTAAGTCCTGCTTTACTACTTTGTTATCATACATCTTACTAATTTGACTTTGTGTTGCCATAGCAACTTCCTAATGGCTCCTCAAATCACAAAAAAATCAAGCAGATTTTTTTGACAAATATATAATAAATATATCATAAATATATAATATTTAAAATAAATAGTTACACAAGTATTTTAAAGTGTAGGCTGATGTTAACAGCACAGATGCATGTACTGCAACAGTGGGCTAACAGATATAAGATAACTGAATGCACTCAACCTAAAAAAAAAAAGTGTAAATATAAATATAAAACATTTAATGTTAACATAACTATAAAGACTTAACATAAAAAAATAAATCTATATGTGACAGATGTTTGTCTCACACATACAGCTTGTCTATGTGCACTGATAGATGGAACTGTCAGCTACACTGCCTTGACATAAATTATGATTTATTACCTTATTACAGTCTGCCAAAAGCTACTGAGATAACACGTGTTTTGACGTGTTAAACAGAATTTTATGTAGAAATGCTGAGGTATAAAATGCAGTACAACAGAAGTAAGAATCGGTTGGGTTAGGTGAGATGGATGGTGTCAAACACAGATAAGCAGGGACTGGTGTGATCACATTGAGTTTAAATGACAGTATACCTTCTAACCACCTTCTGATTACCGGGAGCAGGCCGTTGCTTAAAATGAGTAATTGGGAGGGGTAGGGCTGTGATAAAATTGTTGTTGGTGCTGCTAGCTAAGCTGTCAATGTGTCAGCAGCAATTTGACTGTGCGTGACAAGCATTCATATCTCTGGTAATTGATTATGACACCGTAGCTTGGAAAATATCTAAAAATGGCTGTTTTTGCGGTGGGTGGCTGTTTAGATATTTGCAAGCAGCTGCACATTTGACAATATACGATGCTGACATGGAGGCTGAATGCCAGGCTGACACTGAGATCATTTTTTTCTTGCCTCATATAAATGTCATCTGCATCTGGATGATCAGGTAGAATTTATAGCTGTATTAGAAGCATACTATATTTTGTATAGACAATCAGAGGATTATGAAAAGAAGCCAAGACTGAAAAAGAAGTTATTTTTGACTGCATTATATTTTGTAGTGGTTGCTTTATGTCTCATTGCAGAATTCCTTTTTTTAAGCTGACCCCCACCCCCTTTATTTTGTTTGCTTTGCATATCTTCACAGTCATTTTGTATCTCTTTGTAGTTGTTCAGAATCTTTTTCCATTCATGTTGTGAAAAATGTGTTCTTTTGGCTTCTCTTTTGAAATATTATGTTTCCATTTGCTCTGTTTCACAATTTTTCCGTGGTTCTTTTTGCATTTAAAAGAGACTGTTTTTGTCTTTGCTGTCACTTTTTTGCTTGTTTGTTCAGCTGTTTATTTCATAGTTTTTTAATACATATATATTGGCAAAAAAGACATTATTCACATCACATTACAAAGAGCAGGCATCAGTGACCACAGATATAACAATGATTAAGTCGGAAAGATGGACCTGTGATAGAGGTGGGTTGCAAAGCAGCTCGCAACAAGCATGGGCAGGCTGAAACAGCGGAAACAGCTTTCCCTGCGTAATATAGCAGCAAGACCTCAGCACATAACAGTGACAGCAGGTAACAGCCACAACACATATTAAGACATTAAGTGAAACTGTGATAATGAGAGCAAAACTGGTAGAATCAAAAGCAGAATCAGTAAGTTACTGTTGGGGCTGGTTCCTGATTGGGGAGGGTTTTCTAGTGGTCACACTCGAGTAGGATGAGAATAAGCCCTTCCAAGTCTGAGAGCCCATGCTGGTCACAGAGGAGTCACTACCCCATGTGGAAGAGTTTAAGTATCTCAGGGTCTTGTTCAAGAGTAAGGAGAGTGGTGAAGGAGATTGACAGATGGTGTGATGTCAGCGGCAATGTGGATGCTGTACCAGTCAGTGTGGTGGAGAGAGAGCTGAACTGTTGATTTCCTATTTTCCTATCCTTACCCGTGGCCGTGAGTTCTGGGTAATGAGATCGTAGATATAAGTGGCAGAAATTAGCTTTCTCCGAAGGGTGGCTGGTCTCTCTCTCTCTTAGAGATAAGGTGAGGAGTTTACTCATTCAGGAGGGATTCAGAGTAGAGCAGCTAGTCCTCCACGATAAAATGGAGCTAGTGGAGGTGGTTTGGACAGACTAATCAGATGCCTGAAAAACTTGGACGCCTCCTATGTGAGATGTTCCAGGCACGTCCTACTGAAAGGAGGCCCCAGGGTGGAACTGGGGCCAACCTGGACCTGGATGAGCAGCAGAAAATGGATGGATGGCATTTTGTGGATCTTCACAACTATTTTGTCTAAGCATTCATTATGCATCTCTGTATAATATATAATTGCTCACAGAATTTTTCACCTAGTTCTGCATCTCTCAGGGCTCATTTTGTGTTATCTATACAGTCATTTCATGCCTGCTTGTGTTCATATTATACTTTTATTTAGCTAAATTCATCTGTTTTTGGTCACTTTGTGTCTGTGCCAGGTGTCCAGATGACACTATGAATGGGCCCACTGGAGCAGCTGGAGGTTAATTGCCCTACTCCAAGTCACCTTTAAGTGTAAGCAGCAGGAGGCAAAAGCCTTCATTCACTTTTACTTATATCATCAGGGATTTCAACTGGCACTATTCCCACTGCAAGTCACAGCTACTCCTTTCTTTTCAGCTGCTACATTTCTACCAGCATTCACTGCGGACCTCATCATCCTGCGCTGTTTTCTTTCTGGGAGCCAATCCATCCCTGGCTGTGCTGACAGATGTTTTCAGGGACACTGCTACTGGGGAATAAATCAGCAGGAATCCCCTATCTTAATGGCGCACTCCACTCAATCACAGGTAGATTAAACTGCAATCGAAAAGCCATCATCACTTACTCGTCCAGCTGCAGGGAGAGGCGACTTTTTGCTCTGTGACTGCTGCATGAGTGATGCTGAGTCATGAATAGATGTGGGAATCAGCAAAGAGTGAATAGTCTAAAAGCAGTGACTAGAAAAAACCCCCAACAAAAATAGCGAAATGCTTCAAGTCCAGCCTGTGGTGCTTCGTGCTCAAACTGGTACTAATACATAAATGTAACTAAAAGTAGGAAATGGGACTATGTGGAACTGTGAATATGAACAATTCAGT
Source organism: Archocentrus centrarchus (assembly GCF_007364275.1). Lineage (NCBI taxonomy): Eukaryota > Metazoa > Chordata > Actinopteri > Cichliformes > Cichlidae > Archocentrus > Archocentrus centrarchus. The sequence goes on along the minus strand of NC_044369.1, from coordinate 27,373,451 downwards.
CAGCAACAAACAGCAAGTACTGTGTTTCTCATTAAGCAATAAAGACAACCTCTTCTGACCCCCCTTACATCAACAAATCATATTATTACACTACTTTTCGTGATGTAGCTTTTATTGCTGGACAGTATATAGCCTACATGCATCTATTACAGACAAACTGTGTGATCCACATGATGGATTCTTTTCTCTTTGCAGAGACAAACTCTTAAATTCTCAATAGCATGCGATCGCACTTGTTAGTTTTGGATCTTTTGGACCTACTATACCTTTCATTTACAAACTAACAATATAGCAACAAGCATGTGAATAAAAAGTGATTATATTACTTTTGGGAAAGGTGAGGCAGAATTTCTGCTGTTCTCTTTGACCTTGGGAACAATTACTATGAAGACAAAGTTGGACAGTGGTGTATACATTTGCTTTGTGTCTGTAGCATGGTGGCAGCCAAAAAGCTAATACCAAGGCTTCAGAACTGTGGACTCCAAAACCAATGGGTGATGTCACTGTGGCATCCAACTTTTACCTACAGTCAGTGGTTAGGAGTCACAATAAGCAGTTCTGCCACTCATTTTGCCTTATTTCAACCATCCTAATAAACTTCCTTTTACAGCTTTTAATGTGAAAGAGCTACAGGAAGTGTGGAGTTTTATGGACGATCACCTAATATCAATTAAAAGTGAGGAAAAGAAAAAACAACTGGAATGAGAGTACAAACACATTTCAGCTAAAATTAGAAATCAACAATAAGACAGTGGTGACCCTAAAATAAGTGTAGACGTGCCTTCAGGTAATGTGACGGCCCTCTCTGGTTTTACAACCAGCCTCAGCCTTTACTTATCCAGTGATGGGCTTGGCCACTATTTTATGAAATTACCTTTTAGATGAAAATATATAATAATGCATGGCTGTTTCTTACTGTTCAATTACAGTGTAAAAACACATATAAAGTCTATATTTATACATCAGTAAGTGTTTTTAATAGGTGCACTAATCAGTTATGTCACATATTATCCAGTCTTTTAAATCCTTCTCTAACAATGTTGGAGAAGTCCTCCCAGGTCACGTGATCCTCACACAAACCTCAAAGCTTACATAATGCATAATGTATGTCGTTCCCCGAGTATCCATTAAGCCTTGTAGTGCAGTATGTGCACATCACTCCGGCAGATGAAGTCACTTTTTATGTCTGCAGAAGACCATTTACTTTGTGGCGGTGCAGTCACTTAGAGAGTAAATGGGAGAGAAAAACAGTGAGGGGAAGAAAAAGGAGGTGGAGGGGGTGGGTATGGAAGGGAAGGCATTTGATGGAATTGGAGTCATTTGAGGGCCATTTCACTGAGCTAATATTGGCCTAACTGGGTGTTCAGATTAGCCCATGAACAGCCTGTGTTAGCCGAAACCTGGCTTACTGGAGGTCTCTGGTAAGGATTTGACTCTTTCACTATCATAATTCATTTTTCTGACACACAAACAAAGCTAGTCACTCATGCTGCTCGCTTTGTTATTGTTGCCATCAGTGGTGTGTGTCAGATATCTGAGCTTATTGACTCCTGCAGGGTTCCCCGCTGCCGTGCAGCCCCTGAGCACCACGAGGAAAAGTGAAGAGGACACAGTAATCGATTTGTTTGCGACTCAGACGTGATGCTTCACATTTCCTGCCATCCTCAGAGGAACTGTGTGTGAGTGTGTGTGTGTGTGTGCTTTAGTGTGTGCGTCTGTTTCTGGTTAGAATTTCCCAAATGTCCTGAACAGAAGAGAAGTCAAAAGCATCCCATTTACAAATAAAGACGACCCCAAGGAACTCAAGCACAGTTTCTTTTTTCAAGGCTCTGTGATTATGAGTGATTCAATTTGAAAAGGCAAAGTACAAATACAAGTATGACAAAATGGGGTGATGGATGGATGCCTGAGTGCTCTGCACTTTAACCCTCTAATGTCTAAGTCATCATAGGGTGATAACCGTGATCCTAACCTAGCTCCATATTTTGGAATAAGGCAAAACGTGCTTTTTTGATGATGCGAGCCACTTAAAATGGTTACTTCCCTGATTGTCAAGAATAAGAACAATTTCGTAAAAACAAATTGACATTTTCTGATCAACTGTGTTTAGAGTCAGGGTTGGGGTTGTCGCCATGATTTAGACCTTGGAGAGTGAAAAAATGCTCGGGAAATTATGTCAGGTAAGCATGTGGCAGACATTGCTTTAACACAAAAATCCAATTGTCCAAAAACACAATCAAATCAACAAGTATTAACATATGAGGCTCACTACCAATTCAACATTTTGTGGGCAAAGTAGCCACATATGTTGTCTGTCTGTAAAATGCAGACAGCATGTCAAGTCAAACAGACCCACAAGTTTTTGACAATGACACATTTATTTTTATAAATTTGCCTCTGTACACTACCACAATATGTGGTGTACAGCAGACAGGGTAACTCCCAAACAGTTTATACTTTTGTTAAACCTTACATGAGAAATGGTGATGTTGGCAGGATATGATCCATAACCAACATGGCAGCAGAATGGAATAATTTACAAAAAATAAGAGAGGACGAAAACAATAATATTAGAAAAAAATCTGATCCAGACCGCTGCTGCCGCCAAAGCAGTGGCATGTTTGTGATATAAGCACTGCACAGTATGTACAGTAATAAAAAGTAGCGCAACTTGTGTAATTTTCTTTCATACCCATCGTAACATAACTTCACATTGTCCCCAGAATCATTCAATTTAATCAACAAAATTCATAGAGCAACACAAGCAAATCTACTATTCATTAACCGCTGCAGCATGCAGTTCTATTAAAGGAAATACAAGTTTCCAGATGACTGACTAGATTCTGATCTCTGTCTGGTCCAGCTTTGTGATGTCTATTCTGTGTTCACATGGAGTATTAAAACTCAAGAAACTTTTTTTTATTGCATTGTTACATCAAATAGAATTATTTCTCCCAAATATGTCCATGTTCATCTAGTTCTGGAGCTTTGTTAGCACATTAGAAGTGGGTTGGAGGTCTGCTCTGCAACATACATAAAATTAGAATATCATGAAAAAGTTTGATTTATTTCAGTAATTTCATCCAAAAAGTGAAGCTTCTATATTATATTCATTCATTACACACAGACTGATATATTTCAGATGTTTGTTTCTTTTAATTTTGATGATTATGACTGACAGCTAATGAAAACCCCAAATTCAGTATCTCAGAAAATTAGAATATTACTTAAGACCAATACAAAAACAGGATTTTTAGAAATGTTGGCCAACTGAAAAGTATGAACATGAAAAGTATGAGCATGTACAGCACTCAATACTTAGTTGGGGCTCCTTTTGCCTGGATTACTGCAGCTATGCGGCGTGGCATGGAGTCGATCAGTCTGTGGCACTGCTCAGGTGTTATGAGAGCCCAGGTTGCTCTGATAGTGGCCTTCAGCTCTTCTGAATTGTTGGGTCTGGTGTATCGCATCTTCCTCTTCACAATAACCCATAGATTTTCTATGGAGTTAAGGTCAGGCGAGTTTGCTGGCCAGTTAAGAGCAGGGATACCATGGTCCTTAAAGCAGGTACTGGTAGATTTGGCACTGTGTGCAGGTGCCAAGTCCTGTTGGAAAATGAAATCTGCATCTCCATAAAGTTGGTCAGCAGCAGGAAGCATGAACTGCTCTAAAACTTCCTGGTAGACGGCTGCGTTGACCTTGGACCTCAGAAAACACAGTGGACCAACACCAGCAGATGACATGGCACCCCAAACCATCACTGACTGTGGAAACTTTACACTGGACCTCAGCCAACGTGGATTCTGTGCCTCTCCTCTCTTCATCCAGACTCTGGGACCTTGATTTCCAAAGGAAATGCAAAATTGACTTTGATCAGACAACATAACTTTGGAGCACTCAGCAGCAGTCCAGTCCTTTTTGTCTTTAGCTCAGGCGAGACGCTTCTGACGCCATCTCTTGCTCAAGAGTGGCTTGACACAAGGACTGTGACAGCTGAAACCATGTCTGCATACGTCTGTGCATGGTGGTTCTTGAAGCACTGACTCCAGCTGCAGTTCCACTCTTTGCGAATCTCCCCCACATTTTTGAATGGGTTTTGTTCCACAATCCTCTCCAGGGTGTGGTTTTCCCTATTGCATGTACACTTTTTTCTACCACATCTTTTCCTTCCCTTCGCCTCTCTATTAATGTGCTTGGACACAGAGCTCTGTGAACAGCCAGCCTCTTTAGCAATGACCTTTTGTGTCTTGCCCTCCTTGTGCGAGGTGTCAAAGGTCGTCTTTTGAACAACTGTCAAGTCCGCAGTCTTCCCCATGATTGTGCAGCCTACAGAACTAGACTGAGAGACCATTTAAAGGCCTTTGCAGGTGTTTGGAGTTAATTAGCTGATTAGAGTGTGGCACCAGGTGTCTTCAATATTGAACCTTTTCACAATATTCTAATTTTCTGAGATACTGAATTTGGGTTTTCATTAGCTGTCAGTTATAATCATTAAAATTAAAAGAAACAAACATCTGAAATATATCAGTCTGTGTGTAATGAATGAATATAATATACAAGTTTCACTTTTTGAATGGAATTACTGAAATAAATCAACTTTTTCATGATTTTTTTATGACCAGCACCTGTAGCATCAGCTATCGGTATTGTTGATATGACGGGATTTCCAAATTTTAATCAGGGTTTTGGGATAGTTGCCTTATGTGTTAAACATAAGTAAAATGTCCTTTTACCAGTGTGCGTGTCCTCTTATATACATGCTTCACCCACTCTGTGGTGCCAAAGGAGCCGGTAACAGAAACAGACTAAATGTATGCAGTGCGGCCAGCACAATGCCAACAACCTTGACACCAGCAGAAACCCTTCTGTAAATGCCTTCATCAGCACAAACACACAGGTGACTGTGAAGCATGCATATTCATGAGCGATGAGTCAACACTGGAGTCGGAGCTCTGACATCATCATTTACGCAGCAGGGACAACGCTTTAGTAATGTGGAATGAGGAAAATCATAATTCAGGTTTGTGACCATTCATTCATTTTCTTTAGTAAATCACTTTAAAAATGTTTCTTATGTTTTAAATCATTTAAAAATCAAAATGCAATATAAACAGTAGGCTGAAAGATCAGTAATATGATCATTCAATACAATATGACTGTGTCTAGAGAAAGTAGCTGTCAGTGCCTTGGATACACAAACAGTACTTGGTAGCATTATATATTTATTTATATTTATTATTATTTTCACCTGATTTATTAATGAATGCCTATGAAAATAACATGTATTGTTGTAAAATTGAACAATATGAACCTAATTTTCTTGAAAATAAACTCAAGATAATGCGCTTTCATTTTACTACTACTTTTCTATCTGCTCTGCTGGTCCCAATAATGTGCATAGCACAGTGTAATGAAGATAATCACACAGTCTGCTGCTATTCTGCATTCACCTGCTCCTATTAAGTAACTGCGACATTTATGCACAACTCAGGCTCACACACTTTGTACCAGCTAGAATCTGTCAAAACAGTGATAATTACAACAAAGTTGATTGCATCCTGATACACGTTGTCTAGCTATGTTATAGTTGTTTGGCTAAATGCCCCAATGTTGGTCTTAAGGTGGGGTTAATCATTTTTAATATAGTTACATTAATCTGGTAGTAATCTCATAATAATGTGATTTATTTTGATGATTTCACATATTTGGACTACCATATAATAATGCTGAAATTAATCTTGAATACTAAAAATGATCCTTTGTTTGAAAGTAATACTGTGATTATTATTTGGTTGATGCTGTGGCTTATTAACTGGTAACATTTGTGGTAGTTTCTATATAATAACTTTTTCTTTTGAATTTCATAGTTATAAACAATTAAACCAAATGATGAGAAGTATAATGGTCACCTGGACACAACTGTACAGGTTTTATATAGTCATAAAACAGTGCTGCAAAATGCAAAACTACCCATTTCTGTAAATAGATTAAACCAAACCCGAGAGTTGTAATGACTGCCTGGAAAAACCTGCAGTACTTTCCATGTACAACCGGGTCCCATGGCAGTTTTTGATATAGTCACAACCTTTAATCTATTGTTTTGTGTTGCTGGGCACAAATTTTTCTTTTTTTTTTTTTTCAGTTCCACAACACAGATTTCCCAACATTATTTTGTGTCCTTGAACACGACTTTTCCTCACTCAGCTCTCATGTATGAATTAAAAATGGAAAAAATTAAGTTTACTCGATTTTCATGCTAGAGACCCAAGTGTGAGTCATAGATATCATAGATTTTCAGCTGTCACTTGTATGATTTTTAAATATATTAGGCACAAATATATATTTACAGCTCACTTGTTTAGTTGTAAAGCATTAAAAACTATTTACTTAGGGTTAGAAAAATATCATGTTTGGGTTCAATTACGATGATCACATCTTTTAAAATTTTGTTCTTCAGGTTACCATGGTGACACATTCTGCTTTCAGTACAAAAATGTGCTCATGATATGAAATACGTTTCCTACTGAAATGCAGTGCTCGATTCATTTCCATGAGCACAAAAAAATACATTCTTTTTTTTTTTTTGAGACCAGGCTGCTGTGTGTTTGACCTGCCTTTGAAAACCTACGACCAGAAAAAACATGTCTGGATATCCTAAATGGAAATGATACCATCGTGAATCAATCAATGAATCATCCATTCATTTATAAATATACAACCCGCCGCCGGGTGGGGTGGGTTGGCCTGACGTCGGGATGTCCGGTCTACGCTTCTGGGGCCCTGGGGTGCCTGCATTGCAGGGGGGTGGGGTGGGGGATGGGGCCGCGGTGGGGTGGTTGGGGGGGACTGGGCACTGCATTTCCATGCCCAGGCCAGTATGTCCTGTCGCCTGTTTGTGTCTATTGTTGAGTGAATGGGCATCTAGGAGGAGCGGGCCGCCCTCTGCGGTGGGGGCGAGGGCGCCAACCTCGGGTGCTGCAGTGCTCCGGGATGCTGTCACCGCGGCCCCGGGCTCACCTCCCCCTGCCCTGTGCTGGGGTGTGGGAGGTCGGGGTGCCTATTGAGCCAGCGGACAGCTGGCTCTCTTCTTCCAGGATTCTTCCTGGTCATATGCCCCCCCCCCCCCCCCCCCCCCCCTCCCCATACACAAACACACACACACACACACACAGAATACACATCACTCACAGATGTAGGATGGAGAGGCCACGTGGAGAGCTGCACCACCACTTGCCTCTCCGTTTTAATTGCACTTTAGTCATTATAACTCACAACACATACACACTTACACCCTGATACACATAGGACCTTTGGGGCAGGCATGTTACTCAGAGGTTGATGAGATGGGCCGCTGAGGTGGCCCCACTCGGATCCTCGTCACTGTCTGTCTCCAAATTTTATTTGCACTTTAGACATGGAGGGTTTTGGGGGGGCAGTGTGGGCAAGCGCTGACGACCAACAGTTGGCGCTTGTGGCATAACTGTCCCCTCAATTTTAACTGCACCCTATACACCTCATTCACTCACAAACATTAACACATAGACCTACAAGTTGGGGAGGAGGAGGGGTGGATGGGTCATCTTACACCCCGATTTCTTGCGTCTCGCCTGGGGTAGGGGTCGGGTGGTTCCTTGGGGACCGGGCTGGTGGCGTCCTGGGGTCGCTGTTGGCCCTGGGGTGGTTTCCACTTGCCCCGCCTTCAGAGGGTGGGTAGCTATGGATGAATGTGTGTCTTTGTGTATTTGTCACCGTCTCCGTGAGTATGGGTGGGTGAGTGAATGTGTATGTATGGCATATCTGTGTGTGGGTAAGTATGTATGGGCATGTATGAGTATCTGTGTATAAATGTGTACACGGGTGTCTGGGTGTGTTTGTATGTATGGCTGGACCTGGGTCTGGGCCTTGTGCCTTGCCTCCTGGCCACTCCTTGCTGGTTGCCTCCTCCCCCCTACCCCCCTGGGGTGGGGGTGCCTCGGGGTTCCTGGGTGGGGCTGGGTGTTCTGGCGTGGGTACTGGCCTGCCCCCCTTGGGGGTGCGGTGCGGGGCTGCGTTGGCTTCTTCGGCGTGGGGGGGGGCTCTGTGGAGGGTCGGGCGGTCCTTGGGTGCCGTGGGCCCGGGAGCCCTGCCGCCGGCCAGTGCAGGGGGCTGGCCGCTGGGGGGGGGCTGGCTTCTCATCGCCTTGGGTTCCCTGGAGCCCTCGCTCCTCGACTGGGGGGGCTCCGTCTGAGACCACCCTCTCCCGTCTGCTGGGGTAGGTGTGCGGTTGTCTTTGGACTGAGTGGCCGGGGGTCTTCCTGGCCCTTGGTGGGCTGCTGGTGGCCTGGGGTTCCGGGGGCTTTCCGTACCTGCCTCTGGCTTCTGATGGGTGGAGCTGCAGCGTTTTGCCCTCATTGGTAAGTACGTTCCATGACACAGACACAAACATGACACAGACACAAACGCCCACTCAATCACAACTCAACAAAATTGTTGGTGTGCGTAACATGCTTTGTTAGTTTTGTTTTTCACACACAAATTTATTTTTGCAAGTATTGATAGTATTTTTTTTATATGTTAAAGTGATGAAGTATCTGATTAATAGACTTGTGCTCTTTCCCCTTTTTTTTTTTTGCTCCCTTTCTCTCTCCCTTTTTCTTCTCTTTATTTTCCTCTTCTTCAGCCTGTCAGCTCTGGCTGTTACATAGTATGTGGAAAAATAACTCAGATAAATAAAATAAAGGGTTAAAACATCAACAAGAAGAGCCTATTGAGAACCTATAGAGCTCATCTTGAAATAGCAAATATGTTTGGCACAACAACGCATTCAGATCACAGTTCTGCTTGCAAGATCTACCAGACATGACAGGCTTAAAAAAAAAAAAAAAAAAAAAAAAAAATAAATATACAGGTTGAATGGTGGTCTAACTCTTCAAATCACAAATGATTTATTGAAGAGCAAATATCAGAGGCAGCGGCTCCGTTAAGCTGCTCTGATTACACCATGAAAGGAAACAAAAACAAAAAAAATTAATGGCAACTCAGCTTAGTTTACTTTTACTAATAAAATTAGACTTTATCTTAATAATAACAGTTTCCAGCACTAGTTTAATCAATTTAATAATAACATTCAACTTAACATGAAGCAATAAAACAACCACCATTAATGTGCAGTTGCCTTTTTAGGAAAATAGGACATGATCACATGTGAAATAGTTTTATCTCACTGAATTTAATCATTTGCAACATTATCAGTGCGTCCTTTCTTCAGAATGCTGTCCCCACATTAGACTCCTACTCTTACACTCGCACTTAAAAACAACACAAATCTGTGCAAAATCTTAATATTGTTACTCAGTGTTGTTCATAACATGAAACAAAACCCGAACCCACCTTGTTCCCACATGTTCTGTGCGCTAACAGCAGCAAAATGACCTCATTTTGTTTTGTTTTTTTGGTGAATTGGAATTCATTTACAGAGCAATTGTTTTAATACTAAAAAGCTAAACTGCCAAATCTGGATCTTAAAATAAGGGATTTTTCATGTTTTCATTTTGTATTTGCTCACCAATACATCTTTTATGAACTATGATTTGAAGAATTAGACCATTATTCAGCTTTCGTAGCCACATAGACATTGTTTATGTCCCAGTGCTGTTGCAGCCGTAGCACCCATGCCTGATTTATGATCACATTTGCATTTAGCATATACAGACATGTTTTTCTGGTCCTAGCTGTAGGAAGTTATTATGAAATGTAATGCAAGCAGGTAGTTTTGCATTTTTCAGCTCTGATCTATGATTATTACTCAGAAACTACCATTAATATTTCCAGTTAATTATTATACCCGGACAAGTGTTTTAATCTATAATTACTATGGAATTTAATAGAAAGAGGCTCTGATTCATGGTTATTATATAGAAACTACCACAACTGTTTCTAGGTAATAAGCCACGCCACATAATGATAATTTCAAACAAGGGACATGTTTGTAAAGATGAGGTAGGATTAATTTTCACATTTTAACAGGTTAATAGTGTCCTAATATGTAAAAATATCAACCTATATAATATAATATTATAAGGTTTTTACAACATTAATTTCACCCTGTGACAGCTGGGATTGAAATTGTATAAGTGGAAGTTAAAGGATTACAGTCAATATCATACTATTAATGTATGTTTGTATGTTCCCTATTTCCTCCTAGATGACTGGACCAATCTTGATGAAACTTTGCATAAATACTGCACAGGGCAGTGTGAGAGCCAGCATGGACATGGTGTGTGCAAATATTTTATACAAATCCCACAATCGTTTATATTTGTAAATTTGACATTTTAATTGGGCACGGAATGGATTGTCACAGTATAGAATGGAATGTCAGATTAGAATGTTGTGTCACAATGTAATCATATGTATGTATGTATGCATGCATGTATGTATGCATGTATGTTCCCTGTCTGCGGCTCATAGTGTGGGGGTGTGCTAGTTAATTTCCAAATACTGTACAGAAATGACCATTTTATTGCTCACAAGTTATCATGTTATCAACAAAATATTACTATAACTTACTGGCTTTATCTCAGCTGTATTGCTTCATTTGTTACCACATCATTACCCTTAATTAACATACATTTCAATCTAATCTTGCTCAGGTAAAATCAGCTGTTATTGCTAGGGTGGGGCAATTTGCTTCATCGTCCAATTGTCCTGTTGCCCCTCGTTGTATGACCACTGGGCACCAGAGGAGCGTATCATGATGGTACAGTTATCAGTCCTTCGTATCCACCCACTATCCACTTGATATAATGCAATATGAACCCCAAACACGCACAAAAAACACTAAACAAAAACACCCCAAACTGTACCCCAAATTTGTAGTATGAAGCAACGTTTACATGTTGACATAAAAGGCTGATTATTAATTAGTTAATATAAGTGGCTGAATATCAGTTGAACAGCTATGATGTTATTAAGTCATGACATTTAACATCGCTCTAATTTTTAAACTAGTACCTACAGTTCTACTATACCGTCCAGACTTTTTTCTCCTCTCCAGGTAAAATATCTCACCTGTCTTCTCCGGCACTCTTCACAAGTTTTTCACTGACAGAAACACCTGCTGGAAAAAAACAGTTAAAGAGTTAAAGGGCAGTGTTGCCAACTTAATAACTTTGTTGCTATATTTAGTGGATTTTCAGACCCCTCTAATTACTTTTTTCCAAAAACAGCAACTAGCGACAAATCCAGCAACTTTTTCCAATATTATTGGAGACTTTTGGAGAATGCACCAATTGTTCTGCAGGTACTGTCCTCAGTGAGCAAGATGTAAATGTATTTGATTCTTCATTGTCGCAGTCACACTCGCTGGTCAAATGCATTTTTTTTGTTTGTTTTTTTTTGTGTGTTTTATTTCATGAAGTTCATTTGTAGTTCTAAATATATTTAGGGTGTTTTTTACTCACTTTTGGTCCCTCTGGCGATGTTATTCCTCTCTCCTACAGCCTCAATTACAACTACATGCAATTATACAAATTAGATAATGACATCCTAGAGCGACTTGGGGATTCAAGATGGCGCCGGTGAGGTCAGCAGCCGTCGTACCTGCTCCTACGCTTTGTTTGTATATATTAGGTTTAGCTCTAATTTTGGACTTTATAATTCCGCCTGCTCTGTGTCATATCACGTATGACAGACAGACTCTTTTTAATATCAGAATACAGCACTCTGGCTGTATTCTGACACCTTTTTCTCCCGACCCGACTTGGCCTCGGGAGATACTGCGTTTCCAGTGGGCCAGCTCAAACAAAGGACCCAGGTCACGGACAAGGCCCCGAGGGAAAAGAGCCGGCGTAAGAGAGAGGCTGAGGCGCAGAGCGCACCAAACGCCACTGCCGAGCATCCTGTTGGCTAATGTCCAGTCACTGGATAACAAGCTGGACGAACTCAGGGCCAGGATACAGTTTCAGAGGGACATAAGGGACTGCAACATCATCTGTCTCACGGAGACATGGCTGACCCCCCTCATACCGGACCACGCCGTACAGCCGTCGGAGTTCTTCAGTGTTCATCGCACGGACAGAACGAGTGAGTCTGGAAAATCAAGAGGAGGAGGTGTGTGCCTAATGATTAATAACAACTGGTGTGACAGTAGGAATGTTGTCCTTCTGAAACAATCATGTTCACCTAACCTGGAGCTCCTAACCCTGAAATGCCGTCCCCACTACCTGCCCCGCGAGTTTACTTCGGTCATCTTCAGCGCCGTCTATATTCCACCTCAGGCGGACACAAACACTGCACTATCCGAGCTACATGAGGCTATTTCCACCTATCAGGCTAACCAGCGTGATGCGGCTCTCATCGTAGCCGGGGACTTTAACAGTGCAAACTTGAAAAAGCTGATACCGGAGTTGATTCAACACATCGACTGCCCCACCAGAGGAGAGAGGACCCTAGACCACTGCTACTCTCCATTCAAAGATGGCTACAAAGCAAAGCCTCTTCCGCCTTTTGGGAAGTCTGACCACACCTCTGTACTTCTCATGCCGAAATACAAACAACGGCTCAGGCAGGAACCCCCTGCTGTGAGAGAAGTGACACGGTGGTCTGATCAAACAGAGGCCGCTCTGCAGGGTGCGTTGGATTCAACCGACTGGGACATGTTTCGCAGCAGCGCGGGCGGAGACATCGAGGAGTTTACGGAAACTGTTGTGGGATTTATTGGGAAAGTTGTTGAAGACACGTCACTTAGGAGGACCATCAGGACTTTTCCCAACCAGAAGCCGTGGGTGGATAAATCTGTCCGCGACGCCCTGAGGTCCCGCACCGTTGCCTACAACTCCGGCCTCGCCTCTGGGAACATGGAGGACTACAAGGTTGCATCATACAACGTCCGCAGAGCGGTGAAAGAGGCTAAACATCGCTACGGCCGCAGACTGGAACAGCAACTACAACAGTCTGACTCCAGGGGACTGTGGCAGGGACTACGCACCATCACGGACTACAAAGCAACACACACACACCCGGTGAGTGCCGACGCTTCTCTGGCTGATGAACTCAACATCTTCTTTGCGCGCTTTGAGTCGGGAAGCCGACAGCCCGCTGCGCTCCCGGCCGGAGGGGCGGAGACACTCACTGTGACGGAGCGCGACGTGAGGAGGGCGTTTAGACGTGTAAACACCAGGAAAGCGGCTGGACCAGACGGTATTAGTGGACGTGTCCTTAAGACCTGCGCTGACCAGCTGGCACCTGTGTTTACACTGATATTCAACCTCTCACTGAAACTGTGTGTGATTCCCACCTGCTTTAAAAAGTCCATCATAGTCCCTGTCCCAAAGAAACCACACCCCAGCAGCCCCAATGACTTCAGGCCCATAGCACTCACCTCTGTGGTGATGAAGTGTTTTGAGAGACTCATCAAGACATTCATCACCTCCTCACTGCCCACCACCCTCGACCCACTACAGTTTGCATACCGGCCAGACAGATCCACAGATGATGCCATATCCTTCCTCCTCCACAAGACCCTTTCACACATAGACACTGGTAAGGGGAACTATGTGAGAGTGCTGTTTGTAGATTACAGCTCAGCATTCAACACCATAGTTCCCTCCAGGCTGGTCTCTAAGCTGCTGGACCTGGGCCTGGGCCCATCCCTGTGCAGGTGGGTTCACAGCTTCCTGACCAGCAGACCACAGGTGGTACGAGTGGGTCACCTCACCTCATCCTCCCTCACCCTCAACACTGGATCCCCCCAAGGCTGTGTGCTCAGCCCTCTGCTGTACTCACTGTACACCCATGACTGCGAGGCCACGTCAGAGTCCAACGTCATCATCAAGTTTGCTGACGACACTGCTGTTGTGGGACTAATCTCTCACAATGAGGAGACAGCCTACAGGAGAGAGGTCTCCCGCCTGGAGAACTGGTGCCAGGAGAACCACCTCCTGCTCAACGTCAGCAAAACAAAGGAACTGATCGTGGACTTCAGCAGGAAGCAGCAGAGGGACTACCATCCACTTGTCATCAGTGGTGCTGAGGTGGAAAGAGTGGACACCTTCAAATACCTGGGAGTGACCATCTCACAGGACCTGTCCTGGACTCATCACATAAACATCACTGTGAAGAAGGCCAGACAGCGTCTCTACCTCCTCAGGCGGCTGAGAGACTTCAAGCTCCCACTCAAGGTGCTCAGGAACTTTTACACCTGCACCATCGAGAGCATCATGCGTGGGAGCATCACCACCTGGATGGGAAACTGCACCAAGCAGGACTTCATGGCCCTAAAAAGGGTGGTTCGTTCAGCTGAACGGACCATCAGAACCACCCTCCCCAACCTGCAGGACATTTACACCAAGCAGTGCAGGCTGAGGGCCATGAAGATCCTAAAACAGCCCAGCCACCCCGGACACTCTCTCTTCTCCCTGCTCCCATCAGGCCGGCGTTACCGCTGCCTGAGGACTAAGACTGAAAGGTTGAAGAAGAGTTTTTACCCACAAGCCATCCGTCTGCTCAACTCTGAGCCCTAACTGGACCATTATTGCACAGTGTAAATATTATAATTTAAAAAGTGTGTATAGTGTATAGTATATAGAGTATAGTGTATAGTGTGAATTACTTTTTTTTATTTTTATTCTTCTTATTTATATGTGTGTGTATATAAGGTTGCAGGTACAAAATACATTTCACTGTGCATTGTACTGTGTATAACTGTGCATGTGACAAATAAACACTATCTTATCTTATCTTATCTTATCTGACTTCTAGTGACTTTTAGGACGGCTAATAGCTACTTTCCTTACTACGACTCTACAACTGCATCCTCTCATAATAATCAGATTTCAAAATCAGTCCAGCAGTCAGAATTATCCTCCTAGTTTATCTGTTTTGAGGATGAATGTGATGGAAGCTGCTAACTAATTTTGTTAGTGAAAACATTCATTCAATTCAATTCATTTCGATTCAGTTTTATTTATATATTGCTGAATCACAACAAACTGTCACCTCAAGGTGCTTTATATTGTAAAGACCCTACAATAATTACAGAGAAGACCCAACAGTAAAAACGACCCTCTATGAGCGAAGAGGAATTTTGCATGAAATAGGGTCGACAGTGGGAAGGAAAAACTCTGTTTTAACAGAAAGAAACCTCCAACAGAACCAGGCTCAGGGAGGGTTCAGGGTCACCTGATCCAGCTCTAACTATAAGCTTTATCATAAAAGAAAGTTTTAAGCCTAATCTTAAAAATAAAGAGCATGTCAGTCTCTCGAATCCAAACCAAAGAGGGGCCTGAAAGCTGAAGGCTCTGCCTCCCATTCTACTCTTAAGTATCCTAGAAACCACAAGTAAGCCAGCAGTCTGAGAACAAAGTGCTCTATTGGGGGTCTTTGAGGTCTTTAATGTAAGATGGGGCCTGCTTAGCAAGTAAGATAGCTAAGATAAGGCAAGCGACTAGCTAGCTGTGAGTTATGTTTCATGAATCTGTTAGTTCTTGGTTAGTTTAGCTTACAAAATCATTTGAAAATGATAAGCTAAGGTACCAGACCAGCCCTAAGAGTTTGGATAAATCAGCCAATATTATCAACTCAAGACAGGATGGTGCTACATGAGATAGCTTGTAATTCATCAGCACACCACTGTTAGCTAGCCTCAGCCAGCTAACAGTGCCATTATTGATTAGAGCACCTTGATAAGTTACCGGCAGCTAATGTTGCAGGTAGTGTTAGTCACTGTTGACTGGAAGACTGACATTAAGGCAAACACAGATGAGGGAGTATAAATGTCCTTTAAAATTTTATGCAAAATGCAAAAAAAGTCACCTGATAGGCTGTTAGAGGAAACCAAGAGTCCTAGCTCTCTAGGTGTAAATTACATTACACATTAAAAAGAGTTTAATACTTTAAAAAAGTTGCTTCACCATATCTTTTTGCACATTCAGCATCCCGTCTTCCACCCTCTCTGCTGTCCTGTCAAAAGCAGCAGCACCTTTTTTCCTGGTTGATAGGCCTCCAGCTCATTGGTAGTCATCAAGAGGGTCCAGCTGGATATTATTACTGCTAATGAGGACGTGCAACTGCAACAATAGGTTTCCAAGCATGTTTGAAATTATAATGGATAGGAGCCAAAAAAATATCAGGCGGCGCTATGATATCAGAAAGGCCAGCCACTGAGGGATTTCCCCAAGTCACACACATCAGGTGCCTTGGAGCCCATGCACAGTCCTTTCAGCTGCCTCTTCCTAGTGGGAAGTGAATAAAACAAAACCTGCACAGGCATGAAGAAAAGTGCTTCATATGCAGCACGTCACACCTTTTCGTAGAACTTGATCATGCAACCCATATCTTAAAGGCTACGCACAAGATGAAAACACAACAGTTGTGTTTTCTAGCTAGGCTGACATGACAAAGGAATGCCATGAATTTGTTCAATAACTTGTATCCATCATTTCACAGCACTTTGGTTATTTTTTTTTTCAACCTCTGTCACATCTGCATTCAGAAGAAACAGTTTTAGAAAGCAGACGCTAACACGGCAGCATGTTATTATTTATGCCTGTACAGGTATCCTAAAAAACTAAAAATTACCACAGGTATAATTCAGGGCAAGATAATGCCTGTTTATGGAACTTCATGCTGCTCCAAGTTGCAACCATCAAAAGTATAACTGAAGACAGTTTTGCTTGACCTCTTCAGGTCCCCATCAATTTGATGTTTATGTTATGTTTGGGTTTTTTTTCCATTCTGCATTTGGGGATATATTCTAATTTTACAAGTGTGAATGCTTTCTGAGTTTTTTAAATTTTCACCAGTTGCAGAAATACTTCCGGAACTGATGTGAAATGGTATAAATTCCCATGACTGGATGTTTCTGGAGGGCAATGTCTATAAGTACATTAAAAAAGAAAAGAAAAAAAAGGAAAATTGTTATTGAAGTCCAGGTCGCTCTGGTAGCAGCCTTCTGCTTATCTGGGTCAGGTTTTTCCGATCTTCCTCTTGAGAGTACCCCACAGATTCTCTATGGGGTTTAGGTCAGCCGAGTTGTCGGCCAGTAATAACTTAGTCAGGGAACCATTTGGTAGTTGTGACACTTTGGGTAGATGCTAAGTCCTGCTGTATCTCCATAAATTGTGTCAATAGATGGAAATGTGAAGTGACCAAATATCTCCTGGTAGATGGCTGCTTTGACTTGGAGCTTGATAAAACACAGGAGACTAACCACCACCAAAACCAGCAGATAACACGGACAGCACCTCATCACAGACTGCAGAAACTTCACACTGAACTTCAGACACCTTGGATTCTGTCTCTCTGTTCAGCTTCCAGACTCCCGGAGCTTTATTTCCAAATGATATGCAAAATTTTCTTGAATCTGAAAAAAAGGACTTTGGGCCACAGTCCAGTTCCTTTTCTCCTTGGTCCAGGGAAGATGCTTCTGACATTCACCTTTTCCTTTCCTTTCCTGCCAACTTTGTATTAATATACTTAAATACAGCAGTGTGAGAAGAGTAGCTAAATAAAACAAACAAACAAATCAAAACCACAACCGTGATCCAAAGACAGAACACCAGTGTCCTGGTGGATGTTTCCACAATCACCATGAACTTGGTTAGATTCCTCCTCTTTCTCTAATATTGTTGAGGAGGTTCCTCACAATATGAAGTGAGGTGAGTTGACTGCTGTGAATGGGTTCTATATAAAAATGAAACTGATTTTAATAGGAAACACATTAAATGTTTAAACAAAATGCACTCTCATCATCATTTCACAAAAATGAACCTTCATGACTTTTCCATGACTCGGAGGAAAATTCCTATGACCCCACATCCTGTGACGTGCGTTTGAACTCATGAACAAATAATAATGCATTTACAGAAGGCTATATAATGCCATCATATAGCCTTAAATAATATAAATGGCTGGAAGGTGACAATATTTATACCAGTGCCAGTTAGAATTGTGTCTTTTTGAAAATAAACTTTGAAAAGTTTAAATGTACTCTGCCACCTATTTCCCTTCAGCCTGTTTGAGCATTAACAGGCAGAGACTTGTTTCTGGTTGAACCCCCACCGTCTCTCCAACAACC
This sequence comes from Archocentrus centrarchus, assembly GCF_007364275.1. NCBI lineage: Eukaryota > Metazoa > Chordata > Actinopteri > Cichliformes > Cichlidae > Archocentrus > Archocentrus centrarchus. The sequence continues at coordinate 27,355,396 of NC_044369.1, read as the reverse complement.
CACACACACATCTGTTTTTTTTTTTTATCTCCAGCGCAGATGCTTTCTTCTCTTTTGCAGAGGAAAATGATGGATTTGGTGATGAAGGTCAGTTTTCTTTCAGCTTCAGCTTTCATTGTGTGTTGATTCATTGAAATGAAAGAACCTATTTAATGATCTCTGCCTTGGTTATGACATACGGTTACAGACCTGTACTGCCAACAGTGACCTTATGAACCACCGGAGAGCTCTGCTTCTGATTCTCCGCATCCCGTTCTCTGTTGCTGGAAGAGAAAAAGTCTCTCTGTACCGCAGACAAGCGGAATCTTTGGCCTGTACACTTCAGGTGACCACCAGGCAGGAAATGAGTCAATTTTCAGCCACAGGAGTTTTATGCTCAAGGCCGGCCCACATAGTTTTGAAGAAATTAGATAACGTATGCTACAGTTCAGTTCTTGTTATCATATTTTTCTCGTGTTATTCTTTTTATCAGTAACGTCTGCCCATGACTCAGGCTGCTATTGACTCACTGTCTGCGTCTCTTTCCCTGTATCAGACCCATCTGTGATGATGATATAAAAACAAAGGCCATAGGCACTGTAATTTCATAGAGTAAATCAGGACACTTATTGCTTCAGCAATTTTATTATTAATCATTTCATTTTAATGTAACACACAGCACACTGAGATTATGTTTGCAAATATGCTAAAAAAAAAAATAATTCATATGATCCTAAATTCTGTAAATATTCCAGGTGTGAGAGCATTTTCTGCAATGACTTTAGTTCATGCACAGGCCTCTTGTATCATACCTGTCTTTTTAGAAGTCGTATCCTGCTCACGGCTAATTTCTTTACAATCATCACTCTCAGCAGGGAACTGGGTTATTTGCTGCTCAAAGGCAACAAAACTCTTTAATGAGTGCTGCAGACACGGGAATCAAAATGTCTTTAAATATCCTCTGTTTTCTTTTCTGTTTCCCAAAATAAATTTTAAAGAAATCTCTGTGTGATATTGGGCTATTACATGTTCTCTCACCAGTTTGCACTGGTTGTCATCTCAGAAGTGCATCCATTATGAAATGAATAACATTGTCTGACTGGGTGGGAGCAATTTTAACAATCAGGGATGAGGTGGATTCCCATAGTAGCCACATAACATATAATAATAATATATTGTGTCCTGCTGTCAAGCCTCAAGATGAACCTCTTTGTTGTTGCCATCTTGATGTTTTTAAACCGTATTCAATAAGAACCAATGAGTGACCATAAACTCATCAGGAAAGTGTTTCCAGAGGTCAGGGCTGAGGGCCTGACCTCTGAGATTTATAGGACCAGAAATCTTTTTGCAATGATGGGTATCGACTCATAGCGGCTATTAAAAACAGTACAAGTTTAAGGCATTTCCAGGTTTCACTTTTCAGATCTGGAGGCTGTTTCTTCTTCTTTTGGCTGCTCTCTTTACGGGTCACTACATCTTTATCTGCCACTATATCTGTGGGGTCACCACTTTTAGACCAGAAAATTAATTTATCTGTTAACTGACAAATTTTAGTTCTCAGTGGCCACTCAGAGCGAAAGAACTATGACCCATGTTTAGTAAAGTGCTTATTTAATAATTGATAAATGACAAGACAAAATAATGACTTCATTAAATATGAGCTTTCTCGCATTACACTCAAAGGGGAAAGGGACCAAAACCTCAGTTGTGTGCAGCAAAGTATTGGCACAGTATTGGCACAGAAAAACAAAAACAATGACTGATGAATGACACCAGTGTGGGGACTGAATCTCCATCTGACACAAAACAACAGACCCCACACAGTTCACATCACGGCAAGTGATCATTATTCACTGTAGATCGATGGTCTGTATGTCTGTAGAAAAATCCACAGACGTAAAAAACCAGTTCATATCATTTCCAAAGGGACCTACTCCCATTCTTCCCCATACAGTTCAGTTTAGACTCTTGGGACCTGATTATTCTTTGTTGGTTGTAACCATACACATCAGTAATTCGAGACAGGTTTTTGCCTCTTTTTAGCTCTAGTTGCTCTTATGCAACTGGAACAGAGTCTTACCATCATCACTAAGAGCAGAGTTAAGGGAACCAGGTATGGGTATAATCCCATACAAGTCCTTTTGGTACGATCCTGAAAAAAGTGTATGCAGCACTTCCTTCTGGAGGAGTTTAAATATTTTCCAATTCTTGTTTGGACAGTTAATTAATATTTGGAGAAGGATTTTGACTCCGATCTTTCCATACACATCCTTAGGTGAACCTTCCCAAAATTACTCCAAGAACACATCAACGACTCATCCAGGAGGCCACAAAAAAACCCCCAGAACAACATCTGAAGAACTGCAGGCCTCACTTGCCTCAGTTAAGGTCAGAGTTCATGATTCAACAATAAGAACGAAACTGGGGAAAAATGCATCCAAAGAGAAAACCACTGCTAACCAAAAAAAACCATCCTGATGATCCCCAAAACTTTTGGGTAAATATTCTGTGGACTGATGAGACAAAAGTTAAACTTTCTGCAAGGTTTGAGTCCCGTTACAGCTGCATAAAACTAACACAACATTTCATAAACACATCATCAAGGACAGCTCACACCCGAACTTTGAACTGTTTGACCTGCTGCCCTCTGGCAGGAGCTACAGGAGCATCAAAGCCAGAACAAACAGACTCAAGAACAATTTCTTTGCCAGAGCAATCACCACCCTGAGCTCACACACACCCACTCTAACTGTGCATTACCCACATTTCTGTGCTATATTATATTGCTCAGTATGAACAATATAATATTGGACAGAGACATGAGTATTGCACATCTATCACCCCTATAATGTGCAATATCCAATATTCATCCAATATTCATCCATGACACTGAACAGGAGTGACCCTCCAATCTCATTGTACATTCTGTATAATGACAAATAAAAGCACTCTGTTCTATTCTATTCTATTCTATTCTGTAAAAAGAACTCAAAAAAAGAAAAAAAGTTTTGGCTTAATCAAAGTCCAGACTTAAATGTAATAGAGATTCTTTGGTGTGACCTTAAACAGGCTGCTCATGCTCAGAAACCCTCCAGTGTAGCAGAATTAAAGTGATTCTGCAAAGAAGAGTGGGCCAAAATTCCTCCACAGCGATGTGAAAGACTCACCGCCGGTTATCCCAAACATGTGATTGCAGTTCTTGCTGCCAAGGGTGGCACATCCAGGTTTAATAACATGGGGCCAGATAGGTCTGGATACTTTTTATCATTAATAAATGAAACGGGAGACGGAGACTATGCTGTAGTCACGCGAGACTTTGTGAATCTCGGCAGTATCGTTAATGGCGGCGTGACTCTATCAGCAAACATTTGCGTGATTAGCCTTTTTTTTTTTTCGCCAATTTATAACTAGACAGGCTTAAAACTAAAAAAATATAGGTAGTTTCTTAGCCTAACTTAAATTATTTTCAACAATCTGGAGGACGGTGAAGAGGACCTGGATAGTTTGCTGCGGTACATCGACGGGTGTTTTGAGCGAGTCGTCATGGGGAAAACAGACAAGACGCCGACTCCCTCCACCAGCAAAGCAACGCCGTCCACAAAAAGAAGCCGCCCAGAAGATTCCCCAGAGGCAACTTCGCCACCCACCACCAATATTGTGGACATTCTGGAGTCCATTAATAACAAATTGTCCAGCTTTGACGCCCGCTTGGCCCTGGTTGAAATCCTTCACAAGGAGTTTCAGGCCCTGCGGGAGTCAGTCGAGTTCAGCCAGCATCAGGTGGAAACACTGGCTGCTGAAAACGCTGTCCTCAGAGAGTCGGTGAATTCCCTCACCGAGGAAACGACCCGGCTCTCAGAAGAAAATAAGAAAATTAAAGAATCGATTATCGAGCTTCAGGCCCGCAGCATGAGAGAAAATCTTGTGTTTTCAGGTATCCCGGAGAAGGCAGAGGAGGACCCGGAGGCTACAGTGAAGGAATTTATCCAAACTCACCTGAAGCTCCCGGAGGACGCCGTGAAGACCATCGCCTTCCATAGAGTCCACCGCCTGGGAGGGAAGCGACCCGGAGCACGCAGACCCAGACCGATCGTGGCCAAATTCGAACACTTCAAAGAAAAAGAGCTGGTGAAGAGCCGCGGCCGGGAGCTGAGAGGGACGGACTTCAGCGTCAACGACCAGTTTCCAAAGGAGATTCTGGAGCGACGCAAGGCCCTATTCCCCATCCGGAAGAAGTTCATGCAGGGAGGCTCCCGGGCTGTCATCGCCGTGGACAAACTGTATGTAAACGGACAGCTTTACCGAGACAAAAACACCACGCCATGGCTCAGCTGATCGATCAGGTGATCTGTGTCCATATTAACGTTCTTTTCTGAGTTTTTTTTCAACCATCTAAACAGTACCATTAAATAGTCTAAATCTGTCTAAGTAGTACCATTAACGCCGACGAGTCAGCATAGTACCGTGATCGTTTGTTTGTTTGTTTGTTCTGTTTTGTTTTCCCCTCATCTAATTTCATTCTTATGTCACTTAGGTCACTTTTTACACGTCTTTTTTCTTTCTGCACTCAGCAATATGTTTACGTCACTTACAATGCTACAGTTTACTACACTAACATACAGCGCAGATGCACACACACCAACATACAGCGCACATACACACGCACACATCAATATAAAGGGCACACGCCAACATACAGAACATATGTACACACACACACACATCCTTAGTGAGCACACAACAGTCCATCAGTTAGTTTAAATATGAGCACACTCAGATTTGTCTCATGGAATGTACACGGAGCTGGTTCGAGGGAAAAGAGACTAAAAATTTTTATTCGGTTAAAAGACTTAAAAGCAGATGTTGTTTTTCTACAGGAGACACATGTGTCCAAAACATCTGTGCTCACTCTTTCCTCTCCACAGTTCCCTCACACGTACTCAGCCTGCTATAACTCCAAACAAAGAGGTGTAGCTATATTGATTAACAAGAAGATAAACTTTAACATTAGCAACAGTACAATAGACCCTGAAGGTAGATTTATAATACTTAATTTATCTATACAGAATACAGATTTATGTATTGCTAGTATATATGGACCAAATGTTGATGACCCCTCCTTCTTTCATGCTTTGTTCACTTCACTCTCAGATCACTCTGACACCACACTTGTAATAGGAGGAGACTTCAACCTGGTACTTAATGCAGATATTGACAGGCTCAGTACAGCAGTGAGTCAGAGGAACTGGCAGTCTGCAGACATTCTTAAACAGTACATGAAGGATTTTGGACTTTGCGATGCTTGGCGTTCACATCACCCTACTTTGAGAGATTATAGTTATTTCTCACCAGTACACAAATCTCATTCCCGCTTAGATTACTTTTTAGTTAGCAGCTCCATAATGATGGATATCACAGACACTCAGATTCACCCTATCACTATTAGCGATCATGCACCGGTGTCTATGTCTCTGGAGCTTGAAAAAGGCGACTGGACTTCTTTTTGTTTCTTGAAGACGTTTCACCTCTCATCCGAAAGGCTTCTTCAGTTCTCAACCAAATGGTGGAGAGACCCAGGTATTTAAACCCCTGTGGGCGTAGTCCCCTGGAGGTGGTTATGACCCTCTATTGATCATGTGCGTGAACACATGTGCCCAGGTGTGAAGGGGGCGTGGGTCATATTTAATCAGTGGTTTCAGTTGAAACCAATTTAGGACTCCGCTCCATTGTTCCCTGTGGCCTATTGAGGTCACTGGAACAAAGGTGTGAATGGGGGTTGAGACGTCTGGGAAGGGAGCTCAGGACAGCACTGTAAGCGGGGGAAAGTTGGTGACGTAATCCACCTCCTCTGTTCAATGATGGTTGTTCACAGTGGACATAGATGGCTTCTTTCACTCCTCTTTCAAACCATCTGTTTTCCCTGTCCAAAATGTGAACATTGGCATCCTCAAAAGAGTGCCCTTTTTCCTTCAGATGCAGATGTACTGCTGAATCTTGTCCTGTCGAGGTGGCTCTTCTATGTTGTGCCATTCGTTTGTGAAGAGGCTGTTTGGTTTCACCAATGTAGAGGTCCGAGCACTCTTCACTGCACTGAACAGCATACACTACATCGCTGATCTTGTGTTTGGCGGGTTTGTCCTTGGGATGAACCAGTTTTTGTCTTAGGGTGTGACTTGGTTTGAAGTATACTGAGATGTCATGCTTGGAGAAAATTCTTCTGAGTTTCTCTGACAAGCCTGCCACATATGGGATGACAATGTTGTTCCTCTTGTCCTTCCCATTCTCTGTAGTTTGTGTTTGGCCTTCATTCCTGTGCATCTTGGCTGATTTGATGAAGGCCCAGTTGGGGTAACCGCATGTTTTGAGGGCTTTCTTAATGTGTGTGTGTTCCTTATGCTTCCCTTCTGCCTTAGAGGGAACACTTTCCGCACGGTGTTGTAGGGTCCTGATCACCCCAAGTTTGTGTTCCAGAGGGTGGTGGGAGTCAAAGAGGAGATACTGGTCTGTGTGTGTGGGCTTCCGGTAAACTTCAATGTTGAGGCTTCCATCTTCCTCGATAAGCACCGCACAGTCCAGGAATGGTAACTTGTTATCTCTGGTGTCCTCCCTGGTAAAACGTATGTATTTATCCACTGAGTTAATGTGACGAGTGAAGGCTTCCACTTCTTGGGTTTGATTTTGACCCAGGTGTCATCTACATATCTGTACCAGTGGCTAGGTGCCATCCCTTTGAAAGAACCAAGAGCTTTACTTTCCACTTCCTCCATGTAAAGGTTGGCTACAATGGGAGACACTGGGGAGCCCATGGCACATCCATGCTTCTGTCTGTAGAATCCATCATTGTATTTAAAATATGTTGTGGTAAGGCAGAGATCTAAAAGTGCACAAATCTGATCTGGGGTGAAGCTGGTTCTGTTCAGTAAGGAATCGTCTTCCTGTAGTCGTCTTCTGACGGTCTCCACTGCCTCAGTTGTAGGTATGCAAGTGAAAAGTGAAACCACATCAAAGGACACCATGGTTTCATCTGGATCCAGTACAAGATTCTGGACCTTGTTAGTAAAATCTGTAGAGTTTTCAATGTGGTGGGGTGTGATGCCAACAAGCGGTGATAAGATGGTGGCGAGGTGTTTGGAAATGTTGTAGGTGACCGAGTTTATACTGCTGATAATGGGTCGAAGTGGGACTCCTTCTTTGTGGATCTTTGGGAGTCCATAAATGCATGGAGTGGCTTCTCCAGGGTACAGGCGGTAGTAAGTGGGGCGGTCAATGGCTTTTTCCTTTTCAAGTTGTTGCAGGCAGCAAACAACTTTTTTCTTGTAGTTGCTTGTGGGATCACGTCTCAAGACCTCATAAGTATTGTTGTCACTGAGGAGTGTAGTAATTTTGTTGTGGTAATCCGATGAATTCAGCACAACCGTGCACCTCCCCTTGTCGGCTGGCAGAATGGTGATGTTTTGATCCTTGCTTAGGGCTGTGATGGCCTTCTTCTCCTGAATGGTGAGGTTGGAGGGAGGAAGTCTTGCACTGGAAAGAGTGGCTGAAACTTTCATCCTGATCTGTTCTGCTACAGGATGAGAAAGTTTGTTATTTCTTATAGCGGTTTCTGTTGCTGTGATGAGGTCTACTATAGGAAGCTGTTGTGGGGCTATGGCAAAGTTGAGTCCTTTGGCTAGCACATTTTCTTCTGGTTTGGTGAGGACCCTGTCTGATAGGTTCTTCACCCACTTTCCTTGGTTTCCATTGCTTATCGTGTCGTCCTGTTTGTTAACAGATGAATGGTATACCTTGGTTTGCAGAGTTTGAAATTTACGTAGTTGTCTTTCCTTGCCTTTGATGTGTTGTGCGAGCTGGGCTTTGTCCACAAATGTAGAAACTTCTTCTGCGATGGTGTGAGGTAAGAGTGATGAGAGTTTCTGCTGCGTCTGGTGGATTTTGTTCTGGAGTGCATCTATGGTGAAATGGACCTGTCTTATCCTTTCACTTAAAAGGTGGTTTTGTGCTCTCCATAGAATTTGGTCAGCTCTATGTCCTTTTACTGTGGACCCAAGGTGCAAACTCTTGGGAACCAGTCTGGACTGTCTGCATCTCAAGTTGAAACGAAGGTGGTTCCTGTAGTCCGCTAGCTTTCTTGAGTCCCTTTCATACTCCCGCACCAATTGAAGGGTGTTCCTCCCAAAGTGCAAGGCAATATGTCTGTGTAGATTCTCAGTCATCCAGGTCATAGTAGTCTCTGGAGCTTGAAAAAGGCGACTGGACTTCTTTTTGTTTCTTGAAGACGTTTCACCTCTCATCCGAAAGGCTTCTTCAGTTCTCAACCAAATGGTGGAGAGACCCAGGTATTTAAACCCCTGTGGGCGTAGTCCCCTGGAGGTGGTTATGACCCTCTATTGATCATGTGCGTGAACACATGTGCCCAGGTGTGAAGGGGGCGTGGGTCATATTTAATCAGTGGTTTCAGTTGAAACCAATTTAGGACTCCGCTCCATTGTTCCCTGTGGCCTATTGAGGTCACTGGAACAAAGGTGTGAATGGGGGTTGAGACGTCTGGGAAGGGAGCTCAGGACAGCACTGTAAGCGGGGGAAAGTTGGTGACGTAATCCACCTCCTCTGTTCAATGATGGTTGTTCACAGTGGACATAGATGGCTTCTTTCACTCCTCTTTCAAACCATCTGTTTTCCCTGTCCAAAATGTGAACATTGGCATCCTCAAAAGAGTGCCCTTTTTCCTTCAGATGCAGATGTACTGCTGAATCTTGTCCTGTCGAGGTGGCTCTTCTATGTTGTGCCATTCGTTTGTGAAGAGGCTGTTTGGTTTCACCAATGTAGAGGTCCGAGCACTCTTCACTGCACTGAACAGCATACACTACATCGCTGATCTTGTGTTTGGCGGGTTTGTCCTTGGGATGAACCAGTTTTTGTCTTAGGGTGTGACTTGGTTTGAAGTATACTGAGATGTCATGCTTGGAGAAAATTCTTCTGAGTTTCTCTGACAAGCCTGCCACATATGGGATGACAATGTTGTTCCTCTTGTCCTTCCCATTCTCTGTAGTTTGTGTTTGGCCTTCATTCCTGTGCATCTTAGCTGATTTGATGAAGGCCCAGTTGGGGTAACCGCATGTTTTGAGGGCTTTCTTAATGTGTGTGTGTTCCTTATGCTTCCCTTCTGCCTTAGAGGGAACACTTTCCGCACGGTGTTGTAGGGTCCTGATCACCCCAAGTTTGTGTTCCAGAGGGTGGTGGGAGTCAAAGAGGAGATACTGGTCTGTGTGTGTGGGCTTCCGGTAAACTTCAATGTTGAGGGCACATGTGTTCACGCACATGATCAATAGAGGGTCATAATAGAGCACATGATCAATAGAGGGTCATAATAGAGGGTCATAACCACCTCCAGGGGACTACGCCCACAGGGGTTTAAATACCTGGGTCTCTCCACCATTTGGTTGAGAACTGAAGAAGCCTTTCGGATGAGAGGTGAAACGTCTTCAAGAAACAAAAAGAAGTCCAGTCGCCTTTTTCAAGCTCCAGAGACTACTATGACCTGGATGACTGAGAATCTACACAGACATATTGCCTTGCACTTTGGGAGGAACACCCTTCAATTGGTGCGGGAGTATGAAAGGGACTCAAGAAAGCTAGCGGACTACAGGAACCACCTTCGTTTCAACTTGAGATGCAGACAGTCCAGACTGGTTCCCAAGAGTTTGCACCTTGGGTCCACAGTAAAAGGACATAGAGCTGACCAAATTCTATGGAGAGCACAAAACCACCTTTTAAGTGAAAGGATAAGACAGGTCCATTTCACCATAGATGCACTCCAGAACAAAATCCACCAGACGCAGCAGAAACTCTCATCACTCTTACCTCACACCATCGCAGAAGAAGTTTCTACATTTGTGGACAAAGCCCAGCTCGCACAACACATCAAAGGCAAGGAAAGACAACTACGTAAATTTCAAACTCTGCAAACCAAGGTATACCATTCATCTGTTAACAAACAGGACGACACGATAAGCAATGGAAACCAAGGAAAGTGGGTGAAGAACCTATCAGACAGGGTCCTCACCAAACCAGAAGAAAATGTGCTAGCCAAAGGACTCAACTTTGCCATAGCCCCACAACAGCTTCCTATAGTAGACCTCATCACAGCAACAGCAACCGCTATAAGAAATAACAAACTTTCTCATCCTGTAGCAGAACAGATCAGGATGAAAGTTTCAGCCACTCTTTCCAGTGCAAGACTTCCTCCCTCCAACCTCACCATTCAGGAGAAGAAGGCCATCACAGCCCTAAGCAAGGATCAAAACATCACCATACTGCCAGCCGACAAGGGGAGGTGCACGGTTGTGCTGAATTCATCGGATTACCACAACAAAATTACTACACTCCTCAGTGACAACAATACTTATGAGGTCTTGAGACGTGATCCCACAAGCAACTACAAGAAAAAAGTTGTTTGCTGCCTGCAACAACTTGAAAAGGAAAAAGCCATTGACCGCCCCACTTACTACCGCCTGTACCCTGGAGAAGCCACTCCATGCATTTATGGACTCCCAAAGATCCACAAAGAAGGAGTCCCACTTCGACCCATTATCAGCAGTATAAACTCGGTCACCTACAACATTTCCAAACACCTCGCCACCATCTTATCACCGCTTGTTGGCATCACACCCCACCACATTGAAAACTCTACAGATTTTACTAACAAGGTCCAGAATCTTGTACTGGATCCAGATGAAACCATGGTGTCCTTTGATGTGGTTTCACTTTTCACTTGCATACCTACAACTGAGGCAGTGGAGACCGTCAGAAGACGACTACAGGAAGACGATTCCTTACTGAACAGAACCAGCTTCACCCCAGATCAGATTTGTGCACTTTTAGATCTCTGCCTTACCACAACATATTTTAAATACAATGATGGATTCTACAGACAGAAGCATGGATGTGCCATGGGCTCCCCAGTGTCTCCCATTGTAGCCAACCTTTACATGGAGGAAGTGGAAAGTAAAGCTCTTGGTTCTTTCAAAGGGATGGCACCTAGCCACTGGTACACATATGTAGATGACACCTGGGTCAAAATCAAAACCCAAGAAGTGGAAGCCTTCACTCGTCACATTAACTCAGTGGATAAATACATACGTTTTACCAGGGAGGACACCAGAGATAACAAGTTACCATTCCTGGACTGTGCGGTGCTTATCGAGGAAGATGGAAGCCTCAACATTGAAGTTTACCGGAAGCCCACACACACAGACCAGTATCTCCTCTTTGACTCCCACCACCCTCTGGAACACAAACTTGGGGTGATCAGGACCCTACAACACCGTGCGGAAAGTGTTCCCTCTAAGGCAGAAGGGAAGCATAAGGAACACACACACATTAAGAAAGCCCTCAAAACATGCGGTTACCCCAACTGGGCCTTCATCAAATCAGCCAAGATGCACAGGAATGAAGGCCAAACACAAACTACAGAGAATGGGAAGGACAAGAGGAACAACATTGTCATCCCATATGTGGCAGGCTTGTCAGAGAAACTCAGAAGAATTTTCTCCAAGCATGACATCTCAGTATACTTCAAACCAAGTCACACCCTAAGACAAAAACTGGTTCATCCCAAGGACAAACCCGCCAAACACAAGATCAGCGATGTAGTGTATGCTGTTCAGTGCAGTGAAGAGTGCTCGGACCTCTACATTGGTGAAACCAAACAGCCTCTTCACAAACGAATGGCACAACATAGAAGAGCCACCTCGACAGGACAAGATTCAGCAGTACATCTGCATCTGAAGGAAAAAGGGCACTCTTTTGAGGATGCCAATGTTCACATTTTGGACAGGGAAAACAGATGGTTTGAAAGAGGAGTGAAAGAAGCCATCTATGTCCACTGTGAACAACCATCATTGAACAGAGGAGGTGGATTACGTCACCAACTTTCCCCCGCTTACAGTGCTGTCCTGCGCTCCCTTCCCAGACGTCTCAACCCCCATTCACACCTTTGTTCCAGTGACCTCAATAGGCCACAGGGAACAATGGAGCGGAGTCCTAAATTGGTTTCAACTGAAACCACTGATTAAATATGACCCACGCCCCCTTCACACCTGGGCACATGTGTTCACGCACATGATCAATAGAGGGTCATAACCACCTCCAGGGGACTACGCCCACAGGGGTTTAAATACCTGGGTCTCTCCACCATTTGGTTGAGAACTGAAGAAGCCTTTCGGATGAGAGGTGAAACGTCTTCAAGAAACAAAAAGAAGTCCAGTCGCCTTTTTCAAGCTCCAGAGACTACTATGACCTGGATGACTGAGAATCTACACAGACACACCGGTGTCTATGTCTCTGACACAGAAAAGAGTCACACCACCAATCAGGAACTGGAGATTTAATACATCATTACTTAAAGAAGAAGATTTTATTAATTATTTCAAAAAGGAATGGTCAGCATACTTAGAATATAATGATATTCCAGGAATATCACCATGTGTTCTTTGGGAAGCAGGAAAGGCAGTAATGCGGGGCAAAATAATATCTTACTGCTCGCATAGGAAAAATAAAGAAAAAGCACTTGTGTTAGAATTAGAACAAAAAATTAAATCTTTAGAAACTGCTTATGCCGCTTCACCACAAGAACATACAATTATCAGCCTGAGGAAACTGAAACTGGAGCTAAATGAAATAATTGATAAAAGGACACAATTTATGTTGCAGAGGCTGCGTTTGGAAAACTTTGAGCATGGAAATAAATCTGGAAAATTCCTGGCCAAGCAATTAAAACTGAATAAAGAAAAAACAGCTATTTTTTCTATTAAAGACTCGACTGGTATTATTACTCATGACCCACAACAAATAAATAACTCTTTCAGAGACTTCTATGAAGCCTTATATTCACCACAGATTAACCCATCTGATACTGAAATTGAAGAATTTCTTAATAATATAAATCTACCAAAACTAAATGACAGCCAGGCTGCAGCTCTGGATTTACCTCTTTCATTGTCTGAACTTAGTGAAGCCCTACAGCATCTCCCAAATAATAAAGCCCCAGGCCCAGATGGTTTTCCAGCCGAGTTTTATAAAGAATTTTGGTCTGAGCTAGCTCCCATTTTTTTCAGAATGGTAACTCAGATTCAGAATGACCACATCTTATCTCCAACCTTAAACTCTGCTAACATTAGCCTGCTTCTTAAACCAGGCAAAGACCCCACACTCCCATCCAGCTACAGGCCAATCTCTCTCATTAATGTAGATCTTAAAATAATTTGCAAAGCCCTTGCCAAAAGATTAGAAAATATTACTCCATTTATTGTACATCCAGATCAAACAGGCTTTATCAAGGGTCGGCACTCAGCCAATAATACACGTCGACTGATAAATATAATAGACTATTGTTCTATTAACAAATTAGAGACGACAATCGTGTCTTTAGATGCAGAGAAGGCATTTGATCGGGTAAATTGGAAATTCTTACTAGCAGTTCTGCAAAAATTTGGATTCGGTTCATCCTTTATAAACTGGATCAGAACACTACACAGCTCTCCGAATGCGCGTGTTAGGACAAATGATCTCATTTCACAAAGTTTCAGTCTGCAGAGGGGCACTAGGCAGGGCTGCCCACTCTCTCCCTCTCTTTTTGTAATTTTCATTGAGCCGCTAGCAGCAGCAATCCGTCAAAATGCAAATATTAAAGGGATTCAAACTGAAAATATGGACCATAAACTTAGCCTTTATGCTGATGATGTATTACTTTTCCTTGGGAATTCACAAGGCTCTCTTTTGAAGACTATCACACTGATAGATAAGTTCTCATCTATATCTGATTACTCTATCAATTGGAGTAAATCAACAGTTTTGCCTCTGAATTGTAATTTCCAGAGAACCTCTAGGACCCCACTAAAGTCAGGAAATATTAGATATTTAGGCATAAATTTTTCCGCCAGGCTCTCAGACTTGGTACGATTAAATCATATCCCCTTATTAAAAACAATAGAGGATGATCTCACACGTTGGAACAGTTTACCTATATCACTCATGGGGAGAGTTGCTGCCATTAAAATGATGGTTTTACCAAAAATTAATTATCTATTTTCATTGATCCCTAATAAACCTTCTATTCCTTGGTTCAAGTCACTAGATTCAAACATCTCAAAATTTTTATGGAAAAACAAACCGTCAAGAATAAGCTTAAAAACTTTACAAAAGCCAAAACACAGTGGAGGTCTAGAATTACCAAACTTTTATTACTATTTCTTAAGCAGTAGATTGCAGTATATTTCAAAGTGGATCAAATCCAATTCATTAGACAACCCATGGCTGGATCTAGAACAGGCGTTTTGTGGAAAAATAAAAATCTCAGATTTACCTTTCATTAGTTCCAGTATTAAACATCATAACTGCTATACAGTCCTTAGTATAAATACCTCTCTGACAGCCTGGTGGGAATTTTTAAAAATAACTAAGTCTTCACTCATCCCCTGTAAACTAACACCCATTTGGAACAATCCAGATATTTGTCAGAAAAAGAAAATGCTGAATTTTCCGTTATGGCGTGATAAGGGTATAAATAACTTAGAACATATTATCCAAGATGGAAATTTTATCACGTTCCAAGAACTTATATCAAAATATAGAATTGGCAACGGTAGATTTCTGGAATATCAACAAGTTAAGTCCGTCCTACAGGGAAGATTTAACCTTAATCAATTGAATCTAGAAATGCCTACTTGGGTAACAGAATTTCTTAACCTCTGTACCCCAAAATTGTTATCAAAATTATATAAATTATTAATAAAAACTGATGATTCAGTTTCCCTCCCAATTACAAAATGGGAGCGTGATCTTTCTGTCAACCTGGATCAAAATTTATGGACAGAAATATGTTTAAATATCTTCAAAATGACTAAAAGACCCCAAATACAACTTGTACAATATAAGATTCTCCATAGAACATACTACACTGGACAAAGGATGTTCCAAATGGGCCTTACACACTCAAACATATGCACCCACTGTACAAGCAATTCAGAGGATAATCATCTACACGCTCTGTGGTCTTGTGTACCAGTTCAGAGATTTTGGCAGAGGATTTGTGAAGATCTATCCACATGGTTTAGCTGTCATATCCCAACTTCCCCCAGACTATGCATCTTAGGTGATGTCAGTGAATTAATTATGGAGTTAAATATATCACACATAGTTCTTACTGCCTTGTGCATCGCTAAGAAGATGATCCTCATGAACTGGAAGACAAAAAATAAACTATGTATTACTCAGTACAGAAATTTATTAGTAGATCATGTTAGTTTAGAGAGAATGTCTGCTTCTTCTAAAAACAAATTGGAGGAATTTGACTCTCTTTGGTTCCCACTGCTCAGCTCCATTACTTAGTGGGGGTGGTGGGCTGCGGGCTCTGCTCCTGATGTGCTTTGTGGGGGGGTGGGGGGGGTGGGGGGGGACTCCGGGGGCCTGGGTAGCTGGTAGCCTCCTGAGGCTGGGGTCCTGGGGCGACCTTCTGGTGATGTCTGTGTGCCTGTCCTGGTTGATGGTGGTGGGGGCTTGGATGGTGCTGCCTTCGGTCCTGGGGTGTGGGCGGGGTGCTTGGGGGGGTGGTGCCGGCCCTCGGTCGGTTGGCTGGTCTTCCCTGTGTGGCTTGGGGGCTGGGGTCTGGGGACCCGGCACTGGGGCCGCGCCGGCTCCCGGTGGGCCCCCCCTGGCGCGGGGGGGGCCTCTGCTGTCCCGGCCGCGCCGCCGGGTGGGGTGGGTTGGCCTGACGTCGGGATGTCCGGTCTACGCTTTTGGGGCCCTGGGGTGCCTGCATTGCAGGGGGGTGGGGTGGGGGATGGGGCCGCGGTGGGGTGGTTGGGGGGGACTGGGCACTGCATTTCCATGCCCAGGCCAGTATGTCCTGTCGCCTGTTTGTGTCTATTGTTGAGTGAATGGGCATCTAGGAGGAGCGGGCCGCCCTCTGCGGTGGGGGCGAGGGCGCCAACCTCGGGTGCTGCAGTGCTCCGGGATGCTGTCACCGCGGCCCCGGGCTCACCTCCCCCTGCCCTGTGCTGGGGTGTGGGAGGTCGGGGTGCCTATTGAGCCAGCGGCCAGCTGGCTCTCTTCTTCCAGGATTTTTCCTGGTCATATGCCCCCCCCCCCCCCTCCCCCTCCCCATACACAAACACACACACACACACACACACAGAATACACATCACTCACAGATGTAGGATGGAGAGGCCACGTGGAGAGCTGCACCACCACTTGCCTCTCCGTTTTAATTGCACTTTAGTCATTATAACTCACAACACATACACACTTACAACCTGATACACATAGGACCTTTGGGGCAGGCATGTTACTCAGAGGTTGATGAGATGGGCCGCTGAGGTGGCCCCACTCGGATCCTCGTCACTGTCTGTCTCCAAATTTTATTTGCACTTTAGACATGGAGGGTTTTGGGGGGGCAGTGTGGGCAAGCGCTGACGACCAACAGTTGGCGCTTGTGGCATAACTGTCCCCTCAATTTTAACTGCACCCTATACACCTCATTCACTCACAAACATTAACACATAGACCTACAAGTTGGGGAGGAGGAGGGGTGGATGGGTCATCTTACACCCCGATTTCTTGCGTCTCGCCCGGGGTAGGGGTCGGGTGGTTCCTTGGGGACCGGGCTGGTGGCGTCCTGGGGTCGCTGTTGGCCCTGGGGTGGTTTCCACTTGCCCCGCCTTCAGAGGGTGGGTAGCTATGGATGAATGTGTGTCTTTGTGTATTTGTCACCGTCTCCGTGAGTATGGGTGGGTGAGTGAATGTGTATGTATGGCATATCTGTGTGTGGGTAAGTATGTATGGGCATGTATGAGTATCTGTGTATAAATGTGTACACGGGTGTCTGGGTGTGTTTGTATGTATGGCTGGACCTGGGTCTGGGCCTTGTGCCTTGCCTCCTGGCCACTCCTTGCTGGTTGCCTCCTCCCCCCTACCCCCCTGGGATGGGGGTGCCTCGGGGTTCCTGGGTGGGGCTGGGTGTTCTGGCGTGGGTACTGGCCTGCCCCCCTTGGGGGTGCGGTGCGGGGCTGCGTTGGCTTCTTCGGCGTGGGGGGGGGCTCTGTGGAGGGTCGGGCGGTCCTTGGGTGCCGTGGGCCCGGGAGCCCTGCCGCCGGCCGGTGCAGGGGGCTGGCCGCTGGGGGGGGGCTGGCTTCTCATCGCCTTGGGTTCCCTGGAGCCCTCGCTCCTCGACTGGGGGGGCTCCGTCTGAGACCACCCTCTCCCGTCTGCTGGGGTAGGTGTGCGGTTGTCTTTGGACTGAGTGGCCGGGGGTCTTCCTGGCTCTTGGTGGGCTGCTGGTGGCCTGGGGTTCCGGGGGCTTTCCGTACCTGCCTCTGGCTTCTGATGGGTGGAGCTGCAGCGTTTTGCCCTCATTGGTAAGTACGTTCCATGACACAGACACAAACATGACACAGACACAAACGCCCACTCAATCACAACTCAACAAAATTGTTGGTGTGCGTAACATGCTTTGTTAGTTTTGTTTTTCACACACAAATTTATTTTTGCAAGTATTGATAGTATTTTTTTATATGTTAAAGTGATAAAGTATCTGATTAATAGACTTGTGCTCTTTCCCCTTTTTTTTTTTTTTTTTTATTGCTCCCTTTCTCTCTCCCTTTTTCTTCTCTTTATTTTCCTCTTCTTCAGCCTGTCAGCTCTGGCTGTTACATAGTATGTGGAAAAATAACTCAGATAAATAAAATAAAGGGTTAAAACAACAACAAGAAGAGCCTATTGAGAACCTATAGAGCTCATCTTGAAATAGCAAATATGTTTGGCACAACAACGCATTCAGATCACAGTTCTGCTTGCAAGATCTACCAGACATGACAGGCTTAAAAAAAAAAAAAAAAAAAAAAAAAAAAAATGAAAACATCATTTAAAATTTGTATTTTAGGTTATCTTTCTCTAATATTAAAATCTGTTTGATGATCTAAAAGTGTGACACACACTCACACACACACAAAAAGAAATCAGAGGAAATATTTTTTCACATCACGTAATCATATTACATTTTAATACAACACATCACTGTACTATACAGTTATTTTAGAGTTATTTCCTTTGTTTCCTGATTGATGTGGGAGAACAATTTAAGGAAAGCCAAAGATACGGTTTCTGGTTGCCTGTGGTTAGAGTTTGGGTCGGGATCATCACTAAGAAGACTTCAGAGAGTCAAGGTGTTTTCCCAAATCTTGCAGTCGGGGAACAGTAAAAATAATCATTCTAATAACAGGCACACAGATAAATCTGTGTACATTTTCTTTTTTCACTTTCAGCTGTGCCTTCCTCCTAAATCTAGGGTTTAATTATTTATTGGTTTTTTTGTTTGTTTTTTACATCGTCGGTTTCTTAACTGAAACAGCCAAATATAAAACTGTGATCTCGATGTCAACATGAACATCTGGTTTTTACCAGCAGATAAGAAGGAAACACTGCGGTTGCATCTTCACATTGGTCAGCAGCATCCCAGCCTGCATGTCTTTATTTACAACTCCTCAATAAAAGATTGTTTTGACCCATTTTTGTGTCCTTTCCTAGTGAATGTGCCCCTAATGTTTTGTACTCTGGGTTTAAGTGCCACATGTAAAAACAGCTAAAAACTACTATGAAGTTTATAAATAAATGATGCAAAACTAAAATGGCAGCATTTCTATTTTTAATCAGGCGAGCATGAGGATGTCCACCTGCTCTGAGAGGGAGCAGGAAAGAGCGGAGCCTTGAGGAAATACCCTCTTCAAAACACAGTCACAGCTCTGAGACACCAGCACCGGCTCTTTTACAGCACCCGACGGTGTGCCGGGCGGCCCTGGATGAGCTAAATCTGACTGGTGGCACGTTCTGTGTCTCATTGTGTGAAGGTCGAATTTATTGAGAGTAACCAGAACAAAATGGAACGACTGAAGTAACTTTAAAAAATGTGAATGTTGACGTGGAGCCGCTCTGTAATAGAAGAAGCTTCACCCGTTCTCTTGCACATTGTCCATGTCCATTGTCCATATTTTTGTTGGTTGGTTTGCTTTTGCTTTCTTTCTGTTTTCTCTTTTTTTTTTTGCCAAGGATAGTCTGTTCTTTGTATCCCTAAAAATGATATGCATCATTACAGTTCTCATCTAGAATTAAGCACCGGGGCACCTGACATTTCTTCTTCCTTTTGGGACTCTCTGAGAGGTGATAGGCTGTGGTGAAGGTCGTAGCAGAGATGTCTGTGGCTGGCATTACCTTCCTCTTCTCTTCCTTCTCCTCATTTCACCCACCTTGTCAACACCCACACTGTTACATATGATAAACAATTAAAGGTACTTTTTCAGTGGATATTATTAATTCCTCAAAGGGCTCCATAATCTGTTCTCTCTATTATTGTAGGGTCTTTAGGCGGAGCTATATAAAAAAACCTTGAAACTAATTCAACAGTGTAGTGGTTTACATGTGCCTATCAAGCAAAAGGTCCTTGGTTCAATTCCAGGCAGAGACACAGATCCCCTTTGAGTCAGTTGAGCTTCCTGCTCTGGTGACCCACTGTGGCAAAGGAGCATTTTTCACCAACATACAGCACATGGAAATGATGAAAATGTTCCACAGAATTATTTGATTCATGTGAAGCGCTCATTAATACAACCCTACACATTTCTAACATGCTATAATGATCAGCAGTGCTTACAGGGGAAACACACACAACATTATCATAAGATAACATTCACCTGCTCTGTGATCCACAAAATCCATAATAAATTGAATAATTTCAAAATAACATTGTCCTCATAAGGATTTGTCCCAAAGCCAAAATTGCTATCCAAATAACTTTTAACATCTGCCCCCAGGTTGCAGTGGTCTGAACCACAGAGCAGCCGTATTTCCCACTTCATGAAAACATCTGCAAATCAAATTGTAACACTAATACGTCTGATTCAGTGCATTTTACACACAGGATATGTTCCTCCAAAACTTATGAATTCATTTGCTGTTCGATTTGGCGAATGGCGTCCATGTATTAACCCTCTGAGATCTAATTCCTCATAACCTCAGAAGGTTAATCATATCAAACAGTCTGAAGTGTCTCTTTGTGGGCTTACCCTTTGTATGACTGTATTCCAGCATGTTATTGTCCTTGCCCATGAGCAAAGATTGCCCTTTCTGCCTTATAGCTAGCATTGCATCTGTCTCGGCCTGATGATGCAAGTAGCCGGGGCTGACGATGCATGACAATGGCATGCGAGCAATATAGCTGAATAAGGTAGCTAATGCAGCTTGTAAAGTGCCAGATATATGGATAGCTTTTCCTGGGCTGTGCCAAGGTTGCCGGGGTTGTTCTTTCTGACCAATGAGCTGTGCAAATGGTCATTAAGCCTTTAAACTCCCTGTACGTGTGTCTTCTCTCCTCTTTCTCACTCCTGTGTTCATTCCTTCTTTTCTCCTTTTAGTCCCTTCATTTCTCACTCTTCCCTCCTTTAACAATATCCTTCTATTTCTGGCGAGATAAATCTCCATCCTTGTCTCATCGCTCTTCCATCTATCTCTCTCCCTGTCTAAAAATAGAGGGCATCTGGATAATAGTCGGCTTCCGCTGCAACCTCCCTTACCTGATTTATGCCAATAACCAAACTGGCCTGCCAGCACAGAGGCCCAGCAGAATACTACATTGCACCGTTTGGAACCTAATAATAATCATTTCATGCTTGGTCAGCTGATGAATGGACCATGATGCCATCTGAGGGTTACAGGGAAGCAAGGTCAGTCGAAGCTGATGAGCGGTCAGGTGAGAGGTATACCTGAAGTCGCTTTTGCTGGCATACATAAATGTTGCTGTGACTTCAAATTAGCACCAAAACATTAGGTGTTTTAAAGCATTAATCTTCTACAGAAGAAAACAACAAAATGAAAACCTAAAGCTTCTTGACGGCTCAAATACTCCACACCCACCAAGCACCAATTATCCCTGAATGTTGTTTTCTGGGTTAAATCTTTTATTTAGGTTCACAAGGGAATGTTTAATAGATCACACCCAGCATTTCAGTCAGAAATACTTTTTTTAACCACCTTGAATCAAAGCTGAAACTCTGCACTTCAATCACAGTTTGATTGTTTGATTTAAATCCACTGTGATGGTGTTCAGATGCCAAATTACAAAAACTGTGCAACTGTCCCAAACCCATAACTTAAATGTATTATAACTGCTTGCTTATTACTTTCACAATATTTTCAGACAGTAGTGGTGCAGCAGTAGAGTGGTTAGCACTCATAGCAACATGTTTCCTGGTAAAAATCCTGGCTTGGCCCTTAAAATCCACTGTGTTGGTGTAAAAAGGCTGTAAGTGATCTAGTATACAGTTAAAATCCGCTGGTGCAGTGAGTCATGAACACAGGAATGTAGAATTGTCCATCAATTCATTGACAGGTGAAATATACACAAGGTCCAACCATTCAATTCCCTGGAGAACAGCTTGCGGCAGAATTGAGTTCAAAGGTCAAATGACTGATAGTGACCTCAAGTTGACACCCATCTAGAAAATGACACTCTTGATAATCTAAACACTTATGAGACTCTCTACATCTTGAGGACTAAACTTAAGTCAAACATTGGTCCTGGTACCAGCGCAAAGCTAAAGAGTTTAGATCAGTCCAACAGACCTTTGGATGAGAGGTGTGTAGAAGGTCCACAATAGAGAATGTAGAGAATATGTCACACTTACAGTAAATGTTTAAGATCTTCAATTAAAT
This sequence comes from Archocentrus centrarchus, assembly GCF_007364275.1. NCBI lineage: Eukaryota > Metazoa > Chordata > Actinopteri > Cichliformes > Cichlidae > Archocentrus > Archocentrus centrarchus. Next base: position 27,333,659 of record NC_044369.1, on the reverse strand, counting down.
GCTAAAATTGGACAAAAATAACCAAATTTAATTTAAAAAATGCAGTGTTTAACTGATGGTTTGAATCTAATAACTGGTTTTGCAGCCCTGGGCAGCAGGAACTGCAATCAAACATTTGGGATAACCGGCAATTAGTCTTTGACATCACTGTGGAGGAATTTTGTCCCACGCTTCTTTGCAAAATCATATTAGTTCAGCCACATTGAAGGGTTTTCAAGCATGAACAGCCTGATTAAGGTCATACCAAAGCACCTCAATCTGATTTAATCATTTGATCTGATTTAATAATCTGATTTTTTTTTTTTTTTTGCAAATATGCAAAAAATAAATAAAAAATCAGAAAGGGGCAAAAACTTTTTCATAGAACATCATCATAAAGTATGGAAGATATCAGGAGTAAATTATTTATAGTAAATGCAGAACAGAAATGAATCATGACTTGGAGGTTACACCAACCAACCATTCTCTGTCTCCACAGACTGCTGTCCAGTGGCAGACTTCAGCAGTCATTCTGGTTGACACACATCAAAAACTATAAACCCAACTCCAAACTATTTTGGAGTTTACTGCTAACCAAACTGGTTCCTGGTTGCAAAAGAGTGTTGGGGAAAAAGAGGTTTGATATATGATCCACTGAGGCTCAGAGTCACAGGTTGGAGGACCTTAAAAGAGGTCCCCATGCATTCATTTCATGGTGCTTCCCAAGAGGTTTTGTAGAATCCAGGTTTCAGTGAGTCACACCTGTTTTGGTGGTGGCACATGAGTGTATACCACTAACAGATGATTACATTCTTTGTTCCCTGAGTCAGACTTTATTAAAGCACTTTACAATTTAAATGCAGTTGAGATGTAAAAGAACAGAAACAGCTTTAGAGACTAATGCAAACCAAACACTACAGAATCTAATACGAGAAAAATAGAGCAAAGGTAGTCAAGCAATAAAAAATTGAAATATTATCAATCCAATTAGAATAAAATAGCAAAACAGAAATAAAATGAAAAACGTAATCAAACAGATATGGAGAGTGAAACCATAAACTGAGTGAATTTTTTGTTAGAGTACTTTTAATGCCATTGGACATTCAGTTTGAAAGCACAAAGCTTCACGATTCCAACCGTATTCACCACTTCAGTGCTGATTCAGAATCAGAATCAGAATCAGGTTTATTTTGGCCAAGTATGTTTACACACACAAGGTAAACATACTTGTTTACCTTGTGTGTGGAGTTTTACCTTGCAAACTCCACACCTCTCTCTGTGTGGAGTTTGCATGTTCTCCCCATGCTTGCGTGGGTTTCCTCCGGGTACTCCGGTTTCCTCCCACATTCCAAAGACATGCATTTACTGGGGTTAGGTTGATTGGCTAATCTAAATTGCCCATAGGTGTGAATGAGCGCGTGAATGTGAGTGTGAAAGGTTGTCTGTCACTCTGTGTTGGCCCTGCAACAGGCTGGCGACCTGTTCAGGGTGTACCCTGCCTCTCGCCCTGTGACAGCTGGGATAGGCTCCAGCCCCCCCGCGACCCTTAACAGGATGTGCGGAAGCGAATGGATGGATGGATGGATGGATGTTTACACACACAAGGAATTTGGTTCCGGTTGATGGTGTCTCTCTAGTATTATACAGTGTCCTATAATTTAACTTAAATGCTATACAATATACAGTACACAATATACAATACACAATATACAATACAGGTCTGGGAAGGGAAGGTGCAGTGTAATTTAAGAATTACAATATCCAAAATCTAATAAATAATAAAATAAAATAAAGTGTAGTGTGCGTTGTAGTGTAGTATTCCACGTCAACAACAGCAGTTTATTTCTCACGAGAGAGTGTGCACAGCAAAACAGTATTTTTTTTCTTATCTGTTACAAAATGATGACAGCCAGCTTATGAATCTATGTTATGGTGATATTTGTGAATGAAGCCTTTTTAGCATGTAACGGTCATGATCCCCCAGGAGCTCTGGCTGGCCTGTCCTTTCTTTGTATTCTCACCTGTGGCCGATTATTCATCACTCACCTTCTTTTCACGTGCACTGATGGAGTGGAGTTAAAAGCCAGTGGAAACTTCCAGTCATCGGCAGATTGTTGCATCAGCCGAGCGTTCAAGTTGGCATTTGTTTGGATTTTGATACCAAATACTCTTGGATAAATTCCTCTTTCCACACAGACCTCTGTGCTTGGAAATCCCTTCCAGAGTTGATGCTTTTTAATGTGTGTGAGAGACGTCCACGGAGATCCCGCAGCCTCGAGTGGCCATCGACTCTCTGCAGCTTTGTGGGTTTTTACTCACCTTTGGAATAAACTCTGTAAAGACTTTATCTCTGTGTGCAGCATTTGTCCTCACATGACAGTAACATTTCGCAGTGGGTGTGCAGTATGTTTCAAAGATGGATGTAGCTTTTGGGTCTGAAGTGAAGCCAGTGCAGGAGTGCCTCAAACCTGCAGATTAAAATATATTATTAATTATTATTTTTAAATCAAATCAGAGCTGTTTTCCAGGCAGTATTTTGACTATTTAACCTGATAATTTAATTGCATTGCATTCATTGCATTTCATTTTTTGGTATCTGGTGCATAAATTAGTTAATAGTTAATCCAAAAAAAAAATTAGTAAGAGGTAAATCATTGATTTCAACATTTAAAGAAAACAGGATATAAAACAAGCTTGAGCACGTATAAGATTAACTTTGTTTTGCAGTAATTGGCTGAATTCTATCCAGAGAGCCATGGCTTGCAAATACTAAGAGTAATAGGAGCCAAAAGAGGCTAACAAATTAGCAGAAGCCTCGATTACTTGAAGTGCTGAACACATTAAAGAGACAATTTTGGGAAGAAGCACAAATGTCAGGCTGCACAGGCTGCTTGTAGGTTACAGCAGTTTCACACAGGAACAGTAAATACTTCCTCGAATAGTCATTCAGTCCAAAGTGAAGGTGAAATTACTGCTTTCTTCTGTGTGCAAATCACTCAGGTGTCATTGAAAATGATAGCATTTTGCTGCTATCAATTTAGCGCTTGGTTTTACCGCTTTAAATGTGGCATAAGTATAGTACCATGGCTGCAGGTGCAAATTACTCAGATCAGAACTTTCCCAGACTGTTTCTCTTTCAGTGAAGCGTGTGTGTGTGTGTGTGTGTGTGTGTGTGTGTGTGTGTGTGTGTGTGTGTGTGTGTGTGTGTGTGTGTGTGTGTGTGTGTGTGTGTGTGTGTGTGTGTGTGCGCCTGCTTAGCAGGTGGCCAGCAGAGAGGCAGCAGCCGCCCTTATATTGAAGGTCTGTGCTCTGAGAAGCTGTGCCCTCTGAAGTGTCCTTGAGCAAAATCCCTACCAGGCCTGACCCGATCTTCTGCTCGGACCTCTCTTGCTGTTGGAGAACAAAGGAAGGAGGATCATTAAAGCATCACTTTGAATCAGTGTCTAATCTACAAGTTTGTGTAACTGATCCCGAGGCCACTGAGGACATGTTAGACACGATGACAGCTATCAGTCGAGGAATTATGTGTGGAGGCTGAAGGCGAAAGGTTTTCTGAAGGACAGTGACCAGAGGCACAGCAGCACTTGAGACGTGTTTCAGTGCTGCGCTTGAGACTCTGTCTAGACGATCACCCCCACCCCCATCCCCCCACCCGATGTCTGCTGGTACAAATTTAGCTTGTTTTGCTCTGTTTCCAGACATCTGGGTTGGCCAATAATAGACACTGTCCTTCTTTCTGAATCCACACCAGGGAGACGTGACTCCCGATCACAACCTCTAAACTGATCTTAATGTCCCAGTCTAGGCAGGAAAATAGGCCACAAAAGATGACTCCTCATACTCAAAATATTCATGTGGCTCATGGATAGAAAAAAAGGTTCTTTTGCCTGTTCAAGCTTTAGTAATTCTTGAGGAGGTGGTCGTGATGTTTCCTAAATTATTTTGTTGATAGAATCACACCTGAGAACACTGGAGCCACAGACGAGAGGATCAGGTGCTGAATTATAACTTAATGTTTGCAAGCTTTATTAGCTTTATTAGTTTTATAAGTTCTTCCACACCAAACTTGCTCAATGTCTTTATGGACCTGCTTTGTGCACTGGTGTTGGAACAGCAAGGGACCATCCCCAAACTTTTCCCACAAAGTTGGGAACATGAAAATTGTCCGAAATGTCTTGGTATGCTGAAGCATTAAGAGTTCCTTTCACTGGAACTGAGGGGCCGAGCCCAACTCCTGAAAAACAACCCCACACTATGACCCCCCCTCCACCAAACTTTACACTAGGCACAGTGCAGTCAGACAAGTACCGTTCTCCTGGAAACCACCAAACCCAGACTTCTCAGATTGGATTGCTAGACAGAGAACACGTCTTCACTGCTCTGGAGTCCAGTGGCGGTGTGCTTTACACCACTGCATCTGATGCTTTTCATTGTGCTTGGTGATGTAAGGTTTGGATGCAGCTGCTTGGCCATGGAAACCCATTCCATGAAGCTCTCTACACACTGTTCTTGAGCTAATCTGAAGGTCACATGACGTTTGGAGGTCTGTAGTGATTGACTCTGCAGAAAGTTGGTGACCTCTGCGCACAGTGAACCTCAGCATCCTCTGACCCTTCTCTGTAATTTTACGTGGCCTACCACTGTCTTTCCCAATCATTTACACTTTGTTATAATACCACTAACAGCTGACTGTGGAATATTTAGTAGTGAGGGAATTTCACACTAGTTGCACAGGTGGCATCCTATCACGGTACCCCGCTGGAATTCATCGAGCTCCTGAGAGCGACCCGTTCTTTCACAAATGTTTGTAGAAACAGTCTGAATGGTGCTTGGGTTTATACACCTGTGGCCATGGAAGTGATTGAAACACCTGAATTCAATGATTTGGATGGATGAGTGAATAATTTTGGCAATATAGTGTATGCAAATTCAAATCCGCATAACCACTCAAAACGTTCATGCACACACAACTCTCTCTCTCTCACACACACACAAACACTCATTTTAATAAAATATGAAATATGCAAATATGTATAAATATGTCTTTTTTTCCTCTTTTCAGTTGTTTTCCTTCTTGTTAACGTCAGTGCTTTTTCTGCACAATTACTTGAGCTTGTATGGCACAGACACACGTATTTAATTATTAGTAACTGACTAATAAATAACAAAATAAAATTTCACTCACCATATTTTAAAAAACAAACTTGTTGGATGGTTTGTAGCGCACCACAAACCATTTTATTTGTCAGATATTTGTATTCAAAAAGCTCCAGCAGCACAAACACAGTTGAGAGGTCCAGTCAGTGACTCAAAAGGCCCGACACACAGCTAATGGCTGCAGCTGCCTCTATCAGCATGCTTCTCAATAAAGGAAAGGTTATGCAAAAAATTCACCCACCACAGAGTTATTATGAAGTGGGAACAATCCACAGAGGCCAAAACTGTTTTATTGTACCAGGTAGTAAACAAGTACTTTTTAATGCTTTCAGCTCTTAAGATCCAGGTTACATTTTCATCACAAACTATTTAAGAAACTGGAAGATATACGCTTTCAAATGACGGCTCTTATATGCATTTCAGTGTTCTAGTTCTTCTGTTGTAAGACTGCCATTTGGGTGAGTGTGCCATATACTTAAAAATCTGCATAAAACTGCTCAGGGTTTGGGAAATTGTTGATGATGACTTAGACCTCATAGGGGTAAGAAATAAATTTAGATGCATCCAAATTGAGTCAGATTAAGATGGAATATATATTTGCTTCAAGCAAAGAAAAACAGCTTATAAGTTTTATCAAATTCTGCAACATCAGCGAGTGGGGAAAAAAAGGAGATGACAGTGTGTGTGTGTGTGTGTGTGTGTGTGTCTATGTGTGTGTGTGTGTGTGTGTCTGTGTGTGTGTGTGTGTGTTTATATAGTTGTCTTCTTTACCTGCCCCATTCCCATTGTCCTCCTCCCTTCCACTTCTCATCTTCACCAGTTCCCAGGTGAAATGATGATAGAAGTTGTCCCAACCCACCCAATTTTCACTCAGTGCTTTATGACCAGTAAAGGACACAGTATCATTTAATTAGCCGATAGAAAATTTCAAATGAATCATGCTAATCCAGCCTGACATGATCTACTTTCTCTATGTCTCGGAGCACCAACACAATTAAAACTGGAAAAAAAAAGAAATAAAGGATTACCACACGGACAGGAAGCAACACTCTTGAACTCCCCTGTGCTTCAGTGTGCAGGGGAGTTCATCTTCAATCCGTTTTAATACCCTCTGTGTGATACAACAGTGTGCATCGGGGCGGTGGGGGGGGGGGGGGGGGGGGGGGGCAGTTGCCCGAGTCCTTTGTCCTGATCGCACCCGTGCGCCTCACTACACTCCTGCAGCCTAAAATACATTCACACTGAGAACATCGGTCAGAATACTAAGGACACTGACTAAAAGTGCTTTCGGTTTAACCCCCTGAGCTCTAAAGCTGGTTTTACAGTACTGCATTTGTGTGCATACACAGACAAACACTGACAAAGAGCCTCCGCAGTGGGGTATCCCACACACGCATGCTTAAATGCAGTTCCCCAAAAACCCAACAGCAAGTAGCTCAATGTGGATGACATTGTGCGCAGGTCAAATGCTGAATTGGTGGAAAAGTGGGACAGAACAGGAGCGGGAGCCACAGCAGAGTTCACACAAACTGAAGTGTGACTGGATTCCACAAATGTTGCAAACAGTCTTTGGAGATTCTGGGCCTTGATGATGCAGCGGCAGCAATGGGAGCAGCCACTGGGAGATTATATTGGGACTATAAAGCAAAGCACAGCACAGCACAGAGCAAAGCACGTGGTCAGCTACACTGCTCAGTTACGCTGTGGCAGTGATTGATTGGTATTAGCACAAAGTTTGTTTTCATGCACTTTGCTGCTTCAGTTTTTGTCTAGATTGTTTTTTACATGTTTGTATGACATAGTGAAGAACAATCACAAAAGTTCCAAAAGCTTTTATTGGCAAATAAAAATTCTGCTTTCACAGTGGTGCCAAATGTGTGCCAAGAAAACCGTCTGCACGCCATTACAGTGGCCCCGAATTCCTACACATGACATTTGGATACATGGATTTATGTTGTTCATACCTAATACTTATCCTGTTATCTGCAGCATGGAAGTAGGAGGATGAATTCTGTGTACAAAGCTATACTCTCTGCTCAGTTTCAGTAAAATGCTGTAAAATGATAGAACCATACTTATCAGCGCAAATGGATAATGAGCTTTCTCCACACAAAGAAATGGTTTTCACAAACCAAGAAAAGAGCATACTTTTCAGTTACTGAAGACAAAACTGAAGGTGGAGAGACCCATAGGCAAGCAACAAGTGAAGGTAACAAAGACCTGGCAGAACATTGCTGCTGCCCACAATACAGCTCGTTAGCGTGTGGTTTGAGCTAGTATGATCCCTTTGTTTTTATTCAGTATGCTTTATAATAGGTATATTACAAAAATTTTCATTCTCTCCAGTTACATCTAAAACCCATGCAGACAGAAAGAGCACGGAAAAACATCACATTCTGATACCAAAACCACACTAATAGCACAAATAATAATGAAGTTACACCCGATTAACTATTCTGTTAGCATGCACTGTTTTACCATTACAGTCAGTGAAAACTGTGATCTTAAAGTGCATTACATGCAGAAAAGTTAACATTTTTTTTCTCTGACTTTAAATCAATATTTGAATGAAATTTTCAGCAAAGAGAGGCAGAAATATGGCAAACAGAAAATGTAAGAGCTGAGAAAACAGCTTTATAACAAACAGACTAGTTTCATTTTGTCTAAACTAACTGACTTTTTTTTTTTCATTGTTGATTGTGTTGGCCGGCCATGGACTGTTGCTTTGACATTGGACATTTTCCTTATGTTATTAAACTACTTTCTGATCAAGAAAACTTGATGAAACTAACAGTTTTAAGTTGAAATATAAAATAACACGTCCATATACTTTAAATTGATGTCCATATGTGCCATCAGTGTTTTGACACATGAACTTCGGCGAGGTTTTTGAAAATACACTCCTTCATTTGATCAGAAACCCAGTTTTTGGCAGATCGCTTCAGCGTATTATCCGAAGCTACAAACAGGTTAGCTCGGACTGTGTTGCTAGGCTATGATGCAGTGATTGTAACATACCTATTTATAATCTCTTGTGTGTATTTATGTCTATATAGCACATGCTTTTAGCATGGAGGTATGCTAGGGGCTAAAAGGTCTGTACCCAACCCATCAGCTCATGCTCATTTAACTTTCTCCTTCCTCTTTGGTTTAATGTGTTTTAGTTCTATTGAAGATGTGAGAAGCTACAGTAACAGGTCGGGTGATTTTGCTTTTGCAGTATTTGTCCTTTGGAAATGCTGCTGCCTTAGTACAGCAGAGGTGAGTTTCATCTTGTTTGTGGTGGTCACTGCACTGAAAAGATTATTTCTGGTCTTATGGTGCAATAATAAATGTTTGGAGGTATGAGCATGGATATGTAGCACTTTAACCCTGCAGCTATTTTCAATAGTGTGGAATATGACATCTGCTCTGGGGAGCAAAAACGCTGATGGGAAATATTTTCTTCAGCTTTCTTTTTTGTTACATCTTAGTGTTCTTATACACGAGGATGAAACTCACTGGATACTAAAATGAAATTTGTGTGGAAATTAAAATGATGTTAGAGAGCACTGATAAAAAAGGAAAGAAACTAAATCTAACCTGAAACATGGGAAGATGTAAAGATTCACAGACAAACAGAAAGGAGGAAATGAGGAAGAGGCCAACTACACAAAAATAGAAATGAAACAGGAAAAAAGGGAACGCTGGGATGGGATCTGTAGATCAAGACTAACCTTGTTAGATCAACTGCCCTTGTTTCCTGTCTACTCTTTCCACCATCATAAATAATGAAAAGCACCCCAAATAATTGGGCAATGACTCCTTGACCTTCCTTCTTCTGGCACCTTTGGGCTTGTCCCACCATTTAAGAACCACTGATCTAAAGTAATTCCAATCTTAGCATAAATCTGGCTGGATCTCAAAATCCGTTTGGATCTTGAAAAGAACAGCTTCCTTCAGCAGAGCCGACTGTAAGGAGTTTTTTAATTAGTGGACACAAATTAATGTTAACGAACATGTAGCATAAATTAAACTGTAATTGGGTTTCATACAGCTCAAAACAAGTTTCTTAAAAGTTTTTATCGCTATTTTTTAAGATAGAATGAAATTTAGGACCAACTGAAGAAAAAAATTACATGAATTACACAGGGCCAGCTCACATGTTTGGTTTGGTTTTTGTTGTTCATTTAAGGCTCTAGTCACACATTACAAACATGTTCTTACAGTCTCTGCAGTGAGCAAGTCTGATGGTCACTGGTGTTCACAAAATGCTCATCAGCCCAGTGAAACAAATGAATCCAGCTACACACGCAGACAAATCTGCCCCTTCGAAAAGTTAATTTATCCAGAATTATAAAAGAAAATAATCTGGACACAGTAAAAAATAGTGTCATCATAAAAAACAACTGTAAAATAAGCGTTTTTAACAATAATGGAAGGGTGTAATTTGCTAATTAGTGTTGATTGAACTGCCTTTCCTCCTTAAGGACCTTGTAAATCTTGATCCTTATTAGACTCTGTGTGTGTGTGTGTGTGTGTGTGTGTGTGTGTGTGTGTGTGTGTGTGTGTGTGTGTGTGTGTGTGTGTGTGTGTCTGTGCGCGCGTGTGTGTGTGCGTGTGTGTGTGTGAATGTGTGCGTGTGAGTGTGTGCATGTGTGTGCTCACCTGCATCCCAACATCTGTGTGGAGAGGGCACATTTGAATAATGCAGCCCCTGCACTACTATCATTTGCACTGAAGCAGCATCTCAAATTAGCCGTGACTCCACCGGCTACGATGCTAGCTGTTAATTGCTTCACTGAGGGACTACGTGATAATGAAAGGAAAGAAGAGGGAGAAGAAAAAAAAGAGCTCTACTTTCATGCCAGCCAGTACTTCATTTGCTTGTGTCTGTGTGTACACTTTTGTGATATGCATGCTACTGCATTGAGTCCTGTCACATGGAAACAAAGCCTTGCTTCACTATATTCCTCCTATTAATTCCAGCTGGAGATCATCACATCACATCCTTCAGCCATGACGGAGCCTAACGAGTCATCTCATTATCACGTTACGTTTCCATCCAATTACTGCTTCTAGAAAGGGACTCAGGTGTCATATCTGATGTGCTAAAACACATTAATCCCTTGGTAAAAGCAACTCGACAGCTACCGAAGAGGTGCAAAGTTAAATGCATGGTGGTCTGCTGTGACCTCAGCTGCTTAAAAAAAAAAATGCTGATGAGTCAGTATTATATATATATATATATATATATATATATATATATACACACTATAAGCACTAGTTCCTACCACTGACTGTATATAAAAGATGGTCACAGCTTCTGGGTCTTATAAGGGAAGCTAGTGCAGAAGGGCCTTGAATCTGAATTCTTTCTAATGACCAACAGGGGACGAGTCTTGTGGTTTCTGGCTGCAGCTTTATTGAGGTCTACAGGAAAGCTAACTTGTCTCTTGTCTTTCCTGATGTGTTTATGGCCTTAGTCTATAGTTTCAGGTAGTCAGTAGCTTTCCTGATATTAGCAAAAGCTGCTGTTAGTAGGTTGTTAATGTTTTGTTTGAGTAAACCTAGTGGTCTAGCAAATGCTAACTCAGTAAGTTTTCTTTTTTTTTAAACATATTTTTATTGTGCTTTTTCCTTTTATACAAACATAACAACACATTACAACAAAACAAACAAAAACTAATCTAACATCCTAACAACCAAAACTCACAACAACCCCAAGAGGAGAAAAAAAAAACCCTCGCTTTTATTGACCATCATATTCCCAGCCATCAATTACGATATTAGTATCTCCAAGGAAAGTTTTCTTTTTTAAATTGAAGCTACGGCCTTACTAAGAACCAGAGAGATGAGTAGAGCAAGAGAAGCGGATATCTTTTTAAGATAGCATCTAGTGGCTGTCAGTGGTATTGCATTTCAAGGTACCCTACAATACACTTCATTGCCCCAAGGGTGGTGGTGTAGACATTATTTAACCCTATAACGCTGAATGTGTTGTTTGTTACACAGCATACTTCAAAAGTGCGCCATTTGCAGACCTCTGCCAACAATTACCGTAATAACCCCATGTTGGTTGTGAAGCGCAATTTCTCAGCTTTCAGAAACTGTTTACATTTTTCCGATAGGATAAATGGTCATGTAATTAGAGTAATTCAAAGTTCCTTTGATCAGCCACCTCAGCGGTGATACACTCTGTCTTAACCAGCTGTTCACAGCTAGTAGGGCCAGGGTGCTTCAACGGCGATCGCCCAGCGTTATAGGGTTAAGTAGCAGATATACAAGTTATGCATTTCAACAACTAGACAAACTCAGCTTCTTTGTGCACACTAAAACTAGCATCTCTATTATCAATGACAGGTGTTTTACTGGTAAAAGAGGAACAATCACCCAACCACGTCCTCTGAAGTTTCTATATTTGACTATTGCTCTGTTTCATAAAGACTTTGGTATCTAACAGAGCTGTACAGTCTCAGGGAGTGAAACCTGATTACTATACTCTTTGCTTTGTTCAGGCTTCTGTAACAAGACATCCAGAATGGTCCACTCTCCATCTATGCACCCTACTAAGCAGAAAGTGGGGGGACTGCCAACACCAGGCTGTGCAACTCCCACTCCTTGCCTGTCCTTCCTGAGGACAGGAGAAGGGAAGCTGTGCCAGCAAAGGCAAATATTAACTAAACAGTAATAAAGTAAAGCAAAAAATGAACCCAGGACTTCACTGGCGCAATCTGTCCTGCTCACAAAAATCTGCTCTAAGTGTTAAGGGTGGTGACAGGCCAGCAGGGGGTCAGCATTTTTTAATGGCTAAATCAATAGTAATGAGGGAGAGGAGCATGTGGGCCTTATTTAAAGAGCCACAGTTACAGTGGAGGTATATGAAGGGCATTCGTTCTTTATGGGACTTTCCCGTTCCTCCTCAGCTGCCCCCCCCCATCCTTTATCCAGGTGACTTATCTATTCCAGCCTATCCTAAGAGAAAAAATAAGCTTGAAGTCACATCCTTTGCTTCTTCACCTCCTTTACGCATCTGTCCGTTTCATTCACCTTAACTTTTACATCAGTCTACCTACAATGACCCTCACTCTGTCTGGTAGAAACCAGCCGTCTGGGTACCCAAACTCTGTCCCCGGGATGAGTGACATGTGGCCATCACGGCAGCCAAACTCACATCATATGTGAGGGGAAAAGAGAGCATGAGAACTTGTTAGTGTGTCATACTGAAGTCTTGATTTGTTTTTATTATTCAAAAGTCAGTTGTTCTTCATAATGCCACATATAGGAAAGAATTAGAAACTAAGAATTTCAAGAACTTCCAGTTGCCTCCGAATACAAATGCCTGGTGTAAAAATGGTTTTGATTTCTGTGGATGGTTTCCCTTTTCATTTCATCTGTACAGTGGGTGAGTTTCAGTCATGCTTTTGGAAACTGGTAAGTTTTAAGACAGGTGTGCCAACACAGAGAGCGGTGCCTTTGCCAAAGATTTTGTTCACGACTCTTCAGTTTATGGATGCAGGTTGCTAAGGGTAACTGATAACTAAGAACTGTACTCTCTGTAAGATATCATCTCAGGTGACCCAACCCAAACCACAAACCTAACTATAACCGTAGGTAATGTACTTTTTATTGTGAAATTGTTCTTGGAAAACAGTGGACAAAGATAATAATCATTCTAACTGACACATCAAAAGTGATTCCCTTTTTTTTTAATTTTAAGTCTGTTTTGTCCAAAATACAGGATTCCAGATAATTAAATGATGACTTAGATCTGTGAGGGTACATGTAAATATTCAGCGGGTCATTGGCAACCAATCTTGGGGTACGGTTAGGGGTTAGGGTTTGGTCCATTTCCAGCCTTTTTATAGAATTTTAGCATGTCCAAAGGAAGCATCCATTTAGAGTTGTGTTTCTCATCATTTTTCAAATCTAAGATTGATATTCACTTTCTCTTAGTACTGATGTGGTCTGTTTGTGCTCTTCAGCAGCTGAATCTCACCTGGTGTCACTGTTTGTTTCTGGATGCTGTCGGGTGTCGGCACAGAGCTTGTACTTTTGTGGAGGTTTTCCAGCTGCCTGTTATACTGGCATGGATGAGCGGAGCGAGAGGGAATATGCATTGAGTTTTTGACTTGTCATGCCAGGTGAGATAAATTTCATCAACAACAGGCCAGTTTCATTACGTGGCCCAGTAAACAAGCCAGTGAGCCAGCAGGCACAACAGAAGGACACTGGAAGTGCAGGTGTTTTTATCAGGGACACCTATGAGTTTTCCTGCTATAAAAACTAAATGTCAGAACTATAAAAGACAGAACTATAAAACTTACTTCAAAGGCACAAAAAGGGGCGACTACAGAGGTTATAATTATCTCTACAAGTTTCACCTTTCACAAAAGCCGCCTTGCGGTCCACCGTTAATACGTAGTAAGTGTTTGTGCAAAAACAAATGAGAATTATACTGCATAAGGTTGTGTATTAGGCAAGGCTACCATTAACCCTTTACAAGATACTCACTGAAGTACTTGGAAACTAAAACCTTCAACTCTAGAGTTTTACTGGAGGGTAATACAAAAAAGGAGGTTTACCTTCAGCTGTGATGTTCCCTTATTATGATACTCTAATCAGAGCGCATAGTATATGAACTCACTATCACCTCTTGGAGTACAAAGTGGTATATGACAGGGTGATATAAGATCCCAGTAGATATCTCTGCAACACAATATGTAGATGTCACTGATATAAAGTTATAGCTGGTATTTAACTTTAAAGTCAGATGCCCCTCACAGTACCCTGTGTCCCTGATCCAACACACCTGAATCAAATGGCTGAATTGTCCCCTCAGTATGCAGTCAAGTTCTCCAGAGTCCTGCTATTGACTTCTATATTGGACTCAGGTGTGTTGAAGCAGAGACACATCTAAAACCTGCAGGACACCGGCCCTCCAGGCCTGGAGTTGAAGAGCCCTGTTCTAGAAGATGTTGACTTCTAAAGCCTAAGGTTGCTGTCAAACTGACAGATGTTAAGAGGTTAACACTGCAGCCGTTTTTGGCTAATTAAAAGAACAAACCTTGTTTTATCCTCCTCATATGGGAAACTGAATAGTCAGGGGGGGTGAGATTGAGAGAGAGATTTTCCTCTAATGGCATGTACTTTTAAGATACTCTTTTACACCTCCTTTGCCTGCCTCTGAGAATGTGCTTCTGAAACAACCAATTTGGCTTGGTTCAGTGCACACAGTAATAGCTGCATTCTCCATCGACGGCAATGTGCTTTGATTGCGCTGTCAACTCATCGCAATTCCTTTTCATAAAACAAATGGCAATTTAAGGCGCCGGCTCTCTTCTGTGAGACTGTCTTTAAGGTCTTTCTTTTCTTGTCCTGTCTTACTTTCTCATCCACTTGCTTCGTGCTCTGTGTGATTTAATGAGACTCATTTTTACAAGCAAACAAAACCAGCGCTTTGCACTTGTGCTGATATTGCTGTCGCATCAGCATCTATTCTCGGAGGTTTCAGACTCTCTAAATAGGCACTTCTATGCTTTGACAACACTATGAAGGTTCAGATTTCTCAGAAAGTATTTGATGCAAAATAGTGGCTTGTGAAATTAACCGTATATCGCAAAGACAGAATTTGTCTAAAAGGCTCTGTTGACATCATCTTCCTTGTCTGTGATCCCTGCTGCCTCTCCTGCTGGTGGCATACATAAGCCTTTCTGCCCTGTGGTGAAGGCTTTAAAAACATGCTGCTTTCAGATGAAAGCACCTGCTGTCTGCGAGGTCTGTCGTCCATGTTGATGGGATGGATTTGGGTAATGGTCCAGCAATAGACTGAGAGACAGAGGACAGGGAACAGGACCCAGGACTCCCACGGACAGACTTTTGAATGGGAGGAGGAGGTGTTCCCCTCCACGTCATTTCACTGATGGCTGCTGAGAAACAATCAGTGCTGTAATGCAGAAAAATGCTTTGCTATTGATACAACAAAAAAAAAGGCTTTAGCAGTTTGCTGGTCTGGAGGAGTCAGATGTGTGTTAACACAATGCTGCTCATCAGTCTGGGAATGGTTAAGCGTTAATTATACTTTCCATGTCCGCAAGTCTGCTAGGGTCCATTTGGGTCCAAGTGACATCAGCAGGTTTTTTTTTGTGACTCTGCAGGCTCATACGTGGAAAATTTACATTGTAGGGCACCAACTATGCATGCACCCCAGATGGTGGACTTGAAGCATACGTCAAACAGTCGCCTCAAAGTATAACAGGAATAAACTTGGCCGTGGTGTCTCCAGCTACCCAGGTCCACAACAGCAATCAAAGCTTTATAAAGACATTGCCAAAAAAGTTGCGTGTAGTCTATAATGTGAAAGCTTACTCACAAATGGAAAACCCTCAACACAGCTGACAATCTTCCCAAGAGTGGACATCTCAGAACATTCCCCATGCAATTGCAAAAATCCCAAGAGCTACATCTCAAACTGTACACGGCCTCAGTTAGCATGTTAAATGTTAAAGATCATGACAGTACAGTCAGAAAAACACTGAACAAGTATTCAATAAAATTCACTTTTATTTAGATAGCGCCAATTCACAACCTGTGTCAAGGTGCGTTATATTATAAAGACCCTACAATATTAGAAATAACTCCAATCACAAGGCCTTCTATGACAAGCTCTTGGTGACAGTGGGAAGGAAAAACTCCCTTCTAACAGGAAGAAACCTCAAGTGGGAACCACAAGTAAGTCTGCAGTCTTGAAGTGCTGTGTTAGGTACTATGAGGTCTGATTATTCAAGTTTTTTGTATGTGCGGAGAAAGATTTTAAATTAAATTCTGAATTTAACAGGGAGTCAGTAATATATGCTATCTCAAGTATGAATTGTTTGGGTTGCCAGGAGAAAGACTTTTCTTTTCTAAAAAAGAAAAAAACAACATTACAGCAGAGTTTAGGTTTGCATAGTGAATCTGAACAAACTTCAAGACTTCTGGAACAAAGTTTTTTCAACACACATGACGGAGATGTGGAGATGTTATTGCACAGCACCACGTTTGGCTAAAACCAGCATATCAACATTAACACCTCATGATTTGGGGTTGTTTTGTAACCACAGGACGTGGGCGCCCTGGCATTGAGTTGGCCACGAACTCTTCTGTATACCAAAGTATACAGAGGAGGCCCAAAGTCCAGACCTCAGTCTGACTGAAATGCTGTGGCAGGACTTCAGAAGGGTTGTGTATAACTGAATGCCTGCAAGCCTCAACAAACTGCAGTGTTGCAAAGAAGAGTGAAGCAAAATTCCTCCACAATGATGTGAGAGACTGATAAAGTACACAGAAAACAGTAACTTCAGGTTAAAGTGGTTCTTCACATACTACTTCTGTGTGTTGGTTTATTTTTATTAAATAAATAATTACACAGTCTGAGGTTATATTTCAGAACATGTTTTGGACCAGATGATTTTTTTTTTTATTATTATGTCCCAGTAATTAAAAACATTAGAACTGAAAGACTTTTTGTACCATTGCTGTTGGACTACAAAGTAGGATTTGAGGCTTGTTGACTTTAAGTATAACCCAGGGTTTAAGTGTTACAAAGTCAGTTCACTTCTTATCGGGGTGCAACACAATGTGCTGCAGACCAAACCCGCTCTGGAGATGGTTACGTTCAACATGTCAGTATGTAAAGAAAACAACTACAACTCAATCAGTTCTCTGCAAAATAGTGTCACCATTTATAGAAGATCCCCTAGACCTCAATGCACAGGCAGTAAAAGGGTTTATAGAGCATCACTAAGAAATATGGATTCCAGGAGCAACTTTATCTTGTGCCTTTTTCCTGAAACTATTATATTGGTCTATATGTATCATCAAGCCACACCTACCTCGTCCATGCCCATTTTCCCCTCTCCAACCCATGGCTCCCCACAGAGTGGAAATACTAACAGATAAATACACACATAAAATAAGGAGAATTAACATACATAAAAATGTCAGCGGTCAACTAACCTTACAAATCTCCTACATATAGCATCATTACGCTATGCCATCTACTTATTGACCTATAACTTATTGGTTTGATTTTTATCTTTTTAAAGACTGGTACTTTACCTGCTGTAATGCCACAAGGGTGTCTGTAAGTGCGACTGAAACTGTCTTACACAGAGAAGAACAGGCTACTTACATTTAGGCATCCCATTAATTCAGCTGTAATCATAGTCAGATTCTAGTGTGTCAGTGAAGGGCTTTTGATTTAGGCTGTACGACACTTCTCCAGTCTTACTGACCACACCGAAGCACTTCATGAAACACTTTTCTTACGGCAAACACTCACACTGCTTCATTTATCTACTGATGATTCTAATATTACAGGTTTTTCTTCATTTGTAAAATATGTCAAACTGCTACCAGCAGAGCAGTCTGTAATTGTGATTGGTCAGTTACAAAAACACTGGACAGTAAACTGGCTGCCTGAGGGAAACTGTTGCTATGCTACCATACAAAGTAAACCGTGAGTGAGCAGTTTGATTTAAAGTGAGTAAACCTAACATTGTCTCGCATGCGATGCTCTTGGGTGTTGGAATGTATCAGTGCTGGGATGTTTTCCTGACAGCTGCACATTCATTCATCACATTCAGGCGTTTCTCCTTCTCTCTCTGTTCTCTGTGTTCAGACTCAGAGACAAAAAAACAGCTTTTTTCCACCCTGAAAACTGATCAGGAATCAGGCCAGACAAATAATTAAATAAACAGTGGAACTGATGTCAGTAAAGTTTTAGTACCACACTATACAACTATTCAAATGACTTGCTTTTAGCACATCTAGAAATTCCAACAAAACTGTGCAGAAGATGAAATTTCTTTCTTCATGGATTCAGGAAAATTCATGTGGATGTAAAATTAACTTGAAGCTGTGTTCATGATTGTTCTCTGCATCTAAACATGTGTAACACATAACAGGAGCCAGAATAGAATAAATCTGAAACCTTCATCTAACCTCTGACCTGCCAGAGCTGCAACTGCACACAGAACAAGATTTACCTTCACATAGCTGACCCATTCCTGTGGGTGTAACAAAGTTACTGCTGTTCTGCCATGTGTACAAATGCACATGTCACACAAGCTTGCTTTTTCTTTTTTTTTTTTTTTTAAACTGATGGTATCCATTAAACTTAAAGGGAAAGAAATCTGACACACAGGCACCTGTGGGAGGCAGACAGGACAGCAGGTCTGTTAAGGTTTCTACAAATTCCATTTGGTGACACTAGAAGACGTTATTGTTGGTGCTCTCTGCAGTTTTCACTGCGAAGCCATTACTGTGCAGCAATGTGATTTAAAAATGTGAAATACCGAAAAGCTTACTCCCACTAAAATACATATATCTGTGGCAGGGATGCATTTTGTATTGCATTAAGTGTATTTCTACTCAGTTACGTTGAAATAGTATTAATGAGGACTAGAAGTATGTGGGGCAAATACTGGCAACATATAGGATGGACCCAAAGCTGCACTCAAAGTCCCATCAGCAGTTACATCTCCCCCATCGTTCTAAATAAATCAACACTACTAGCTAATATATACTGTATCAGGCATGTCAGACACAAATAAATGAAGACGTCACACTCATGCGATGTGAGGTACCACAAATCTCTGTAAATCACACTTGTGTGACTCATTGTTAACATTCTCCTCCCCCTGCAAATACACATGCAGTAAGCCACAAAAATAGGTAGTAGTACGACCCAATAATAGTTTTTATTAACTCCAGAAGAGAGCTTTTTTTGGTGGTACAAGTCCCCAGAGTGAGGGCTTGAAGTTTGTCAATTAAAGAATTAAGTGACTACCTTTTGCCAAATGATGTGATTTATTGTCACGATGTAACAGCCAAAAGTAAAAGCTGAAGCTATGGTTGATGCATGTGTGCCTTTTGGTATATGCTATTTTATGTGCACATCCACCTGCACGTGCATGTTTGGGCCCACCTTCCCGTGTACGCAGCATTAGTTTGGGTCACCAGCTGAGTTTTTGCTTTGTCCAAAAAGCCTTTTTCCCTCCACTGAACTGTGAAGTGCAGCAATTTACTTTTACTGAGGCCTGATGGCTCATGAATGAGTGCGAAGATATCGGCTGAGCTATGATACATGGGCTTTCCTGCACTCACCTTGGGGTCTCCTATTCTCCTCTGTGTGGTTACAGGAGTTCCCATGTTATCACCACAGGAAATGGAAAATGCTTTGTCACAGCATGGCAGAGAAGAGTGCAGACTAAAGAAGCTATTTTCCGGCCACCAAAATCAAAATCGTTTCCGTGTGAGCGTGCTCCGCTGTACTGCGTGCTTTCAGCGTCCTTGGGTTTTGTGGAAGTGTCGCTTCTGGGTTGTTTGCCACCTTTTCTTATTGTGCGTGTTTTTCTCTGGAGTTTCGTTTTCCATGCGTTTTTGTTCCGCTGCCCTGATTTTAGAGCGAGAGGGCTTTTGGGAGCAAGGCTGCAGAAGCAAAAATCAATAGCTGTGTGAGCAACATCATTTTACTAGTAACAAGTGCATTCATCAAGGAAGGAGCGGCACTGCTCTGTGAGTGAAT
Organism: Archocentrus centrarchus; assembly: GCF_007364275.1. NCBI lineage: Eukaryota > Metazoa > Chordata > Actinopteri > Cichliformes > Cichlidae > Archocentrus > Archocentrus centrarchus. Next base: position 27,313,975 of record NC_044369.1, on the reverse strand, counting down.
CTCCCAGTATATTTCTCTTCAAAGCTGCAAATGTGCTCTGTTATAAATATGGCTCATGAAAAACCCAGAAGAGAAGAAGCTGAAGTCTCGGTTGCTACCTTTATGGAGCCCTCAGGAATCACACTTACCTTTCAGCGGGGAGAGATGTGCTTAGAACCAGCATATGTTCCCTCGTTTTGTGAGGACAGAATTTAATAATTGCTCTGGGGATATAAGTAGCCATAAATGTGGGAGCAGGCCTAATCTATAACACAGACCAAGCTTATTTTAGAAAGTAGAGCTTAGCAGCTGAAGCCTAATAAAAAAAAAAAAAAACCACAGTGTATAACATTAAATCCCTTATCACCTGTTACTATTTAATTTCCAGTTTTCTTTGCAAAGAATGGTCAAAATCTGAGATATTTGGTGCTGCATTAACTTCATGTGGGACTGTAAGTAATGATTATTGTTTTGGAGCTCCTGAGGTGGAGGCTGTCAGTCTCCCACGTTTCCAGCACAAAGCAGAAATACAGAAACATTCGTGCAGGTGTTCAAAGAATATTTTACTACCTAGCGGGCAATGCAGTAAGTGATGATCGTGTTGACTGTAATACTGGATGTGAGACATAAAAATTGGCCTTCAGTATACCACCATACCTGTTAAGAGACACTGTTTGTCTATGTCCAAGGTCTCAGAAAAGCTCAGTAATATACAGTATGAAAGGTGTAGTTTCAGGACCACAGTGCTGTAACAGTGTCTCTGGGACCTCATCATTGCTGAGAGTTACATGTTTAAGCAAGTTTGTGTAATTAGCATCAATAGATACAATGAGATCAAATAAAGCAAGACACAAGGACAGCTGTGGACTATGTATTCAAGATATGAGATTATGGTATATGTGTCCTATACAGTAACAAGCAACAATACATTAGAAGTTCATCAAGGACAATACTCCCTTTGCGCGCGCCCCCCCCCCACACACACACAGTGTACACCCATTAACACAAAAGGCAAACAGCACCAACTGTGAAAGGGACAAAATGCCTTCATGTGTTGTGCAGTGGAGCCCACAGCACTCCGTAGCCCTAAATAATCATTCACACTAAAGACAGCAAAATTTAAGATGAGGTCCGTAGGTTTTTGGAGAAAATAAAGTTTTTCACTCGGCCTCTGTGCACCACCACAATGGATTTTAAACCAAACAATCGATATGTGACTGAAGTGCAGACTTTCAGCTTTAATTCAAAGGGTTTAACTAAAGTATTGCGTTAAAAGTTTAGGAACTACAGCCATTTTTATTCACTATACTGCCAAAAGTATTCATCAGTGAATTCAGGTGTTCACTTCCATGGCCACAGGTGTATAAACCAAGCACCTAGGCATGCAGACTACTTCTACAAACATTGTGAAATAAGGGGTCGCTCTCAGGAGCTCAGTGCACTCCAGCGTGGTATCGTGATAGGACGCCACCTGTGCAACGAGTCAAGTCCTGAAATTTCCTCACTACTAAATATTCCACTGTCAGCTGTTAGTGGGATTATAACAAATTGGTAAGCCACATAAAATCACTGCAGAGTCAGTCACTACAGACCTCCAAGCTTCATGTGGCCTTCAGATTAGCTCCAGAACAGTGTGTAGAGAGCTTCATGGAATGGGTTTCCATGGCTGAGCAGCTGCATCCAAACCTTACATCACTAAGCTCAATGCAAAGTGTTGGATGCAGTGGTGTAAAACACGCTGCCACTGGACTCCAGAGCAGTGGAGACGTGTTCTCTGGAGTGATGAATCACGTTTCTCCATCTGACAATTTGATAGATGGGTCTGTGTTTGGTGGTTGCCAGGACAACAGTACTTTTCTGACTACATTGTGCCAAGTGTAAAGTTTGGTGGTGGTGGTGGTGGGGGGGGGGGGGGGGGGGGGGGATTATGGTGTGGGGTTGTTTTTCAGGAGTTGGGCTCCTCCCCTTTCTGGAGCTTGAAAAAGGCGACTGGACTTCTTTTTGTTTCTTGAAGACGTTTCACCTCTCATCCGAAAGGCTTCTTCAGTTCTCAACCAAATGGTGGAGAGACCCAGGTATTTAAACCCCTGTGGGCGTAGTCCCCTGGAGGTGGTTATGACCCTCTATTGATCATGTGCGTGAACACATGTGCCCAGGTGTGAAGGGGGCGTGGGTCATATTTAATCAGTGGTTTCAGTTGAAACCAATTTAGGACTCCGCTCCATTGTTTCCTGTGGCCTATTGAGGTCACTGGAACAAAGGTGTGAATGGGGGTTGAGACGTCTGGGAAGGGAGCTCAGGACAGCACTGTAAGCGGGGGAAAGTTGGTGACGTAATCCACCTCCTCTGTTCAATGATGGTTGTTCACAGTGGACATAGATGGCTTCTTTCACTCCTCTTTCAAACCATCTGTTTTCCCTGTCCAAAATGTGAACATTGGCATCCTCAAAAGAGTGCCCTTTTTCCTTCAGATGCAGATGTACTGCTGAATCTTGTCCTGTCGATGTGGCTCTTCTATGTTGTGCCATTCGTTTGTGAAGAGGCTGTTTGGTTTCACCAATGTAGAGGTCCGAGCACTCTTCACTGCACTGAACAGCATACACTACATCGCTGATCTTGTGTTTGGCGGGTTTGTCCTTGGGATGAACCAGTTTTTGTCTTAGGGTGTGACTTGGTTTGAAGTATACTGAGATGTCATGCTTGGAGAAAATTCTTCTGAGTTTCTCTGACAAGCCCGACACATATGGGATGACAATGTTGTTCCTCTTGTCCTTCCTATTCTCTGTAGTTTGTGTTTGGCCTTCATTCCTGTGCATCTTAGCTGATTTGATGAAGGCCCAGTTGGGGTAACCGCATGTTTTGAGGGCTTTCTTAATGTGTGTGTGTTCCTTATGCTTCCCTTCTGCCTTAGAGGGAACACTTTCCGCACGGTGTTGTAGGGTCCTGATCACCCCAAGTTTGTGTTCCAGAGGGTGGTGGGAGTCAAAGAGGAGATACTGGTCTGTGTGTGTGGGCTTCCGGTAAACTTCAATGTTGAGGCTTCCATCTTCCTCGATAAGCACCGCACAGTCCAGGAATGGTAACTTGTTATCTCTGGTGTCCTCCCTGGTAAAACGTATGTATTTATCCACTGAGTTGATGTGACGAGTGAAGGCTTCTACTTCATGGGTTTTGATTTTGACCCAGGTGTCATCTACATATCTGTACCAGTGGCTAGGTGCCATCCCTTTGAAAGAACCAAGAGCTTTACTTTCCACTTCCTCCATGTAAAGGTTGGCTACAATGGGAGACACTGGGGAGCCCATGGCACATCCATGCTTCTGTCTGTAGAATCCATCATTGTATTTAAAATATGTTGTGGTAAGGCAGAGATCTAAAAGTGCACAAATCTGATCTGGGGTGAGGCTGGTTCTGTTCAGTAAGGAATCGTCTTCCTGTAGTCGTCTTCTGACGGTCTCCACTGCCTCAGTTGTGGGTATGCAAGTGAAAAGTGAAACCACATCAAAGGACACCATGGTTTCATCTGGATCCAGTACAAGATTCTGGACCTTGTTAGTAAAATCTGTAGAGTTTTCAATGTGGTGGGGTGTGATGCCAACAAGCGGTGATAAGATGGTGGCGAGGTGTTTGGAAATGTTGTAGGTGACCGAGTTTATACTGCTGATAATGGGTCGAAGTGGGACTCCTTCTTTGTGGATCTTTGGGAGTCCATAAATGCATGGAGTGGCTTCTCCAGGGTACAGGCGGTAGTAAGTGGGGCGGTCAATGGCTTTTTCCTTTTCAAGTTGTTGCAGGCAGCAAACAACTTTTTTCTTGTAGTTGCTTGTGGGATCACGTCTCAAGACCTCATAAGTATTGTTGTCACTGAGGAGTGTAGTAATTTTGTTGTGGTAATCCGATGAATTCAGCACAACCGTGCACCTCCCCTTGTCGGCTGGCAGTATGGTGATGTTTTGATCCTTGCTTAGGGCTGTGATGGCCTTCTTCTCCTGAATTGTGAGGTTGGATGGAGGAAGTCTTGCACTGGAGAGAGTGGCTGAAACTTTCATCCTGATCTGTTCTGCTACAGGATGAGAAAGTTTGTTATTTAAATAACAAACTTTCTCATCCTGTAGCAGAACAGATCAGGATGAAAGTTTCAGCCACTCTCTCCAGTGCAAGACTTCCTCCATCCAACCTCACCATTCAGGAGAAGAAGGCCATCACAGCCCTAAGCAAGGATCAAAACATCACCATACTGCCAGCCGACAAGGGGAGGTGCACGGTTGTGCTGAATTCATCGGATTACCACAACAAAATTACTACACTCCTCAGTGACAACAATACTTATGAGGTCTTGAGACGTGATCCCACAAGCAACTACAAGAAAAAAGTTGTTTGCTGCCTGCAACAACTTGAAAAGGAAAAAGCCATTGACCGCCCCACTTACTACCGCCTGTACCCTGGAGAAGCCACTCCATGCATTTATGGACTCCCAAAGATCCACAAAGAAGGAGTCCCACTTCGACCCATTATCAGCAGTATAAACTCGGTCACCTACAACATTTCCAAACACCTCGCCACCATCTTATCACCGCTTGTTGGCATCACACCCCACCACATTGAAAACTCTACAGATTTTACTAACAAGGTCCAGAATCTTGTACTGGATCCAGATGAAACCATGGTGTCCTTTGATGTGGTTTCACTTTTCACTTGCATACCCACAACTGAGGCAGTGGAGACCGTCAGAAGACGACTACAGGAAGACGATTCCTTACTGAACAGAACCAGCCTCACCCCAGATCAGATTTGTGCACTTTTAGATCTCTGCCTTACCACAACATATTTTAAATACAATGATGGATTCTACAGACAGAAGCATGGATGTGCCATGGGCTCCCCAGTGTCTCCCATTGTAGCCAACCTTTACATGGAGGAAGTGGAAAGTAAAGCTCTTGGTTCTTTCAAAGGGATGGCACCTAGCCACTGGTACAGATATGTAGATGACACCTGGGTCAAAATCAAAACCCATGAAGTAGAAGCCTTCACTCGTCACATCAACTCAGTGGATAAATACATACGTTTTACCAGGGAGGACACCAGAGATAACAAGTTACCATTCCTGGACTGTGCGGTGCTTATCGAGGAAGATGGAAGCCTCAACATTGAAGTTTACCGGAAGCCCACACACACAGACCAGTATCTCCTCTTTGACTCCCACCACCCTCTGGAACACAAACTTGGGGTGATCAGGACCCTACAACACCGTGCGGAAAGTGTTCCCTCTAAGGCAGAAGGGAAGCATAAGGAACACACACACATTAAGAAAGCCCTCAAAACATGCGGTTACCCCAACTGGGCCTTCATCAAATCAGCTAAGATGCACAGGAATGAAGGCCAAACACAAACTACAGAGAATAGGAAGGACAAGAGGAACAACATTGTCATCCCATATGTGTCGGGCTTGTCAGAGAAACTCAGAAGAATTTTCTCCAAGCATGACATCTCAGTATACTTCAAACCAAGTCACACCCTAAGACAAAAACTGGTTCATCCCAAGGACAAACCCGCCAAACACAAGATCAGCGATGTAGTGTATGCTGTTCAGTGCAGTGAAGAGTGCTCGGACCTCTACATTGGTGAAACCAAACAGCCTCTTCACAAACGAATGGCACAACATAGAAGAGCCACATCGACAGGACAAGATTCAGCAGTACATCTGCATCTGAAGGAAAAAGGGCACTCTTTTGAGGATGCCAATGTTCACATTTTGGACAGGGAAAACAGATGGTTTGAAAGAGGAGTGAAAGAAGCCATCTATGTCCACTGTGAACAACCATCATTGAACAGAGGAGGTGGATTACGTCACCAACTTTCCCCCGCTTACAGTGCTGTCCTGAGCTCCCTTCCCAGACGTCTCAACCCCCATTCACACCTTTGTTCCAGTGACCTCAATAGGCCACAGGAAACAATGGAGCGGAGTCCTAAATTGGTTTCAACTGAAACCACTGATTAAATATGACCCACGCCCCCTTCACACCTGGGCACATGTGTTCACGCACATGATCAATAGAGGGTCATAACCACCTCCAGGGGACTACGCCCACAGGGGTTTAAATACCTGGGTCTCTCCACCATTTGGTTGAGAACTGAAGAAGCCTTTCGGATGAGAGGTGAAACGTCTTCAAGAAACAAAAAGAAGTCCAGTCGCCTTTTTCAAGCTCCAGAGACTACTATGACCTGGATGACTGAGAATCTACACAGACATAATGCTCCTCCCCTTTAGTTCCAGTGAAAGGAACTCTTAATGCTTCAGCATACCAGGACATTTGGGACAATTTGATGGTCCCAACTTTGTGGGAACAGTTTGGGGATGGCCCCTTCCTGTTCCAACATGACTGCACACCAGTGCACAAAGCAGGTCCATAAAGACATGGATGAGAGATTTTGGTGTGGAAGAACTTGACTGGCCTGCACAGAGTCCTGACCTCAACTTGATAAAACACCTTTGGGATGAATTAGAGCAGAGACTGTGAGCCAGAACTTCTCGTCCAACATCAGCGTCTGACCTCACAGATGTGCTTCTGGAAGGATGGTCAAAAATTCCCGTAAACACGTAGTAGTAGAGAGACAGGAAATGGGGGAATGATATGGGGGAAGACATGCAGGCAAGCTGGAGACTCAAACCTGCACCACCCGCACCACAACACAGCATATGCATGTGTTCGCCGGCTTCACCACTAAGCCACCCGGGCGCCCCACAAACACTCCTAAACCCTGTGGAAAACCTTCCTAGAACAGTTGAAGCTGTTACAGCTGCAAAGGGTGGGCCAACATCATTATTGTAATAATAGTGAATGTAAAGTTAAATACACTAGAATCGAAGTAAAAATTTAATAGTAAAAAGTAAAAACTAATACTATAATATATTTTTTTATTCTAATATAATTACAAGTGGGCAGCACAGTGGTGCGGTGATTAGCACTGTTGCCTCACAGCAAGAAGGTCCTGGGTTTGAATCCACCATGTGGCCGGTGCTTTTCTGTGTGGAGTTTAAATGTTCTCCTCATGTCTCCATGGGTTCTCTCCAGGTACCCCGGCTTCCTCCCACGGTCCCACACATGTGAGTATGAATGGTTGTCTTTCTGTGTTGGCCCTGGCGATCTGTACCCTGCCACTCACACTGTGCTAGCTGGGATAGACCCCCCCCCCCCCCCCCCCCCAAAAAAAGGATAAGTCGAAGAGGATGGATGGATAATTTCAAGTTTAACTTGTTATATGGTTGTGAGTCTTCACTTGTATGTAGACAGAGAGTAACATTGTCACTAAACAAGTCAGTCTACACATTGCACTGAGTTTTGGATTAGGAAAATACTGCATTAACACCCACACATAGCTTTTGTTATGATATTCTATTTTTTTTTTAAATAGAGAATAAAACTCTGAGACATCACTGTGACTGTAACATGACTAAGTTAGATAATCCAGGTGCTGCGTGGGAGGACTGATCTAATTAGAGGTGCTATGTAAATACGGGTGCTTGATTGTCAAGTTGTTGATGAAGAAAGTCTTATTTTCTCCCACCTCTGGCATCCTTTAATACTGAGCGTTGTGTTATGAAATTGTTCTGATGTCTGCTAAAATGTATGTGCAAAGTAATCACAGACAGCAGAATGTAAATCACTGCTTAGACAGTTCACACAATCTGCCCACTTCTGCACTCACAGAAAGGTAAAACACAGAATAGCAGAGCTGAAGGCAGAAAATGCTTACAGAGAGAAAAGAACATGATCATGAATTGAAAGCTATGATTACTGTGAAGTGTGATTATAGCACACTTCATATCCAGCACCTTACTGTTATTCTTGGACTTGACTGGAGTAACTTAGAATGACTGTGACTATGAATCATGCATTCTTTTTTTTTTATCTTATTCTGGGGTTTTATAAAACAGCAGTTTTTAGTACTGAAACCCAACCAAGAACTTTTTTTTTTAGTAGTCAAAAATAAAAGTAATTTTTAGTGTATAAACCTTACCAAGTATTTTTTACCTTTTAATCTAATCAAGCCATTTTTAGTGCCTAACCAAGTAGATTCTAGTTTTTAATACCTGGACGTGAGCAAATGGTTTTTAGTTACAACATTTAACACTTTGTGCACTCCGGGATGGGAATGTGGTGGTTTGACATATTTCATTTCAACCAAAGGAATTAGGCTTAAAGCTAATTACAGACAGTGGAAGCGGATAGAGAGAACATGAGGGGGTTTGTTTGTTAAATGTGTGTCTTCTTTTGCAGCCTCTGTTATACTGAACAAAATCTGCCTCGTCCTCATTCTCCTAAATGCATCTATAGGCCCCAAAAGTAAACACATAAATTCTGCAGCGCTTCGAGCGCAAAAAGTTGCAGGTGTTGCATGTCATCTTCATAATGCTCGGTGACATTATGGCGTCAAGGGCAGCCATGATAAATGTTGGCATTTTAGCATTGCTTCTCTGTGGGTGACTCGGCAGTGAATAATGATAAGGCTCTGTGTTCTGTGGACCTCGTGTCTGATCCAGCTACTGTATGGCTGACCTTCAGACGAGGCCGAGCTCCTCTGACTCATATAAGCTTCTACTGTGGTCTAAAGACCAACACAGAGTTGTCCTGAAAAGGGTACTTTGAGAGTCCATTTGTAATATGAGTCGACACACATGTTCAAATCCAGAGAACACAATAACAGAATACCTTTGAGCATACCTTTGATAAATTATAGCTCTACTAAAAAAATAAACTCTGGGCCAAATGACTATGCAGTGCTATAAATGGTCACTAATAGAGCCTAAACTTGCACCAGTGAAATAATGACTAATAATAATAATAATAATAATAATAATAATAATAAAACTTTAAACTCTGAAAAGGACCAGTAACAGATGTACACGGCTGTGCAGTGTGAATTCATCCCCCATGGTCACACTGTCAACAGGATGTAATGTAGCGTCCTGCAGCGCCTGAGGGAGGACATTCAACACAAAACCACAAGAATTCTGGGTTGAAACTGCAGGACTTTTTTTGGCCATAACACCATCATATACTCGTGCCTTACATGCCAGACTTGCCTTGAAGGGGAGGACCCAGTTCAAATCAGCTAAAGTACTTGTTTTGTATGGATAGATTTTTTTTAAATCCCACCCAGAGCAGAACAGAATTACCACCAATTTAATCAAAAAACTGCAATCCAATGAAAAATGTTCAGTGTAAACAAAATGTGTGGCTGAGATACTGTGTGGATTTTGTGGTTAAAAGATAATCGGTATCAATAGGTAGATACTGACATGGCGTTTGACACAAGAGCAGTGTACCGGGTATAATAGTTCACTGATCTTCAAACAGCAAGTGTTGGAGTGCTGTAACGTGTACTGGATAAAAATAATAACTTAAAGCCATGGTTTGAACTGTAATGACCAGGTGGCCAGAAAAATGAAGCCAACAGAGAAGTGCAAAAAGCTGCAGTTTTGTTCTAATGACCATTTGAGTCTGGCTCAGAGGGGAATCAATCCACACAGACTCCCAGGTTAAAACGCTTTACCACATTAAAAAGGATCGTTTTCTGCTTCATACAATAACTCATCCATTTAGATTCTGTTAGACTCAAATTCACAGGCATGGCTGCTTTGATGGACAGATATGCCGACACTAGAAACACTAATTTCTTCTTGTAAATGGCTGAACGCAGGCTGTCTCCATACCTTAATCTGCACCTTTTTGGACTTTGAAAAAGTACACCTAGCTTTGACCTTAGGGATTAATTTTGTGTAGTCTGCACACTGAGTGTTTTCATTATCACAAAGGTGGGTCTCTTTTACCTGGCTAGGTGACAGTGTTATCCTGGACACATAAGCTGCTCTGAAACAGGAAGTGGATATGAGTAAAATGAAGGATGTGTGTTGAGTGTGGGGGCAGGACTGACTTTGGGATGATGTTACTGTCTGATTTGTTGAGTGAGTAGCTTGATCATCTGAAAGAAATGCTGAAGCACAAGAAAAATGAACTAGCTTGACATTAATATACATGAACAGGCCAGTTTCATGACCTATACATCAAGTTTGATAACATTCTAATGGGATGAAGTGAATATGTATATAAACCTTTTTTTTTTTTTCCAGTCATTTGGAGCAACTTTTTAACCTTCACATCTACTTCTTCAAACTTTTCTGCAGTCTTTCTTTGACACGCCCCCTTCCATTCATTCCTTGCTGCATCTTCATTTCCCCTCCATGCCTCTTCGGTCAGTATTCCTGCTTTGCAGCAAAGTCACAGTTACAGCTACAGTTGAGATAAAACTCCAAACCATGGCCCACCATCTGTCCTTCTCTCATTAAAGTAGAGCATATGTTAATGTAGCCACTCTGCAGCCTTCATATGCTGCTGCTAAGTCAAGGACAAAATTGAATTGCTCCAGGAGATTGCATCTTCCCATATGTTTGGCATTTCCACAACATAAAGTCCCCTCATGCCTTTCTTTATTCTTGATCTTCTTCCCCTTTTGCTCTTAAATATTCCCGGATAATTGAAAATAATACTTTTTTATCAGCTCTCATTTCCTTATCTTACTTACTTTTCTATTTTCCAAAATTACTCTACAGGCCTTCTATCTTCAGGGCAGTCTTATCCCTGATTTGCAGTGACACCAGTGGTTTATTGGTGACACTTTAGTGGGAGCAGAGCATGATTTTTACCAGGAGCAGCTTATTATGAAAGTTACAGAGTTCTCTCAAGAGCCAAGACATTGCTCCGTCCCACAAGCAAGCCGTAAAAAGAGAGCATATCAATGACTGCAGTACTTCCTGCAATCGGCACAAGTTTTCAGCATTTCGGTCAAGCAGCAAAACTGTGAACCTCCACCACAGAATGGGAGGCCTGAAGAGAATATAAGTCAAGGAAAGTCAATATAGTCTGCAAGAGAGAGAGTGAGAGCGAGAGAGCAAGCGAGAGAGTATACTTGATTATGTTATTGAAAACAGAAAGGAACTGGCAGTAACACCAGGGGAGCAAAACACTAGATACTGGTAGATGGAGCAGTCACTTGAGACTAAGACCAGCATGACAAACCTGTGCACCACCTGGACTGACTATAAGAAAACCTATAACTCAGTGCCTCACACATGGATCCTGGAATGCCTAGAACTATACAAGATCAACAGGACCCTAAGAGCCTTCATCAAGAACTCAGTGGGATTGTGAAGAGCAACAAGACAGCATCAAGTGCAGGATTTACCAAGGGGATGCTCCGTCCCCACTGCTGTTCTGGGCCTGAACCCCCTCAGCCAGATCATCAACAAGACTGGCTACGAATACCGACTACGAAATGGAGCAAACATCAGCCACCTCCTGTACATGGATGACAGCAAGCTGTATGCCAGGAGTGAACGAGACATGGATCCACTGATCCACTCAACTAGGATCTACAGCAATGACACTGGAATGGTATTCGGACTGAGAAATGTAGTCAGATGGTAACAAGAGATGAAGGTAGTCAGAACTGAGGGGATTGCACTACCAGAAGGCAACATTGCAGACAAGTCCTGAGGAGTCACCTGAATGGAAAGAGAAAAGAGATAGAGAGGATGTGGAAGGTGAAGGTAACAGTGGTCCCCATGGTAATCAGAACACTTAAGGGAAGTGACCCCCAAAATGGCAGAATGTCTCCAGCAGATTCATGGGACAACATCTGAGATCTCATACAGCATCCAATATTCCCAGGACTAGATGGTCCAGCAAATTTATCCCAAGGTCGGACTGTGCAGAGCTACATCCCAGACTCTACAGGCCTCCATTAGCATGCTAGATGTTCATGACAGTGCAGTTAGAAAAAGACTGAACAAGCATGGCTTGTTTTGAACCACAAGACTTCTGGAACAATGGTCTTTGGACAAACAATGTTTGGCCATAATTTGGTGAAAACCAAGCACAGCATATCAGCACAAACACCAAGTGCAATGGTGGAGGGGTGATGATTTGGACTTGTTATCCAGCCAAAGGAAATGGGCATTTAAGTCAACCATGAACTCCAAGACTGCTCCCAAAATACACCTTGTACATTACAGTGAGATGTAAGTGGCATCTGACAGATATAGCATAATATGACACCCTGGGACAGGAACACATTCAGTCAAGTAAGTTATTGTTCAGTAACTACGACTATGTTCTACATAAAGTCAGTTCTCCTGAGTGTCTAACAAGGTAAATGTCACAGTAATGAAAACTGTTCCCAACCTGTGATGTTTTAGAACTTCACTCATGGGGCCTGGCTTGATGTATGGTTCCTTCTTTATTCTGTTCCTGATTCACTTTTTTCTCAAATCCCAAACATCGCTTGCACCAAGTAGTCCCTGCAGCTACAGGCTTTAAAGCTCAGTTCTCACACACAGATAAAGATGTGCATGGGTGTGTCTCTGTCTGAGGACACAAATACACACACGTACACACAGATGGATTCAAACCATCGATATTCTAGTCATGTCACTATTTCTCCAACCTCCAGGCTGAATTTGAAGGCCCTGCCAGTGTATTTGGAAAACAGCTGATAAAATGCTAAACTATGTTTAGATTTGTCCAGAAACAGAAAGGTGATATAGTACTATGGTCTCATATGAGAATGATTTTTTCCAAAAACATGTTAATTTTCCTTCTTTCAAAATGGAAAACACAGCAGAAGGAGGTGTCTAAACAATTACTAAGCCCATTTCTGCTCATGTCATTCTAATCAGTGCTAAAATAACATTTTCTGACTTTTTTATTGAAAGATTTGCACTATGTTAAATGTGAATTCTCAAAAATAATATTTTTTTTTTTTTTTTTTTTTTTTTTTTTTTTTTTTTTTTTTTTTTTTTTTTTTTAGCCTGTCATGTCTGGTAGATCTTGCAAGCAGAACTGTGATCTGAATGCGTTGTTGTGCCAACATATTTGCTATTTCAAGATGAGCTCTATAGGTTCTCAATAGGCTCTTCTTGTTGTTGTTTTAACCCTTTATTTTATTTATCTGAGTTATTTTTCCACATACTATGTAACAGCCAGAGCTGACAGGCTGAAGAAGAGGAAAATAAAGAGAAGAAAAAGGGAGAGAGAAAGGGAGCAAAAAAAAAAAAGGGGAAAGAGCACAAGTCTATTAATCAGATACTTCATCACTTTAACATATAAAAAAAAATACTATCAATACTTGCAAAAATAAATTTGTGTGTGAAAAACAAAACTAACAAAGCATGTTACGCACACCAACAATTTTGTTGAGTTGTGATTGAGTGGGCGTTTGTGTCTGTGTCATGTTTGTGTCTGTGTCATGGAACGTACTTACCAATGAGGGCAAAACGCTGCAGCTCCACCCATCAGAAGCCAGAGGCAGGTATGGAAAGCCCCCAGAACCCCAGGCCACCAGCAGCCCACCAAGGGCCAGGAAGACCCCCGGCCACTCAGTCCAAAGACAACCGCACACCTACCCCAGCAGACGGGAGAGGGTGGTCTCAGACGGAGCCCCCCCCGTCGGGGGGCGAGGGCTCCAGGGAACCCAAGGCGATGAGAAGCCAGCCCCCCCCCAGCGGCCAGCCCCCTGCACTGGCCGGCGGCAGGGCTCCCGGGCCCACGGCACCCAAGGACCGCCCGACCCTCCACAGAGCCCCCCCCCACGCCGAAGAAGCCAACGCAGCCCCGCACCGCACCCCCAAGGGGGGCAGGCCAGTACCCACGCCAGAACACCCAGCCCCACCCAGGAACCCCGAGGCACCCCCATCCCAGGGGGGTAGGGGGGAGGAGGCAACCAGCAAGGAGCGGCCAGGAGGCAAGGCACAAGGCCCAGACCCAGGTCCAGCCATACATACAAACACACCCAGACACCCGTGTACACATTTATACACAGATACTCATACATGCCCATACATACTTACCCACACACAGATATGCCATACATACACATTCACTCACCCACCCATACTCACGGAGACGGTGACAAATACACAAAGACACACATTCATCCATAGCTACCCACCCTCTGAAGGCGGGGCAAGTGGAAACCACCCCAGGGCCAACAGCGACCCCAGGACGCCACCAGCCCGGTCCCCAAGGAACCACCCGACCCCTACCCCGGGCGAGACGCAAGAAATCGGGGTGTAAGATGACCCATCCACCCCTCCTCCTCCCCAACTTGTAGGTCTATGTGTTAATGTTTGTGAGTGAATGAGGTGTATAGGGTGCAGTTAAAATTGAGGGGACAGTTATGCCACAAGCGCCAACTGTTGGTCGTCAGCGCTTGCCCACACTGCCCCCCCAAAACCCTCCATGTCTAAAGTGCAAATAAAATTTGGAGACAGACAGTGACGAGGATCCGAGTGGGGCCACCTCAGCGGCCCATCTCATCAACCTCTGAGTAACATGCCTGCCCCAAAGGTCCTATGTGTATCAGGGTGTAAGTGTGTATGTGTTGTGAGTTATAATGACTAAAGTGCAATTAAAACGGAGAGGCAAGTGGTGGTGCAGCTCTCCACGTGGCCTCTCCATCCTACATCTGTGAGTGATGTGTATTCTGTGTGTGTGTGTGTGTGTGTTTGTGTATGGGGAGGGGGAGGGGGGGGGGGCATATGACCAGGAAAAATCCTGGAAGAAGAGAGCCAGCTGGCCGCTGGCTCAATAGGCACCCCGACCTCCCACACCCCAGCACAGGGCAGGGGGAGGTGAGCCCGGGGCCGCGGTGACAGCATCCCGGAGCACTGCAGCACCCGAGGTTGGCGCCCTCGCCCCCACCGCAGAGGGCGGCCCGCTCCTCCTAGATGCCCATTCACTCAACAATAGACACAAACAGGCGACAGGACATACTGGCCTGGGCATGGAAATGCAGTGCCCAGTCCCCCCCAACCACCCCACCGCGGCCCCATCCCCCACCCCACCCCCCTGCAATGCAGGCACCCCAGGGCCCCAAAAGCGTAGACCGGACATCCCGACGTCAGGCCAACCCACCCCACCCGGCGGCGCGGCCGGGACAGCAGAGGCCCCCCCCGCGCCAGGGGGGGCCCACCGGGAGCCGGCGCGGCCCCAGTGCCGGGGCCCCAGACCCCAGCCCCCAAGCCATACAGGGAAGACCAGCCAACCGACCGAGGGCCGGCACCACCCCCCCAAGCACCCCGCCCACACCCCAGGACCGAAGGCAGCACCATCCAAGCCCCCACCACCATCAACCAGGACAGGCACACAGACATCACCAGAAGGTCGCCCCAGGACCCCAGCCCCAGGAGGCTACCAGCTACCCAGGCCCCCGGAGTCCCCCCCCACCCCCCCACAAAGCACATCAGGAGCAGAGCCCGCAGCCCACCACCCCCACTAAGTAATGGAGCTGAGCAGTGGGAACCAAAGAGAGTCAAATTCCTCCAATTTGTTTTTAGAAGAAGCAGACATTCTCTCTAAACTAACATGATCTACTAATAAATTTCTGTACTGAGTAATACATAGTTTATTTTTTGTCTTCCAGTTCATGAGGATCATCTTCTTAGCGATGCACAAGGCAGTAAGAACTATGTGTGATATATTTAACTCCATAATTAATTCACTGACATCACCTAAGATGCATAGTCTGGGGGAAGTTGGGATATGACAGCTAAACCATGTGGATAGATCTTCACAAATCCTCTGCCAAAATCTCTGAACTGGTACACAAGACCACAGAGCGTGTAGATGATTATCCTCTGAATTGCTTGTACAGTGGGTGCATATGTTTGAGTGTGTAAGGCCCATTTGGAACATCCTTTGTCCAGTGTAGTATGTTCTATGGAGAATCTTATATTGTACAAGTTGTATTTGGGGTCTTTTAGTCATTTTGAAGATATTTAAACATATTTCTGTCCATAAATTTTGATCCAGGTTGACAGAAAGATCACGCTCCCATTTTGTAATTGGGAGGGAAACTGAATCATCAGTTTTTATTAATAATTTATATAATTTTGATAACAATTTTGGGGTACAGAGGTTAAGAAATTCTGTTACCCAAGTAGGCATTTCTAGATTCAATTGATTAAGGTTAAATCTTCCCTGTAGGACGGACTTAACTTGTTGATATTCCAGAAATCTACCGTTGCCAATTCTATATTTTGATATAAGTTCTTGGAACGTGATAAAATTTCCATCTTGGATAATATGTTCTAAGTTATTTATACCCTTATCACGCCATAACGGAAAATTCAGCATTTTCTTTTTCTGACAAATATCTGGATTGTTCCAAATGGGTGTTAGTTTACAGGGGATGAGTGAAGACTTAGTTATTTTTAAAAATTCCCACCAGGCTGTCAGAGAGGTATTTATACTAAGGACTTTATAGCAGTTATGATGTTTAATACTGGAACTAATGAAAGGTAAATCTGAGATTTTTATTTTTCCACAAAACGCCTGTTCTAGATCCAGCCATGGGTTGTCTAATGAGTTGGATTTGATCCACTTTGAAATATACTGCAATCTACTGCTTAAGAAATAGTAATAAAAGTTTGGTAATTCTAGACCTCCACTGTGTTTTGGCTTTTGTAAAGTTTTTAAGCTTATTCTTGACGGTTTGTTTTTCCATAAAAATTTTGAGATGTTTGAATCTAGTGACTTGAACCAAGGAATAGAAGGTTTATTAGGGATCAATGAAAATAGATAATTAATTTTTGGTAAAACCATCATTTTAATGGCAGCAACTCTCCCCATAAGTGATATAGGTAAACTGTTCCAACGTGTGAGATCATCCTCTATTGTTTTTAATAAGGGGATATGATTTAATCGTACCAAGTCTGAGAGCCTGGCGGAAAAATTTATGCCTAAATATCTAATATTTCCTGACTTTAGTGGGGTCCTAGAGGTTCTCTGGAAATTACAATTCAGAGGCAAAACTGTTGATTTACTCCAATTGATAGAGTAATCAGATATAGATGAGAACTTATCTATCAGTGTGATAGTCTTCAAAAGAGAGCCTTGTGAATTCCCAAGGAAAAGTAATACATCATCAGCATAAAGGCTAAGTTTATGGTCCATATTTTCAGTTTGAATCCCTTTAATATTTGCATTTTGACGGATTGCTGCTGCTAGCGGCTCAATGAAAATTACAAAAAGAGAGGGAGAGAGTGGGCAGCCCTGCCTAGTGCCCCTCTGCAGACTGAAACTTTGTGAAATGAGATCATTTGTCCTAACTCGCGCATTCGGAGAGCTGTGTAGTGTTCTGATCCAGTTTATAAAGGATGAACCGAATCCAAATTTTTGCAGAACTGCTAGTAAGAATTTCCAATTTACCCGATCAAATGCTTTCTCTGCATCTAAAGACACGATTGTCGTCTCTAATTTGTTAATGGAACAATAGTCTATTATATTTATCAGTCGACGTGTATTATTGGCTGAGTGCCGACCCTTGATAAAGCCTGTTTGATCTGGATGTACAATAAATGGAGTAATACTTTCTAATCTTTTGGCAAGGGCTTTGCAAATTATTTTAAGATCTACATTAATGAGAGAGATTGGCCTGTAGCTGGATGGGAGTGTGGGGTCTTTGCCTGGTTTAAGAAGCAGGCTAATGTTAGCAGAGTTTAAGGTTGGAGATAAGATGTGGTCATTCTGAATCTGAGTTACCATTCTGAAAAAAATGGGAGCTAGCTCAGACCAAAATTCTTTATAAAACTCGGCTGGAAAACCATCTGGGCCTGGGGCTTTATTATTTGGGAGATGCTGTAGGGCTTCACTAAGTTCAGACAATGAAAGAGGTAAATCCAGAGCTGCAGCCTGGCTGTCATTTAGTTTTGGTAGATTTATATTATTAAGAAATTCTTCAATTTCAGTATCAGATGGGTTAATCTGTGGTGAATATAAGGCTTCATAGAAGTCTCTGAAAGAGTTATTTATTTGTTGTGGGTCATGAGTAATAATACCAGTCGAGTCTTTAATAGAAAAAATAGCTGTTTTTTCTTTATTCAGTTTTAATTGCTTGGCCAGGAATTTTCCAGATTTATTTCCATGCTCAAAGTTTTCCAAATGCAGCCTCTGCAACATAAATTGTGTCCTTTTATCAATTATTTCATTTAGCTCCAGTTTCAGTTTCCTCAGGCTGATAATTGTATGTTCTTGTGGTGAAGCGGCATAAGCAGTTTCTAAAGATTTAATTTTTTGTTCTAATTCTAACACAAGTGCTTTTTCTTTATTTTTCCTATGCGAGCAGTAAGATATTATTTTGCCCCGCATTACTGCCTTTCCTGCTTCCCAAAGAACACATGGTGATATTCCTGGAATATCATTATATTCTAAGTATGCTGACCATTCCTTTTTGAAATAATTAATAAAATCTTCTTCTTTAAGTAATGATGTATTAAATCTCCAGTTCCTGATTGGTGGTGTGACTCTTTTCTGTGTCAGAGACATAGACACCGGTGCATGATCGCTAATAGTGATAGGGTGAATCTGAGTGTCTGTGATATCCATCATTATGGAGCTGCTAACTAAAAAGTAATCTAAGCGGGAATGAGATTTGTGTACTTGTGAGAAATAACTATAATCTCTCAAAGTAGGGTGATGTGAACGCCAAGCATCGCAAAGTCCAAAATCCTTCATGTACTGTTTAAGAATGTCTGCAGACTGCCAGTTCCTCTGACTCGCTGCTGTACTGAGCCTGTCAATATCTGCATTAAGTACCAGGTTGAAGTCTCCTCCTATTACAAGTGTGGTGTCAGAGTGATCTGAGAGTGAAGTGAACAAAGCATGAAAGAAGGAGGGGTCATCAACATTTGGTCCATATATACTAGCAATACATAAATCTGTATTCTGTATAGATAAATTAAGTATTATAAATCTACCTTCAGGGTCTATTGTACTGTTGCTAATGTTAAAGTTTATCTTCTTGTTAATCAATATAGCTACACCTCTTTGTTTGGAGTTATAGCAGGCTGAGTACGTGTGAGGGAACTGTGGAGAGGAAAGAGTGAGCACAGATGTTTTGGACACATGTGTCTCCTGTAGAAAAACAACATCTGCTTTTAAGTCTTTTAACCGATTAAAAATTTTTAGTCTCTTTTCCCTCGAACCAGCCCCGTGCACATTCCATGAGACAAATCTGAGTGTGCTCATATTTAAACTAACTGATGGACTGTTGTGTGCTCACTAAGGATGTGTGTGTGTGTGTACATATGTTCTGTATGTTGGCGTGTGCCCTTTATATTGATGTGTGCGTGTGTATGTGCGCTGTATGTTGGTGTGTGTGCATCTGCGCTGTATGTTAGTGTAGTAAACTGTAGCATTGTAAGTGACGTAAACATATTGCTGAGTGCAGAAAGAAAAAAGACGTGTAAAAAGTGAACTAAGTGACATAAGAATGAAATTAGATGAGGGGAAAACAAAACAGAACAAACAACCAAACAAACGATCACGGTACTATGCTGACTCGTCGGCGTTAATGGTACTACTTAGACAGATTTAGACTATTTAATGGTACTGTTTAGATAGTTGAAAAAAAAACTCAGAAAAGAACGTTAATATGGACACAGATCACCTGATCGATCAGCTGAGCCATGGCGTGGTGTTTTTGTCTCGGTAAAGCTGTCCGTTTACATACAGTTTGTCCACGGCGATGACAGCCCGGGAGCCTTCCTGCATGAGCTTCTTCCGGATGGGGAATAGGGCCTTGCGTCGCTCCAGAATCTCCTCAAAAATAATATTTAAAAATTACACTTTCATGATAAGGCCTTTGACAGTTGGGTTAAACGAAGGCTGATTACAATAAACCAGTTATTTGAAATTAATATATTTAAGACTTTCTAAAGGATACTTTTGCCCTTCCCCAACTGATCTGCATAGGTATTTACAGATTAGGCATTATTTAACACAACATTCAGATTGGGAACACATTAAAAGAGAACCAACAAATACTGAAAAACATTTAATTGATTTACTTGACAATTCAGGAACTATGAAAAAGCAAATCTCCTTAATGTATAAAAAAAACTAATGATCGATGTATCAGATAACACTCAGCATATTAAAAAACAATGGGAGATGGAACTGAATGTCACTCTGGAGGATGAATGATGGGAGGACATTTATACTGGCTGCCACAAGGGAATCGGGAGTCAGCACTGAAATTTGATTGGAAGTGCAAAATAAGATTTTTTCAAACACCACTTAAAAGTTTTCTTTCAAAGAGCAGCATTAGTGATAAATACTGGAAGAGTTGTGGTCAAGTGGGCGATCAGACGCATATATTCTGGGACTGTCCTCAGATACAACCTTTTAGAGAATACTAAAAGCAGGGATGTCAAACTCATCTTACATCATGGGCCACATACAGCCCACTTTGATCTTAAGTGAATTCCCCTTTCTGTCAGTGTAAAGACGTTTAACTACACATTTTATCCCTGTGATATCTTTGTCAGTTAAAAAAAAAAAAAAGACCCACTGAAAATACCCCAGAAATTTCCAAGTAGATAGGTTCCTGTTTTTTCCATTTTCTCTGATTTAATTGTTTATCTCTTACTTAATTTGGTGTAGTATGAATGGCCAAAGGGAAGGCCTTTATCAGTAGGAAAAGCTGTAAAACTTATGAAAACACAGATGAAGTCCAAAATTTATGCCTCTTTACTTTTTCCAAAGCTGTCCATTGGGCCAGATTAGAGTCTTTGCTGGAGCAAGCCTGGGTCCCAGGCCTTATGTTTGACACCCCTGACTAAAAGTAAAAATTCCTTTTGATCCTGTAATTTTTATGCTTGATGTGTTCTCTGATCACTTCACTTAGCACCAAAGAGCTACATATTCTTCTAATGATAGCCAGGAAGATGATCACTGTCAACTGGATGAAGCCCGATCAAATATGGATCACTGGATACAAAAAATTAAGCACATATATACAATGGAACGATTAACTGCTCAACTACAACTGAAAGTTCAGAGCTTTGAAAGCCTGTGGAAGCCTAATGTGACTTTTCTTAACTAAGGTGCATCTTCTGATTTGTTTCTGTCTCTATGTTTGGGTTACCTGTCTTACCTTACCCTATGTGATGGTAAATGAAAAATTTGGGATTCTATGTATGAATAATGCTGTGAAGCCCCAGTCTCAGTCTCAGGATAAAAATGTTTGTATGTAAATTGTTTTTGGTTGGCAATAAAGTTTTTAAAAAAAATTACACTTTCATTTAATACGCAGTCTCATGGTAGCTTTTATACTCAAGTTATGAGGGATCAAAAATGCCAGACAAAAGACGATCACTTAAAAAAAGTGCCAACCCACTACAACTTTGTGGAGTTTTTAAACACAGGACTGGACAGGGAACTGCTGGTAGGAACCTGTGTACTAAGGGAGTCTAAGGAGGAAAAATCCACTGTGCAACTGGGAGGTGGCCAGCCTGATGAAAACACCTGGAGAGGAAGAGATTGAGAGTCGCATTCCCAAGATCTTATGTGGAAACTCACTCCCCACTAACACAAGGCCTATTAAGGCTGATTACCCTGACTATGGTGTCCGTGGACTCTGGCCTGGACCCTATTTCAAGTCTGAGTCCTAATGCTAACAAAACATCCCAGGAAAAAAAACTTGGCCTACTTCAAAACAGCCCCAAACCAGAGGTAGCAAGCCCAATGACTGAATTGTGTGATAAGGCAAATTAAGGCAAGTTATACGCTAGTGGAACGATGACATACTTGCAAATTTATTGCATATGTCATAATGATCTCATAACTGGGTTGTCAAAGAATACAATCAAAAGAAATAGAGCGGTACTCACATGGCACCTTTCTACTACAAGTCTCATTTACTCTATCATACGCACACATTCATACAGAGACAAATGAGCATCTTAGGGTTTGGTATCTGGATCAAGGATACTTTGACATGTGGGGAAACTGAGGATTGAGACACTGGCAGGCAACCTGCTCTACCACCTAAGCAATAGCCACCCTCAAGTTAGGATATGTTAAATGACATAGTGGTTATTTTACACAATACGGAAAACAGATACACAATACAGCCTTGAAATCTTAGCTTGAGTCCCACGTGCTTGCTGAAGGGGAAATTGTTGGGTTTCTATTGATGACCTTCCTGTGTAAAGCATGGTGACCTTTTGTTATTTGGCACATTATAAACCCAAATTCAAACTGAAAATTCAAACCGTGGGCAGGATCTATGAAACAGTCCCCTGCAAGGTTTGATTAGAGCTCTCCTAACTCATTCAGTGCTTGTTTCACTTTGACAGCAGTAGGTAAGCTGTTAGGGAAAGAAAGGGCTTCATCAACACTGCAGCAGCTCTTCTTCACTCCCTCAATTTTCTACAGTCAAGCATCCTCAGAGCTGAAGTGTAACATCCAAACACTGAGAAACTTCCATTAATACCTGCAAACAATATCAGCTGACACACACACACACACACACACAGTCACATTTTAAAAATGCTGTTTATTTCAACCAAAGTGAGGCGGCAGACAAGAGTGGTGGGAAGTCAGGGTCACATCGTGTTTTTGTGCAACACAGCGAGAGACACACAAACTCAGACGCAGACACACAATGTCAGTTTTAAAGCTACACATGCCTGTGGCAGAGCATACACACACATACACACACTGAAGTCAGAACTGATTGAAATGTATTGAGGCTGTCCTGCAATGCTCTGCTTTATAGTGAATTCCACTGCGGACTGCTATGCTGTCCTTCAGCACACACACACACACACACACACACACACACACACACACACACACACACACACACACACACACACACACACACACACACACACACACACACACACACACGGCTGGTAAGACCCAAGCTTTCCAATGCATTTTCAAACAGGTCTGTCTGTCTGTCTCTCTGCCTGCCTTCTTAAGCTGAGGCTGATATTCCCCCAGTCAGCACTTTTTGTTCTCTCTTTCTGAATGAAAACATGACCTAGTTTTGGGTTTCTGGTCTGAAAACAAAAAAGCATCATTAGTGCAGCAGAGGAACAGAGGTGCAGATCTGATGGGAGGGACTGTGAGCCACATCCTGTAAGTAACGGAGCCACCATGACTTCACCCGTTGGCTTTGGACTTTTCAAAGCCGCAGCATTAGCATTTTGGTCATAGCAACTTAACTTTTTGTCTCTGGCATTTTTCATCCCCATGCTTAATATAAATTCCCCCTTCGATAACACTGATAACACATTAAGTTTACTATTCGGTTCAGTTTATGAAAGAATGTTTCAAATTACAATGTTCCTCGCATATCTTAATATCACATAATGAACTCCAAAGAAGGCAAATTGAGTGTCCTCACTTGAAGGTATTCTCCTTACACTTTCCTCACACTTTGATGGGAAATCAGAGTCAGCATCTGTTGGCCTGGAGTGATGTATGAGAAGAATTAAGAGCCATAACGAGATATTACTAGGAGTAACCAGGTGATGCTTTTGAATTAAAAAATGTAGAGCCAATGATGGGGACTTAGTGCGGCATTGTCACTATTACATTGTGGTACTGGGTTGGATAGTTGCAGCCTTTTTTATTGGATGCTTTAATTACTCCCACAGTATCCAGTGGTGTTAGCTTTAATTATTATTATTATGATTTTTAATTTTATTTATAGGTGCCTTCATAACACTCAAGGTCACCTTACATTAATATAGCAATTTATAAAAAAATATATATACACACAATTAAATGAGAATAAAATAAACAATAAAACCCCAAAAAAACTATCAAGATAATAATGGACAATGCATAATGAAGGGTATGCAATTATGAACAAATTGTGAGCCATAATTTAAAAATAGAAAGTTTATGGTCCAGAGATCTGGTGGAAGGGCATTCCAAAGTCAAAGCAGAGCATCTAAAGGCTCTAAGTCCCATGATGGTGGTCAGGGGAGCAGATGGAATAGACAAAAGGGAAGCTGAAGAGGAGCGGAGTGTGCAAGAGGGCAAGTATCAAGAAGATCATACAAGTATGGAGGAGCAAAGTTATGAAGGACTTTAAAAGAGAGAAGGAGCATCTTGAAGTTAATGTGTAGGTGGACTGGAAGTCAGTGGAGCTTAAGAACAGGAGTTATATGTTCAGTGGATCTGGACCTGGTTCTGGATGTAATGAGGGCAGATTAATTCTGGACCAACTGAGATTTATAGAGAGATTTGTGAGGTAGACTGTAGAGAAGAGAATTACAGTAATGAGACAAGATGTGACAAGAGCATTGACAAGTACGGTGTTAGAGTATGTGGGGAGTAAGTGAGGAAAAAAGGTGATTTATTTTGCAAAGATGAAGGTAGATATTATTGATATTGATGATATTATTTATACAGTACCAGTCAAATGTTTGGGCACACTTATCTGTTCAAATGAATGGAAGAGTGCGTCCAAACTTTTGACTGGTACTGTGTGCTCTAAACACCTCTCTGTGTCAGATATTTAGTTACTCCTCGGCCTCCTTTCGCAGAAATGATACTTATAATAAATGTAGTCTGTTTGTAGCTTTGACGGCCAGGCTCAGTGAATTCCACACCTGGAAAATCCTGTAGCTAGCCAGGTCCTTGTAGTCGGTGCAGACCAAGCTGATCCCAAGCAACTGGGAAAGCAGGTTGGCTGGGTGACTGTGAGGAGGAAGTGTAGTCCTAAACAGAAGCTCCCGGTACACCACAAACCCGTTAGTGTCTTTAACCATTTTTGCCCACTCAGCGACACACAAACAAACAGGAACAAACTCTGATTTTTTTTTTTTTATGGAAGAGAAATAAAGCTGGGAGTCATCTGTGTAACAGTAAAATTGAATGTTATATTCCCTGAAAATATTCCCAAAAAGTAGAAGATAAATAATAAAGAGCAGAGGCCTCCAGGACCCTGGGGCACACCACAATTAATTGAAGTGGATCGTGATCTGTGTGTATGTAGATGTATAAATTGTGAATGAATAAATGAAGTAAACCTAGCAAGTGCTAGATTGTTGATGCCAATAGAGGGTAATCTACATAATCTATGGTAATCTATGTGCTGGGAGACCCTATCGAAAGCTGCAGTAAGGTCAAGAAGAATGAAAATAGTGTTGAGTACAAGTTTTTGGAATTAACTGAAACCTGATTGAAACTGTTCATGTGAATTATTTCCAGTGTGGTGTTGATGAACCTGTAAAGCACCTGTTTTTTCAAGAATTTTGGCAGGGAACAGCAGATTTGTTTGCTTAAGTAAAATATAAACATGGAAGATCAAAATATAAACAGAAAAATATAAACCCTATATGTACAAAAAAAAAATGAAAATATATTCTGTGTGGAGTTTGCATGTCCTCTCCGAGTACTCCGGTTTCCTCCCACAGTGCAAAGACATGTAGTTACTGTGGTTAGATTAATTGGTGATTCTAAACTGCACATAGGTGTGAATGGTTGTCTGTCTCTCTGTGTTGGCCCTGCGACAGGCTGGTGACCTGTACAGGGTGTGCCCCGCCTCTCGCCCTATGTCAGCTGAGATAGACTCCAGTGACCCTGAACAGGATAAGTGGAAGTGAATGGATGAATGGATATTTTAATTGCTAGCATCTTAACCAGTTTTTTTTTTTCAATATTGGAGTTATCACTAATTGTACATTCTTCCCTTATCTCTGGTTCTGGTCTGTCATCTCTTATAACTGCAATAATAAGTGGGTCAAGACAGGGGAGGGAGAGTTTAGCAAGATTAGTGGGGAGTGGATCAAGTTAACATGTTGATGAGTTTAACTTACAATATATGTCAAATATGGACAATATTTGAATTAGTGTAGGAAGCTCTGAACTGGATAAAGAAGGCAGCTGGGTAGGTGAAAAGGTGCAAGTAGAACAATTCACTGCAGTGCAAGAAAAAGACAATTGTTGATGAAGATTAAAAAAAAAAGTCCATAAATTTATTACAGAGTGTGTGTGTGAGTGAGTGAGTGAGTGAGTGAGTGAGTGAGTGAGTGAGTGAGTGAGTGAGTGTGTGTGTGTGTTGGGGGGGGGGGGGGGGGTGTCTGGAGGTTTAACAACGTTCTATAATGTAAAAAAAGAAAGTACGAGTGTTTCCTTTGGCAGACTGAATAATTGTAGTGTAATAAGAAGATTTAGCAGGAGAAACAGCTTATTTATAATGTTGTATATGACTGAGATACATGTTCTTATGAATAGCAAATCCAGTTTTCCTGAAGAGATGTTCCAGGTAGCGGCCTACAGCTTTGAGCTGGCGAAGTTCAGACAAATACCAGGGGTACTGGTGAGCCAAGGTATCTAAAAGGTTGAAAAGTCCAGAGTTATTGGTTGGGGTGACACCAATACAACATATATTATATCTCTCATTATTATGCAGGCACTGGATTTGGGTTTCTATTAAAACTCTATGAAATGACACATCATACTTCCATTTCTATTACTATAATTAGTTTATAAATGCTACATGCCATAGATCCCATGCCACATAGTCACATCATCTACTGTTTAATTCCCAATGACTGGAGTTTTATTCCATGCCATGTTCCTTTCTCTTGCTGCAAACCTGACACCTGTAAAAGCCAATCTGGTAACTAAGGAAATTTGCTAAATGTAAGTCCAAGTGAAGGAAGTTAATAGAAAACTAAAGTGGTTCTACAGTGTCGCTCGAATAAAGGAAGATGGAGTGTAAGACCTGCTGATAAAAACACCATTTGAGCTCAATAATTTACATTCTGTAACTGACTCCAGTCTCAATTTTCTGTAGGACTTGTATCAGCGTAGCCCCCGTGGAACTCATCTTCATCAACAACTTTTCAGCTTTATCATGCTTCATCTGTAATACCAGTGCAGAAACACCTAACGTGCTAATGAATGCTAATGAAGATGCCTGCTGTCAAATTAACACTTGGCTGACGTCATGTGCTTGTGAGGTTTGTGTTCGATGCATCTGGGGTTTCCTTCAGCTCTTAAATGCAACGCACATTAAAGCGGGAAAAGACTGTCGCACAGCAAACACTTTTTATCAGTTAATAAACTTCTGCCATGGGATTTTATAAAAACCATTTGTTTTGTTTTGAATACAAAATGTTTCAATACAAAAAGTATCAGCTTAACAAGTTAAATGAAAGATTAAAACTGATAAAGATTTACCTTCCAGGGAGAAAAAGTTTTTATCAGATGTGACTGTGATACCGTGTACAAACTTGTTTCTAGAAGGTCTTTGATCTCTGCACAGTGCACATAGATTTCAGAATATCTTGTTCTTTTCCTCTTTTTGCAGCATGCATATGATCTGAATCTAAAAAACCATGTTATCACTGTATGTTGTCCAAAAGAGGCTCTCTCGATGATCAACAGTGCTACCATGGCATTACCCAATAGTTTTAGAATGAAATTAAGCGACCTCTAGCGGTCATAAACGAAAGTGCGTGTGAACAACGTGTTCGAGTTTCTCCGGCAAATTCTGAAAAAATATGTAAATATGGATTTTCTCAGATTTCTGAAATGTCTACACAGACTAAATGGCATTAGATGCAACCAGAAAAGTTAAAATCAATCAATAAATAATTCTTTATTTTTTATATAATGCTTTACTTGAGTACTTCAGCACTCAAAGCACTTTATGCAATATTTCTTATTTGTACAAACACTTCAGTATTTTGCCCACGGATACTTTGATAGGCCGACTGGAACAGCCTGGGATTGAACCATCAAATAGATTACCAAACAGTAGTTCATATTTTTTTCATCAAAAATTACTTTAAAATGGCATCAATAGCGCAAACATATTCAAGAGTTCCAGTTGTATGCCTTAAATCAGTGAAGTATTCTGGTGGACAGTGATTGGCTACAGTTTCCAGCGTCTGTCAATCAAAGCAGCCACGCCCCAAACTATAAGCCTTACCAGTATCCATATGGAGTAGTTATTAAAAAACAAAAGGTGAACTCTGCAGTTGTTAGAGAGAGGGGAAACTATCCACAGAGCCCAAAGCCAATTTTGTACCAGGCTGTAATCATGGTTAATGCATGGGAGCCCTGGGAAACTGACTTGCTTTTGGAGGTAGTCTCAAGTGGCCATTAGAGGAACTGCAGTTTTTTTTTACTCTCGTATTGTTTATTTATTTAACAAGGCCAATGTAAGTCTGTAATATATTAAAGAATGCTCTGAAACCATAGTAAGTACAAAAAGCCGTAAAATAGTCCTTCTGTTCCTTTATTTGGGTCCTGTTCCTAGAATAACAAATTCATGGCAAAAACATTCTTGTACAGTGGGAGATGTCACGGCCGGCACTGAGACGGGCGGAGATGGGCCAAAACGGAGGACTCCAGAAAACGGCATCACTTAAAAAGGTGTTTATTTAAGGTTCGGGGGACGAAAACAAAATCCTTCTGAGGATAGGTGAAGGGAAAACCACAGAGAGCACAGGGAACACTGGACCACGCTGGCACAATAACATCAACGACACAACAACAAGCAGAGAAAACACAGGACTTAAATACACAAAGGGGCTGATGAGGGAAGAGGAAACAGGTGGGAACACAGGTGACACTGATAACTAAGACGAGACCGGGGGGGAAGCAAAACTGAATACAACAGACAGGGGCTGGATGACTATCAAAATAAAACAGGAAGTATGACGTGGGGACAGAAACACAAACCTGACAGAATACTGGGAGACACAAGGAACTAGAAATGACTGAGGGCAAATACAAAAGATAACAAAACACAACCCGAGAAAACAGAAACAATACCAAGAAAACATAAAACACTGGGCCAGCGGCCCAGGACATGACAGGAGAGCTGTCTGTCTGATGTTTCAGCCTGGCACTGTTTGACAGTTTTTACCTGTTTTTGTGCAATATTAAAAGTAACGTCTTGCAGTGACTCAGTGAGAAATGTGTTGTGGATTGCCACTACTTTTGCTCCATTTATTTTCTCTGCCAAAGGTCCCATCACTGTGTAGCTACAGATCAAAACATCCAGCCCTGGTCAGACTTGGTTATTCACTTTTCCACAAAGAAACTCTAATTAATGGGGGAATTGATCTTTCCTCACAGTTTCCATCACTGTCTCTTTCGTTTTCATTTTTTTTTGTAAACTCCACCTCCCTCATTCTTCATTCTTCTTGTCTCAGCCTTAGGCTGCCTCTTTGCACATTTCTCTAAATCTTTCTCTGCTCTATCTACAACAGTGAGGTCTTTTTTCATTTATTTAGAATGATTTTAGTCTGTTAAAGTGATTAGTTGGCTACTTCTTTTTTCTATAAATGTGTGGTTGCAGGATTCGTAACATGTAATCATAGAAGGACTTCTGTATAGCACATAATAGTGCTCAACTAAATAGCTGATAGGCATTCTGTTCTCCATTTGGGAGTAATATTGTTCAAGGCCTTGGTTCTTTCTTTCATAATCACAGTATGAGTGTGTGTGGGAGGACAGTGGGAGGAAGGAGGTCTCCTCTTTCTCCCTCAGCCTGTCTCCCTGTTTGCTTGATGCATCTCTTAATATACTGTTTCTCCGGTTCTGCTATGTGTGATTGTGTGGAATTCTTATTTTATCCTATTATTGGCATTTGCTTGTATTTAAAGACTTCTGGATGTTGACAGACTCGCTCTCTAACAAAGGAAAACTTTGACCTATAAACAATAAAGGCAAGTCCTACAAATTAAACAGCAGAATTACATTCTAACCTTTCCCTCAGTAGAATACAGTCATTATTAACGCACCTTATCTGCTGTGACATGTGGTCTGTGAACTGCTGATCATCAGCCCTCCACAACCCTGTTTGACAGTTGGTATGATGTGTTTATGCTGATATTCTGTGTTTGGTTTTCACCAAACTTGGTGCTGTGCATTGTGGCCAGACATCTCCACTTTGGTCTCATCTGTTCTTGTGGTTTGTTCAGATGCAGCCTTGCAAACCTAAACCATGCTGCTGTGTTCTTTTTAGAGAGAAGAGGCTTTCTCCTGGCACGCCTTCCAAACAAGCCATACTTGTTCTAATTGTGCTGTCGTGAACTTTAACATTTCACATATGAACTGAGGGCCGAGTCTGATTTGTAGCTCTTGGGTTTTTTGCATTTTCTCTGAGCATTGCATGGTCTGACCTTGGAATGAATTAATTGGAACACCCATTCCTGGGAAGATTGTTGTATTGTGTTAAAACACAACTGAATGCTCAAGACTGGCAAACTGCCCAAACTGCTTTTACATAGGTGCCTTCACTTCAATTCCATTTATATAGAACCAAATCACAACAAACAGTCATCTCAAGGCACTTGACCCTTGCTGATGATCAGTTAATCAAGCGCATTTGATTAGCAGCACCTGGCTTCTACTTACTGTCATGGAACAGCTGTGTGTGGCAGGCAGAATAGGACTCAAATGCAGAATTCAGTGGACGGGAATGAACTCAAACTCAGCTTTATTCACTGGAACTCAGGGAAAAACATACTAAACAGTAACAGCCAGAAATACATAATCCAGGAAACACACGGGGAGCACGCAGTGTGAGGGGAGGACACAGCAAAGAACTGAGGGAAGCAGAGGGCTTAACTACACACAAGGTAATCACGGAGAGTGGAGACAGCTGGGGAAAACTGAGTGAAACTAACAAGACAAGAGAGGTAAAACTAAACACAAAGGGATGGAGGCCAACTATAGTGACAGAGACCCTAAGGTGGCTTGGCAGGAGGCCAGCGACCAAGGAAGCCTTCTGGAGACCGACGTTGACAGCAACAATGAGACACCCCTGGCTCAGGCCGTGCCGGACCCTCAGTCTCTGAACTCACAGGCTCAGATGGGGCAAGACCAACAGGCTCAGGCAGCTCAGGACTCTTTGGCTCAGGCATAGCGGGACCCACTGGCTCTGGAATCTCTGGCAGCATGGACGACATAGGCACAGGACCCTTGGACTTGGGCTCCGATGGTGTGGACGGAGGACGCTCGGGAAACTTGTGGAACATGGGATTCTCAGGTTGCACTAGAAGCACACGATTCTCAAGAAGCACAGGATACTACGGATTGTCAGCCAACTCCTCTGGTGACTGGGGCTGCAGCAGCTCTGGCACAGGATACTTGGATGTCTGGGGCAACACTGGCTAAGGCAGCATAGGGCTCACAGCCAGCATTTCTGACACAAGATACTCTGGATTCATTTGACACTCAGGTCACTCTCACAGGGTGCTCATCCATCACCTCCACCTGCTGGGGCTGTGCAGGGGGTCTATCAGCTGACTTCTCTGAAGACAGGGGCTGATGCAGAGGCTCAGCTGCCCTCACCCTGGGAACAGGAATAGATGGAAGGTTAAGGCCTTTACACACCGGACGTGTAAATTTCATACAAATGTTTTATTCGTTGAAAATATTTTTTAGACTCGCCTGTTCTTAATGCACACCGACCGTGTCATTTCACAGGACAAATTTGCAGCATTTATTTTTTCTGATCAAGTTCGATTTTTCTGACTTTCGTAAGCGAGCGAACAGATCTGACCAATCAGAGTGCTGCATTTAGCAACATGTGAGACTATAGTGCAATACGTGCACCGATATGGGAGCAGTAAAATCATACTATTTTACCTCAGACACACAGCTACACGCTGCCCCGGGTCAGTCACTTCTCTGAAATTATTCTCTGCCTCTTCACATGTGATCCCAACTCTGCCAACAAGAGCTCAAACTGCCCCACTGATATCCTGAAATATGCGCAAAAGCAGCCGTGATGCAGCTTCAACTCCGGGATCAAACCATGAAACTCTCCCTGCTGCTGCCTTCTTATGAGTTGGATGAACCCAGAATCTCTGTTTCTTCCTTCTCTTGTTTAAAAACATCAGAACCTCATTACATCATCGCTTGATGTCGACTTCATTTTTTTCCACAGTGCGTTTAAAGAGGACGATTTATTCGCAAAAACGCAATGTGTCTGGTGTGTAAGGCTCAGTGTCGGAGGAGGCCCCGGGAGGAGCAACAGTCTCTGGAAATGTAGGCTGTATAACATTAACAGCTAGCATGTGCAGACTACCTGCCCAAGATCATGACACTTACCCTCGTCATTCCTATGGAAGCAGTAAGGGTGTACATATTTTTTCACACACTACTTCTGCTTTTTGCCTTAGTTTTAACTAATAAATACTGAAACTCTATATGTGTTGTTGTTCATCTGTGATCCTATTTGCCTGTTTTTAAGACTTGCTAAGCACCAGGTGATTTTTTATTATATCCTGATACATAAATCTCAGAACTAAAGGGGGGCGTACTTTCTTTTTCACTTAACTGGATAGAATGCAGAAAACATGGTTAAATCCACAGCAGCCCTATGCTCATATTCTACCTTCTCATTTTGTTACACTGCACACAGTCCCATAAATAGCTCACTGTGCACATTATACAAGCCTGTGCTGCAGCCCTGAGCCTGGTTATAAATCACACAATTATGGTGAACACATGGAATAAAACATCAAATGAATGCTCAGTCTGATAAAGCATTCCATGAAGCGTATACTGACAGAAAGCATGAGGAATATCAATAAGCAATTTATGTACTTGGAGGAAAAGAATTTCAGGATGCTGGCTGTGATGATAAGTGGGACATTCACATGGCTTTCTGAATATGGAGATACAGCTGGTGATGTATTCATGTGCCGTAAACAATATGTAATGTGGGTTGTAACAGATGCATGACGAGGTGCAGTATGTAACATTTTATTTTCAAAACTCTCAGGTAAAAACACTGAATAACTGTAATAGATGCCTTTACACCAATTTTATCACCTGAATTTTACATTTAAGACATTCTTCAGGATTTTTTTTGTTTGTTTTTTGGGTTGTTTTGTTGTTGTTGTTTAAGTATTTATCAAAAAGCATTCAACTGTGGACGCAGGGAAAAAAGAAAAGGAGCATTGGGGCTTTGTGAAATCTCTGGGGCCTTGTGGATAAGGATGAGGGTATGCCAAGCCCTAAGGCTCATCCCAGCAGAATGAGAAATTGCATAAAAATTTCAGTGTGCAGAGATGCAGAGAGCTTCTTTGGAGAGGTGCATGCATATGGATATACTCTACTATATACAGTGCATTTTATTCAGTGATGTCAGGTTTACACAAGTTAAAGTTCCAATTTACGGTGACAGAAAATACACAGATGAGATGGATAGTTTATTACTGTTAGCCCAGGCCAGCTGTTTCTACCTGCTACTTTAACTAGCTGGAAGCTGTAACTGATAGATCTCCGATTGGTATCAAATGTCTCAACTCTTCACCAAGAATGTGGATTCATGCTTTTTTCACAAATCATATCTCTGATTATGACTCATGGGGTATATTGACAGATTTTAATATATTGCCAGCAGCTCACACTGTGGTGTGCCTCGTGAAAGTTCCCCTCAATTTGGGACATGGGTCGCATTAGCACTATCCACCACTAAGCTAGATTGCTCTCTTATACCCTGATATTTGCCTTGTCAGAGACTTTACAAGTTTAAAAACCTCTAAACATACCAGCGAGTGAATTACCTGTTTTCCTGCCAACAAACCTGATTAGAGCTGAAGAGGCTCTGTAAGACTTCTGGAGGTGTGCTGTAGTATCCAAGATGTTTGTTTAACCTCTGGGCATCCACCAGGTCATTGGGGACCTGATTAGAGTTAAGGGTAAGGGTAAGGTTAGGTTCACATCTACCCCTTTATATGTAATTATATAAATTATTATTGACATATTCAAAGTGAAGTCTTACAATAAATGAATTTTGAAGCCAAAATGTATGTAAGAGAGTTGATTTGAAATGTAACATCATCCAATTTCTGAAACTGTCATGCCCTGTGAGGGCGGTCCCTCCATGGAGCTGCTCCACACCTGTTCTCCATTGAGGCAATCAGCACAGCCTTCTTAAGATGACAGCAGACCTCGACTCATAGCTGGATCAATGACAGAGTTACAGTCAGTGTCGGCTCAGTATCATGCTAATGACTTACCTGTTCCATTTGTCTTATCTAACTCCTCGTCTCTCGCCTCAGGTCAGCTGTGGATTCCTGCCCGCGCTCCATCGCCGCCACCGTCTTGCCCCCCCCCGCTCCTGCGGACCCTTGGGACCACCGTCACTCGTATTCCTCGTCGGAGGCAGCCTCTCCTCTCCCTCAACAACTCCCGCCCCTGCTCACTTCCCTTCGCACATTCTACTGTTAATAAACCTGTTAACGCTCACCCTCCGTGTGTCTTTTCGTTCTGTGGACGTGACAGAAACTATGCAAGTTAAGCTGGAGCTAAAATGCAACCCAACCCAAACCCTAATCTGGTGATGAACACTTGAAATTTTAACTGGTATTAAGAGGTTAAGGGATCAACATTTCCACCAACATAAGGGTGGTTGAAATCTAGACGCACTTTCACCTCCCAAAGAAGATATTCAGCAGTGACTGAGATTATATTCTTCTGGAAGAATACCATGATTTCTTCCAAAAGAAAATGCCCTAACCTTTGGCAGTAATGCCATGCAACATTCAAACTTGTCCTGTAACATTCAAGTTGAGGATTAGAGGTATTGTTGATCTGCCACCATTAACATGGTTTGTCCTTCCTAGCACCACATACAGACGCTAACTGGAAGCACTCCACACATCTTGCCATTTAGGAAATTCCTAAATGGGACAAATGACTAGAAGACTGTATCAGAATTTACTCTACTAGTAATTTGTCCCTTTGTCAAAGTTGTTCAGTTTTTCACACCTGCCAGTTTTTCACACCTACTGGTTTACCCAGTATAATTCCTGGAGTGGTCCAAGTCATCATTGACCCTAACCCTAAACTATCAGAACCCTAAGCTATCAGAGGTTATTCAAAGTTATTGACTACATAACAGTTTAGATGTGCCAGATTGCTGTTAAACTCTTTCAGATGGATTAAAGTCTGTAATGGTAACTGACTACAGTGATGCTGGTAGTATGATGTCATAGATTTAAAAGTTTACTGGGTTTGGAAGTCTGGAAATGTACATTGCTGTACTTTTAATTTAAAGGTTTTAGATTTGAATAAGAAGGATCCTGACCTTCTTTTAGCTTTTTTTTTGCTATGGATTACAGTGGGCTTTGAAGTCTAATGTGAGTGAACGAGGTTTTTCTTCAAAATATAATTGATTGTGGTTTGTCTGCATTAGCTTCCACTGCTAACAGAGAACGGTCTTAGTCCAACCATCTGTTAGAAGCAGATATACCTTGCCTGTTGTCCTCAGGCTGCAGCAGAACCAATTTCTTTATTGGCTGCAGTAGAGGATGCGTGTCTGCTTAGATGCAGAGCAGAGGGGAGCCAGATAAATGAATTCCTCTCGGCTACAAGCTGATATTAACACACATGCTTGCCTGTGTGTCAAGGGAAGTTGAAAGACAAGAGAGAGAGACAAAGACAGTAAGTGACTAAGAAAGTTGGTTTGTGTTGAGGGAAAGGACGACAGATGGTAACAGAATTTTTCTCAGTTTGCATACTTTCTTATGCCTTTGATGTTTTGTAAATAAAACCTAATGGCCAAAGCACAACTCCAAAAGAACAAGTCAGTATGACTGGAATGTAAGGAAGCACTGAACAGATGGATGAATCCCAAACTCCTGCTAAAGATATTACTGTATATGGAAATAGCCAATATTAGAATTTATTATTTATCATCAAGCAGCAACCTCTGGGACTAAAAAGTCACCACTCTTTTTAATTTAATGTAGTCTTGTTAATTCAGCAATTATTCTCTAATTTACTGAGTCAAGTCATCCATGACTGGTGTGTACTGCCAATGAGAGTTATTTGGAAACTCCATAAGAATCTCCCAAAGGTGAAAGGGTTGGCTCAAATGAAGAACAACAACCTATGTGTTTAGAAAGGAGCTCAGGAATGAGCGCTTGGAGGTTTGAGCTGTAACTCAGAGATCCTGACTCTGTTTAAATTACTGTCTAAGGCTGATGATCCCAGTAGGCATTAACTCACTCATTAGAGATGGATAAGAGAAGGAGGTACATACAGTCGTGTTAAGAACTACGTACAAGCTTACTGCTTCCATACAAATTAAGAGGGTAAATAGCAACCAGCTGCTGATAATTAAATGCATTTTATTAAATAATCATGAGCCGGTGTGACCGCCTCTATGAAAGCAGATGTTTTGGCAGTGTGCTGGTCCTGAATATTCAGGACACAATGTCACAATCTACGCAAGACAGGAGGTAGCAGCAAATTCACCCCATCTCTGTGCAATGTTACATTTTAGACTCTGCAGCCCTCAGCTAGCATGTTAAATGTTAAAGTCCAAGACAGTATAATTAGAAAAGGGCTGAACAAGTATGGCTTGGTTGGTAGAGTTGCAAGGAGAAAGCTTCTTATAACAGGTCGCAGGTTTGCCAAGTTGCATCTGAACAAACCACAAGACTTGTGGAACAGATGAGGCCAAAGTAGAGATGTTTGGCCATAACGCACAGCACCAAGTTTGGTGAACACCAACACAGTGTATGGTAAATGGACTAGTTCTTATATAGTGTTTTTGTACTCTAATTGAGCACTCAAAGCGCTTATACAACATGTTTGCATTCACCCAAGCACTCCCATATGTAACTAAGCTAAGTGCTTATTATCTAACATTCACACTCCAACGCTTGCGTCGGAGAGCAACTTCGGGTTCAGTATCTTGCCCAAGGATACGTTGGCATGCAGCCCGGAATCAAACCACCAACCTTCCGATTAGTACCAACCGAGCCACAGCCACCACGTATGAGCACAAACACTTCATGCCAACTGTCAAACACGATCATGATCTGGGCCATCTTGAACTCTTCTTAGAATTTAGAATCTTCTTAGAACTTAGAATCAAAGTATTCTAGAGTCAAATATCAGGCCAACTCTCTGACAGCTGAACCTTGGCAGAAATTGTTTTGTACAACAGGGCAGTGATCTTAAGCACAGCAGCAAACCTACAACACAAGAATCAAGGTGTTGCAATGGGCCAAAGTCCAGACCTCAACCCAACTGAAACACTGTAGTGGGACCTTAACAGAGCTATGCATTAAAAACAACAGCAACAAAAAAGACAAGCTACTGTATCATGGTGCAAATGTGGCTTTTCACATGACTGCACAGTGTCCCGTGAAAATGTTGTGATAAAACTACAGACTGCTTTTTTGACATTGTACATTACCCTGAATCCATATCTTCCTAGTTTTTGGTTTGTCTTCACATTTTTCTCTGCTGCAGTTCTTCTGCTTGTTATTTGATTTCCTTGAATATGCCAGATGCAGTTTCATGGAGCCTATTACTGTACTGTACTAAAAAAGTCACATCCTTTAGAGAAATAACTTTATTCACCTACAGACTATTTCAATGAAAATGAAAAGATGTTGATTTAGAGGACAGACACAGATGAACTCTTTCTTACAGTAAATTCAGTCAATTCATGTCCAAAGATACATGAATTGACTGTATGAACATTAAATAAACGGTATTTAAATGGATGGCTTAAAACCCTGTAATAGCCAAGCAGTATAATGAATGAAAGAAGTGCCTGAAAGACAAGGTTAAATATACATTGTTGGCAGTAGTTAGCTAACAATGACATTTGTTAGGCAGCAATTAAATTGAATATAAAGCCTGAAGATGAAGAATGTGGTAAAAGAATGGACTGAGTCAATAGAGCAACTCATTTGTATTTGGTATATTTGACTAAAACTAATGCAGTCTAATACAACAGTTCTATAGTAGCTCCTTCATGGCATTCAGGATCAGGTCAGTACAAAAAGCTGTGATAACATGCTGATATGTATAGCTGCAGTGAATGCAGCAATACTGAAGAAAGACGATTCAACATACATTTGTATCACTAATTAAAGTAAGAAATAAGGAAATACCTCCTCAAATAGCAATGTGAATAACTACAGACACTTTGAGCCTGTTCTCTTGACAATAGTAGGATCAACCAGCTGGCTTGCTTTGCACTCTGATTGGTTTCTTTAATGAAACATAATTCCAGCCTAACAATCTATACTTGGACAGAAAGAGACAAATATGGAAAAAAGGACAAACATGGCTGTAAAAACTCTAGCTATGAATAGTACCAAAATGGTAACTTCATTGAACTGTGTGGTTATTAAAATTTCATTAAGTTTTTTTTTGTTTTTTTGTTTTTTTTTATTGGAACAATATTTTATTGGCATCAAAGTATCAAACTCAAATGTTGGGAACAAGAAAAAAGGAAGTAGGTTTATACAAATCTGGCATAGAAATATCTAGTCAGCCACAGGTGATCCGTACTGTATTACTGTGATCTCTGCAGAAAGAGAGGAAGACAGATTTGTTTCTCTGTTGGATCAATGGCTGAGCCTCCCATGGCACTCTCTCCCTCATTTATCTTCTCGACTTTGATTTCATTGTTGGAACCGAGTGGAGGGTGTCTCCTCATGAATGCTTGGAGCTCAGCAGTTCCAGCACTCATCCATCTCTGTTGGATTCTTTATTAGTTGTCTTCTTATTTCCTTAGTGAAAATGTCATGATATTGCAGTTTGGCTGTCACAGCACAGCTTGTAAATCCAATTGTACCCTTTAGATTTATAGAGAATCTAGATTACTGTATTGATCATGTCTATCTCTGACACAACATATTGAAAATGACCCTCCTTTGTCTAGGTAGGTTAGTATAGAAGGTGTTTCTTCATGAATACTGGGAACTGATGTGAATACAAAATAAATGCTACTAAGTGCTACAAGTAATAAAAAGGTAAACTGCCATAACAAAAAAAAAGTATGAAAGCATGAAAAAATGGTTTTGTGGAGGAAGATTGTTTTATTTGTAGGTCAAGGTTCTAAAGAGACATCTTGGGCATAAAGATAGCAAGAAAATAACAGAAATTAAATTCTAAAGACAATATTAATGATGGCTATCCCTGCCTAACATGCTTCTAGTCTTTTGCATTCCACCAGAATAGTTCTTTATTTGGATGAATATTCATAAAATTTTATGAATCCATAAAGGTGACAAACTTGTTTTCCCCTTTTATTTTCCAATGTGGAAATGAGGTTATGTTACAAAGTAAATCAAAAATAATTTAGCTAATTAAAAGCATCATATTTACCACTGATTTTACTACTTGAGTAAATGTCCACCACTGCAATGTAAAGGACCCAGGACACAAAAAAGTTACTTACCGTTCTATCTTGAGTCATCCCTCATTTTTATTAGAGTCTTCAGGAACAGCTCTCCAGGCTTCTGTAAGGACATTCAGAGCGCTTCTTTGGATGTTTCTGCCTTTTGTTCTGGTCTCTGTCAAGACAACACTGCTTCAATAATGTTGCCGTCCAACAGTTTAAAGAAGGTCCTCGACACCACTGGCTGAAATGGGTCCGAAACCATGACAGAGCCTCCACCACGTCTGATACATGGCTGCAGACACTCACTGTTTTACCTCTATCCTGACCTCCTCCAAACATACTGATGATGATTTGAACCAAAAGTTTCAAATTTGGATTCCTCGCGCCATAAAACCTGTTGGCAGTCCAGTTGTTGTATAATGTGGCATACCACAGCCTTTTCTCTCTGTTTCTCTTTCTTAATAATGGCTTCCTGATAGCCACCCTTCCTCTGAGACCACTTCTTTTGAGGCTTCAGTGAACAGTAGCTGGATCAACAGAAGGGCCAGAAGGTCTCTTAGGTCCTGTTTCAGGTCCCATTTCTAAAGTACATGACCCTCAGATGCTGTTTGTTTTCTGTAGATAGTTTTTAGGCATGCCTCACAAAACTGTGTTATCTTGGTCACTAGCAGCATGGGTATTTCTTTAGTTGAAACTATGAAAAATACCAAGATTCAACTGTTTCTTTGTTAACTTTTGCTTTGTGAGTAATCACAACACTGGTTCATCCCTTGAGTTATGCTTGATTTATTCAGAGGTCAATGCGACTTAAGTGGCCTAACAAAACAGCAAATGTCCAAAGAAAAACTTTGAAAGGCCTCCAGAAAGCCTGGAACATTATTGCTCAAGAGCACTCTAAATATTAGAAGAAAGTCTGACCCCTTGGAAGTCAAATATAAAGAAACGAGTGGTAAGACTTTTGCACAGTACCCTTGGCTGGGTCAGATTCAGTAATTAGATCTGTCTTCAGTATTCATTGTAACTGTATGGAGTGACCTCTTCAAGGAAAACTCTCTACCTTCTATGAGTGATAACAAAGAATCATTGTAATTATGTGTCCTCATCACTGCACATTATATAAGTCTTACCTCCTAGCTGTCCCCCACACAAAGTCATTGCATGTACAGGGTCAATCTTTATCCAGCAGAGATGTTACAGGAAAAGGCTAACTACCAAAAAAATGACTGGCTGTGATGTATGCACGACATTTTAAAGTGGACCTATGATATGTTTTCCTCCTTTACTGTCAGACATACATACTACACTGACGCTTATATTAAAAATGCTCAGTTTTATTTTTTTTTAAATTAGGTCAGCGAATTCACATGTATTCCCTATCTATCAAAACCTTAGTCTTCAGACTGCTGTAACCAGCTCAGAGCCAGATCTGGCTCTGAGCTCAGCAGTCCCACCCACCTGCTCTGTCTGAGTCAGAAAGTTTGTTGACCATTCTGGAGCAGAGTACTCAGCAAGGTTTGGAAGCTGACTCTTTCTTGTGAAGGACAGCAAACAATACTTTCTTTTTTAATATCATCAACAGCAAAAGCCAACCACTGCTTATCCATACCTGGATGTTAACAGAGCCCAGTATGAAACTGGATTTTTGCACAGGCTGATGTTAAAGATGGGCTGTTCTTTACATAAAGTGCATGACTGGGGAGTCGGAACCACAAACTCTAAAGCCTCATTCTGTGTTAGCTGAATGAAAAACACTGGCTACACTGGAGGAAAGGGTTCTGATTTGGGAAACTCCAGGTCCTGTTTAAAGTCTTATTGTTGTTCAAATAATATTGACCAGTCACATTTGAAAGGCTCTGGCTAATAGAAATGTGCAAAGGAATGTGGAGAGAATGAACTGGCCAAAACTCAAATGTGTTTGAATGCTGTCTGCGTATTTGTGTGATTTAAGTGGCAGCTATGGCTCAGTTACTATCCACAGGTTTCTGTAAGAGGGTACGCAGGCTGCCATGACAGACTGCTACTTCCGCTGTACGGTTTTATATTTCCGGTTACCCAAAGTTCGAGAGTTAATGACAAAATTCGGTTACTTTGTGCTGTAACGGACGGCTTTATTAGTTGGAACATGAGCTCGGGTTCAACTTGTGCTGATCAGTCTGTACATTTTTTCAAATTATTTTATTCTGTAAATTTGTTGTTTTTCCCCAAAATTATACTACCCCGTTGCACATCCTATTACTGTATTTTTTCCTTATGTTTTAGGTTTTCCTCTAATGTACAGCCTCTTA
This sequence comes from Archocentrus centrarchus, assembly GCF_007364275.1. Taxonomy (NCBI): domain Eukaryota; kingdom Metazoa; phylum Chordata; class Actinopteri; order Cichliformes; family Cichlidae; genus Archocentrus; species Archocentrus centrarchus. Next base: position 27,272,714 of record NC_044369.1, on the reverse strand, counting down.
TATTATTTATAGTGTGACACTACAGTATACAGGCTACACAAAGCCTTAACAATGCAGCTGCAGCAATGCTGCAGCATCACTGCATGATTTCCCTAATCAGCAATACAGGAAACAGCTGACTGTCTCCACCGCTCCACATTCCCTTAGCATGACCCAAGCTAAGCGCTTAGCATGACCCATGCTAAGCGCTTAGCTTGGCCGATGCTCTGGCTCGGCTCTACAGCTGCTTTAAGGAGAACGTTACCTTGTTTGTTCAGCATTACTTTATCGATTTTATTGCTTTGAAGGTAATCTGGTGCTCTTATAATTACGTGATTCCTCGCCATCAACACCTTCGGAAAAAACAAGGTAATTGATAATGTCGATGTAGCTGACTTCGGGCCATAATTTCATGTCATTTACCCAATCAGTGAGAAGTGACGGGTGAGACACTGTTACTGAATTGTCCTCGCTGCTTTTTAAAACATCCTTGCAATGTATCCACCTCCGATGTGGTACCATTTAGGCCAGGTAAAAGAAACTGCAGTGTCAAAATGTTTAAATGAACAGCAGGTGTGTAACCCCGCAACCTCAAACAACAGCGCAAACGGAAGTAAAATACTGGCTTCTGCTATGAATTAGGGGTAATGGCGCGAAGTCAGGAATACTGTGGATAATGATAACAAAATGCCTCAAGTTGTGACAGTTAGCATGCTAAATTAGCATTTTCCTAGCAATGAAATAAGGTAATATTGAATTGCATAGGTGAGCTAGCTAGCTTGCTACTACTAGCCAAATCAGATGAGCATTGCTGTCTTTCAGTCTCCAGCTGAAACTGAAAGTAATATACATGTTTATATGTACTGTTGCCACCCGTCCTGTAAAATACGGAATCGTCCTTTATATGGCAATTAAATGTTGCAATTTGTTCCATATTTTCAATAATGTCCAATACTCATGTCTGTCACACATCAACACTAAATGTAACAATTAAGCACAGAATAAAATACAGGAAATATGAAGGGCAGCAAAATTGTCGTGAATGGCGCTACTGTCACCGTTTCCTAGTGACAGACATCACACACCCAACACTCCACCACGTCCCCAGAAATGAAAACATATGCAAAGATACAGACGTGAGTGGGAAGACGCACATCCATGGCTGAACAGCGTCCGTGGGGATGAGTTTAAGGCAAACTGTAACATTTGTCAGCACGTATGCTGAGTGCGCACGGTGGGCTGTCTGATGTAAGGCAGCGTGGATCAGGAGAGCAACACTGCAGAAACATAAGAGGTCAGAAAAGCCAGGCATCAGTGTCACAGTTCTTCATACCACAGTCATCTCCAGACACTGATATGGTACAGAACATTATATTATTACTGATTCAGTTTCCTATTGTGCTTTAGCAGACTATTGTGGTTTGATTGATTGTTTAGGATGTTGAGTCTGAATGATCATTAATTAAATATACAGTAGTATTTGTATACATATATATGGCCATTGAAAGAACAAATCATGCCAATAGATTAACAGTAAACCTCTGATTCTTGAGACTTTGGCAAAATCATGTCCCACCAAAATGTCACCATGTCACAACATGGTGACATTTTTAACAAATATGTAAAAAGCAAACATATTTTTATAAGTTACATACTGTAGCTTTAAGAGTTACATTAAGTTCTCAACTTATTTAGTTCATTAGTGCACACACTACACAAACAGATCAGATTAGGTGCTAGTTCTGCTGTCATGTGGTAGATCATACAGTATATCATTTACGAAGTTAATTGTGCAATATCTTGTGCAGAAGTTGTGTTTCATTGCACTTTCTTATATATTTGCATGTAATGTAGCCTTATTTAACAGCACTTTATATGCAACAATCTTTCACAATAAAGTCTTCATTCCCAAAAAAAGTATCTAATTTTATGTATGACTAATTGCTTTCTTGATCACCCCTTTACAAAAAATGGTCATGGTCCTGAGAAGCTGTGTGTGTGTGTGTGTGTGTGTGTGTGTGTGGGGGGGGGGGGGGGGGGGGGGTCCCTTATTTTCATTTGTGAAAAGTGGCAACCCTATGTGTATGTTAATCTTTCTATAACCTGTCTAGCAAAACAGCTTAAGCTAAGCTAAAGCTTAGTTAGCTTATAAAAATGTAGCCAGCAAGCCACAAATCCAGTACTTAATTGGGGGAAATTACTTGTTTGCTTAATTAAAATATAAGCATAGATACAGGAGAAGTATGGGTTGACTTCAAACGACTTTTACAGGTTTTTACAGATGAGAAGTTATCTGATGTCCCATAAAGGTTGGCCACTCCTCAAATTACAACCCACAAATTTAGAAATGCTCCTCATAAAGGCCACTAAAAAAAAGAAAATGTGATAAAATGGTGTCAAACTTATATAAATGCCTACAGTCATGTACGTTGGGGGGCCCTCCTGGGGAAAAGGAAAAATGGGAATTAGAAATGAATGTTGTAATTGAGGATTGAGAGTAGGAGCTATCCTGTGAAAACTGCCATAAACTGACCAGCATCCCTATGTGGAAGGAATTCTGCTGGAAAGTAAGTGTTAGATATTTCAGAACACCATATATCATTTCTAAATATGACAAGGGCAAAACAAATATGTGTTGGAGACAATGTGGACAAATTGGAGATCATACACACATTTTCTGGGACTGCCCAAAGATTAAAACATTTTGGGAAGGAATTAGAGAGGAAATTTTAAACATTTTACATATTGTTATTGAATGGACCCCCTTTGTCTTTGTCTTGGGAGTGCTCCCAAGCCAGTGGTTAAGCAAAGAAAAACTGTATCTGCTTGGAATTCTGGTTTTGGTGGCAAAGAAAATGATTACTGTATGTTGGTACAAACCCTCTCCCCCCCCACTGTAAATCAGCGGAAAGAGAGATTGGTGAAGGTTTGTAATGTGGAGAAAATAACAGCAAAGCTAAACCTGACCATTGATTTATTTAAGAAAAGGTGGAAACCACTGATAACATACTTAGAACTGACATAATGTGTAAAACTACGCAAATGTGTATATGTACGTTTGTATATAGGTGTATATGTGTGTGTGGATAGGCACATATATGTACATGTGTATATATGTGCATAGGTGTATGTATATGTGTATAAATATATAGATATATGTATGTAGGTATAATTTGTTCTTTTTTAATCCCTCCAAGATGTAGAGGAAAAATTTTTTTGCTAGGATTACCGCTCGCCAAGATGTTCAAGATGTTCAAGTTCAATTGTTTTATTTTATTTTGTTGTACTGAAAAAGATGTGACTTGGAAATGTAAACAGAACTTTCTATTTAAACAATAAAATACACTATTGTTCAAAAAAAAATATAAGCGTAGAAGATAAAACTATAAACCCTATATGTACAAGATATATATATTCTGTGTAGAGTTTGCATGTTCTCCCCGTGTTTGTGTGGGTTTTCTACGGGTACTCCGGTTTTCTCCTACAGTCCAAAAACATGCAGCTAGTGGAGTTAGATTAATTGGTGATTCTAAATTGCCCATAGCTGTGAATGTTGTCTGTCCTGTGACAAGCTGGCAACCTGTATGACAGCTGGGATAGGCTCCAATCCCGCTGTGACCTGAAGGAAAATGGATAGATGGAACTTGGACAGCATTTTGCTTTCTGACACTATGAAAGCTTCACACACAACATTACTGGCCTTGCAGATCAGTTTGTTGAATCTGCTGTCCCATCACACCACAGCATCACAGACTCACAAAACATCTGGAGCATCATCCAGCAGATATTAAAGGGCTTCAGCCACCTTAGAAAATAGAGACAGCTCTGGTCCTTGTTGTAGAGTGCGTCTGTGTTTTTAGTGCAGTCCAGTTTACTGTCAATGTGAACACCGAGGCGTTTGTAATTTTCCATTGTCTCCACATAGACCTCATGGATGATGGAAACAGGGGTCACCAGTGTTCTGATTCTCCTCATGCCCACAACAGTTCCTTAGTCTTTGTCATGTTAAGCTGCAGATGGTTATGTTTGCCCCACATGACAAAGTTGCCCAACACAGCCCTGTACTGTTCCTCCTTCTTTAATGCACCCCACTACTGCTGAGTCATCGTAAAGCTTGTGAAGGTGGCAGGTCTCTGTGCAATAGCTGAAGTCCGTGGTGTACAGGGTGAAGAAAAAGGGAGAGAGGATGGTCCCCTGCGGGGCTCCTGTTTTGTTGACTGCGCTGTCCGACACAGTGCTGCAGGCACTTTTGTCTGTCAGGTAGTCATCCATCCAGGTTTCCAGGGAAGCATCCACCTCCATTGCTGTAAGCTTATCATCCAGTAAAGCTGGTCTGAGGGTATTAAAGGCACTGAAGATGTAAAGAAAGAAACTTTTATAGTGCTCCCTGGGTTGTCCAGGTGGGTGTAAGCTTGGTTGAGCAGGTAGAGAATGGCTTCTTCAATTCCATGTCTGGACTGGTAGGCAAACAGAAGGGGGTCTATCAGTAGGCTGACCACAGGCCAGAGCTGGTCCAGGATGAGTATCTCCAGGGTCTTCATGATGAGTGATGTCAGTGGCACAGGTCTGTAGTCCTTAGGTGCCACAGGGTTGTGATGTCTGTGACACAGACACGAGGCATCCACAGCACAGGGACCCTTCACAGATTCCGGCTTATCCTCAAGATGTGACGGAAAACGCCACAAAACTGGGGAGTACGAGTGGAGTCTCATCAGCTGTGTCTGGATCTGGTCAGCAGTAAAGATGACAGGTGGAGGAGGAGTGGAGGTGTAGAGAGTTCAATAGCCTGGGAGTTCAAGTCTAAAAATGAGCAGAACATGAGTGTGGTGGTGTGTCAATTTGTGTCTTTACCAGCTGGTGGATCACAAACCCACCCAATGCTAAGATCAAATTAGCCTCTTTAATGCCTTCAAGGGCTGCCATTGCTCAGTTTTCTGTTGCCCCTGTAGGAGTCAGGATGAATGTCTTCACTATGCAGGGGAAACAAAAGCTGGGGACTAAAAAGTGACAGCACAACACAGAGACTTTTATCTTACCACACACCATGGGGACACCTGTGGCCAGTACTCACAGTCCTGCCAGTTTGATTACTATAATTTTCATCAGAGGCAGCAAAGCATGAAGGATTCATTCATTTAGCAAACAAACCCTCACAGGTACAGAGGGGGGCCATCACTGAGAGAAACAATGATTTGCTGATTTTGATGCCTGCCACAAATCTGTGGGACAGAAATACTGCCAAAAGGAACAGATGCCAATTTTATTTATTTTTTTCATATGCAAAATATGTATGTTATCAGCAGATTTCTTTAAAAATAGGAATATATGAGTTTAATTTTGTGTAAACTGAGAAAAAAATATATTTTTGGAAGGACACATTTTCTGAAATATATGTTCTACAAATATAGAATTGCAACGACAGAAAAGAATAGCTTTGCTTTATTTTAAACTCGCTTTTAAGATCATTAAGATCATTAAGATCATTAAGCATCAACTTCAACAAAAAGAGAGCATTTTAAATTGTCATCAGTGAGTTCAGCCAGTCACTTCCAATTCACCATGTTTCAGCTTGCAGGGTTACTATTGTTTTCCAGACCATAACCAGTCACTTTTTAGTGTCTAAACTTTACCAGTAGGTGAAAGTGAAAGCAAAAGGTAAACACAAGGTCCAGCTGGAAGGCAGACACAGTGTCCAAGCTGATAAAACCAGCAGCATTTCTCCAGCCTCTTCAAACAGATTTGGTAGGTCTCTAAAACAGGACTGTTGGTGGCCGGCATTGCCACATCATGGCACAATGCCAAAAGACACCTTGTGCATAATGAAAACATTCATTGGCCAATTAATTCATTTCTCTCCACATGCCTTTTCTTTCCACTCTTCTTGCACCCAGAGACTGTCAAATCTGACCAGACAATATTAGTCGAACAACAACGAGACCAGATGTCTCTCTTTTATATCTTCTTACCTGACTTTTAGCAAAGTCAAACTTTGCACATGACAGACTTAATACCTATGACTGCTGCTACCGGCACCTTCAGCCATTGAGGTAATGAAGCATGTAATTATAGAATAGAGTGACGTGCAACCATGCATGCAACACATGTTTTTTTTGCATCCTCCTTGAAAGAGGAATTATAAAAATAATAGTTTAGCTTTGAGTGGATGAGTTGTATCCAAGTTTTGTTTTTTTTTTCTCATTAATTGCTGCCTTTTTGTGGTGGAAATAATAACTGAAACACCAAGGGGGAAATAATTAAAAATACCCAACATAGATGCCAAAAAGCATCAAACTGTGTCAGTTAATTTGTTCTTGAAATATCTGAAATGAGTCATGATTCACTGTTCCTTTGTGAATGTGGAATTAATATTTGCTGCATTATTGAAAGTAGAGAAAGGTGGTGAAGATATGTTGATATGGATGAATTTTTAATGTGGCATCAGTGCAGCATATCAGTTTTTCAGCTCTCAGAGGAACAGGTGCAATCAGCTGTGACTGCAATCTTCCACATGAGAAATATGAAAATTAAGAATGCTATTGCATTGTGTAGTTTGAATTGGGAGTATTCCTGATTAGTGCCTGTAAATGAGAAGAGTATTCACAGTCACTTTATAGAGATCCAATTTTCTACAGTATTGCTCATCAAGTCCCAATGAAGATATTGAGGTCATTGCTGTGTTTTATTCTTGTGAGTAGGAGATAGTCCAGTTGTCAAAACACTGTATTATATATATATAATATAATATTATATATATATATATATCAGTGACGTGCGGTGAGGGTCGTGACTGGTGAGGCACTGACGTCATCACATCAGATTTACAAACATATAGCTTATTCACCATTTGATTGGCAACAGTTGTTTTGTTTAACATTAACATAGTCTGAAGCAAACCTTTTAGCTCCGGTGTTGGTCTTCCTTTAATTATTATCTTCTGCTTCGATTGAAAGTCCAGTTTAGAAAATTCTTTCAGTTGAGTTATGTAATCTTCCATGTTGAACATAAGGCCAAGCAACAGGAAAAACTAACTGGCCTTGCTAACTGTTTATGGTAGCTGCCGCCGAGGAGTCGTAGAGTCCCTGGGATCACCAGCGCCCCCTACCATGAGGCACGAGAACTGCGTGCCTCACCTAGTGTCTCTTCGCAGCAGTTTCATGATCGCTCAACACAAGAATGCATTACACACACATACAGTTGTTAATGAAAAAAACAAAAAAAAAAACTGTGCATTATATACACCAGCTAAAATATAGAAATTTAGTTCATATAGTAAAAGTGTTAGAACATTTTAATAGCCACATGCAAAGGGAAAGTAATCCGGTCTCACTGCATAGCATGCCAGCACACTTAGTAGTCATTGGCAATGACTATACTGAGCCGCACCACGGATTGCGCAATCCGTGGTGCGGCTCGCCGGGCTGGTGCCTCACCGTTCGTCTCTTAGTATTTGACCGGCAAATGCGAAAATTCAGCGATTTTGAAAAAACTAATCTAAAAATGGTGTAGTTAAATGGAAAAGAACTTTAAAATACAAATCACTGAATGAATATAACCATTTAATTTATTTTTTAATTTTATATTTCCACGATGACAGGTGAGGCCGTGCCTCACCTGCCTCCCCTGACTGCACGTCACTGATATATATATATATATATATATATATATATATATATATATATATATATATATATATATATATATATTAGGGGTGGGACTCGATTAAAAAAATTAATCGAATTAATTACAAGCTTTGTAATTAATTAATCGAAATGAATCGCATTTTAATCGCATTTCAATATTTGACATGAGAAATATTAATTTAAGTTTGGTTGATGAATGAATCAATATACATAAGCTTAAACTTCAAAATTTTGTTCATTTTCCAACCAGTCTACTACACAGACCAATGAAGGGTGGAAGTGCTCCTGTGATAAGCAAACACCTGAAATTAAAGTTAAGCATCATAACTGGATAGTTTTATTCAACATTAATGTCTCACTTGTTATAGTTGGAAATTAATCATTCGCTCAGCTGTATTCCTTGATGTTGAAATGTGTTATGCTTGTTTTAACAGCTTATTTTGAATTAAAGACTTTAAATTAAACCACAAAAAGGAGAAAAAGTTCGTTCTCCGTTTAACAGCTGCTTTTACACAGCTGTGCTTCACACTCACGGTTGCTAGGCGACATGAGATACGCAGAGGTGACGGCAGCTGATATGAAGGCTAGACGCTCACTTCCGGCCTTTGTGGTGTTCGTGGGCTGCGAAAGACGTGGGCCGGGTCCTTCGCAGGATGCAGCCCCTAATTTGGACATTGTGCGTCGATATAATCTGTATGCCGGGAACTCGCGCACTGAGAAACGTTCCACGGTGCAAAGTGCGATTAAAATGCATTAAAATTTTTTACGCGTTAATTTCCCCGTAATTAATTAATCGAAATTAATGCGTTAAAGTCCCAGCCCTAATATATATATATATATATATATATATATATATATATATATATATATATATATATATATATATATATATATATATATATATATATTCCCACTCGCCCTGGGAGCTTGAGGGTCCTGTGGTCTTGTGCAGAGATCTCGGATGTTGCTTCTGGAATCTGCCGGAAAGGACCTCGGGAATCCCTGTTGCCTTCACCTTCCACATCTTTTCTAGCTCCTCTCTCAGCCCTTGGTATTTCTCGAATTTCCTGTTGTTGCCATCACTTGGTATTGCTACATCTATCACTACGACCTTCTGCCTCTGTTTGTCCACCACTTTTCTGTCCGGTTGATTAGCCATCACCAGTTTGTCCATCTGTGTCTGAAAGTCCCACAGACTTGGTCATTCTCGACCACCCTTGGGGGCGTATCCCATTTTGACCTCAAGACTTCCAGGTCATACACAGCACAGATGTTCCTGTATACTATGCCAGCCACTTGGTTATGGCGTTCCATGTATGCCCTGCCTGCTAGCATCTTGTACCCTGTGTACCTATGTGCTGGATTGTCTCAGGGGCATCTCTGCACAGCCTGCACCTGGGGTCCTGCCTGGTGGACCCCAGCCTTTATCGAGTGCTTAGAGCGTGTTCCTGTGCTGCCAGGACATTTCCAAGATCATTTCTCATAAAGTATAGATAAATTAGGGAGTGCTGGAGGGTTCTTGAACACTTGTGCATTGCTATTACAAGTCCAAAATCTTTTGATTAGTGAATGTTGTCAAAAATAACAGGGCTCTGCACTTTGCAAAGTTGGTCAAATCGTTCCCTTTTCTTCATAATTTGCCCGTTCATCTGTTTTTGTGTCAGATTATCTGCACTCTCTTCCTCACTGAAACTGGCAGCATATTCACAGTGGATGCTGCTGACTTATACAGTGCAAGAAAAGGGCCAAGATAAATGACTGCATAAAAAGAGAAAGACCTGCATTAGTAGATGGGTAATGGATCTGAGCTGCCCACTCAGCACTGGCCAATACATCAGAGAAGTCACTGTGCCATTAAATAAAGCATGGATAAATAAACGAACAAAAGCCATTAAGATGATTTGACTTGCAAATAAATATTATTAAAGATATTGCTTCATCCGCATCATCTCAAACACGATGTTAACCTCATGTGATTCGTGACTGTGTCGAGACAGTATCAAAATGTTTTGATCAACATATTATGTGAAAGGTAATAGACCAGGTGGAGATATGTGGGCAAAGTGCCCAAGCTTTATGTACCTGCACTGACAAAATAAAAGATGATACTTCAAGATTCTTTTGCTAAATGAAGTTACAATAAGGTTGACTTCAGCTAGATTTACACATTTGTTTTGTGGGTTTTTGAGATGCCTCAGAAACACCACTTAAACCATTTATAAACCATGTTTATGATCTAATCATTGCAAGAAATGCACACGGACAAAGCACTGCACAAAAATACATCTAAAGAACTTAAACTCAACTTCCTTTAAAAAAATGTCAAAATCTTCAAAGATTGTTGTGGACAGTTTTAATAAAAACTACTTTATTTGATATATCTCAAGCTCAACTCATAAATTAGAAATGAACCCATGCAGTTTATGACTGTAGCTTGCTAACAAAGCTGGCTAGCATTAGCTGATGACTTAGTACTCCACCCTCTCATTTAAATACGGTGACTTCTGGCTCCAAATAGCAACAGTATGGGAGCAGGCTTCAAAACTGCAGAGCCCAGAAATTAATGGGTAACATCATAGTGGCTGTGTCCATCTTTTATATACAGTCTATGATTTGTAGTTGTTGTCAGTGTTCACTTTGTATGACACTTTTGTGTGTATGTGCAAACAACTTTGTGTCTCTTAGCTGTACTGCATGTCTTTATACTTTTAAGTTCTTGTTGTTGTTGTAGTCAGGCTGGTCTCCTTAAGTTATCTGTCATGTCTTTTAGTTGTCTTGCACCTCTGGCTAGGATGTCCTTTTGCATGTACTCAGGGACTGTCCATTCATGATATCAGCAGGCCTGAGCTTATGTGGAACTCCTTAAGCTTTACACATTATCAAGTAGGTTCCACTGGCAGCACTATACAGTAGCAGCTCCTATAAACGCAGTTTATATCAGGAGTTTTTATTATTATTACCAAACTAATTATATGAGCTACTTCAGATAATACCTCCTATATTGTAATACTTCACCTCTTCATTCCTTCAGTGGGTTGTTTTATGCTATTGTAGTAGATATTTTTTTTTACAGGTATTCTCATCCCTGCCTTAGTTCAACCAGCTGGTTACAAATGCACGGCTTTTCGCTGAGATCCGCAGTGACAAGAGCTGTCAGCGTGCCGACTGGGTGTGTTAAGCTTTGACTTGTAGAAAGCTTCTTCTCTTTAATGCCGTAAACAGCCTGCTTAAATTCACTCTTTGGCAAAGTCCTTTGATCTCCACATTGACAAACAGCACGTTAGAGAAAATGCTGCACTGTGAGGCTTCGTGGATGATAAATTACCTGCTACAAACAAAGCTGAATAAATAATCATGACTAATTCTGGAGGTTTTTTTCTTGAATTATTTGCTATACTGTAGCAAAAAAAAAAAAACGGCAAATTATGTGAAATTTCTATAAATATCAGTGCATCAATAAAGCAGAACAACTGATAATTCTCCATGTAGTGAATGTTAACACCATTAACAACAATTGCAGAGTAGAGCAAAGATTATGCTAGGATACAAAAAGCATCACCATATAGTATTTTTCTTCATTTTTGTTTGTTTTCTTCCTTCCTCACACACTCATCCTCGTCCTCCATCTGCATTTTGCGCTGAGTGTTCGTTTAAGTGTCAGACTGAGTCTCAACATCAGGACTGAGTTGGGGAGCAGCGTCACCATGGTAACCCATGCATAATCTCGAAGATATTCACAGGCAGTATGCAAACACGCATTCACATGCCGTCTGCTTGTGTTTGTGTGGGTGAGTGTGGGCATGCTTTTGTGCTGTAATACATGCAGCCACAGCACAAACCCTCATGAACAGAGGAGGGGAGGATTCTTTGAGCATGAGCCTGGGAGCGCAGTCACAGACAGGTGTGGGTGGAAGGTCATTTTAAAAAGCCATTAGTTGCCTCTGTAATGAGAATGGATGAAGGTCTCCGCTTTAAACAGCAACAGCTTTTAACAACAGGGTGAACCAGGTGAAGCAGTAATACTTAACTCAACAGCTCTCTGAGACCAAACTGATATCTGATATCAAAACACTACCAAACATGAGGTAAAAGTTACCTTTAAATTAACAAAATACAACCGCTGTGGTTAAAGGTACTCAATGTAACTCAAAACAGTATCAGTCCTTCCAAAATCAGTTAATGCACTGACATTATCTCTCCAGCCCAGTACATCCAGATAAGTATTTGTATACACTGCTGATTTTGCAGGTTTTCCCACCTACAAAGACTGGAGAGGTCTGTAATTTTTAATTTTAATTTTATCACTTCAACTGTGAGAGACAGAATGTAAAAAAAAAAAAAAGATCCAGAAAATCACATTGTATTATTTTGCATTTTATTGCATGAAATTGGGATTTGATCACCTACCAACAGCAAGAAATCTGGCTCTCACAGACCTGTTAGCTTTTCTGCAAGAAGCCCTTCTGCTCTGCACTAATCACCTAATATTGGTCTGTTTTTGTTTTTTTCATAGAATGATACTTTTTTAACTAGTGCAGACTTAAAATTTAAATTATCATTTGAGCTCTTTCTCATATTTTCTCATATGCTTTTGTGAGGTCTCCATTGTCAATATCCATCTCAGCATTTTAAATGATATTTCTGTAGAAAGATTGAATTTCCTGGGTAGACGGATACATACCATCCATTTTTAGGGAATCATGATTTTCCTCAATGTGGTTTCCTCTAAATATTACTGTAGTCTTAAAGTCTCTTCAGTTTCTCTGTGTGTGTGAACATTTTTCACAACAATTAACACATCATGGGTTGTAGTTAGTTAAAACAAAAGCAGGAAATTGTAAAGCAACATATATTAATGCACTGCTGAGTGTAAAGGTCACAGAGGCTAGCAGGGGTACATTTAAATATTTCATACTGAGATAATGCACCTATATAGCTGAATGGCATTTAGATGTCATGTAAATGCCGACTGAATCACATTTTTAACTCAAATAAAGAACCACATTTGACTGACTACCTTCTCTGGATAGATTTTGGTAGCAATGACAAAGCAAATTAAAGCATTATTTTGCTAATCATGGGGTAATTTGTTTATTTATTTATTTATGGTAAGAAAACAGACCTAAAGTATTTCCTGAGTCTTAACCAAGACCAACCAAATATGGTCATTTTAACTTTTTGTTATTACATTCATGGAAAATATAATCTGGTTGCAGTTATATTTCCTTAGCTGCATACATTCACTGTTCTCTTCATTATGCACACTGTGATACCTTTTGTCTTTAGATCTGCCTTAAGTACAGTAAACTTTTAAAAAAAACAACAGTATACTGCAGTCAGAGAGGGATGGACACGGTCAGCAACACTACTCAGGTATATGGCATTTAAACTTAGGGGCCCAAAGTGTGCCAAGAAAATATCCCCTGCACCATCATAGGTGATGATCCTAACTTAACTATTTTTTGCTTGTATGTGAAACATACGGTTAGGGCTAGGGTTCAGGGTTAGGGTTGGGGTCATCACTCATGATGTCTTAGACCTCAAGGGGTTAACTGCAGTAACAACATCAGTATGAGATTACAGTGTCCGATACTATAAGAGGATTGTTCAATCTCAATACTGCCTCAGGTCCCTAGTTAAGTATCCACCATGGTTCACGCAGATGACTGCTTACAGATAAGTGATAGCGATGGACATACAGAGATCTACCCGTAGAACTGCATGCTCACCGAGGCTCCTGCTGCCCATCATCTACCATCGCCAGTGTAAAAGTCAAACAGGTCATTTTCTTTCAGAACCTTTGACAAAATATCTCCCCCTGTTTTGCAGCTTGGTTGAAAAGGCTGCTAACAATTCCACGAATCTGGGTTACTCCAGTCAGTGAAATGCTAAATAATGAAAAAAGTAATTTTATATGCACTGGAACTGTAGTAAATTATTGATTTTACCAGGCTTTAGCAGGACCTCTTTTTTTTTTTTTTTTTTTTGATGCTGGAACAATATGTCTGGTCTGCAGTGGACAGATGTGAATTTAAAGCAAACCTGCTAACAAAGGACCTCCTGACTTCCCAATACATCAAATTATTTGTTTGCGGGTAAAGTTTTAGATTTTTTTTTACAAAAAACAGAAAGATCAGACTGAACGGTGCATTGCAGCACTGCATATTCTTTAAGGGTTAATCTCACAACACTGCATCACTGACTTGCTTTGTGTCTGAAAGTTTCCCTCCAAAGCAATCAGCACTTTTTCTTATCTGAAGTGACAGATGGAAGGGCTAGCTTAATTAGCATGTTCATCTGTCACACAGTGGATGATGCTAAAGCTCTCTGCACAGGTTGCAGTAAAGAAATGCTGACTGGAGTAACATTCTGTCTCCAGGGTCATGCATTTTTTAAAGTCTCACTCTCTCCCTTTCAGGCCTTTCCACACAGCACATAGAGAAGGAGGGGGGGGGGGGGTTGAAAGAGCAAGAGAGAGAGAGCTGGCAGCTAGAGGCAGCCATCTTGGACTGGGTTAAAAGCGTAATCCTGGTCACGCTGTATCAGCAGCAGAGGAGAGATAAGAGAGCGAGGGAATGCCTGAGCTGGGAAACCCCTCTGCATAGAGAGAGAGTGAAGGAGAGCGAGTGTGTATGGATACTGCAGATACTGTTGCAGGCAAATGAAAAGTCTCAGTAGGAGGTGGAATGGAGCAGTCCACGGGAGCCACTGCAGGTTAATATCAGTATCATATTTCATACAAAATAAATGTATGAATAGATTAGTAGAAGATAAAGGACCAGAGGAGTCACAATGATGAAGCTGCGTTCGAAGCACAAGAGGCCAATCTCAAAATGTGTTTTTGTGCAGAGCAACAAATCACGTTCTTCTGGAATATTGCATTTAGATGTTATGTAAATGCCATTTTTTAATGCTCACATTTTTAGCTCTCATAGCCTTTTAGAATAAAAAGCTCTCTGAGTGCCCAGCGAGGGAAGAAAAATGCATTTTATTTAATCCTCTGAGGTATAACTCATCGTCATCAGTGACAGCCAATGGTTAGGGTAGGGTGTGGGTTAGAGTAACCACCCATGATGACTTAGACCTCAAAGGGTTACATAATTTGTAGTAGTTAGACTCTACTTAAGTATTACTAGTGTTTCAGTAAGCAAAGATCAGTAGGAGAAATTGAACATGATTTATTGATAAAAAATACAATTAACTATCTGGCAATTAGACTCCGATGGCCCATCGAAGCTGAAGGGAATCATAGTGGAGATAGGATTTAGAGCAGGACCCGCTGGAGGCTAGACGCTGGTTGTGGTGGAGACCAAGATATACGCTTGGAAGGAGCTCTTGGGTGGTGAAGGGGAGGCAGAAGGTTGAGTAAATGAGTCTGAAAGGGAGAAGGACAGATGAGCAGTGACATTTAAAGTACGCTGAGAGGAGGCTGATTGGCTCAAGGAAGGTGGGCAGAGAGATGATTGGATGAAAAGTGATGAGGTCAGCATTGAGTTTGACAGCGTGGGAAAGTGGAAGTGATGTAAAATAGAGAAGCAGCCAAACACCTGGGAAAGTAGGCAGATGAGCGATTTCAGCTCTTCCTTATTGAACTTACACCTAAGCTTCATTTCAACTGACTTTACATTTACTCTGCATTTCAAATGAATGTGCATTTTTTGATTTACGACCTCTATCCAACCACCACTAAGCTTTAGTGAAGTCCTTCTAGAAGCCAGGCACTGATTTTGAAGCATTACCTAAACTGATTTAAATTACAGCATTTACATTGACCAACAACCACCAATCAAATCTGAATAAGTTTGCTGACAAAAAAGCTTTTTCCCTTTAACTCCTCCTTCTGAGATAGTTCTTCCCACTATTTTTGTGATGTCCACCTAAAATAGTGTGTCAGGAATATCACAACAAGACCAAAATGAGTAACTTTGGTCTCTATAGATATGAGACACTTGAGAAAATTCATCAGAGTTAATAAAAAAACACAGGCACAACTGTTTCTGAACCTGGTAACACGCTGCTGCAACTTTACCAAATTTAATGCAATAGAAAAAAAAAAACAGGGGTTTTGTATTTATAACCGAAATATTTTAAAAAAATTAAATACTCATAATGTGTCAACATGAATGTAGTTAATATTGTAATTGGTTATTTAATTGTTGTTTTTGTATACTTTTTCACAGTTATAGCTACAGACTCCTTTGCCACCTCTATGCACTTTTATTTTGAGTTTAATTAAGTTGACACACATACATAATAACACAAAATATAAAGGCATAGATGAAATACTGATAGCATTATTTCTATTTTTCTATAGACTAAAGGATATTATTGAATGATATTCAATTTAATTCACTTTTATTTTATTTATATAGTGCCACAACAACAAAACAGTTCTCCAGGAGCTTCACACTGTAAGGTAAAGAACCTACAGTGATATGGTATGGCAGCGTTAAACACATATTAGGGTTACTGTAACCTTAGCCTGGAATGCCCACCAGCAACCATCAGCTGCAAAGCATTACTCGACACGTGCATTGCTTTCAGTGTGGACAGAGTTGTTATATCTCAATGCTGTGAGGTCTGAGCCATCATTAGTAATAACCATAACCCTAAAGATTACATATTTGCTGTCAAAATATATGATTTTAACTGACATGCCTCAAAAAACTATTTCATTTTTCCGCCCAAAAAATCTTTGCTTTTCTCCAAAACATAGAGTTAGAGTTGTGGCTATCACCAATAATAACTCAGACTTGATAGGGTTAATATCCTCTAGGTCACTGGTGATCCATCCAGAGTTGGGGGTAAATTTGGGGTTTGTGTTTGGCTAATGCCCACCGCTCTACACAGTCTTTGCTGACACTGGTGTGATGCTATTATTAGGTCAGAATCCTGAATTGTCCAACACTGATTTATCTGTGTACAAACTGCCGCTCATTACAGTTGCTTTTGCAGCAGACGTGGTGGTATTCCAGCATAGGGTGACATTTATATGCTTTATTTTTAAGACAGAGAGTTAGGGTACAGAATGCTCTATATTGATTGTGTAGTGCGATCTGCTTGCCACTTTATTATTTGCCTCCTCTAACATGCCCGAACCATCCCAACGACCACAGACAGGACACTAAAATTCCTGAATCGATGAACAGACCGAGGCCAAGAGCAGCCTGCTCTGGCTGATCAGGAACAAAGAGAGCATGGTTTCTACTGACAGCTGTGGAAACAAAGCTGGTAATGGGAGGTTTCACAGAGAAAACTGCCTGTGGCCATCGTGCCTGGAATGGCTAATTAGCTTATTGTTTTCTCTGCAGTATCTTTGATACGGGTGGATCATTTTGTCATTGGTATAACAATGATGCACTGTAACCTTTTTAGGAGCTCATTTTAGATGAACAATTTGTCATATGGTCTAATTAGCATTAGTGTTCATTATGCTATAATCTGTTTCCTAAGACAATAGAGAAATGGTGTACGAGAACTGAGACCATTAAGTCCCACAGAGCGCACACTAATGACTGGTTAAAGTGAATGACCAAGTTCTGGTATTGCTTTTGAAATTTTTAGTCTTAACCACAGGAGACCGTTGAAAAGGCAGAAGGAGCCTGTGATCATTACTATTTTGACTCTGCTTCTATTTCAGGGATTGGAGGCGCGTCTCTTCTATTCCATTTTTACCCACATACTGTCCTCTTTCATCTTCCTGCCGCTATTTTTACTTCCTCACATTTGAGCAAAGCACAGGATTGCAGGCTGATGCAAACAGGAGGTTGACAGCAATAATGGCATGTGGCTGTTCTTATTACGGTCTGGATCATCTGCCTTAGCGCTGTTTATCTCCGCCTTTTGGAATTAGCCATTGTGAAAGTGACAGTTCCAGCCAAGAGAGTCTTCAGACAGCACAGGGTCATCTACAGTATGGTGAAAAAGTGTTTTCCCGCTTCCTGATTTCTTAGTTTTTTGCACATTTCTCACACTTAAATGTTTCAGATTAATAAATACATTTTAATATTAGACAAAGATAACCTGAGTAAATACAAAATATAATTTTTAAATGATGATTTCATTTATTAAGAGAAAAAAAGCTCCCCAAACCTGCCTGGCCCTGTGTGAAAAAGTAATTGCCCCCTAAACCTAATAACTGGATGTGCCACCCTTGGCAACAAGAACTGCAATCAAGCAGTGATAACCGGCAACAAGTCTTTGGCATCTCTGAGGAGGAATTTTGTCCCACTCTTCTTTCCAGAATTGTTTTAATTCAGACACATTGGAAGGTTTTCCAGCATGAACAGCCTGTTTAAGGTCACACTAAAGCATCTCAGTCAGATTTATAGTCTAGACTTTGACTAAGCTCCTCCAAAACCATTTTATTTTTTGTGCGTTTCAGATTTTTAGAGGTGGACTTGCTGATTTGTTTTGCATCATTTTCCTGCCGCATAACCCAAGTTTGCTTCAGCTTCAGGGCACCAACTGATGGTCGGACATTCTCCTTCAGGATTTTCTGGTACAGAGATGAATTCGTGGTTTTATCAGTTACAGCAAGTCGTCCCGAAGCAGCAAAGCAGCCTCAGACCATCACGCTACCACCGCCGTGTGTCAAACATTGGTATTATGTTCTTTTGATGAAATGCTGTATTAGTTTTATGCCAGATGTAACCTACAGAGGGGTCAAACCTTCCAAAAGGTTCAACCTTTGTCTCATTAGTCCACAGAATTTTTTCTCAAAGTCTCAAAGATGTTTTTTGGTAAATGTGAGTCGAGGCTTTGTGTTCTTTTTGGTCAGCAGCGGTTTTCTCCTTGGAACTTGCCCAGTCTCTTCCTTATTGTTGTATCATGAACTCTGACCTTACCTGAGGCAAGTGAGGCCTGCAGTTCTTTAGATGTTGTTCTGGGGTTTTTGTGGCCTCCTGGATGAGTTGTTGATGCGCTCTTGTAGTAATTTTGGAAGGCC
The DNA here is from genome assembly GCF_007364275.1 of Archocentrus centrarchus. Taxonomy (NCBI): domain Eukaryota; kingdom Metazoa; phylum Chordata; class Actinopteri; order Cichliformes; family Cichlidae; genus Archocentrus; species Archocentrus centrarchus. Next base: position 27,254,147 of record NC_044369.1, on the reverse strand, counting down.
AGCCACTCCTGGGCAGGTTCACCACTGTTCCAAAATTTCTCCATTTGTGGATAATGGCTCTATGGTTCACTGGAATCTCAAGGCCTTAGAAAGGGCTTTGTAACTCTTTCCAAACTGATAGATGTCAATGACATTGTTTCTCATCTGTTCCTGAGTGTCTTGAGATCGTGACATGATCTTTTAGCCTTTCAGACAGATTCTATTTAAGTGATGTGACTCAACAGGCCTGGCAGTAATCAGGTCTGGGTGTGGTTTATGAACTCAGCTTTCCAAAAATTAAAAAAAAAAACTATAAAACTCAACTAAAGGTCTGGATGCAGAAACTTGATGCTGTTACTCAGCTCAGGCATGCATAGAGAGAGCTGTGGCTCCATTTTAGAAGAAATACTATGCATAGATTTTTTTGCTTTCTGCTTCTGAAAAAAGTCACTAAAGGCACATGAAAGGTGTTCAATCTAAGCTGTGAAAAAGCTCATGCTGAGCTTTTTCACTCTCCTACGTTTGGTGTTTAAAACTGGACATGACGAATGAAGGATTGTGGATCTATAACTGAAGGATGCACATCGAGATCATAAAGGTGGAGATAACCACATTAACATCACAAATGGGTTTTGCATTTTGAAGCCTCGACAGCAGAGCCATGCTGGGTTTTTGGAGCCATACTTGGATGTGAAGGTGAAGTGCTTCATTTTTACTCAAGTAAAAATGAAAAAGTACAGGCTCTGAAATTCCATGTTAACTGAACTTCACACCATATTAATACAAACTTTATCTCAACTTTATTTCAACTTCTACGCAATGTCTGTGTGAACATCTATTATATAGAATGCAAGCAGATAAAACACGGGAAAAGAATCACTTAGAAATAAGTTACAATTATTTAAAAAAAAAAAAAAACATTACTCCTTTTATGCTCACTTCTCTTCTGTAGAGCTAGCTGTACCTGGACCACAACTTATGGACATTTGTACCAAAGACACTCCCAGATTATTCCACTTATTCCCACTTTAACCCATGAGTACAGCACAGCACATGACACATAAACTATGTGGTTTCTTGCCTCTTTCTTCTTGTCATGTGCGATAAGAGATGAAAGAGGCTGCAGATTGATGTGTTGTCTTATGTGTTATTTTTTCCTCCATTTCAAAGGTTCAAATCAGTTTGATGTCCCAAAGACACGCAGTGGCATGAAATAATAACTCCTATCAAATGTCTTAAACCTAAAGCAGTGAGGCTGTTTTGAAAATGTAAGGAGCATATTTTTTTTTTAATTCCATGAAAAATGCTCCAAAATCCACTGACAGCACAAAGACAGTGTAGAGCTCCAGTTCAGTGACTCCCATTAACAGACGTGAGATCTAGCAGACACTGAGGTCCAAACTTTTTATGTACCAGGCTGTAAAGATGCTTTTTAATACTGTAAAGGTGAGTATATTAACATGGGTCTATGGGCATTTGGAGCCAGCAGTGACTGGCCCCAAGAGGAATTGCAGTTTTAGGCACCACTGGAGGTTCTGACTGTGTACAATTGTACATCTACTGTATACAGATAATACATCCTTAAAACATTTGTTGACAAAAGTTTTCAGATCAACAAAAAAAAAGTGATTAGAACAAGTATTGGTTCTGCAGACAGTTTACAGCCTCTGCAGAAGTCCTGCAGGTCTCTGAGTGGAGGTGCAGGTCATAACTCAGGTGGTGTCTGCAGCCTACAGTAACTGTGTTTATCTCAGCATAAACAAGGCGAGCAGTCGGCAGAGTGGGAGGTAGAGCTTGTGAAAACTGCATGTTGAATAATTGATTTTGCACAGAAAGCATGGATGTGGAAAGTAAAGTAGGAAACGGATGGAGGGGAGATGGGTCTGGGGGAAGGAGGGACACTCCTGGAAAAGGCTGACATATAAATGTACACATTAGCCCGCCTACAATGAAGCACCACGCCAGCAGACAGCTCATTTCCTGCTTTGTTTGTTTGTTTGTTTGTTTGTTTGGATCACACTGTCAGTGGTCAATATCTGTGGCTGGTTAAGAATGACTTCAGCTTGAAAGGTGCTGCATCCACCTGAGTTCTTCTGTGGCTGTGCAAATGTGACAGTGTGTACAGATGGACCCTGCTGCTGCTTCACTGACATGAATTATGAAAGACGTCTCCTGAAATTGGGTTTTGGATGCTGCGAAGTGCAGGTGGATTTGTTTGGAGAGTGTGAGGCCATTAATGCCCCTGTTAGAATGGCTTTCTCTCATTTGCTGGCCTCGGGTAGAGCGAGGTTTGTGCAGCATTATGAGATATTTGTGCTGGTGAATATTTTAGCAGTCCCACTCGGGAACTTTTGCAAATTGTTTTGCATGTTTTTGTGAAGAAATAGGAGATGTGTGCATGAATATAAAATTCTAAAGCATAGAGACATTTACTGCTCTTCTTAAAGTACAGTACTGGGACACTGACATATAGAAAATGTAACATTGTCTAGTTTCTTCAAATTGGCCTATTTATTATGTGGCTAAAACAAATCCCAACCCTAACTCTCAGGTGGCCTGAAACCTGATGGATGTTAAAGGTTAAACTGCTTTTCAGATTTAGATTCAATTTGAATAATGAAGAATGGGGATACGGATACTGTTGATATTTAGTCACAACAATGTCTTGGAAATGTACAAAATTTAAACTGTAAAATGAATAGATGGATGGATGGATGGATGGATGGATGGATGGATAGATAGATGGATGGATGGATGCACGGATGCACATTGCGGATTTCGTATGTGAGTACCAATCCTGCTTAAATGCCAGTAACCCACTAACAGCAATCAGGCAAACAGTGCCAGTCTTTAATTTCCCTGAGAGCCTGGCTTTGTTTCTGATAAAAAGACATGTCACATAAACTATAGTCATCGATTAAGCGTAAACATAAAGAAAATCCACACCACCCTCTATATAACCAAGCTGACACTAAGCAGAGAGCTTATGCAACTAATGGAGTTCAGTGAGAGGTTTATCCAAGATGTTTCCCCTGAGAGGAAGACAGCAGACAACAGTCCATCATTAATCACAGAGCAGGCCTGGGAATTCAGAGTAAAAGACAATGTATCACTTAACAATCTAGTGCATTAACGGAATGATTTACTTGGTCTCTGTGTTTTTTAATAGCCATATGGATTGCAACCATAGTGAAAAATGAACAGATTCTGCAGGCCTCAGTTAGCATGATAAACGTTAAAGTTCATGACAGCTCAATTAGGAAATGACTGAACAAGTACGGCTTGTTTGGAAGGTTTGCCAGTAGACAGCCTCTTCTCTCAAAAAAGAACATGGAAGCATGTTATTAGCTTTGCAAAGTAGCGTTTGAACGAACCACAAGACTTGCGGAACAGACGAGTCCAAAGCGGAGATGTTTGGTCATAACGCACAGCACCACGTTTGGTGAAAACCAAATACAGCATATCAGTGCAGACCTCATACCAACTGCCAACTGGGTTGATGATTTGGGCTTGTTTTGTGGCCACACGAAGTGGGCATCTTGCAGGCATTGAATCGACCATGACCTCCTTTGTATACCAAAGTATAGAGTCAGACCCATCTGTCAAACAACTAAAGCTTGGCCCAAACTGGGTCATGCAATAGAACTGTGATTCTGACTGAAAAAGAAAAGAACCAAAGTGCGATGGCCCGGTCAAAGTCCAGACCTTAGGAGAGCTGTCCAGAAACAAATACCTTCAGACCTCAAGGAACTGAAGTAATGCTGTAAAGAAGAGTCATACAGAACATAATTACTTCAAGTTATTGTTGCTGAAGGTGGTTCTACAAGCTATTGAACAGTGTACTTCATCTTTCACACAGTTTCTGCATCTTGGCTTATGTTCAATGAATAAGGACGTGTGGCATGGTGTTGCAGTGGTTCATGTTATTGCCTCACAACAAGAAGGTCCTGGGTTTATGTCCAGGCTTTAGACTTTTTGTGTGGTGTTTTCTGTGTTCTCCCTGTGCCTCCATAGGTTCTCTCCAGGTACCATGACTCCCTCCCACAGTCCACAGGTACGAATGGAGGTAGATTAATTGGATGAGGCTGTAAACATGATTCTTAATGCCATTGCATTGGACATTTTAACACAGAAATCTTTGGGGATTCAAACCTACTTTTGGAGCCAGCTTCAAATGGCCATTAAAGGAAATGCAGTTCCTTTAACTTCCGCATTGACTTCATATTTCAGCTCTGGAATTTGCCGCCTGTGTAATCCACTTCTATATTTAAGCCTGCTTATTTGTTGTCAGTTAGCTGCCTGTTTAGTGACAGTAAGCAACTGGAAGTTGTTGCTATGGTTACCTGCAGTTTAATATAGCTTCACGAATGATTCTTAGTGGCTATGTGTAATATGTCCCCATATATCATTTTTTAACTAATCTTCGCCAGCCACGTCCACACATGAAGGCCTAAACACAGACACACTCGCATATAATCACACACAAAGAAATGCATGCATTAATTTAACACCTATTTACTGGCAGGTGCGCTCTCAAACATACACAATTACACCACCGACGTGGCACATTTTTCATAGGAGAGGAGCGGTGTGTGAGAGGCGTGCTGAGAAATGACACACGCCTCAGCCTGAACACACATTGGGCCTTGTGTGCACCTATTTTCTGCTCCACTGTGATTTGTAAATTATTAATAAAGTACTGTGGGAGGCTGGGCAATTTACTTTGACTGCTGCTGAAATTACATGTTTGACAGTGACAAATCTGAATGTACTGCGTGCCACATGGAGGGATGGATGTGGGTCGCCAGCTCTGGTATTAGTTTAGCTGAGGGTGTTTGTGTGTGTTTACATGTAAACACTTTATTTGTGTTATTTTTTTATCCGTACCTGTCCATATCTTATTTATCAGGTCATTTAAACTTGCTCACATGCGCATTAACATAGACGATCTATCTCCTGCTAAATGTCAAACAAGGGAAATCTCTCTCCATCTGTGCTTGTCTGAGGCTTACATGGGCACACTCCACCGCCAATCTCACACCCCAGCTTTTACACACACAAAGGAACCACCCCCATAACGCGTGCACACATACAAGGACATGCAAAAACAGACACGGCAATCGTGCTTAAAGAGGAAGACTTTAACCGTAGTGTTCCTTCTCAGATATTTCCCTGGGGCCCAGTGTAATTTTTCAGACTCAAGTGGAAGCATATGTTATATTTCAGGGTTGGTTGGAGCTGATAGATTCTGAATAAATAATTGTTCACGTTACCTTGATTACTTCTGCAAGAATTGCATCCACAGGATGATGTGCAGCCAGTGCAAACACGACAAAATACCTCAAGCAGAGATGCAGAGAGCTCCGTTCTAATCGAATCAAAGTGCTGTTCAATAATCAATGAATCATTAAAAACCACAGACAGTGCCCCAGAGAGTAGAAGTGGGACTCATGCATCACTTTTGCTAATGCAAATGACATCATTCAGTTCAGATTTGTAGCCACTTATTGTGTAATTCATTCAGTTTTTCCTTAGACTTGGAGTCCAGCAGGTTAGGCTGCCTTTCAACCACACGCCAAACAAGCAGAGTTTCAGAAACTAGAAGATTTTAGCTTCTGAACCAGCTCGCTTACATTCATCTTGTCCAGTTCCTCTGTTCCTATGCCAAATAACATAGACGTGAACCTCACCCTAACTCTAACAGTAATCCTGAGTAACCAGGAATCCCCATTAGAAAGAATGAAATCAAATTTAGTCAGAAAGCTGCATCATCTTTATAAACATGGGGTGAATTAGAGTTCAAGAACTTTTTTTTTTTTTTTGGCTACATTGTGATCCACAGATTCACTCTCATGAGTCTCCTGGGATGCAAATCCTAAAGTGCAAGTTGAACTCCTAAGAGTTTGTTAGAGCTTCACCTCTGTTAATACAAGTTGCTAAACTGGACCTCTCAGCCATGTTTATACTGTTAGTTTTAGGGCATTTTAAGGGCATTACCTCCCAAATAACCAGCATCACAAATACTCACCATTAGCTCCACCTTCTCCTCTGAATACAGTCACTTCTGGTTTCAAATACTATCGTGGCAACAACCAAACTGTTAACACTGAGGCTTCATAACGCAGAGTGCAGAAACTAAAGGGTGTAGTGGAGGTGGCTGTGGCCTGTCCATCTTTTATGTAAAGTCTGTTCTTGAAAGCTCAGCTGACACTGCGCAACCTTAAACATGCACAATGTACGAAATCACAACACCTTTAATACCTCGCTTACTGTCAGTTAAACTGCATTTTAAATATGTAATATTCCATATATTCAGCTGGCTATGACTGTACATCAGCCAGAAATAAATTCAGCGGGAGAACAGGAGACTAATCTTGTTAACAAGGTAATAGAAACCTGCTTCAGGGGAAATCTGGGTTGTAGCTGAATATGAATAAATTGTGTGAATCAAGGTGATGGGGATGAGAATATTGGAATCATAATGAGCAGCTCTTTGCTGAGAGAATAAAAGATATTTATAGACAAAGTCACGATTTATTAATAACACTAGAGATGAATTAATGGCTGGCCATTTTGTCATTTTGCAGAGCTTTTGTCTTTTGAGCTAAACTAGTTTATTGTACTGCACAGTAATTTCAGCCTGTGCTTATGTTTTATATTGGCAGTCAGACCACTCCCTGGTCAGTCCGCAGAACGCCACAGAGACAAATTGATAGATGTATGATACCATGAGTTAAGCGATCTCCGCCTGGGACACGACTGAGTGCAAGGCAATTTCATGGTTATCGGTTTTTCTTCTGGCCATATCTTTCACCTCCATTTGGTCCTTGACCTTTCCCCACAGACCCAGCTCGGGTCAGTCGGAGGTTTCTCGCTGCATAGAAAAGCTTCCCCAGAGGCTTCCATACAGCACCGCTTCCCAGATGGTGTAGTTCATTAAAAAAAAAAAAAAAGGAGGGCCAACTTAGGTGAATTTAAAAGGATTAAGAGAATATATTGACTCCACTGCTCCATGTAAAGGAATATGCTGTATTGCCAAGCTTCCTCCCACGTTATTCAGCAATCAAAGAGAAGCAGGGAGAGCTGAGATTCCCTTTGTGGATATGAGGAGTGCAGAAACGAAGGAAAGATGTTCTAATTTAACAGGCTGCAGGGATGAGATAGACATTGCCATCTTTTGGCAGCTCATCAAAACAAAATCACAATCTGCTGCATCACCACTTCCTAAGGTCATGCCAGTGTACTGCAGATAGCACACAGCCATTCAAATCCTTTCTTACATTTTTTCAAATTTCTGCAGCTTATTTGGAAACTGGGAATTCAACCAATAATGAACATGTGTTGATAGAGTGATGAATACTGTATTTGTACAATCCTGGGGGAAAAAGTTATTTTAAATCATATCATATCAACTGTAATATGAAGATAATACTTGTGGAATGACAGTATCATATCTATTCCAACATGTCCTCCAGTGCAAACAAAAATATCAGTCACATACATATACTGCATTGTGGTGTGGGAGGCGTGGGTTCAAGCCCTGGCCTGTCACCAATCTGCCCGTGTGCCTTCCCCTGTATCTTTCCCCCATTTCCTGTCTCTCTCCACTGCCAATTAAAGCTGCTGTAGCAAAAAAAAAAAACATTTTGCATGCCATGTAAATGGTAAATGGACTGGTTCTTATATAGTGCTTTTCCATTCTGTTTAAGCATATCCATGCAAGCACTTCCTTCTACAGCTAAGTACTTTCTCTCTTACACTCACACACATTCATACTCCGACGGCCGCATCAGAGAGCAACTTGGGGTTCAGTAGCTTGCCCAAGGCTACTTAGGAATAGAGACTGGAGCAGCCAGGAATTGGACCACCAACCATCCAATTAGTAGGTCCCTGGCTGCTCCAGTCTGCTCTGCCCTACAGATCCCGAGCAAACACAATCTAAAGGAGTCATTTGCACAATACAAATGAAAATACTTCAGTATTTGAAGCATAATAACATCAGTAATAAACATCACAAAGCCAAATTCACTCTGAGCCTGTCATAATTCATCCGCGCTTCTTTTAACAAACTCTCAACTACAAAATTAAAACGTTCCAATTAAAGCTAGGACAAAGACAAGATTGATGGATCCCTTTGAGATATTTTCTCTCATGACTTATTCCATCACACGGTCTCTGACGTTCCACTTGCCGAGGCTCCCCTGCTGTGTGACTGGCACACAGCTGACTGTATACTTTGGAGCTTGATTTTGCAGTGACAAAAAAAAGACTCCCTGCCATCTATTTCTGTCCACCGAGTCCATGAACCGTCCTAAAATTAAAATGTGTGAAATGCGAAGAGGAGGACCCTTTTAAAAAAAATTTAATTATACATCATAGCCGATCAAGTAAAACACAAAACAAATTAATTGCACTATTTGTGGAGGCCATTTGAGTACAGTGAGCTCACTGTCATGTTCAAGGAACCAGCTTAAAGTGATTTAAGCTTTGTGACATGGTGCTTTATTCTGCTGGATGCAGCCATCAGAAAATAGGAATGCTTTGGTCATAGGGATGGAAGGATGGTCAGCAACAGCACTCAGGTCGCCTATGGAATTAAACAATGCTCACCTGATACCAAGGAGCCAAAAATGTGCCAAGTAAATATGGCACACACCTTTCCACCGCCACAACCAGGCTGAATCGTTCATACACGGCAGGATTGTTTACACCAAACTGTGACCCTACCATCTGAATGTTGCAGCGGTGGCCTCAGTTTCCTGTCTTTAGCTGGCAGGAGGGGCACCCAGTCTGGTCTTCTGCTGCAGCCCTTCTGCTTCGAGCTTTGATGTGCTGTGCAGTCAAAGACGCTCTTCTGCATACCTTGGTAGTAACAAGTGGTTAGTTGAGTGACTGTTTCTTGACTATTAGCATTTTCTCTTTTTCTGACAATTCCCTGTAAACTCTAGAGATGGTTGTGAGGAAAAATCCCAGTAGATTAGCAGTTTCATAAATACTCAGACCAGCCTGTCTGGAACCATCTACTATTCAAATGCACTTACATCACCGTTCTTCCCCCATTTTGATTGGGTCTACATCCCTAAATGTGATTGGGTGATTAAATATTTGTGTTAAAAAAAGGTTTTTTTGACCAGATCCAAACATGACAACTCAGTATTTGTTTAGGAAGTAACAGACCCATCACTGATGGGAATATCCTCCCAACATTAATAAATGAAATGAAAATATAATGTAAATGAATAATATTAGAGCTCCAGTTCAAAACAGAAATCTCTTCAACAGAGATCTAATTACCTTCTGCAAAACTATTTTGCCCCAATTTGGAGACCTTGCCCTAAACAAATATTTTTAGTCACCCTGGGTTAGTAAAGATATAATAGAGATTCCAGAAAAATATGTTTTCACTTTTAACAACACTCACTAAATCTATTTTAAGCATGCTGTAAGAGACTGATATTGTTTAACATTTTTACATATACTTTTTGGTAAGCTTGATCAGGGATCAAACCACCAACCTTCCAATTAGTGGACGACCTGCTACAGCTACCAGTGATGTGGGGAATCCCCACTTTCTCCATTTCAGTCAATAGTGAAGTAGGTTTTGCCAATCACACAGCAAAATATAATCACATGATTAGGCTAAGCCAATCAGGCATGAGAGAGAAGCAGCATATCATTAGCATATATAATCATAGAATTAGCAGCCTGCAATCCTCCGTGTTGTTTACTCTCCACTTAAGATAAATACAGCCCACATGTACAAAGGGTACCAAACATCAAGGAATATGAATATTGTGTTGGACATCTTTGAAGAGTAAAGAACACATATAACAAATTTCATGACTCCTTGTGGGTTTGGAGTCTGTAGACCAGAAAAGTAAAACCTTTAAAAGTCCGGACAGACGGACGGTACGATAACAATATCCTCCTGCTTTATATTGGATGGGAGGATAATAAAAAGAAAAAAAGTCAAAGATATCTGGTCACATATTTTACCCGTGGCTATGGTACCATACAGCCCAGCCTTCCGGTGACACTGGTGAAACTGGCTGCTTATAAAAATGAAACTTGTCTTTATAGCTCCATCACTCTGAGACTGAGGGTGAAAAAGCAGTGTGTTGTAGCTGTATGCCTCTTTTCAGTTCAATAACTTTATGAAACTTCTGATCCACAATGACGGCACCAAGAGGATAACATTTCAAATCTATTGCTATGTTCTTGGAAAACTGAGAGTACAAACAGACCCCAGTTATCAGCAACCAGAACACAAATAAGAATCACTCATACAGGCGTAGGTAGGACGAGCACGTCTCAGTGTTTTATTAAACACTGAGACGTGCTTCATAAGCAAAAACATGACAGGCCTCTTAACCAGGATACTCGTGCATGTAAACGCACTCACTGAGTTCAGCTCAGCAGCATATCAGCTTCCACTAGCTGCTGGAAAATAGTCCTGATGCAGGAGACGAGATCGATGTAAAGCTGGACGCATTCTTCTGTGAACAGTGAGCACCGGACATTTTTAAATGGGTTCTGTCAGAAAGCACTGAGGAGCCCTCATACTGTGGCACATTTTAGAAGCGTGATAGCCTGTACCTCACCTAATGTTACCATCTTGCTGTCCGATTTAATGCCATAATGGCAACATTTCAATCAAGCCACATCATTGTTCTACATGAGTTTTTGCTCGTCACCCACCCTCAGCTCACAATGTGTTGGAAAAAATAAAATAAGCTACAGTTTCGATAAAGTCTTTTATTCTGCCCAATTTTAGCAAAAAATGACAACTATACAACTAGACAGCTTCTTGTGGCGTGATCTTTATTAAGTTTAGTTAATAAAAACGATCAAAATAGAAGTTTCCGTCTTCATTTTTGCATGTATGTTTCTCAAGCCTGAGGCCTCACATGCGTGAGTGAGACAGGTGAAGCAAAGAAGAGGATGTAAGGGCGCAGTAGAATCATGAGGAATGTTACACGAAGGCAGTTTATACAGGAACTGAGAAACCTGGAAGTAACACCTACTGAAAATACTGGCATAAAACAGATATGAGGAACCACAGACTTGTGGACTTGTTGCAGAATAACTTAAAAGTTTTTCAGGGAGCTTTTAAAGCAGTCTGATAATAACAAATTACAATACATGCGCTAGTTTATCAGCATCATTTTGGGACAGGATGTTTCAAAATTTAGCAACATTGCACAGATGAAAGAAGGTATTTGTTTAATATGCCTGTTAATGTACATATCCCAATCAAAAATAATTCCATGGTCCTCACAGTATCTTGTTAGAAACCATGTTCCTGGTATACGTGTGTCTTGGTACAGTTTATGAATGCAGCTTATTATGGCGCCGGTGAGGTCAGCAGCCGTCGTACCTGCTCCTACGCTTTGTTTGTATATATTAGGTTTAGCTCTAATTTTGGACTTTATAATTCCGCCTGCTCTGTGTCATATCACGTATGACAGACAGACTCTTTTTAATATCAGAATACAGCACTCTGGCTGTATTCTGACACCTTTTTCTCCCGACCCGACTTGGCCTCAGGAGATACTGCGTTTCCAGTGGGCCAGCTCAAACAAAGGACGGACCAGGTCACGGACAAGGCCCCGAGGGAAAAGAGCCGGCGTAAGAGAGAGGCTGAGGCGCATAGCGCACCAAACGCCACTGCCGAGCATCCTGTTGGCTAATGTCCAGTCACTGGATAACAAGCTGGACGAACTCAGGGCCAGGATACAGTTTCAGAGGGACATAAGGGACTGCAACATCATCTGTCTCACGGAGACATGGCTGACTCCCCTCATACCGGACCACGCCGTACAGCCGTCGGAGTTCTTCAGTGTTCATCGCACGGACAGAACGAGTGAGTCTGGAAAATCAAGAGGAGGAGGTGTGTGCCTAATGATTAATAACAACTGGTGTGACAGTAGGAATGTTGTCCCTCTGAAACAATCATGTTCACCTAACCTGGAGCTCCTAACCCTGAAATGCCGTCCCCACTACCTGCTCCGCGAGTTCACTTCGGTCATCTTCAGCGCCGTCTATATTCCACCTCAGGCGGACACAAACACTGCACTATCCGAGCTACATGAGGCTATTTCCACCTATCAGGCTAACCAGCGTGATGCGGCTCTCATCGTAGCCGGGGACTTTAACAGTGCAAACTTGAAAAAGCTGATACCGGAATTGATTCAACACATCGACTGCCCCACCAGAGGAGAGAGGACCCTAGACCACTGCTACTCTCCATTCAAAGAGGGCTACAAAGCAAAGCCTCTTCCGCCTTTTGGGAAGTCTGACCACACCTCTGTCCTTCTCATGCCGAAATACAAACAACGGCTCAGGCAGGAACCCCCTGCTGTGAGAGAAGTGACACGGTGGTCTGATCAAACAGAGGCCGCTCTGCAGGGTGCGTTGGATTCAACCAACTGGGACATGTTTCGCAGCAGCGCGGGCGGAGACATCGAGGAGTTTACGGAAACTGTTGTGGGATTTATTGGGAAAGTTGTTGAAGACACTTCACTTAGGAGGACCATCAGGACTTTTCCCAACCAGAAGCCGTGGGTGGATAAATCTGTCCGCGACGCCCTGAGGTCCCGCACCGTTGCCTACAACTCCGGCCTCGCCTCTGGGAACATGGAGGACTACAAGGTTGCATCATACAACGTCCGCAGAGCGGTGAAAGAGGCTAAACATCGCTACGGCCGCAGACTGGAACAGCAACTACAACAGTCTGACTCCAGGGGACTGTGGCAGGGACTACGCACCATCACGGACTACAAAGCACCACACACACACCCGGTGAGTGCCGACGCTTCTCTGGCTGATGAACTCAACATCTTCTTTGCGCGCTTTGAGTCGGGAAGCCGACAGCCCGCTGCGCTCCCGGCCGGAGGGGCGGAGACACTCACTGTGACGGAGCGCAACAACTTTTGAAACCAAGATGGCGCCACTGTGTACGGCCTGCCGTCAGCTGTTCTGTGTATTGTTTGTTGTCGCTCTGTTCCTGGTAGTCATCTGCCCAGATGTCTCCGCTTTGATCACCTACGATCGGCAGACACTTCTAAACCTCCAGTTTGTTTTGGTACCAGCATATACTGTAAAGAAAAACTCAACGATTTTTCCTCCACACCTATCGGATGTACCTGAGAATTTGCGCCGGCTGCCCAGTGCTCCGGTCCCCAACAAACGCCAGAGGAGACGCGGAAAGCGGGGAGGTATCGCGGTGCGGGTCAAAACTTACCTGAGACTCCTAGGTTTGTCTGTTCATTACCCCCTGGATGGTGGTCTTTGCCGCCTCAAGGCTGTTGGGCTGCCTGTGGATTTCGGGCGTCGCTGGATCAGGCCGATTGTCCCACCTGTCATCCTGGAGACTCGGCGTCCCTCGTCCTGGCGCAGGATGCGGGATCGTGGAGGCGGCGTAAACCATGCTAACCTTCGCCTGTTGAAGCGGGCCCCGGCCTCAGCTAACAAGGATCTGGACATCCGAATGGCCCTACTAAATGCTAGATCGTTAGCCAACAAAACTTTCCTTCTCAATGACTTTTTCATCGCACAGCAGTTGGATTTTATGTTTGTGACTGAGACGTGGCTTCATGCTGGTGAGTCTGCACCTTTTTCCGAACTTTTACCTCCCGGCTGTTCTTTCTTCAGCTCCCCGCGGATCTCTGGAAAAGGTGGAGGACTTGCTTCAATATTTAAATGCAGTTTTCGCTGTCGTCCGGTCTCGGCAGACCTGTACGCCAGCTTTGAACTGCAGCTGTTGGAGATAAACTCTTCCCCCTCGGTGCTCTGCGCGGTGATTTACCGACCACCGAAGTGCACGAAGGACTTCATCGGTGACTTTGCTGACTTGCTGACGGGTCTCATACTAAAATATGACCGTATTTTAATTGTTGGCGACTTTAATATTCATGTGTGTTGTGAGAGTGGTCCACTGGTTAAAGAATTTGCCTCGCTTATTGACTCTTTTAACTTAACACAACTCGTGTGTGGTCCCACTCATGAAAAAGGTCACACACTGGATCTGGTGTTGTCTTATGGACTTAGAGTCTGCATCACAGGGATACGTGACTGTGGTATATCGGACCATTTTCCTGTTTTATTTACAGCAGTGCTCCCCAGCTCTGGGATAAATAGAGTATCCTCTACACGTCGTGTGCGCTTGGTTAACTCTTCATGCACTGCTGATTTTGCAGCTGCTTTTAAAAACTCTGACTTAAGCAATTTGGATTTTTGCTTGAGCCTGAATACCGAGGACTTCACTAACTCTTTTATATCTGCTTGCACTGCTGTACTGGACTGTATTGCCCCTTTTACAACCAAACGCACCAAACCTTCCTCCCAGCCCTGGCTGGATGAGACAACCCGCGCTCTCAGACGTGAGTGCAGACGCGCTGAGAGAAGGTGGAAAAAGGATAAGCTCCATGTCTCCTTAGAGATCCTGCGTAACTGTTTATTGAAATACCAGAAAGCAGTAAAATATGCAAAGTCTGCTTATTTCTCTAACATTGTTTCAAGTAACAGTCACAGGCCTCATTTTCTTTTTAGTGGTTTTAATTCACTCGCTGATCCTCGCTGTAATGTGAACCAAGCCAAGGTCTGTCCTGCACTGTGCGAAAACTTTAAGAAATTTTTTGTGGAAAAAATTTCTGCCCTCAGGCCTTCATCACCTCAGCCTGAAACAGACTCATCTGCACCTCCTCCCAGCAGAGCTGTCTTTGAGCAGTTTGAGCCTGTCACACTCTCCACACTAAAGGAGGTGATTCAAAATATGAGACCTGTAAACTCTCCCACAGACTGTGTTCCGTCTCGCCTTTTTAAAGAGGCTTTTGATTCAGTGGGACCAACTATCCTCGCTCTGATTAACAGTGCGCTTGCATCTGGTTGTGTTCCAGCTGCCTTTAAACATGCAGTTGTACAGCCTCTAATCAAGAAGAAGAACCTTGACCCTGATGTTCTTTCAAATTACAGACCAATTTCTAAATTACCATTTTTATCCAAGGTTCTTGAAAAAGTTGTTTTTAAGCAACTTCAAGCATTTTTAAGTGAACATGGAATGTGGGAAAAGTTTCAGTCAGGTTTTAGAATGCGTCACAGCACAGAGACAGCTCTTTTAAGAGTTTTTAACGATCTGCTTTTAACTGTGGACTCTGGTAGTCCTGCAGTTTTAGTACTTCTAGACCTGTCAGCTGCCTTTGACACTGTGGACCACGAGATCCTTCTATCCCGCCTAGAACATGAAATTGGCATTAAAGGCACGGTTCTGACTTGGTTCAGATCATATCTTACTGATAGAAGTTTCTCTGTCCATCTAGGAAACTGTTTTTCTACCACAGCAAAGCTTTCTTGTGGAGTGCCTCAGGGGTCCATTCTGGGCCCAATTCTTTTCTCATTGTATATGTTGCCTCTAGGGTCGATTTTTAGGAAACATAATATTTGTTTCCACTGTTTTGCTGACGACATCCAGGTGTATATGCCCATCAAACTGAACAGCAGAGATCCATGGGAACCCCTGCTGAACTGTCTAAGTGACATCAAGTCCTGGATGAGAAACAATTTCCTAAAACTTAATGAAAGCAAAACCGAGGTCATATGCTTTGGTAAATTTGACCCCTCAAGCTACTCCTCTGGCACTCCGAGTCATTTGGCTCCTCACTGTCGTGATGCTGTGAAAAATCTGGGTGTCATTTTAGATAGTAGTTTTAAAATGGAGAAGCAAGTAAGTGCTGTTACCAAAATCAGTTTTTACCAACTCAGAGTCATTGCCAAGGTAAAACCTTATCTCCCACAGCAGGACCTGGAAAAAGTTATTCATGCTTTTATTACTTCCCGCCTGGACTACTGTAATTCTCTGTACTTTGGCATAGATCAATCATCTGTGCGCCGCCTGCAGGTAGTCCAGAATGCGGCAGCTCGTCTTTTAACCGGTTTAAAAAAGCATGAACACATTACCCCAGTCCTGTCATCCCTTCACTGGCTCCCTGTCCGTTTTAGAATCGATTTTAAGATTTTATTGCTTACTTTTAAAGCCTTAAACGGACTGGCACCTTTGTATCTGTCTGAGCTGCTTCACTGTCACACCCCTGTAAGAGCTCTGAGGTCATCGAACCAGCTGCTCTTACAGAGGCCTAAAACCAGACTAAAACAGAGAGGTGATCGAGCTTTTGCAGCAGCAGCACCAAAGCTATGGAACGATCTACCTCTCCATATCCGCACAGCTCAGACGATACACACATTTAAATCTCTATTAAAAACACATTTCTTTTCCTTGGCATTTGGCTGCAGTGCTACCTCCTTTTAGATGATTGTTTTATGGTATTTTATGGTACTTGTTTTAAACGTTTTAATTTTTAATTTTCTTATGTTATTTATTGTTCTTAATGTTTTTAATTATTTATTTTTATTTTATTATTTTATTTATTTATTTATATATTTTTATTTTTATTTAGTATAGTCCTTGGGGTTACAGATCTTGTACAGCACTTTGGTCAACGTCGTTGTTTTAAATGTGCTTTATAAATAAACTTGACTTGACTTGACTTGACTTGAGGAGGGCGTTTAGACGTGTAAACACCAGGAAAGCGGCTGGACCAGACGGTATTAGTGGACGTGTCCTTAAGACCTGCGCTGACCAGCTGGCACCTGTGTTTACACTGATATTCAACCTCTCACTGAAACTGTGTGTGATTCCCACCTGCTTTAAAAAGTCCATCATAGTCCCTGTCCCAAAGAAACCACACCCCAGCAGCCCCAATGACTTCAGGCCCATAGCACTCACATTTGTGGTGATGAAGTGTTTTGAGAGACTCATCAAGACATTCATCACCTCCTCACTGCCCACCACCCTCGACCCACTACAGTTGGCATACCGGCCAGACAGATCCACAGATGACGCCATATCCTTCCTCCTCCACAAGACCCTTTCACACATAGACACTGGTAAGGGGAACTATGTGAGAGTGCTGTTTGTAGATTACAGCTCAGCATTCGACACCATAGTTCCCTCCAGGCTGGTCTCTAAGCTGCTGGACCTGGGCCTGGGCCCATCCCTGTGCAGGTGGGTTCACAGCTTCCTGACCAGCAGACCACAGGTGGTACGAGTGGGTCACCTCACCTCATCCTCCCTCACCCTCAACACTGGATCCCCCCAAGGCTGTGTGCTCAGCCCTCTGCTGTACTCACTGTACACCCATGACTGCGAGGCCACGTCAGAGTCCAACGTCATCATCAAGTTTGCTGACGACACTGCTGTTGTGGGACTAATCTCTCACAATGAGGAGACAGCCTACAGGAGAGAGGTCTCCCGCCTGGAGAACTGGTGCCAGGAGAACCACCTCCTGCTCAACGTCAGCAAAACAAAGGAACTGATCGTGGACTTCAGCAGGAAGCAGCAGAGGGACTACCATCCACTTGTCATCAGTGGTGCTGAGGTGGAAAGAGTGGACACTTTCAAATACCTGGGAGTGACCATCTCACAGGACCTGTCCTGGACTCATCACATAAACATCACTGTGAAGAAGGCCAGACAGCGTCTCTACCTCCTCAGGCGGCTGAGAGACTTCAAGCTCCCACTCAAGGTGCTCAGGAACTTTTACACCTGCACCATCGAGAGCATCATACGTGGGAGCATCACCACCTGGATGGGAAACTGCACCAAGCAGGACTTCATGGCCCTAAAAAGGGTGGTTCGTTCAGCTGAACGGACCATCAGAACCACCCTCCCCAACCTGCAGGACATTTACACCAAGCAGTGCAGGCTGAGGGCCATGAAGATCCTAAAACAGCCCAGCCACCCCGGACACTCTCTCTTCTCCCTGCTCCCATCAGGCCGGCCTTACCGCTGCCTGAGGGCTAAGACTGAAAGGTTGAAGAAGAGTTTTTACCCACAAGCCATCCGTCTGTTCAACTCTGAGCCCTAACTGGACCATTATTGCACAATGTAAATATTATAATTTATAAAAGTGTGTATAGTGTATAGTATATAGAGTATAGTGTGAATTACTTTTTTTTATTTTTATCCTTCTTATTTATATGTGTGTGTATATATGGTTGCAGGTACAAAATACATTTCACTGTGCATTGTACTGTGTATAACTGTGCATGTGACAAATAAACACTATCTTATCTTATCTTATTAACCAAGTTTACTAGCCTTAGCTGAGAACTTAGCACTCCAACATTTTATCCAATTATGGTCACAGCTGACACCAAAAAAAACAACAAGGTGGTAGCCAAAAACATCACTGTGGCTATCTCATATCCACACAGGTCTATGGTCTCCACACCTCATTACTATGAAGACTACTGACTTTGGCTACAAAAGACTAAAGAGATATTTGGTTTATTTTGGTTAGCTACCATATTTTTAATCTTTTACTCTTTTTTTTTCATCAAAAAGTATTCATAAGTATTCTTTTAGCTTTAAGGTTCAGGTAGGTTACAACAACAACAAAAAAATAAAAAACTAGCAAAAAAGAAAAGTCAAACTAGATAAAATATCAGCATCTAACAAACATGCTAGTAACCATTTAGCCATTTTTACATCTATTAGAAAATACAGTCATTTTTGGTGTGAATAGTGTTCATGTCTACCTGAATAATTTGGTCTTATTCCCTTACTGTTATGGCTGTTAAACCACAAATTGCTAACTGCTAACATTTCTCATTTAGTCCTGGGTCGGTTTGGTAGAGTGAAAGTCTCAGGCTGATAACCTGATAACTCTGCTTTAGACATCAAATGTGCTTTTTCTGACTGAATACAAAGATGACAATCAAGCTATTTTGGGTAACATTATTAAATTTTTTTTACACCTATGTACACCTTACTCATTTTCTAGATGAGTTTTTATTGTAAATTTTAAGCTTATGTCTTTATGGACCATTTATGGTGATATTATAATAATAATGGTGAAAGATTTGTGCGATTTTACTTTACTTTCAACAGCATTGTAAAGGCTGAGCACTGATGAGGTCAGAGATAATTTCATAAGATTTGAAATTTGACAATTTCATTTCATAATTTATAAAAACCCATTTTCAACAAAACTGGATGAATAGTTTAGAAAGAGTGTCTGTCTGAAAATTTGCAAGTCATTTAGTCATTTTTCTCAGAAGCATTTTGCTGTAGTGATGTGGACCTGAAACAATGAGCTACAAATAGGCCCAAAAGTTTCATATGACATATGTATCTCATTGTTGAGTAGTGTCGGTTTAAACGGCTTTATTTCTCCTGAGAGAATTCATTTTTCTTTTGTACTCTGCAGCAAAAAAGACTCTGGCATCTCCACACTTTGCTACTTTTTCTTTGTCCTGCCCCACATGAACCTTAAAACTAACAGACCATTTGCAAATCACTTTGCTACTATTACATATTTAACTTGTACCGTGCCTTGTTATGACTTTATCAGTGTAATGCAGCTAATTTTATGGGTCAACCTCATAGATCTCTGCACGGAGAGCCTATAATTACTGACATTACATTGACAGCTATTAAAGAGCCTAAAAGCAATAATAATTAAGGGAATCAGGTTGATGTGTGGTGAAAATGACTCTGCATGTTCAGGAAAGGGTTTTTGCATAATTTTACACATTAGCATTTAGCAAAATTAGGCATTAGTAGCAGCAGCTGTTTCTGTGACATTTACTCATATTTTTAAAACGTGTGCAGTTTGTCTAAAACACCCAAAGCGACAGAAACACAAAGATATAAGTACTGAACACAGTCTGTGTAGATTCTGAAGTATGAAAACCTGTAAGTAGCAAATACACAAACCACATCTGATCACGTTATTACACATATATCATCAAAGGGGGTTCGCCGGTGCTTGTCTTTGTGTCATGCAACACAGAAACACAGAAGCACACCTCACATCACACGAACCTGTGAGGAAGTACGCTTCCGTCCCCATCATAACCTCTCCTGGGTCCCCTGCGTTTCATTTTTTTCAGTTTTATATCTGAAACAGGTTAATATACCAAAACTGTCATTATTATTGACTTTTTGTCAATAATAATCAAGCAATGTCATTTCTTAAATTATAAATATAAAAATCTCTGCTTTTTGAGGAAGATGCCACCCTCCAACTTGCACTGGGACTGTTTGCAGAGTATTAGCAGCTTTAAGCCTGATACTGTGGCTCTCCGCTGGAAAAAGGTGGACTCTCCCACTTCAGGTTGGAAATTAATTTCTGCCTCAAGCGGAAGAGTTAAAGTATCTCAAGGGCCTTGTTCATGGGTGAGGCAAGAGTAGCGCAGACAGACTGACAGATGGACTGGCACTCTGTCTGCAGTGATGCGGATATTCTGTTGTGGTAAAGAGAAAGATGAGACTGAAGGCGAAGCTGATGATTTACTAGTTGATCTACATTCATACCCTCAAAAACACCAAAAGAACAGATACAAACAGTGAAAATGGGCTTATTCCCAAAGGTGTCTGGACTAAACCTTAGAGAGGGGGAGAAACTCAGTCACTGAGGAGGGGGCTACAAGTACAGCTGCTGCACCAGTGCACTAAAAAGAAGCCAGCTGAGGTGTTTTGGGCATGTGACGCCTTCTCGATGGCTCCTATGTGAGGTCCACATCCACCTGGGACTGGAATGTTACTGGTGGACAGATGGCAGGATAATCCCGCTCACCTCTAGACCCAGCTTGTGCTAAAATCTTTTTAATTGCCATTATCAATGATGTGTTATACCAAGGATAGATACATCCAACTTTTTAGCTCAACAATTATAACATACAGGTATCATCGAAACAAATGTCCAGAGATGAACAATATAAAATATATAATAAACTGACTCTATGCTACAGCTACATCAAGTACACATGTGGTGTACCCAATACACTAACTAGCTGTCTTGGCTATGTAACAGAGAAGAAGAGACCACCAATCAATTTTCAGCCAGTAGAAAGAGGGTATGTTTTTAGCAGCAATGATCATGCTAATGCTAGCTAGCTATGAATGCAGCCGCTAATGTGGCAATCTGTCAAACACTGTAAATGTAATTTCAAGTAACTGCTCAAATTACTGTGTTTAATTTGAAGCAATACCACATAGTGTAGACTCCCAATGTGTACAAACTGAATGCTCTGATCTCTAAATCTCATAAACCTACAAATTATTTACAATTACAAAACATATCAAATGTTTAAATTGAGACATTTTACTATCACACTAATTTTTAACGCTTATAGTGCAAGTATGTATGTTTATATGGTTCCTGTCTCCTCCTAAATGAGTGCAAAAATATTGATTAAACTGTGAGTGCCAACATCTTTATGGCTTATACAAATTTATTTATACAAATTCCACATTCATATATATTTTTACATCTGAGAGCACAACTGAGCACAGATTGGAATGTTAGATTAGAATGTTGTGTCACAATATAATGTATCATAGCATCATACTATAACGATTGAAGCGTATGTATGCATATATGTTTGTATGTTCACTATGTGCAGGGATTTGCTAG
Source organism: Archocentrus centrarchus (assembly GCF_007364275.1). Taxonomy (NCBI): domain Eukaryota; kingdom Metazoa; phylum Chordata; class Actinopteri; order Cichliformes; family Cichlidae; genus Archocentrus; species Archocentrus centrarchus. The sequence continues at coordinate 27,232,692 of NC_044369.1, read as the reverse complement.
TTTCATGAAAAATCTACGTTCATTTTGAATTTGGTGGCAGTGACACATCTCAGGAAAGTTGATACGTGTAAAAGTAAGTGGTGCTGAAAAGCAACAGATGGAGGAACATTTTGCAACTAATTAGGTTAACTGGCAACAGGTCAGCAACATGACTGGGTATAAAAGGAGTATCTTAAAGAGGGCAGAGGTTCACCAATCTACAAGAAAACAGCATCTACAAACAGTGGAAAAACTTCAAAATAATGCTTCTTAACATGAAATTATGAAGAACTTGAATCTTTTATCATCTACAGTACATATCATCTTCAGAAGATTCCAAGAATCTGGAGAAATCTCTGTGCAAAGGCCAAAAATCAGTACTGGATGCCAACACAGTGGAGCCTATCCCAGCTGTAGCCAGATGGTCATACATCAGCTACTATGCTGTTTATGTAAATCAGCTTTGAAACTACAGTGCTGTCTCAGTGTTATTGGATGGCAAGCTGTGGACTGTTGGCTTGCCTGACAATCACTTATTTGCTCTTACAATATAATGAAAATAACACTGAGGTATCTTTCTTTTAGGCAACAGCTGATTAAACAGTTTAGAGTCACATACTCTTGCTGCTTGGTGTATGTCTTCTTGCTCCCCCTTGCAATATATTTCATTTTCACTTTTGTTGCTTGAAATTTGAGTAAAGGAAAAACCTGCACTGACTAATATTTAATTCAACCTTTCCTCCATCCTAATTATGTGTTTTTTGTTCTGTGTTGTTGCTGTTCTCATATCCCTGGGCAATAATCTGTTACTTTTTTTCTTTTTTTAAAAAAAGGAGGTAGAATATTCTATTTGGATGAGCCACGGTTTATACTTTAAAGTGCCTTTTTTTTATTTTGCTTGAGGCAATCTTCCCTTAAGACTCAAATGCTTTATAATGAGGTCAGATGACTAAAGGGGAAGAGAAGAGAGCTCTAGTTTAACACAATGATACAAGATCACTTCACAAGGAAACGATGGCTTCTGTTTCTTCTGTTTCCCACCCAAGAAGAAACTGCAGCATGGAACAGAATTATCACTGGGAGTTTAAGTTGAGCCCGCCCTCACTCATGCATATGACAGAAGTTTTTTGTTTTTGTTTGCTTTTTTTGAACATTATCTTCCATGTTGTCACTTTATTCTCTTTGATATGTGGGAAAATATCAGACCAGCTATGATTATGTATACATTTGATGTTTAATATTACAATTGATGTCACAGTAATATAAACAGTTTACACTGCTTCCATCCATTCATCATATATACTGAAATGGAATTAGCAATAGAGACAACACCCAGAAATTAACATTACAAAGGCAAAATAAATCTGCAAAAACTTCTACTCCTACTTATGGCTTACTTATCAAAAAAGAATTAAGAAGTAAATAAGAAACAGCATGCCTATGTTTAAATTTCAGTTACTGCTGACCACAGCCTGAACCACAGACAGTGTAATCAGTGGACAGAGCCAATGTGACATCATCCATTGGATTCTGGACTCCACATTTTGTTTTTGGGATTCTGAATAGGTCAATCAAACTGGCCACACCCCTCGCTCTGGTGTCCAGGTAGATGAGTTGTTAAAAAAAAAAAAAGAAATAATAATAATTCTGCATAGAACTGGAATGGAGGGGATGGGGTTGGGTTTTGTTTTAGCCACATGCTCAATAATACTGTGAAGATGGAGACCCTTCAAAATAAAGCTTCAGAGACTGTTTTAAGCATTAGAAATTTTTTCCCATTAGGGTGCTCAAAATCAACCCAATCTCATCACAGTTTGTGAAATTTTTCCAAACTTTAGTTGATTGATTCCTGTTTCCTCGCATAAGTTTTCCATTTTTTTCCATGCTCCTTGAAAGAAATTTTCCAACAATATGTTCAAACACAATTTTTCATCTGTCAGGGTACACAAAAATCATTTTCTCCACTTTAAAGGAGGCAGAAAGTCCACATTCAGAGGTTGGAGGGGTCATTTCGACACTCACACCAAAGACTACAATTTGCATGAAACACGTGAAAGATTTTTATTTTTTATTTGAATTACTTTTGGTATGTTATTAATTTCAAATATCTTATTAATTATAATTACAATAACTTAGTTTTAGAAAAACATCAGACTTTGACTTAAAACTCAACAGACGCCATTAAAACTCTGTTTACTTGGTTGCCAGGATGACGCATCCCAACTGAAGCGTCTGAACAAACAGAGGCACTGCAGACAGAAAATATTCCTCCAGCCGAAATACACAAGAGTTTGTTATCCATCTTTTATATAAAGTGTATGGTTACCAACTTTTAAACTGGTTAAAAAAAAAAAAAAATATATATATATATATATATATATATATATATATATATATATATATGGTTTACTGCTTCCATCTCACAGATGATACCTCTTAGAGCCTACAAAAGCTGGGGGGTGAGGTTGGGGCTTACAGGAGCTGATGGAACCACAGCTCAACTTCTGAGTACTTTACAGTCAACAAGAGGCAGAAAATGCGACCAATATCCATTACTGAATTTATCACGAGACTGCAATGAAATAAAATTTGATGTCTTTTGAAAAGTGCTGTGAAACAAAAGCCAGCTGCTCTTGACTTCATTAAACTGGAGCCATAAAGAGGTCATTTAGCAAATTAACTAACTGCTTTAGTGGTTCTACTTTTTGACAAACCGATAAAAACTGAAGTTTTACTGGGCAGCTTCCTCGTGTGTGAACATGCGAAATGATTAAATGGGGAAGTTGGACGGTGCTGAAACACATCGTGTGTATACTCAGCAAAGCTTCCAATCATAAATTAGAGTTAAAGGCATGCTTTTAATACATCTGGGTAAGGATGAAAATTATGCAAACATCACAGGGTAAATTAGTTTGTTCAATTTGTTTGAAATAAAACATAAAAAAAAAGACTAATTTGTGTTTTCCATAACCACAGAACATCTTTACTTTTGCTTTTATTTACCTCGTGAGGCACATCTACACACCTCAGACTGCATTTCAGTAAAACAACACTTCAAAGTCTGTACAGGAGACCAGTTATACCAAAGAACAGAGAACCAGTTGGGGCATTACACACAAAGTGACTTCGTCTAACCTGCTGCTGGTGTTTTTCCTCTGCAGTGGGATAGACTCACACACACACACACACACACACACACACACACGACATGCTGCTACTCTTGTCTCACAGACTCACGCACAAACTTTGACGTATTCTGCTGGACCGTCCATTCAGAAAAAACGTGCACCCACAGAGGCAGGTGTCTGGTTCACTCACACACACACTGCAACTAGATGTGTGTAAACTGTTTGCGCTTCCGTCCATAAGAATCCAGTAGATTTTTGACTACACCTGTAACAACAAAAATGCTGAAAACTCTGTAAGAATTAAAGAAATTTTATACATGTTCCCATGTATATATGACTGCAGACGGAGGACTTACGTTCCTGACATCTGAATATTTTCTTTTTTTTTTCTTTTTTTTTGTAACTTTATTTTTAATGGTAACAGACTTGTTTACACAAAGGAATACAAGAGAAAAAGAAAAGTAAGTTGACAAGTAAAACATGAATGAACTGAAACACTGGGAGGGGGAGTCCTCATTTACATAGCATATGTCTTGAGTTGACCCTTCGTAACCTTGTTCAGTCCTGTATCGTTGATGTGAAGACTGTCCATTTTTCCCATTTATCTTGGCATTGTTCTTCCTGTAACTTTAGTCTGTGGGTCAAGAGCTCAGTCTCATGTATTGAGTTTACAGTCTGTATCCACTCCTTACTCGTGGGAGGTAGTGATTGGCACCATCTTCTGGTGATTACTTTCTTAGCGGCTACCAGCAAAATTCTAAACAGATAGCAATCACTTTTAGACACAGCATTTCCCAGAAGACCCAAATATAGGACCACATGAATATTTTCATAGACTAACAGTTACCTCATTCTTTCAGCTGAGGGACAAAGGGGCTAACAGAGTTTTAAAATGGACCAGCTTGCAGTTTATAAGCTAATGATATTACTTATGACATTGGTGACATCTGTGCACGTGCATAGGGCCTCAAAGCTCATTTTTACTAGGTTTGTAAAAAGGTCATGGGTTTGGGTTAAAGTTCACCAGTTGCCACCTCTTTTAAAGCTTCTTGGTTGCCATGGTGACATCCCTGCCTTGCCACAAAGTATACATTTCTACAGGAAGTATACTTTGTAAGATTTTGTTCCTTGACAAAAAAATCACGTCAAGGAACAAAATAGGCTGCGAGACGATTTCATGTTTTGCTCCAGTGTGACGTGAGACATTGATGTCACTTTAGTTTGTAGCCAGATCAAAGTGAAATTTATATTTCTGATCAAATATTCTCTTGGATAAAGCATGAAACAGACTTGGCAATAGATTAGGATCAAGCATGAAAGTTTATTTTCTGCATCTCTGACTGAATCCATGCATGCGTTCCTGTAACAATAAGAGTTCCACATAAAGTTTGTGCAGATTTAGCTGCAGGGCTTCCTTGGGTAATATTCAGTGTGTTGCATGTGCACCATAGGCAGAGATCCTGTCCTGTTTGAAGTGTATTGTTAGGAAAAGAATCAGGTTGAAGACCAGGTTATGTGTTATGTGTTTTTCAGAAAAATCTGAAAACAACATTTCACTTTATGTAAAAGATTTCTTACTTTTGAAAGACAGGTTGATGCCATTGGATGCAAATGGTTTCAACAAATCAAATTCAACATTAAAAGGGTAATTATGCAAAGAAAAAAAAAATCAATCAGTTCACCTGCTTCCACGAGGAACTAGGAGTCACTGAACGGTTTGATGACTGCAAAAATTATGTAGCTGGGGGCCTCCACAGCCACCACATGCCACCCCAGCTGAACACCACCATCAAAACACCTAATCAAGGAATAAATTGTGGAAGAAGGGTGATCAAATGAACTTAAAGGATAGCTAGAAAGGAGCTCTGCGGCAGATGACCGCCCCTCCCTGAGCCTGGTTCTGCCGGAGGTTTCTTCCTGTTAAAAGGGAGTTTTTTCTTCCCACTGTTGCCAAGTTCTTGCTCATAGGGGGGGTCATGTTGACTCTTGGGTTTACTCTGTAATTATTGTAGGGTCTTTACCTTACAATATAAAGCACCTTGAGGTGACTGTTTGTTGTGATTTGGTGCTATATAAATAAAACTGAATTGAACTGAAGTTGTTCTGGAGGCTCGTGTTGGCCTGCTGTGTTTACCATTTATTTTACACCACCTGCATGCTTTTTGCCATGTGCTAAGGTAGGGTCTGCATTAATTTTAAAAAAGCAGTAAGATAATGAAACTAGTCCATCTGGTTCGGAGAAAAAGGAGGTGAGCAGCAACAAGGAGACGAGAGGAGAGAGCAGCTGAAGCACCTCAATTTGACACGTTTTTTTGGCCCAAACTGCTTCTCACCCTCTCCCACTGCCTGCATCTCTCCAGAAATAAAATATTCATGGAAGTCCTGGATTTTATCTTCTCATTATCATCTTGCCGCCTTCCTACTTCTGCTTCTACTGCTGCAATCGCTACTACAACATCGGAGAGGGAGGCTGGCACTGTTTATTTAAAGATCTCCTGCATGTATTCAAGGGCAGGCTGCCTTCCCCTTTTCTTCCTCTCACCCACAAATGAAGACAAGAAGAAGAGCTAAAGAATGAAATTAAAGAGGAGGGTTTCTTTCTGAGTGCCAGTATGCCAGACGAGACAAGGGTGGAGAATAAGGAAGGTAAATGAACTGGTTAAATCGAGCACTTGAAGCACTTTATACAACACGTCTTCATTCACCCATTCACACAAACACTTTTTTCTACACCTTAGGGCTTTCTGTCTAACATTTACACTCCAGTGAACACATCAGAGAGCAACTTGGGGTTCAGTATCTTGCCCAAGGATACTTTGGCACACAGCCTAGAGCAGCCAGGGATCGAACCACCAACGTTCCAATTAGCAGATGACCTGCTCCACCTAAAGCCACCCAAATGGCACACGGTGCTGTGGGAAGAGCAGTATTATGTGACTCTTATATCTCGTGAAATCACAACAGCTCAGTTTTTTTTCCTCAGCAGAGAAAAAATATGGAAAAATATTCTATGACTGGAGGGAGAGAATACTCCGGCTCCATTTTCAGAGCACTTTTCTATCAGTCATGCTGGAGAAGCTGAAGTTGCGTTTTCTGATCCTCAGCAGCTTTAGAGCTTCAGGGGAAGGCCAATAGCACCACCTAGTGGATCCTCTGCACACTATTCAGTGTGTCAGACATGCAGCCAAACCAGCCTGCCAAAGGCTCCAGTCCTGCCCACTGAATGACTGAAAATTAAATAAATCCAGTTTTTTTTCCAATTAAATGGACTTCTCTTCCTTCTGTGGGGACACCAGCATTACTACACAACAGTGACACTATATGGAAAAGTAAAGCATTTCTGGATCTCACGTTTGGAATCTAAAGATCTGTTTGTTTCTAAAAGTATGTGAAGGTGGCTCCACAGTGATCGCGACATTTTAATGACAGTAGACTGGATGTAGAAAACACTGCAGTCATCTCTGCTCTTAGTTGTCAGTTTTGTAAAAGGATTGTGTTTGAATTGATCAAAAAGCCACTTTCCAGCCTTTTGAATGGTAACATAATAACCATCATTAATAAAGAGTAAATTAAGTGTCAGTTAAACTTACTTATTAAAGAGCTATTTTCCTATTGACAAACAATGAAATTAACCTTTTTTCTAAGTATTTAAAACTATCTGAGTGGTTATTGTTAAATTGTAATTAACGTTTGTTACACTTTGTAAATGTTATTTTAACAAACTCGAGGCTCATGGACCAAATTTGGTTCTTTGAAAGAAGGTGGAAGATTTCAAGACATATGAATGTGCAGTTTTGTAGCAGGTGAGTGAAAACTGTAAGAAAATAAAGGGATAAAAATTGTAAACTACACTGTAAAAAACTTTAGAGTCTAGAGGGAAAATATTTCAAACACATCAAATCTGGTTTGATATCATCAGAATATCCATGTGAAACCCTCTGTAGGCCAAAACTGGATTCTGAACCAGGCTGTAAACAGGGAATATATTTAAGCTCTGCAAGCTGAGTGTTGGTTTAGACCTTAGAACCATTGTTGGTATCAACCTGCAACACATCGGCGGTGCACTCTGAACCGGTTTATATCAGTTACATTTCATCAACAACAAGTGTGAACAATTTTGTGTTGCTGAGTTTAAGAAAAGACAAATGTGCTGCGTATATGTTTAACTTGCCTGCTGTGGTTACCATGCATCAGCGTGCAAAAAGTGTTTTAGTGGATGAGAATATATTAAGATGAAAACTGTTTAAGGTTTTTCCAAAAAAAAAAAAAAAAATGTCTGCTTTGGTTCAGGGAATAGTTTTAAAAGATGATGAAAAGCTACATTATATTATGGATATATACTGCTCAAAAAAATAAAGGGAACACTTAAACAACACAATATAACTCCAAGTAAATCAAACTTCTGTGAAATCAAACTGTCCACTTAGGAAGCAACACTGATTGACAATCAATATCACATGCTGTTGTGCAAATGGAATAAACAACAGGTGGAAATTATTGGCAATTAGCAAGACACACTCAATAAAGGAGTGGTTCTGCAGGTGGGGACTACAGACCACATCTCAGTACCTATGCTTTCTGACTGATGTTTTGGTCACTTTTGAATGTTGGTGTGCTTTCACACCCGTGGTAGCATGAGACGGATACAACCCACACAAGTGGCTCAGGTAGTGCAGCTCATCCAGGATGGCACATCAATGCGAGCTGTGGCAAGAAGGTTTGCTGTGTCTGTCAGCGTAGTGTCCAGAGGCTGGAGGTGCTACCAGGAGACAGGCCAGTACACCAGGAGACGTGGAGGAGGCCGTAGGAGGGCAACAACCCAGTAGCAGGACCGCTACCTCCGCCTTTGTGCAAGGAGGAACAGGAGGAGCACTGCCAGAGCCCTGCAAAGTGACCTCCAGCAGGCCGCAAATGTGCATGTGTCTGCACAAACAGTTAGAAACCGACTCCATGAGGATGGTATGAGGGTCCGACGTCCACAGATGGGGGTTGTGCTCACAGCCCAACACCGTGCAGGATGCTTGGCATTTGCCAGAGAACACCAGGATTGGCAAATTTGCCACTGGCGCCCTGCGCTCTTCACAGATGAAAGCAGGTTCACACTGAGCACATGTGACAGACGTAACAGAGTCTGGAGATGCTGTGGAGAGTGATCTGCTGCCTGCAACATCCTTCAGCATGACCGGTTTGGCAGTGGGTCAGTAATGGTGTGGGGTGGCATTCCTTTGGAGGGCCGCACAGCCCTCCATGTGCTCGCCAGAGGTAGCATGACTGCCATTAGGTACCGAGATGAGATCCTCAGACCCCTTGTGAGACCATATGTTGGTACGGTTGGCCCTGGGTTCCTCCTAATGCAGGACAATGCTAGACCTCATGTGGCTGGAGTGTGTCAGCAGTTCCTGCAAGATGAAGGGATTGAAGCTGTGGACTGGCCCTCCCGGTCCCCAGACCTGAATCCGATTGAGCACATCTGGGACATCATCCATCCACCAACATCACGTTGCACCACAGACTGTCCAGGAGTTGGCGGATGCTTTAGTCCAGGTCTGGGAGGAGATCCCTCAGGAGACCATCTGCCACCTCATCAGGAGCATGATCAGGTGTTGTAGAGAGGTTATACAGGCACGTGGAGGCCACACACAATACTGAGCCTCATTTTGACTTGTTTTAAGGACATTACATCAAAGTTGGATCAGCCTGTAGTGTGTTTTTCCACTTTAATTTTATGTGTGACTCCAAATCCAGGCCTCCATTGGTTAATAAATTTGATTTCCATGATGATTTTTGTGTGATTTTGTTGTCAGCACATTCAACTTTGTACAGAACAAAGTATTCAATGAGAATATTTCATTCATTCAGATCTAGGATGTGTTATTTGAGTGTTCCCTTTATTTTTTTGAACAGTGTATAAATTGCCCCCATGGTCAATTTAGAATCACCAATTAACCTAACATGCATGATAGCAGAGACATACAACAGATGCTCAGACGTTTAAACTGTAATTTTATTGTTCTAAAGGCGTTCCAGGCTTGTGCAGGGCTACACCTGTTGTCTCGGCATTCTTTGACAGCTCTTTGGTCTTGCTCATGGTGGTACAGAGGCTGGAATGAAAGAAATTGATTCTGTGGACAGGAGTGCTTCATACACATAACATGTTGAGATCAGAAGTATCTGTAATTAACAGATTGACTGTAATCTGTGGGCCACATGGGCCAATCTCTCTGGCTGGGTTGTAGGGATCAAATACTTATTTCACTTTATGACATGCAAATCTATTTATAACTTTTATGTGATGTGTATTTTCCTTGATTTTGGGTTGATATTCTGTCTCTCTCCATTAAAATTAAACTACCATAAAAATTAGAGACTGCTCATTTTTTTGTAAATGTGCAAACTTACAAATTCAGCTGGGCAACAAATAATTATTTCCTCCACTGTATGTGAAGATACTCATCGCTAGGTTTAGAAAATCTGGGTTAACCTTTCGTCTGACTGGGTGGATACTCGCTCCACAGTCCAGGTTTGAACCTTCCTTAAGCTTTCCTGAAGCTTGATGCACCCAAACTTACTTAATGTCATCATTTCAATTTAAGTTCTTGAACTCTATGAACTCTTACTGTACTATTGTGATCCACTAATGCATAATTTATTAATTAGTTGTTCAGAAAAGCTATAAAAATATAGCCCAAAGTTGATCTTGTTCTCCTTGGTGGCCACTAGAGGGCAGTGTACACAAAGCCTTCTATGACTCAAATATCACTGAAATAATGAGATTTCTAAACAGGCTTCTTACTGAAACTGGACTCTATATGTTTTCTATATATGTTTATTTACTTATGTTGTAGCTCATGTTTTGTATGGCCTTTCTTTGTCCTTTAAGCTGATTGTTGTAAGACTTGAAACATTTGTGCTCATGGTGAAGACTCTGTGCTCCTACTGAGCACAACAAAGCAAATAGTACTACAGAGCTGACATGAATTGTTTTATTCATTATTATTATCTTATTTCTCATATAGGAAGCAAATGTTTTAATAAAGTCTGGCATTTTACACACTGAGCAGAATAATGACATTCACTAAATAAAGAAAACGATTGTCTGACTTAGAAAATAATTGCTTGCCTGAAGGGGCCGAGCTTGTTTCATTCGATTTGAGAAAAATGTCATTTACTGGATATTAATTTTGGTGGATGCAACACTAAAATTCAATAATAAAATAATAAATCCTCTTTGGTCTTAAATAATCAGCAGACCCATTCTATAGACACCCAGATTGTTGTATAACTTTACACATCATCTTTCTACAGTGAATAATTTATGCTCAATTACAGACACAACACACTATAATTGCCACACAACAGCTGTGTTGCAGGTAGTATTATGATTTCAGAGGTTTTAATGAGTTGTTTATCATTAAATCACTTGATAGGAATATAGTTAGTCAGAAAATCTTTAGCACTGAATTTGCCTCTGATGATTTTCCAGCCACTGAGGTCTGAGAGAAATAAAGCCGCCTGTGCCATCTCATTATTCTCACTCCCAACTCATCATGTATGGACTCTTGCTCAGGACCCCTTTGCGTCACATTTAAACACACTGACTGGTCCTAAATGTGATTTTCTTTTTTTTCCTCTAGTCTCTGGATGCACACGTTATTTTATCGTGCTGGGTTAAAGTTTTCTGTGACTTTAAAAACAAATGTAACCATAATCTGAACAGACTGTGTTCAGCCAATGACAGGAACTAAATATGTTACATACATGGACACAGCAGCCCACACAAGCATGCTTTTGGTGTGGGAGCTGTTCCTCACAGCCTGGCCTCAGGCCCCAAAATTCCTGCTACTGAAATTCAAAACACTACACACACTTTAACACAATAACACACCTCGCAGTTTTGACACGATGCACAAAGACGTTTGCTTAAAAACGTATTTCCTACCAGCATCTTTGGAATGAAGTAGAACCTCACCTGTAAACCTCACTAATGCTTTATTATTGCAAATAAGACACGTACAGTATGAAGAAACACAAGACAAAAAAAGGGAAAGAAAGATAATTCTGCATGCACCACCACCCGCTTTTCCCTCTCCCCTTCTTTCTCTTCCTCGCCTCCGTCTTCGCTTCCTTAGATGGAATTATGTGAGTGTTTATCTGAGCATTCTGGTGGGGGTGATGCAAGTATTGCACTTAAAATGTTTTGTTGTCAACTGCAATAATAATAATAATAATACTAAAAATGAATCAAGTAACAGATAAAAACTGTTGTTTTTATCGGTCTGTTGTCAGAAAATATAAAGAGGACAAAAGATTTTGATGAAATCAGATAGATAGATAGATAGATAGATAGATAGATAGATAGATAGATAGATAGATAGATAGATAGATAGATAGATAGATAGATAGATAGGCCCACTGCATGATTCCCTCGAATGAAGCAGCCCTCAGACCCTAGGGAGGGAACCTCTTACAGAGACAACAGTGGGTTAATCACTGAGGGTGGGGGTACTGGCCTTCTTCCTCTCCCTGTGCTGCCCACTCTCCAGGAGACTCCCTGGTACTCCAAGCTCATGTCTACCAGTTCTGACTGACATAATAGAATCGTGTTAGTTTTAAGTGTAAAATAAACAGATGGCAAATAAATAAATAACATCATCCATAGCAACAAAACCACCACCAACAACAACAATAATAAAAATAGTAATAATAATAAGCAGCAGACAAAGAAGAGAATCAGGAAGAAAGTATAAAGAATAACATGAGGAATGATAATATGGGATATTGAGGGGTGATGAATACTCTCAAATGGTTACGGTCTGTACAGCAAATATATACAAACAATGATGAATGAGTAAATCAGTTAGTAGGAGTAGTAGTCGTAGTAAAAGTATATAATAATTTTAATAAAAACAGTAAAACAACCCCATCTATATATAGTGTTTATTTAGCTCCCAGCTGGGATACGGTTGACAGACACCCTCTCTACTTTTAAGATTAGGCTTATAGTTTATAGTTAGGGCTTAGTTTTTCCTTCCTATTGTCGCCACGTGCTTGCTCATAGGGGGTCATTTTGACTGTTGGGTTTTCTCTGTATTATTGTAGGATCTTTACCCATGATACAAAGCACCTTGAGGTGACTGTTTGTTGTGATTTGGCGCTATATAAATAAAATTGAACTGAATTGAATTGAACAGGGTGAGGAGTGAGCAGAGAGAAAAGGGGTTAGGATAGCTACAGATGAGCTGATTTGAAACACGGTGTTACCTGGTACTGTGCTGTGAGCAGAACTGAGGAAAGGCTCCCAGGCTTCTGGATTAGATGTATTTTATGGTTGATACAGGCTGTTAGTTTTTCAAGTGTCATGTTCAATAGAGAAGCCTATCCAGACTGAGGTGTTACAGTTTTCTCCATGTTTCCAGTTTATGAGGACACTCTATTTGACAACAGTCAGGGTGATAAAATTCTGCTTTTGTTGTGTGGTTTGGGAGTGTAACGGATAATGGAGACAGAGGAAAGCGGAATTCCAAAATTTCAGAAAATTGATCAAAGTGTTGCACAGGTGGACAGTGCCAGAATGCATGGATATAATCACATTACATATTAGGAGGGCAGAGTGGACAGTTGTTGGTTTCTAGCAGACCCACCTGGTGCATCTTTTTGATTGTGATGTGAGTTCTGTGAAGGATCATATATTGTATTAATTGGAGGTTGATTTTATTTGTCGTGAAATTTTTTTTGGCCAGTCTTTATCACCATCTAATGTTACTGACAAATCATTCTGCCATTTTAAAATAGGGATATTGTCTGGTTTGTGTATATAAGTATATATTTTGGTTAGAGGTAAAAATATTTCTATACCATACTAATTTATTAATACCTTAAATGGATGAAAGCTGCTCAGAGCTCTCTGTAAAGATTGAAAAGCCTCTCAGCTACTGATAACTCTGCAAAGGTTATTAATTGGATGATATCTGATCAATAAACCTCTGTAAGTCACTGGAGATTGGTTAATGGAAATACTCATAAAATGGAGTATGTGGCAGGTTATTTACTGTAAAAGCTTCTGCCACTGACTCGATGAGGCGAGTAAGAAATGGTGTTTACAAAATACAAATTAGGTTAAAGGAACTAAGGAATGTGTGCTTCTGTTAAAACCAGGAAAACAGACACCAAGTTCATGCCTCTTGGTACTGAAAGTCTTTGGGTTTCTTTTTGGCAAAAATTAACTGACATAGTGATACCATAGTTTTTGTATTCAACCTACTATGGAATGATGATGGTTTGCTACGATCCAACAGCTTTCTCCTACAACTCAAAGGGTGCGTTCCCGCGCCATACGTGGCCGGGCTGGCTTGCTCTTTTGTGATGCTGGTTCAAAAAAAAGATGGCACCTGTGTGTGGACTATCGCATGCTAAACAGCAAGACGAGGAAGGATGCATTTCCTTTGCCTCGTATTGAGGAGAGCCTGGATGCACTTGCAGGTTTTCGACCTTAGATCTAGCAAGTGGGTACACATAGATTGTATATAACTGGACAGAGCGTCCGTGATGTCACCCAAAGCATTCTGCACATAGACTGTACGGTCATTGCCGCACGCGCAGTAGTTTGAATTTGACCACTGGAGTTGGTTTAAATGGTAAATGGACTAGTTCTTATATAGCGCTTTTCTACTCAGTCAGAGCACTCAAAGCGCTATTACAACATGTTTACATTCACCCATGCACTCCCATTCATACAAGCACTTTCATGTTTGCTAAGCTAAGTGCTTTTTTAATTAACTATCATTCACACACATTCATACTCCGACGGGACGGTCGGAGAGCAACTTAGGGTTAAGTATCTTGCCCAAGGATACATTGGCATGTAGCCTGGAGTAGCCAGGAATCGAACCGCTGACCTTCTGATCAGTAGGTGACCTGCTCTACCTACTGAGCTACAGCCACCCCACTGAGCTACAGCCACCCCAGACAGACAGCGAGCAAGTTAGTTTAGTTGTGGGGGAAAATGTCAACGGCAAATATGTTTGGGTTATTTCATTTTTTTGATGAAAACATACTGGGTGTTGGACCATTAAGTGCAGTCAATTTAAGTGGCACTGGCTCATACACTAAGGTTGGGGTGTGGATCCAGAGGTTCTGGTTCGTTGGGGGAAAGAACTTTATCCAGTAAAAATAATGGACGTGTTAGGTAAGAAATTTAATATATCGTCCACTGATAACTGGCAATTTCACCCATCAAAACATTAATGCAAATATGGTAGAATGTTTGATAAAACGAATATTGATTTCAGGCTAGGTGCTGATGAGCTAACTTTGCTAGCATCTTGCTAGCCTTTATAAGATGTCGAATAGTAGCTAGGCCTAACAGAATATTCGACGGGTTATGGAACCACTCACTGTACAGCTCACTGTGTATAGCAGTATAAGTTTGATGTCCTCTGAAAATAACTCATTATACAGCCATTAATGTCTAAACAGCTCGCAACAAAAGTGTGTACACCCTACTGCGGACATGTAATTGTGCCCAAAACGTCAATAGGTATTTTCCCATGGTACCCAAAAAACCATGACAACTATGAAAAACAGGAAACCATGGTAAACCATGGTTAATTTTCATAAGGGGAAGTCTGATCCTGTTACAGCATAGACTGGTGATTGATTATATGGACTGCAATAATTTGACAAACAAACAAATAAGATCTGCAGAGGAAAATTTAGGCAAACACTTTAATATGTGTCCTGATGTGATGGATGATATTATTCTGAGTTTAGGGAGAAATACTTTCCTACAGCTGAAGCATACTGAGCGCAGTGTCAGCCCTGTGAAAACTCAAGTACACCCATGTGTCATTAGCTTGTAAAACCACCTTCAGCAGCAATAACTTGAAGTTGTTTTCTGCATGACTTTATCGGTCTCTCACATTGTTGTAGAGCAATTGTAGTCCACCCTTCTTTAAAATGTTGCTGCAGTTCATTGTGGTTTGTGTGCATTTGTTCATGCATAGCTCTCTTAAGGTGCCACCAAAGCATTGCAATCGGCTTACAGTAAGGTGTGGACTGTGACTGGCTCATTGCAACACCTTGATTTGTTTCTTTTTAGCCAATCTTTTGTAGATTTGCTGGTGTATCTGGGATCATTGTCCTGAGCATGACCCAATTTGTGCCAAGTTTTAGCTGTCAAAGAGATGGCCTCACATTTGTCTCTAGAATATTTAGATGTACAGAAGGTGCCCAGGTCCTGTGGCTGCAAAACAAGCCCAAATCATTACCTCTCTACCACCGTGTTTAACAGTTGGTTTTAGGTATTTGTGTTTATATATGCTGTGTTTGGTTTTCTCCAAATATGACAGTATGCACTATATATGCAACCAGCTTGGGTGCACTATATATGACACTATATATGATACAGTGAAAACCATCAACTTACATTGTGTCCACTACCTGGGAGGGAAGCAGCAGGACGGATGCAGACGCCGACTAATCGTGGCCAAATCTGAACACTTTAAGCAAAATGAACAGATAGCCGTGTCTGGGAATTGAGAGGAACACACTTGATGTTGTTTTAAATAAAATTGTTCTTTGGTGTCTCCAATGTCCCTTTTCACACTTTTTCTTTTGTTTTTCTAATTTTACTTTCAGTGCTGCTACTTGTTCAATATACAGCACAAATACTGACACTGTGCACACACATATGCAAACATACAGCACAGTCATATAAATATCCATGAAAGACTGACTGACATGGCTTGCAGTCTCTGCTCTAATTCATCCCAAAGGTCAAGAGTCTGCAGGCTAGTCAAGTTCTTCCACACCAAACTCGCTCATCCATGTCTTTATGGTCCTTGCTTTGTGAAACTCTATGCTCTATGTGAAACAAACAGTGGTGGATGGAGCAGCTACAAAGTTCTCTGTTCTTCATGTTGCTGATCAGGTGGTTGATGAAGGACCTCCAGCTGTTTCCCAATAAAAGTTTTAACGTGGTTACAGGAGCAAGCACTGCTGCTTTGGTCTCCTTTCGCTCCACCTGAGCGAACTGTCTCAGTAACGGCTGCACTGAAACAGCTGCTGCAGTGTTTTTGCTGAAAAACTGAGGGCTGCATGAGCTTAACGCTGTAATGCGTTTTATTCACAAGCATCCTCAAAATTAAGTTTCTACTGTGGGTCCATTTTTAATCTCTAATCAGGGATTAAAGCATAAAAATATTCTGACGGAGACTCTTGATATCGAAGGGGGGGGGGCACACCAAACAATCGCTAGTGCTAATGGCAGCCCCCGCTAGTGTGCTTACCACCTGACTGTGGTCGTTCTGGTGGCTGCAGCTGACATAAGGAAAGCAGCTGACATTCTCTGTACAGCGAGTAAAACGGCACCCACACAAACAATGGAGGCGTGGAAAAAAGCTTGACAGCAATGATCCACTCGTTTTAAATCATGCCTGAAATTTTCATTTGATCTTCGTTTATCCTCTTACTTCTCCTCACATTCATGCCAGTTGTCATTTCGATTTCTTCGATTTAAACTTTGGGAGATTCTGCGGGAGTATGGGGTGTCTGGCCCGTTGTTGCGGGCCATTCAGTCCTTGTACAACCACAGTGAGAGCTTGGTCCGTATAGCCGGTAATAAGTCGGATTCGTTTCCTGTGGGTGTTGGACTCCGTCAGGGCTGCCCTTTGTCACCGATTCTGTTCATAATTTTTATGGACAGAATTTCTAGGCGTAGCCAGGTGGCGGAAGGCTTCTTCCTCGGTGGCCTCAGAGTCTCATCTCTGCTTTTTGCAGATGATGCGGTTCTGTTGGCTTCATCAGGGGGGGGCCTCCAGCTCGCAGTGGAACGGTTCACAGCCGAGTGTGAAGCGGCTGGCATGAGAATCAGCACCTCTATGTCTGAGGCCATGGTCCTCAGCCGGAAAAGGGTGGAGTGCCATCTCCGGCTCAGGAACGAGTTCTTGCCTCAAGTGGAGGAGTTTAAGTATCTCGGGGTCTTGTTCACGAGTGATGGGAGAAGGGAGCAGGAGATCGACGAGAAGGGAGCAGGAGATCGACAGGCGGATCGGGGCTGCTTCTGCAGTGATGCGGACGCTGCACCGGTCCGTCGTGGTGAAGAGAGAGCTTAGCGTAAAAGCGAAGCTCTCGATTTACTGGTCGATCTACGTTCCTACCCTCACCTATGGTCACGAGCTTTGGGTAGTGACCGAAAGAATAAGATCGCGAATACAAGCGGCAGAAATGAGTTTCCTTCGAAGGGTGGCTGGCCTCTCCCTTAGAGATAAGGTGAGGAGTGCGGCCATCCGGGAGGGGCTCAGAGTAGAGCCGCTGCTCCTCCACATCGAAAGGAGCCAGTTGAGGTGGCTCGGGCATCTGATTAGGATGCCTCCTGGCCGCCTCCTGGGTGAGGTGTTCCGGGCATGTCCCACCGGGAAGAGGCCCCGTGGTAGACCCAGGACACGCTGGAGAGATTATGTATCTCGGCTGGCCTGGGAACGCCTTGGGGTCCCTCCGGATGAGCTGGAGGAGGTGGCTGGGGAGAGGGAAGCCTGGGCTTCTCTGCTTAGGCTTCTGCCCCCGCGACCCGGCCCCGGATAAGCGGAAGAAAATGGATGGATGGATGGATGGATGTTTAATTGCGTTTAATATGCCGTTAACATTGAAGGCTGCCACTTTTAACCTTTCAGATAACATTTACTTGTACAATGGATTGTTCATAACATCATCTTTGCTACTAAACTCTCTGAACAAACTTATTTTGTCACAAGAACTGTGAATAAGGAATGCAAAACAGAACAGATTATAACTCCAAGTTTTGCCTGTGATGGGCCCCTCAGTCTTTTGGAGGACAGAAACTGTTTTTTGAGGTGGCATAAATAATTTCTCTAGCATCTTAATGTGAGTCCTGATTGCTCTGCAAATAGTTGTACACAACAACACCTGAGGCCTTTCCTGCATTTTAATGTAAATAGTTGTATTTAACTTTATTATTTACTATATTTTTACACAAGTTTTGCAAATTTACAACTTATATTTGCATTTTAATTGTAAAAATTTATTAAGCATGTTTCTGATTTTTACAGTAAAAAAAAATCAAACTTTTTCTACTCTGAATTTATGTTTTTATGTGATTGTAAGTCCAATGTCTTAATACAGTATGTCAAAATGAAAGAATAACTATACAGTCACACACATGAGGTCGTGCTGAAAAACAAATTATACCAAACAAGGCAAGGTCAACAGTTTCTAAGGTCAACTATGAAGCTAAAAACAAAAGTAGTCAAAAATGGCCAAATATACCCCGGACCCCAGTGGTTAAGCTGGTCATGGGGAATGATCGAGAGGCGTTTTGTAAAGTGTGCAGAAAAAATATAAATTTGACCTAAAACGGTGTGATGGCAATTAAATCACACCGAGCATCCACCATTCACCAGCAGCAGATTTGCACGTAGGGAGCAGATCCCTATTTTGTTTTTTGGTGCTACACGAAGCACCGCAACTGCAACCTCAAGGTCAGCTACGAGCATTGCCGTCACACCTCAGCAGCAAACCAGTATTCCAAGATTTTATTGGAAAATAAATGATCGGCTTGTGAGACTTGAATTTCATTGCATTTTGTTTATATTCTTAAAAAAACAAATTTAGACAGATTCAACTCATTGTCATTGTGCGCACAAGGCACACAACGAAATGATCGTTCCAGATCACTCACCCAGAGACGAGCATCTGCGGTCATGCAGCCAGAGACCGGCACTACCGTTAGGCAATGTGGTTTAAGTGTCTTGCCCAAGGACACAACGCAGCACAGGGACAGGCACTCAAACCGGCAACCCACTGGCTGCAAGACGGGCGCCTACCTACTGCGCCACTTTTTGAAGTGTGTTTGGAATATTAATGTGATTGAGGTCTTAGTCAAGACAAAGTCACAGTTACACCTTCAAGTAAGTGGGATACAGTTTTGTCTTTCGTGAGAGATGGGTGATCATCGTACATGGCTTAGTGCTGTGAATCCACCGCTACCCCAAAAAAGGCTGCTGCTCGATTTTGTCCTGGTAGTAAAAATATTTTAGAGGTAGTAAAAATAGGTAGTAAAAGGTAGTAAATTTAACTCTAGGATTCCTGTATAAACCCTGCAACAAACAACACAGCGTTCTTGGTTCCAGACCAGCTAGCTTGCGGGGCCTGAGTTGAACCCATTTTTCAGCCGAGCACTGAGTGCGTTCCTGGTGGAAAAATCACTGAACAGTTCGAATACTGGCACCGGAACCCCGTCGGTGGAAAAGCGGCTTTTGTGCTGCGGTTCATCATAGCCGTCATTTGCTGTGTGGAGCGTGTTTCTTGCCTTTATCTCTTGTTTCCATCTTGTCCTGCGTTTGCTATCTTGTTGTAGGGTCTATGAATGGTTTCAGTATCCTGCAGGTAAAGGTTATTGAATCTTTTTTTGGAGAGCGCTTGTCGAGACTGGAAACAGTTTCGGTCTCGACCGTGATGGCAACGTAGGACAAGCCTCTGGTTATATTCAAACCGTTACACCTACCTCTTCCACCTCCTCCCACTCTCACTCTTTCAGACACACTTATGTACACACTTGTACAACCCTGTGATGAACCGACTATATTTTTTTCATTCTTGTTTCTACTAGGACCATTCCCATGCTCTGCCTTTGTCACCTGATGAACTTAGAGCCAGTCTCAGTGGCTCATAGTGGGGCTCATAGTGGAGCTGGAAACTGGAAAGGGATAATAGGAATGCAAAGGACAGAGAAAGAAGCGCAAAGAACACTGTGTGGCCTTCTGGAGGATCTCAGGTGGAAGGAATTGATAAATGAAGCTCTGAAAGAGACGCTTGACTTATACTCAGGTAAAATGCAGATTGAGAAAATTTGAACTTAAGTGTATAACACTTTCCCACATTTGTTAAGACTTCATTGTTTGAAGAGTACTTAATAAATGAAATGGCCTGTGCTAATTAAATTTCTGATCTTACAATACACCTCCTGTCCAAACAGACCCACGAATACACAAAAGAACATGGAGAGAGTCTCTCCATATTAATCTCCCACATCCACGTACACTGCAGAGGTATCATTTGCGTAATTTGAAGTCTTTTTTTTTTAATGAAAGCTGTACATATTATTTTTATCCTGTTATGACTGCACAGGGTGAAAGGCAGATATAGCTACTGTACACCTATCATTATTATCATCAATGAATAATGATAGAGGGACCTAAATAAATCCCCCTCTCTGAGTTTGTTTGCCGATAGGTATTGGCCAATACCTCTTCCAGTGATTTGTGGCCAGCCCAAAAAAGAAAAAAAAACCCATCTCACTCACCATATTATTCATCCATATTAAATAACTGCTTTTTCTTCTTACCAAGGTGGATGAGCTCTATGGATGCCAAGCCTGGCCTCAACATGACAATGTTGGACATGTTGAAAATGAGACGAGCAAAACCAAAGAAAAATATGGATGTGTGGCTCATGTTGGATGCCATGGCCATTAAAAAAAGATGTCCAGTATAGTCCTCACACCCAGAAAATGTCTGGATTTGTGGATATGGGGGATGATACGAATGAGACGGATGTTGCCACTGAGGCTCTTGTATTTATAGTGGTTGGCTTACAGAGCCATTGGAAGGCTCCAATTGCCTTCTCTGTCCCTGTCATCAGAGACACAGCAGGTTCTACATGTTTATGCACTGGAGGAACTGCATGAGCATGGCATTAGGGTGGTATATGTCACAGTGGATAGGCATGCCTCCAGTGTCAGCATGTGCAACCAGCTTGGGTGCCACCTGAAGGGAAACCTTGTTGAGCCCTTAAAAACATTCTTTCCACATCCGGTGACTGGTGAGAGGGTGTTTGTGATGATGGATGCTTGCCATATGTTGAAGTTGGCACAGAATATGCTGCAGGCTCACAGCCAAATAACCAGCACCACAGGACAGATAAACTGGAGCTATATAATTCATTTGAATGATGTTCAAACAAAAGATGGATTGCATGCTGCCAACAAGGTAACAGACAAGCATCTGAATTTTGATTTACAGAAGATGAAGGCAGATGAAGGCTGCACAGACACTGAGACAGCGGCCCTGCACACACTGAAGGACCTCGGCTAGTCAAAACAAATTATCTACACTATTTTTGGTTCCTATCAGTTTCCTAAAATATGTTAGTGAATGTGTGAATGAGACATTAACTTAAAGAACTTTGTAGAAAGGTGGTTTATGAAGTTCATTCCATTTACTTCTATTACTTTAAAAGGTAGATCTTCCGCATCCAATATGGTGGAAGCATTGATGTATCACAGCAAAGAGCTGACCTGCTCAATGTGGCGTCTATGTATATGTGTCTATGTGGAGGAAGACATGGCGCAGAAGGTGGCAGAAAAAGAGACGCTTGACAAACATGTTGACAGTAGTGAAGTTCAGTTCTCATGGTTAGCATGCTTCATTCTTCCTACTGCATGGAAGTCACATTTTGGAATTTCAGATAATGCCTACATTGTACTGCTGAATCTGATAAGATCGTTCCTTTTTGCTGTGGGTAGCATTTGCAGACTCAATATTTTGAGGAATTTGACTGGAAGAATTTCCTCCACTATGCATATGGTCAGAAAAATGCTGTCTCTGAGCACAGATGATGTAAATGTCCGTTCTGTGGTTATAAGTTGAATCTATGTTGTTACCAGTTATGTACAATAGAGGGTGCTGCAGCCTAGTTGGTAATGAGCTGTGCCATCACTAAAACCGAAAAACAAGAGTTAGGGAGGTTTTGGCGCATTTCCTGTATTCAGGGCTGGAATATCCTGCAGATGAGAGGAAGAGGAAGATGCTCTTCATCTGGTAGCGCACATTTGTCAGAAAGCAGCTCAAGGAGGACTCGTAGCAGCACAGCAGGAACTTTAGCTTGATCGCCTTGCAGCCCTTGGACAGCGGAGCGAGGTACATGTTTAGAGTTGTATTAGTTCACAAAGTTTGCACTTTATGTAATGTATTCATGTTCTGAGTCAATCAAAGGCACCTAAGCAAATGTATTAATGTTTTCTTTTAGTTTTCACGGTGTATTTGGTGCACTCCAGCAGTATTTGGTTTTGAATGGAGTAAATGTGAATCCACCGCACCCGTCGAAGCTCTCCGTGTTTTCTTGGGTCTGAGGGACTGCTACAGATGATTTCATTCGTTATGAGTCGTGTCCAGTGTGTATATACGATTGAGGAAGCAACAACCATTGTGAGATGGACGAAGAATATGGAACAAATCTGCAAGATGTAGTCACGTTGATTTCAAAAAGCATGCACAGATGGATCATTGCCAGGAATGTGGAACCTTGCTCATGAAAATCGTGATAGGAAAAAAAACAAACAAAAAAGAGGCAAAATATTTGTATCCAAAATGTAATTTTTGTTATCAAAATATTACCAAGAGTTTAGGGGACATAACTGAAAGGCCAGACTTTAATGAAACCTGTGAGAAATGGAGAAAACATCATGTGTCTGACAATGTATATGGCGACAATGTTGATTGGTTTCAGCCCCATGATAGAGGTAACGATTCAGTTGGTGTTATGTAATCCTGTTATACCGGATCTGTCGTTACTTCTGATAGAACTAAGTTATGTAAACGATGTCAGCAGGGAGAAAGAGAAGAGCCGATGTATGGACACATTTGTCCTTTGACACTGTGACATGTAAACCATGTGGGGCGACTATCTCGGGTAAAAACACGACAAATCTTAAACGACATCTGCAAACCAGTCACCCAGATCGTCTTGCAAAGGTAAACATTTTAATGTCATGCAGGGTAAAGTGTTTTTTCTAGTTTAGTGTTTGTGTTTAGAGAAAATCACCACACCGCGGTGGATTAGCCTTTCCTAATCTTAGTCCTGAACACTGCCCTGTACCTTTCAGAGCGTCCTGCTGTAAAACGCTCGTATTATCTCAGTAAGGTGGTGTTAATGATCAGGTGTGTGGGAGGCAGGTGAAACGCTAATGACTAAATTATGAATAAACTAAATTACATTTTCGTCAAAGGACTATGACTAAAACTAAATCAAAATTTGCTGTCAAAATTAACACTGGCTTGAAGTGTTTAAAGAAATTTCCACAAACATCTGATGACAAGATTGACTATTCAGGTTTTCAGTGTGATCAGTGGGTCCCCTGTCCCTTGTTCAGTGTAAGAAAACCATGTACTTCATGCCAAGAAGGCAAAGAGAAATCTAAGGCAGACAAAATTAGATTTATGGAGCAAGCTAGTGTACTTCATGAATTGCCTTAATTTGACCCAGTTTGGACACGTTATAGATCGCATGCACAGTATCTTGGAAGGCACAGTCAAAAGAGGAAAGAAACAGGTGTTCTATTTAGCCAGTCATTCCAAATTCTGCAGTCTAGAGTAGACTCCCTGAAGGTCGATGTGATGTTGATTGTGGGATTCCTGGAAAAACCTGAGTCATCATTTGAGGTTTTTATTGCATCCCAGTGGAAGGTTTGGGTAGCTACTTATTCCTTATATGCCCTTAAAGGTCTTCTGAATGACACAGATTATATCTGGTAGTGCTTTCTGTTACAAGAATACTGCGTTCCAGAATCATAACAAGTTAGTTGCTTTTGAACCCAAATATGGACGAGAATGGTGCACCATGAACACGCAGCTACATTTCCATCGAAAAATCTTGTATCATAGACTACAGTCCTGTTCATGGATTTTGGTGCTTTTCTTTTGAATGGCACTTTAGGTGTCTACTATACAAATATCCAACATACTGAAGTTATAATAAAGCACAAAATTGTTGCTAGATGGGCATGTTTCTCAGAAAAATAAACATGTACCAAGGCCACTTAATGAACATTTTTTCTTCTGATAGTTCTTTGAAAGGACGCCATCGCAACAAAGATACATACACATGAACCAGTTGAAGATGTCACGGTTTGGCTGTGTGGCTGGCAGGGGTGGACAGCTGAGGTAGCTTTATTGCTGACGACTTCTCATAAAATACAAAACTTAACTAAGGCTAAACAACAAGCCTGGGAGAAAAAAGGGGGGAAAAAACCCCACTAAACTGGGGAACAGTGATGTCAGTAACCTGATCTGACTACTTTTTTCGGTAACGAGTAATCTAACGTGTTACTATTTGCAGTCCAGTACTCAGATTAAAGGTTCTTATCCAAGTCACTGCGTTACTATTTTTGTCATTTTCTTTAGTAAAAAGATATATTGTTGCTTTGTTCTTGCATCTCGGGGAGTGACGTCTGGCCGACAATTAAGTCCCATTTTCAGCATGAGGACAATAATAGCACACAGTGACACAAGCAAACAATGGAGGGAGGAGAGAGATGCGTGTTTTCTAGCTGGAAATACAGGCACTATTTTGAGTTCGTGTCAGCTAAAGATGACAACATCAAGGTTGGTTGTGCACTTTGTGCTGGTGACAAAGTGCTATCTAGCTTCAAAAACACTACATCAGGTTTGAAGAAATATTTGCCGCAGTCACACTTACAGAGCGAGTCCAACCAGTTGGTGTGAAACAGAGCTGCGGCTAATGCAGGAGGCCCCCCCAGGACCCAAACAACAAAAGCTGGGCTTCAGTGCAAAACCAGTAAGCGGGGGAGAGCTGAAGAAGTTGGTCAGAAGTTGGGGGTGGGGCTGCTGGTGTTGTGCCAAAATATGATTGCCTGTATTTAAATGGCTGTAAATGACTTGTGACCTATAATCTGTGAAACGTGTCAAACGTATCTCTCATGAATGATATCAAGTGAGAACCCGCATTTCTATCACCAGGTAGAAGCTGCAAAGTTTTTTTTTTTAATCAAGGTAAAAACTGCAGAAATAACAACAAATATGACATCACAGTTCTATGAAGATATTTTAAGTGGCCAAAAAGCACTGGATTGATTATACTGTAGGTGCAATAACACAGACTCCTAAAGATTGTTAAAAAACAAGTTATTTCTTCATTTTATATAAAAGACCTTCATGAATGATGTTGAATGCACTCTATTTACCAATATAAGCAGACATTACACATAAAAGCACATAGAAACATCGGAATCACTTTATGGCAGACGATCACTTTTTAGCACAACACTGGCATCTGTTGAAAGTAACTAATAAAGTAACTTGTAATCTAAATTAGTTACTTCTAATATTAAGTATTCAGGAAAGTAACTAAGTGACTTTTTAAAGGAGTAATCGGATTACTTTTTCAAAGTAACTATGCCATCACTGTTGGGGAACACACAGCGAGGAGGGGGATGCAGACGACGACGCAACAAAGAACTAAACAACACTGAGACCCTAAATACACACACTAGGTCAGGGATACTCAACTTGATCTAGCCGAGGGCCACATTTGGAAAATGAGAAGTGGCCGAGGGCCAGCCATTAAACTACATTCATATAAAATGAGCAAACTTTAAAAAAGACTGATAGCTTGTGCTCATATTTTGATGCATTTTATTAGCTCCACTGCAATTCAGCAAGATATATTTTGAACCATCTTGAACAGCATAGCTGGAACGTTTCCTATTATGCAGGCAAATATTGGACAAATTCAAAAATGAAAATGATTATTAACAGTTCTTAGGCATAGAATGAACATATTTCAGCTCTTTTGGTGTAAAAGCTGTTTATAAAATATATTAAACACATAACTGCACAGTGCAAGCCACCAAATGTTGGAATAGTTCAGAAATACAATTTTAAAAAAAAAAAACTGCTTTACTATATTTCAGTTATTTTAAAGTTTGGAACAGACAGCACAGGTATGTAATCAGATGTTTATGTTTTAACCTCTTCATGCATCACATACTATTAGTTACTGACTACATGCTTAATGTGAGGTAACACATCTCATTTCCTTTGAGAGCTTACTGAAGTTTGGTTTCTGAGAGGTCAAGGCAATATGCAAGCACTGGTTGAGATGTGAGTCGGTGAGTCTATTGCGCTTTTTGTCCTTAATTAGATTCATCACTGAAAACCCCGACTCGCATATGTAAGTGGATCCGAACATTGTCAAAATGTATATAGCGAGTCTTTTAGAGTTCGGATACTGATGAACAGAGTGTGCCCAAAATTCACACAGTCTCTCCTCTCTGAACTTGGCTTTTAGGACATCATTAGCCTGCATCTGGACCAGTTCCAGCTGGAAAGCGCCCTCACTGATAGCAGGCACAGCGTTTTTTGCCTCTGCTGGGCAGCTCCCGGTGACAGCAACGGCGAACGGGTTGCGCACAAACAGTAGCAGTTGCTGTGGGATTTTGAAGTTGTGAAACCGCGATCTGAAGTTCTCTGACAGATTTTTTAACAGTGCTACCATTCGTGACAGCACAATCCCATTTGTAGGAACATCACGCAGGGTAGGGAAGTGAAGTTTTTTCCCCTCTATGTCCGTCACGAATACGCCCAAGGTTGTCTGAAAAGCGCTCACTTTTTCAAAGAGCTCTCCCACATTCGAATCCCCACCTTGGAGCTGCAGGTTAAGATGGTTCAAGTGATTAGTGATATCACACAGAAATGCAACCAGAGCCACAGATTCCTGATCTTGCATAAACTGAGAGAACTCATCTGCTTTCTTTGTTTTTTGACCGGAAAGAAATTCTGTGATTTCTTTGCGCAGTGCAAAGAAGCGCTGTAGGACTCGCCCCCTGCTCAGCCATCTGACATCATTGTGCTGTAGTAGGTCTGAATATTGAGCTTCTTGCTCCTGTAGTAGCATTTTGAAAAACCGGTGCTGTAAACTTGAAGTTGAGCGAATGTGATTTACAATTTTGATCACTGTGTCCATCACTCCTTTCATTTCACCAGACAGTTTGGCACACAACACCGTCTGGTGAATGATGCAGTGTACTGAACTAACTGTGGGGTGGTCCGCTATGAGACGTGATGCTAAGCCCCTCTCTCGTCCTATCATAGATGGCCCACCGTCAGTTACAAGGAGGTTGATTTTATCCAGCTCCAGAGAATTCTTATCAAAGAAACTTTTCATAGAATTGTACATGGCCTCACCTGTTGCATTGCTCTTGATGGGCAAAAGGCACAGCAGCTCCTCTTTGAAAAGCTCCCCGTTAAAATATCTCACAAACACGGACAGCTGTGCAGTGTCTGTTGCATCTGTAGACTCGTCCATAGCTATTGACATGTAATCCACACACTTCAGTTCAGCAAGTAAAGTAGAAAAACTGTCCTCATACAAAGTTTCTAGTCTCCGTGCCGCCGTTGAATCCGAAAGCTGAACCTGCTTCACGCGGTTAACGATGTCATCTTTGTGTTTGTCACCGGCAAACAACTCCTCCACGATTCCCAAAGTGCACACTTTCACAAGCTCAGCGTCCACAAATGGCTTGCCCTTTTTAGCCAGCTCCCAGGTTACACGCAGTGAAGCAGCGGTGGCTTTTTCAGCAGCAGTAGTGGAAGTCGTCAAGATTGTTGATGTGGTAGCATAAGACAACTTTAAGGCCTCAGTCTTGTCTTTTCGTGCAATGCTACCAACCGGGAAAGCTGCACTGAAGCTAGCATGTTTTGACTCGTAATGCCGCTTAATGTTAGCAACTTTGCATACAGCAACTGTCTTTTGGCAAATTAAACACAACGGTTTTGCGTTGGCATGAGGTGGCAAACTGAATACAAAATCATCTGTCCATTTGTTATTAAACTGTCTGTTTTCGACGTCAACTTTTCTCCGCTTACTAACCTCACTCATTTTTTGCCAAGATATTCATTTAAGGACACGTCTTTTCCTCGCAGATCAGCAGTGATTCTTGACCTGCGCAAACTGTTCACTACCTTAAAGGCCCAAAT
This sequence comes from Archocentrus centrarchus, assembly GCF_007364275.1. NCBI lineage: Eukaryota > Metazoa > Chordata > Actinopteri > Cichliformes > Cichlidae > Archocentrus > Archocentrus centrarchus. The sequence goes on along the minus strand of NC_044369.1, from coordinate 27,204,797 downwards.
CATTAGGACCTAAAGGGCCGTGTACAAACTAATGATTCTGTCTTACAGACAGTTCACTTTGTGAACACAAGGGGGAATTATTCAGCATTTGTTACACAATAAAAGGGAAAATTATTTTAATTTTGAGCAATTACAAGAAATGGCCGCGGGCCGGTCACCAGCCAATCACGGGCCGGATTTGGCCCGCGGGCCGTGAGATGAGTATGACTGCACTAGGTAATCAGGGGAAAGAGAGACAGCTGGGGAAGACGAGGCACAGGTGAACAAAATGACACTAATGACACAAAAGTAAAACTAAACACAAAGCACAAGGGACAAGGACCTGCCAAAACAAAACAGGAAGTGAACGTGAACATTTTCATCAGCAGACTAGAGAGTCCATGCCCACTCATCCATAAATGCAAAGTGGTTTCATGATGACAAGAAAACTGGAGAACCTGTTCATATCCAGAATGCTGATGGTTCCTGTCTTTTTGAAGAAAAAAAAAATAGATGGTAAAACGGTTAAAGTTGAACATACTGTAGCAGAGGTTAATTGGTTTAAACGACATGGATACAGATATTGTACTCCTATAGTCAGAATGGCTCATGCTCTGTGTGGGACATAAACTTTGAGCCATTTTTGTATATAACATACCTTCCACTGAAAAGAATCACTGGTCACTGCACCTATACCAAAGCTAAGGTTTGTTTTTCAAGAACCAGGGAGGATAATGTAAGATTGTAGTTCTAATGTCATCAGTAAGATGCATATTGGTATAAAGTTGTGTTGCGGCGCACACAGTACCATATAGATGAACATGAAAATTACAAAGGTTGTTTAAAAGCAACAATGCTTGATGTCATAATAATGAGAAAAACTGGGAATCACTTTTTTTTTGTAGTGTGGATACAGAGGTCATACTTTCACTGTAAGTTAGTTCAAACCTGTTGGTTTGAATTTGTGAAATATTTGTTAAACGTTTTGATGAGCATGACATTTTGGTACATTTTTTAAAAACAAAATTTTCACGAAATTGAAATATGCAGGAAGCATTTCAATTTTCTGTCTTATGTAAATCATAATATTGGACTAAAGAAGCTGGAAATAGATATAAGAAACATAAAAATATGTTAACTACCATTATGAGAATTAGTAAAAAGCTGTATTACACAAAATTATTTGAAGATAGCAAAAATTATATTAAAGGTATATATGGTGCATCTTAAACAGTATAATTTGAAATAGTCCTAGACAAAGAAACTATCCTCTACATTTTAATGAAAATGACAAGAAAATCAGTAACATGAACGATATTGTTTCTAAGTTTAATAAATATTCCGTAAATGTTGGACCTGCCTCAGCAGAGAAAATTCCCAACATTGTGACATTCACAGGTGATAGTTTATCTTAATGAAAGACATTCTAAATGTATCTACAAAAAAGAAATTCTAGATATTGTAAATACATGTGAAAGCAAAACATCTACTGATTGTGATGACATAAATATGAAAACTGTCAAATGGGTAATTGAGGGATTTCCAAACCACTAACTCACATCTTCACCCTTTCAATTCAACCTGGAATATTTCCTGACAAAATGAAAATGGCAAAAGTAATTCCCTCATAACAAACATCAGTTCACAAATTACTTGTTTCCCTGTTGCCACAATTGCCAAAACTTTTAGCACTGAATAAATTCACTGACAAATATAAACTACTCTCTGACAGTCAGTACGGCTGGTCTACAACTTTAGCAAAACAAATCTCAAACAAACAAAACTGTGAATTCCATGAACAATAAGAAATTAATGGTTGGGGTATTTCTTGACCTAAAAAAAGAATTTGACACAATGAACCATGGAATATTAAATAAACTAGTGCTAAATTTGGTTTAAAGCTATTTAAAACTAGAATAGACTAGACTAGAATAGAATAGAATGCCTTTATTGTCATTATACAGGATGTACAATGAGATTGGCAACAATTTGTGAAGATGGGAAAGCATAAACCGGATTGTTTGGACATTGAGTATGGCATACCACAGGGCCAAAATTATTTATTATGTACATGAATGATTTTGGAAAATGTTGGATTTTTAAAAAAAATTTGTGTTACTTGGTGATGGCAAAAATATCTTGTACTCTGGTGTGAATTTGCTGCAACTTATGAACCAGTTTACTTCAGAAATGACCAAAATAACATAAAAATGGTTTGACATAAATAAATTATTGCTAATTATGAACAAGACAAAATTAATGGTATTTGGTAATGGTAAAATAAATCTAAATCTAATTCAGATACAAATAGAAGGTATCAGCATAGAAAGGGTGCATGGGTGTGCCAATAGATGGCCATTTACTGGAAACCTCACATCATATTTAAAATAAAATGACATTTCAGTTTAGGCCAAAACAAAGCATGTGATGAATCAAAACTCACTTCTCATTCTTTGGTGTTACCATATTTAAGTTACTGTGTGGAGGTCTGAGGAAATCCTTATTAAAGTTTATTACAACTAGACTTCCCGAATTGTAATGAAAAGCCAGGTATCTCCAGGTCCAATTCTGAGAAATCCTAGTGTCAATAAGCCAAATGTGTATGTCCCCCATCAACAGTACGGCCAGGCACTGAATTGTAAATTATTAAATAGTATTAAGGGGAGTAGGATCAAATAAGTGTAAACATCATCCTGCTCCTTTCAGTCATGTAAATGGTGAGGTATATAGAGTTATTCATGGCTACCCTTTTTACTTTGTTTTTCTTCTGTGTTTCAACTGTTGTTGTGAATATATACAGTAAATAAAGTTGAATTGATTTGAAATTGAATGTATATTCTCAGTTTTTTCATGTGTCCTGAATCAGAGAGAGCCGAAGGTAAGTTGTTCAAAGATTTTCATTTGTTGCCTATAAATTGTAAAATAAGTCTTTTAGTGATTTTAGTTTCTTTATGAATATGACCGTGTATTTGTTCAGCACTCATTTAAAGTGAGGAGAATTTATTTATGTTTTTGAAGCGGGGAGCTGTGCTGGAAAAAAACATTTCAAAAGCAGTTCCACCTTTATTTGCACCTTTATTCAAGACTTCATAGAACACAAATGCAGTGCTGTACTGTATGGTCGCAATACAAAAGAGGTGATAGAAACAGTCTACTCAGTGTACAAAACACCTGAAACACACAACAGTTACTCACTGGAGTGACGATACACGTTTGTCTTATCACTACTTCTAAGGTTTCTGGACGAGACACAGAAATGTATATAAATTAACATTTTATATCACTTTTCATTTTCTTTGGTAGGACATTTTGCCATATATGTTGGACTTTAAGCCTCAGTCACGCAGGCCTAGAGACCAGTTGGCAGCTTCACAAGGGAAAATTTTTTATTCCCCAACCAGTTGTGAGTGGTTGCTGTCGCTGTGAAACCGACTAAGCCTTAGTCATGCAGGTTGCTGGAGGTTGCCAGTTGGTTACCAACTGATCTCTAGGCCTGTGTGACTGAGGCCTTAGAGAAGTTTAGAAATTCCTGATTGGCATCACAATTTGAGACAGAAACATAAAAGAAACAACAATACTTTAAGTTGTGCCAAACACACTAAAACTGAACATAAGTACACCTACAATTTCTACCAGCGTTGATCTAAGGTCAAGTCATCTTTCCCACTGTAGAGTTTTGAAGGCAGAGAAATCTAACAAACAAAATACCCACAGGTAGCTTATGTATATTGTCTCATTACTGCCAAAAATATCTCAATACTCTAAATCGTGCTTTTATTATTATTGATAGCTGTTTTTCATCTTTATCAATGAATTTAACATTGTTCTGACTTTGTACACCCTTTATTAGCTTTAGCTAGAAATGCCAAACTAGAAATGCTAATCAATGTATTGGCAGAGCAGCTGACAGACATTTGGTCCACGTGAATTTGTTGAATTGTTTTTTGTAGGCTGCCCAGTAGTTTCATGGTTGCCATGGTTGGAGATTTGTTCTCCCATCAGCAACAATGACAAACATTTTTATAGAAAGTTGATTATCACACAACATCTGTATCAAATAGAAGTGATAAGTAAAACTAAAAATCTACTAAAGTTATTTGATTTGTAAATAAAGATGAAAAACAGTTTATTTATAAATTCTAAAAACAGTGTTTTTTTTGCGCACTACAGTTTTGGCACAAACCTGACCCCATACATCCTAAAACTACTGACAACCAATACCTGAGATTCAAACCGATGCCAAACAAGACACCATTACAGTCACTATCATCTGGCAGGTCAGGTTCCACCCTCAGCATTCACGATTCCTAATAATTCCTTTGTAAAATCTTATGATTAGTAAAAGACGTGAAACATTTTACACAGGAGCTGAGAGGCAACCAGCCTGTGTTTGAGTCCTTCTCTGCATAATCATCAGTTCTGCTTCTGAACAGTGCGCCTTCAAGAAAACTCTTTCTAATTCAGCATTGGCCTCGTACAGACACGACTGAAAGCACGACATGTTTTCAAACACAGAACGAGGAAGCAAGAAGTAGAATAATTCTCTTAAAAGTACTTAAATAATTTTAAGTAAATGCAGTGTGAACATTATAAGTCACATAACTCAAATATTTATTGGCAAGCATTTGGATGTGAGCAGCAGGTTGAAAGCAGACTAGAAACAAAGGGAATAATGTAATCCAGTACATCAGCCTGCAATAAACACCACTTTTTGAATACCTTCTGTGAAGTTTTTTTTATATATAGAATATATTATAAAGTACAGCTGGTGCAGTGTTATGCAAAATACAAAAATACATTAAAATACAAAAATACAATGCAGTCCCCTACATCTAAGTGTATAAAACAGCGCCCTCAGGAACCATAACTGATTCTAGATTGATCAAACCAAAGAACTGTTGCTGAATGGCTTCATCATCATGTTTTCCTGTGCAGAAATAAAGTTACTACAGTGGACCAGTTACGATACAAAGATGCTAAGTTTTTGAAAAAAGAAAACCAAAAACAAAACAGGTACATTCTCTGAGTGTTAAACCTCATTTCCTGGCTTTCTGCTTTGTATGGAGTTCTAAATGTGCCACATTTGGATGATTTGTAGACAAGCTAACTGTAATCTGCATTGGCATGTCTTTCCTGAGCACTACACTGGACTGTCCACTGTGAACATACGGGGTAATGCATTTTGATGACCTACAGTAACCACAAAAAATTTAAAACTACAGTGCTGCTCGCTGCTTGTAGTTTCTTACTGTCAAAGTCATATCTGGCTGGTGAAACACAACCCAGCTTCTTGATTTTGCATATTTTGTAAAACTGCTTTACACTTAATCCATTTTAACTTGTAATAGTAACACATTAAACACACACATACTTTTTATAAGCACCCCCTGCAAATTTTCACTAAAACTTTGATACACCACGGGTGCGTGCTACTGTTCTTTGACATTTAACAAACATTTTTAAACCCAGAAATTTAGAATCAGTACCTTTTTTTTTTTTTTTTTTTTTTTTTTACAGAGAGATCTTATACTTGCAGTATTTGCTTATAAATGAAGGTCAGAGGACACCGTGAATAAGAATTGTGGTTTAGGGTATTTTAGTAAAGAAAACTCCAGCCTCATTACATTTTGTAATGTGAGGCAAATTACATTAATGTGGGTAAAGAACAAAACACAAAAAAATGAAGCTAAGAATGTAGGTTGCACAAAACAAGTAATCAGTACTAAAAACATTGTGTACATTTCATTTTAAACTAGAAGAGAAAGTGGGTCTCAAGTGGTTTTTACAGGAGCTGCAATCAGTCAAATAAGGTGCTTGACAGTCAGACATGTCCAGACCCTTTCAAGCTTCAGCTGCTGCACAGTGCTGAGTGCCGACACGTCGAAGAAAACAAGAAAAGATCGATATGGTTTGCTCACAAAAGGCTCAGCAAGACAAGGACATGCAAGCAGTAAATGGAGTATCCTCTCAGAACATCAAATTAATGTTGTTTGCATTTGGAGTATTGAATGAATGCAGTGAAAAAAGTGAAAAAAGACATAAAGCAGGCCTCGTTGAACACATGTGGAACCTGCAGCCTGTACTTAGTATAAATTTGTTGAAGAAAATATCAAATCCAGATTTTATTGTGCTGTAGTGTAACTATGACTGTTTACTTTGACATTGCCGAATACAGTATTTGTGAGAGGTTCAAATGTGAATGAATTGTAAAATTGAGTAATCTCTGTTTTCTGGTCATAGGCTTCATAACAGCAACCATCTCTCCATACTACTCGCATCCCTTTATAATTTATGCAAAACTTGTTTTAACTGTCAATCCTTAATAAAAGAAAGTTACCAAATCCAGCTGTTGCTGATCTGTTAAATGAAAGCCCTTAATATTCTAATATTCTGACTCCCAGTACATCTGACTCTCATCACAAATTAGCAACTATTTCCTATAATAATTAGATTTATTTAATCAGAAATAATACTTCAGCCTATCTGAGAAGATAATTAACAATTAAGAGGACTTGCATCAGGTGCAAGATTGACGTTATTAATTTATCAAGCACTTCATCTCTGCCACTTGTGTCTGCCGTGACATTTGACTTGCTCTAAAGCTGCAAGCTGGCTCTTTTTCACTCCAGACTTGATTCTTCCCACTCCATCTACTTAATTCCAGGTGACTCTGCTCCTGAATGCAACCTCTTTTTTTCACCTATAGCCAGGGGTGAAAGTAATCCGGTACGGCCCAGTACTGCGTACCACTAATAGATTCTGCGCCGGTACTGTGTACCGGCAAAAGTTGGAGCAGCTGTCTGCTGTAAAGCCATCATTCAGAACCGGTCACGGCTGTACTTTGGGTCTGAATAAATCTGCTAGCAATAAGCAGTCTAAAACACGACTTAGTTAATAAATTGCTTTTTTTTCTCATTTCAAATTGTTTCTTAACTCTTCGTGCTATGCTGGAGCCTCAAGTCTCTAGCTTGTCTCCCCTCAGAGATCGAGGATTTCGGCAACGGACAGCCACATCCCGTAAGCGGGACGGATGCAGTGCATTTTATATGGCAGGCTAGACCCTCCTATTTTGATTGACAATTCGTTTGGCCAATCATGTAACTGGCTGCACCAAAATCAACTGTAAAGCTACGTGACACACCCTGGTAATTATTGGCTCTGGAAAACCCATTTCTTAATATGATTGGCCGAATGAGGTGTCAATCATAATGGGAGGGTCTAGCCTTTCATATAAAATGCACTACATCCCGGAGGACAGGACACGGCCAGTTAACAGCAAAGACATGGGTTTTCAAGAGCCAATAATAACCAGAGGACGAAGTTTTTTCAGGTGATTTTGGGTCGGCTAGTTAACAGGTTAAAATGTTCACCGCTACGTTTAATGTCGGTCTGCTTGTTACAAACTATCTCAATTAAAAGCAAAGAGAGATTAACTAATTGTGTTTCATGTTTTTCTGCTCAATTTCAACAACACAGCACAGCTCAAAAACACTGCTTATGACCGGAGATTTCATTTACGCTACATGAGAGCACATTCAGCTCAAAAACACTGCTTATGGTCATCAGTTGTGTGTGTGTGTGTGTTTTTGTCATAGTACCGGCAAGAATTTAAAACTACTTTCACCCCTGCCTATCATATTACTAGTAGCAGACAGCTAGCAATAGATAAACTAACTAATTAGCGTGGCAGCAATAAAGCTATCTCAGCTATAAACATTTACTCACATGATCTTCAAATTAGAGCCATCACTCTCATGTATCTGTAAGTATGAAGCTACAGTCAGGAAACACAATTAGCTTAACACAAATGTACCAAAAATGCCAACAGAGAGAAAAGGCTAGCTAAAATATCCAAAGTTGAATATCCAGCCTATAGGGACCTCACAAGCTTACTAAATGATATGTAACAAACGTTACTAATAGTTTTAGTACGGAACTGCCCAAGAAACAACAATTTATCACTTTTTATTTTCAGCTGGTACCCAGATGAAAAAAGCAACACAAAGTGTTAAAATATAAAATATAATATAATCACACATATTACAAAATAATTTGTATCTAATTCTCAGTAAGACAGAAAGTAAGCATTATTCTTCAATGTCTCCTGTTATGTCTTACTATAGCAAAAAAGACCCAAAAGAAATACGTTAAAAATGGTCCCTGATTTAATTATAATTTTTCCTGTGCCTATTACATTACATTAAAATGACAAAACCCTGTAGGTGTTGTCACTGTAAGTGATTGTTTTCTGCAATAACTCCCTACAATTTAGTTATAAGTGCATTGTAAATGGTCCTGAAAGTAAAGTGCTCTCATTCTGTCTTTGTGTTTTCTTGTCAAGTGTTTAACTCTTCATATTTTAAGCTAAGAGCATAAATGCGTTTGAACAGTGCTGTAAAATGACAATGTCTGGTTAAATGTTTATTCATCAGTGTGGTATAACAGGCCCTGTGCAAAAAAGATGAAGAGAACATAAGCTAAGGTGATCCAGTGCCTTTTGATATTGATATATATATATGTACTGTATACAAGCCACAGGTGAAGGAGGACAAAGGACAACAGCCTGTACAAAGCTGTACAAGATACTTTGAGCTTGACACTCAGACTGACATGGCTTACGTGTGCTTAATTTTTACAGTGTAATCTTACAGTTCAGTGTTTGAAATGCAGTAAAATTTAACCTTTGAAATTTTTGTAAAAGTTTTACTTTTTTTCTCAACCAGAAAAAGTATACAGTATATTAAGTTGTGACTTTACTTTGGTTGGAAACCTTTTCAAACAACTGGTGAGTCAATGACATGTGCTTTGTTTCCTAATATCATTGAGAAACAGTGTGTATGTAATACTGAACTAAAAACAAAGTCAACAAGCTGAAACTGCACATGTGCAGCTGTTTTCCAAGTAAGAGGAGGTTGGGAGCTGAGGGTAACACACAGGTGTCCAGTGCAGGTGCAAAACCAAGTTGTGGTACATGGGAACAAAGCAAAGCAGTTGATGATCCATCTATCCATCCAGCCATCCATTCTCTTCCACTTATCCTGTTCAGGGTCACAGAAAATGGCTGGAGTGATTGGTAGGGCACACGGGGTAGGGAACTAGGCGAACTGTCCAAAGTAGGAATGCTAAGAGGGTCATGTAGCCTGAAGGGTTTCTCTCACATCTCAGTATGCGTCTCTTTGGCTGGTGATGCGTCTTTTAATGAGCCAGAGATGGTGTAGAACCTGCAGAGATACATGATGAAATAGTCAGACCAACAAAACTAACAAATACACAAGTAAAAAATAAAATAAAAAATATATATATTTTGCAGTAAACCTTATCGTGAAGTATAAAACTTTAAACCTCCATCAGGTCATTGGTTACCCATCTAGGATTATGGTTAGGGTTTGGTTAATATCCACCCTTTTACCAATTTGAAACACTCTGGAAAAGCTTTTAGGAGAAAAACTATAATGCAGAAATCACAAAGGGAAGTTATTTGAAAGTTTAATGAACTACTTTCAGATGCTCCCATATTCACAAGGGGTAGCTCTTCATATTTGATATGGCAGACTACTTTCTGAAATTTGCCTATTTAGCATATGCATAAAACCAAACTCAGGCTGCGTGGTGGTGCGGTGGTTACCACAGTTGCCTTACAAAGCCTTACAAAGCCTCTGGGTTTGATTCTACCTTGGCCCAGGTTGTTCTGTGTGGAGTTTCTCTCTGTGTTTGCATGGTTTTCTCTGGGTATTGTGGTTTTTTTCCCACAGTCCAAAGATGTGAGGTTAGGTTAACTGATGATTCTAAATTGCCCACGAGTGTGAATGGTTGTCCCTCTGTTAATCTGTGATTCTAGTGCTCTGTGGGTCTCTCTGTGTTAGCCCTGCAGCAGGCTGGCGACCTGTACAGGGTGTACCCTGCCTTTCACCCTATGACAGCCCGCCCCCCCCGAACAGGATAAACGTAATAGGATGAATCATAAAACATTCTCAACACACTCTTATCACTTGTTAGCACATTTCTATCTGTATCGCTAATGCCTAGCCAATCAATATAAGTCTTTTTCTCTTTACCTCCTGGCTGTAGCTCAGGAGGTAGAGCAGGTTCACCCACTAACTAGAAAGCTGGTGGTTCGATCCCTGGCTGCTCCAGTCTGCATGCCAAAGTATCCTTGGGCAAGATACTAAACCCTCCAGTGCAACTATTGGTGTTTGTGAATGTTAGACAACAAGCACTTAGCCATAGAAACAATGTGAATGGGTGAATGAGGAATGTTGTATAAAGCACTTTGAGTGCTCAGAGTAGAGTAAGTATATAATATATATATATACATTTACCATTCCTTAGTATCCAGCCTAACATATAACTGACTATAAGCCTTTTCCTTTGCCACCTCCCTCTTTGCAGTGCATCTAGCCTCCCAGTACTCGTCTACTTTCTTCATCTCCCTGTTTTTCCCACTTTTCCTTTGCTAAACTCTTCCTTTGAATATTTTCCTGTACTGTCATTCTATCACCAAGTCTCCTTGTCCTCTTTTCTCCGTCCAGAGGAAACACCAAACACCTTCTCGGCAGTGCTGTTCAGCACTACAGCTGTTCTTTCCCAGTCATCTAGTAACTGTTCCCAACCACCCAGAGCTTGTCTCAACTCTTCATTGAACTTTGTGCAACATTCTTCCTTCTTCAACTTCTGCCATTTAATCCTTCCCTCTGACTTCAGTTTTTCTTCTTCTTGATGTCCAAAGCCATCCCTACAGACTGCTATCAAATGCTGCCTAGCAACATTCTCCCAACACCACCTTACTGTCTCCTTTCTCTTTCAGATTGCACCTTGTGCATAAGATGTCGTCCATCTGTGTGCACCTTCCTCCACTCTTTTTGTCACCCTATGTTCTTCCCTCTTCTTGAAATGTGTTTACCACAGCCATTTCCACCCTTTTCACAAAACCCACTACTATTGGTACTTCTGCATTTTTCTCCTTACCAGCATATCTGCCCAACACCTCCAACACTGCACTATCATGTACATATTACCAGACTATAGTTTACATTCTATTATCTTTAGTCACTTTATTATGTCACTTTAGCACTAAATTAATACTGTACTGTATATTCTGTATATTTTGTAATATTGTGTTATAGTTATAGTTTTTGTAATATTGTGTTATAGTTTTTATACTTATATCTCTAATCTCTGTACTGTATATTTTGTAAGATTGTGTTATAGTTTTTTATACTTATTTGTTTTTATGTAAGCACAAAGTACCGCAGCAATTTCCTAATGTCGTGAACCTGTTCACCCATATGGCAATAAAACATTCTGATTCTGATTCTCAGCATATTTATTCTCTTCACCTGCATCTCCTTTGAAGTCTACACCACTCTGCCCCCTGGGGGCACTTTCTACCACTTCATCCAACTTACTCCAGAATTCTCATCTAACTGATAGCCAACCTGTGGGGCATACACACTAACATTCAACATCACCCCTTCGACTTCCAACTTCAAACTTATGATCCTGTCTGTCACTCTCTTCACCTCCACAACACTGTTCACATACGCTTCCTTCAAGATTACCCAGCTACTCCGTTTCTCTTCTTGTCTACAGACTGAATCCACCTCTGGTGTTCCTGGTCCTGCTTTCCTTGCATCTGCTCTCCTGCACACACAGTATATCTACCTTCCCTTCACCAGTCACAGTCCCTACATTTAGAGTCCCTACTCTCACCTCCACATTCCTGCCTTTCCTTTTCTCTCACTGCCTAACATGCCTTTCCTCTGTTCCCTTCTTTTGTCTTTGACCTACAGTAGCACAGTTTCCACTGGCACCCTGTTGGCCAGCAGCACTGGAGGCAGTCATTGTTAATCTGGGCCCAGAACGATCCGGTATAGAAATCTAATTCTTTATGGACAGCACGTTTGATTCGGACAGGATTTTACACTGGATGCCCTTCCGGGCTTGAGACCAGCACTAGAAGTGCACTAGCTTGTGCTCTGTGTTCATAGCAGAATGTTGTGGTGGAAACACACAGCATTAGTGTACAAAGTGAGTAAAACTGGGAAGTGCCCAGTTATAATTGCTACAACCTTAATAGAAACTGTCCAACTCTATAAAATGTTTCTCATGATCTTTTTGGAAATCTTTTGTTCACCAAACTTTACCAAACAGACTGAAAGATTGTTTTCTTGCAAGAAGCCTTATGGCAAAACGTCTCCCACTAGTGAAATCTTCCTGAAAATGGCTGGATGTATGCTTGTATAAAGGCTAGTTTTACCTTGACTTTCTAAAATGCCTTCTTTTCTTCATGGCCTTAAAACAGGAGGCAGAGATTTTCAGGTCCACAACTTGGTAGATAATGGGGTTGTACATTGCGGACGACTTGGCCAGCAATGTAGGAACAACAGACACAGGAATGGGCACCGAGTCTGGCTCACCAAATGCTGACACCACTGACACCACTGCATAAGGGATCCAGGCTATCAAGAAGCCTGCGCAGATGATCATTGCCACCTGGGAAAGAGGACGCAAAATAATATTCAGATCACAATTTTGGTCACTGGAAAGACTTTGTTCCTTAAACTCTTCTCCCTTTGTTCCACTCCATTTTGTCTCATTCACATTGTCTTGGACCTACCTTTGTGAGTTTCATCTCAAGGCTGTGGCTGTTTTTGATGCGGGCATCATAGTGGGAAATTTCCTTAGCAGAGGACTTGACCTTGCAGATGATCATAACATAGGAGAACACAATGATGCCTGCAGGGAGTACAAGACAAAAGAACAAAATGGCCATGACAAAGCTTTGGCCAGACACAGAGGCTTGGGCCAACCACCAGTCCAGGGTACACGAGGTCCCAAAGGGCTCCGGGGCGTAGTTTCCCCAGCCCACCAGGGGCATTATGGCCCAGAAGGCTGCGTACACCCATACAAAGGCCAGGCAAAGGAAGGCATGGTGGCGTTTTAGCCATGTGCCTAGGATTGAAGAAAAAAGCAAAATTAATGCTGATCGACTGGTATAACAGCCAATAAAAACCTGTTTGTAATGCTAAACTCAATTAATCCAAATGCTGTCTTTGTCTTACCTTATTTTATTTTTTTTAACTTCACTTTCACTATGCAGATTATAAACATTCTAGTCTACCAGACTAATTTTCTATGCCATAATGCCTTTACATTGTGGTGAATATTACCCTCAACCTCAACTCTGTCAAGCAATCTCTGCTGCACATTTGCCAGGGTATCCTTTGACTATGTGCAGTTTCAAGAAGATGAAGGTTTTCTTTGTTTTCTTGACAATTTTAGCAAACTAGTTGCTTGGGAATTACTCTTATGCTTATAATATTTTATATTGTTAAAGTCACAACAAATACATGTACATTTTTGGATACTCATATGGTCAAAACTACAATCAGCAAAAATAACAAATTTGTATTAACTGTAGCAGTGACAGCTTTCCCAACATTATTCTTCTTATTAGTATCAACATCTAAAATTTGAGTTTCTATGTGTTACTCTGTGAAAGGTAAAATAACAAGGGTTCAGGTAGTAAAACTACAAATACATTCTGGTCGTGTAGTTATTGGTCATCACCATAACCAGACTCATGGAACAAATACAGCTAGAGTTATAAAGTATGGAGTCTCGCTAACTGTGGCAAGCTTGTTATGCTAGCTAGACTTCACTCGTCTCTCAGATGCAGGTAGGATAAAATATTGTGTAGGAGCTTTACAAAGACATTCAGCAGGTGTTGGAATCAGATGCACAAGGGATAAAGTCCCAACTGGTATCAGTCAACAGTAGCTCGCATTCTTTCACTTTCCAAAAAGAAGAAAAATACTGAATATAAAAGATGTGAAAACTGAGCATTACAGCCATTTTTACACATATCGAAAAAAGTTTTATCCTCTCCTGAAATATGTACTTAATAGCTGCCCTAACAGCAGATAAAAGCAGAAAGAAATCCATCACCAAAGCAAACCATTTTCTTTGGAAACTACCGTAGTGGGATATTTATTAATTCTTTAAACTGACAACATTTTGTGCTGTTGCAATTTGATATCATTTCATATTAAATGTCCAAACGGTGCAACTGAAAGGCAGATTTAATTCTGGGACCAATCAAACGTTTGAAGAGGAAAACATGAGACTGGGAATATTGCGCATATTCTCAGTGCACAATATTAGTTCATTAGTTGAGAGAAGATCCTATAACTTAATGCAGTTATAGGGAAACTGTAAAGCTTAGCAATTCATTCTATTATGAAATCTTGCTGAGGCAGTTTGTTACGCACCATATCGGAGATGGCAAATCTTGAGATATCGGTCAAGACTGACCACAGTCATTGTGATGAGGCTCCCACATCCAAAAAAGAAGCCTGCCCAGCCATAGAATCGACAGCCCTCCCAGCCGAATAGCCAGCGGTGGGAGAAACTAGAAGCAATGAAAAAGGGCTTTCCTGTCACTACAAGGAAAAAGAAAGAGGGGACGGAGATGAAGATGAAGATGAAAAGGAGCAGGCATGAAAGGGAAATGGAACAGGAAAAGGATGAAGACAAAGATCATAAAAGAAGGTAGTTTTGGAGTGGGATGGGAGAAAGAGAAATATTTGATTGGGTCAAATTGTGGAAAACATCACAACTGAGCTAAATAGCTAAAGGTCAGTAATATGACTGGATATAGGAGAGCAAAAGACAGGACAAACTGCTTGAAGTAATTTTAAATGCAAGTGTAGACAAATGTGATTACTGGACTCATCCTGCAAGCCATGATCATTTCAAAGAGGTACATTTTGAACAGGAACTTGTACTAAAAAATAAAAATGAAAGTGTTGATGTGTCACCTGCTCAAAGGTTCGTCAAAGTATCTTCATGTATATGAAAGTAAGTGATTAAATGTCGAGCTCAGCAGTTAATATTTACAAATAGATTTTTACAATAAATAACTGTTGTTCAACGGGTACTGCATAGGTCTATATATGTTTTATACATGAAGTTTATTTGATTCAATATTGATAAAGATATCTGACAATTAAGAGACAAATGAATGATGGAAAGATTGATGAAACCGGGGTTATGGTTATAGTTCTTGTGCTCTGCAGTTGTACTCTTCAATACATATCTATCCTCCAAGTTTGAAGTCAATATGTTGCATGATTACTGAGATACTGAAAGCATGACGGACGGACAGACACACGGATAACAGAAAAGTGTCTCCCTGCCTCTTAGAAGGCAACACAATAAAACTGTCACAAAATGCTCAGAAGCCAAAACTACTAATTCAACACTGAAAAAATATTATCCTTAAAACTGTCTTTGCAAGCCTCCTTTAACAGCCTTACCAGTAAGACACAGCCATGGTAAAAAGTACACTCTGTCACTCCTAAGGTTTTACATATTGGTGTATAATAATACAAGCACTGAACTAGCTAGTCCTTACCAGATCTTAAAATTAGGTAAGTACAACCAGAGACGAGCAACAACACATGGCATTTTAAACATGTCATTATTTATTTATTTTTAAAAAGCCAAAGCACAGAAGCAGTGTGAGTCTGCTCAGTGATTCAGTAGCTTGTAGAACCACCTTTAGCTGCAATAACTGTCTCTATTAGTCTCACACATCATTGTGGAGGCACTTTGGCTTATTGTCCTTTACAACATTGCTGCAGTTCATTGACGTTTTTGAGCATTTCTTAATGCACAGCTCTCTTAAGGTCCCACCACTGCCGTTCACTTGGATTGAGGTCTGGGTCATTGCAGCACCTTGATTCTTTTCTTTTTCAGCCATTCTGTTGTAGATTTGCTGCTCTGCTCAGGATCATTGTCCTGGTGTATGACCCAGTTTGGGCCAATCTTTACCTGTTGGACAGATGTCCTCACATTTGACTGTAGAATACTTTAATATACAGAGTTTATGGTTGACTTGACTACAAGGTGCCCAGGCCCAAATCATCAGCCCTCCACCACCGTGCTTGACAGTTTGTATGAGGTGTTGATGCTCTGCCTTATTGCTAAACACAGCATATCAGGCAGTATTTGGAGAAAAGCAAACATCTCCACTTTGGTCTTATCTGTCCAAAGGACTCTGTTTGAGGAGTTCTGTGGTATGTTCAAATGTAACTGTGCAAACCTAAGCCATGATGCCATGATGGTTTTTAGAGAGAAGAGGCTCTCTCTTGGCAACCCAAACAAGCCATACTTGTTTAATATATTTCTAACTGTAGTCATAGATTTTAACATTCACTATATTGCCAAAAGTATTCACTCACCCACATCAGTGAATTCAGATGTTCCATTCAGTTCCATGGCCACAGGTGTATAAACCAAGCACCTACGCATGCAGACTGCTTCTACAAAAGATCTGTGAAAGAATGGGAGCTCTCAGGAGCTCAGTGAATTCCAGCATGGTACCATAATAGGATGCCACCTGTCCAACAAGTCCAGTCATGAAACCTCAATTATTCCATAGTCAACTGTTAGTGGTATTATGACAAAGTGGAAGTGACTGGGAAAAACAGCAACTCAGACACAAAGTGGCAGGCCACGTAAAATAACAGATGGATGAGTCTGGGTTTGGTGGTTCCAAGGAGAATGGTACATGTCTGACTGCATTGTGCCAAGTGTAATGTTTGGTGGAGGCGGTTATGGTACGGTGTTGTTTTTCAGGAGTTGGGCTCATCCCCTTGGTTCCAGTGAAATAAGTGAACACATACTACTACAAAAAAAAAAAAAAAGGCCATTATATATTTTTTTCATTGTATACTCAGCAGGGTAAAATAAATAATTTTGATTACAGCATTATCAACATGAGTGCTGCATGTTTAAGCAACAGGCGATAAAAGTTAAACTTCTCCCTCCATGTCCTTTTGTGGTGCCAAAAGCCTCCGTTTTGTTTTACATTTAAGGATAAAATGAAAGACTGCATATAACACATCTCATAACAACTTTTAGTTTTGCATCATCAAACAGCAATAAAAAGAGGTGCAAACACTGGTTGTGGTAGCCAGGCTGTGGTCATAGGATTTGTGATGAGAATATCCTTCTAAGACCACAAGGGTTACAGAGCTCAGCACAGAGCTCCACTGTATCCCTCACATCACAATGACTTCCTGACTGCTGTCAGATGTAGGCCCTCTTCCTAGAGAGCTGCTCGGGATTTCACACATAATAACCCAAATGTTCTCTTGGAATCACTGAAACCCAGCAGGGGATATATACACACTTCAACACATGTGCTCACATGTTTGTAGGCTTAACAGCCTTTACATATATTTCTGAGGCATGACTTCTAGCCAGAAACTGTTTTGCTGTTTTGTTTGCTCTTTGGTTTGTGTAGTTCTAATTTTGACCGATGCTGTTACGATGCTGTTTATGAATAGAAAAATGGCAAATCTATATAGAGATGTGGCAGCAAAGCTGTTACCCTGTAATTTCCACTGTTAATGTCTGGCACCAAGACAACAGAAGTTTGTGGCTAGACTTGGCATGTGTCTTCAAAGCAGAGGAGGAATAAATATCTCCGTCAAATAGGGCTGGGCGATATGGACCAAAAATAATATCTCAATATTTTTTAGCTGTATGGCAATATATGATATATATCTTGATATTTTTTCTTCCCAAAAGGTATAAACAAAAAGGCACTTCTGAGTCAAAGCTACATGTCCCAAATGTCACATTCAGCTGTAGATGTACATGAGAAATTTGCTCAAAAATAAACTACTGGCATAATTAAATAATAATGCTCCTCAAATAAATTAATGCTTTTTTCCTCCATAACAAAAGACTCATAGCTGTGCTATTAAAATGTAAACAGAAAAGATGCAGAGCAAAAATAGCAAAATGCTGAATTAGTCTTTAAAAAGCCAGTCTGCAGTGAAGTAGTGGACGCAGTACGAAGACTGTATGTACATAATACATGGTGACAGCGGAGGATTTCAGGTTTCCAAAACTCTCCAAAAGTTGCAGACATCACCAGAAAAAGTTACTAAATTTGTCGCTAGTCGCTTTTTCGCCAGGGGGGTCTGAAAAGCCACAAAATCTAGCGACAAAGTTGCTAAGTTGGCAACACTGCCACGCTGTTACTTCCTGCGTGATTTATGGGTGAAGCTGTAAGGGTGAGGGAGAGAGACGGGGCAGTGTGAAGTTGTGCAGAGACAAATTGGGAGAAGAAAAAGGTGAACTGGTGGATCTACAAGTATGACTGTAACGCGACATAGAGTATATCGATGTAAAAGATATTGTCTCATCTTATTTCTTGTATGAAAATATATTGATATTTCTTAAAAACTTGATATATCGCCCAGCGCTACCGTCAAAGCTTTACAGATTTCCCTGAAATGAAGCCATTGAGCGATTAAGGGCCAGATTTGCTAAGACCTCAGTCACACAGTCAACCTCCAGTCACTAGGGAAGATCTGGTGAGTGGTTGGAGGCTGCTAACTGTCACCAGGTGAAACTGGTCACAAAGAGGGTGCTGCACCAAAAACCTCGTGGTGGTTGGTTTGGTTTCTCTCAGATTGCCACATTCATCCAAGTTGGACTGTTTGCAGACCAACTTGTCTGCAAACAGCCACCATTTACTCTCTGAGCTGTACTGACTACTGCCTGACGAGTAGTTTGCCAGCATTGGCGCCTTCCATGCAAACCAATGGTGACCACAGCAACCTGCTAGCAACCAAAGCAATCACAAGGAGGTTTTGAGTGAAACACCATACACCTCTGCATCTAAATTCAGGGCAAATTATTGAGTCAAAAAAATTCACAGACCCAAAAAGGAAACAAATAATCGAATAACCAAAATAATACAGTATAAGAATCAGTTTTACCCTTTTTATTTTTCTCCAGAAACAGCACAGTACTTCAGCTCAATGAGAGGCAGACAAAGAGGAATCAGCATGTTATCATAAAAATGATAAATGGTTTGGTTCTTATAGAGTATTTTTCTACTCCACGAGTACTCAAAGAACTTTATACAGCATCCCTCATTCACCCATTCACACACACATTCATGCAAACACTTTCTATCTAACATTCACAAATACAATCACACTCCGATGAACGCATCGGGAGCAACTTGGGGTTCAGTATCTTGCCCAAGGATACTACAAGCTGGAGCACCCAGGGCTCAAACCACCAATCTTCTGATCAGTAGATGAGCTGTTCCACCTCCTAAATCACAGCCACCCCTAAGGGGAAAGTCTTCTGTCAGAAATTGCTGGGGACAGTATGGCCTCCTGAAGGTGGGGAATTCTGTTCTCTGAATAAATCTGACAGCTCACGTGAAGCTCAGGTTTTAGAAGTCAAATTGCATTTTGACGGACATTTAAAAATGGTATTAAGGTAGTGTAGTGTAACTTGCTGCAGAAAGAGGAAGTGCCCAGTCAAGTGATTGACACAGCCAATGTGAGTTTGCTAATCAACTTCTTTTTTTGACAGTGGCATGCTGGGGACTTTACAGGGACTCAGCTGCCTGTAATACCCAATTCAAGACACACAGTTTGCATCTGTATTGGGATTCTTCCCTTCACCTTGACGTGCCACATTAAGGTCAATTCAGTTAAATTTTGCTCTGTTGCATCAAACCAGACTCAGGACCTGAATTATTGAAGGCCAGACTCTAAAGATTCAGGATGAGGACTCAATAAAGAGCTACAAGACAGAGGCAGACCTTTGGCACTGCACTTAGCCTTTTGAGCAGCCATCCCAAACCCACTGTATACTCATTCTAGCAGCACTCCTTGTCGCTACTATCAGAGCCACATGATGTGCAAAATGCATTTGTTTTTTTTCCCTGTGTTAAATAATGGCATGTATAAGTGTTGCTCATGAGGAAATATTTATTATATTGCATATCCTACAAAATTCATTATGGCACCCAGTTCATGAAAAAAATCCACAAATCTCTGATTGTAATGTCTGTACTAGATGTAAAGATGACTTGTTCTGGACCATCTGAGCGATGTCATAATCTTTATTTTCCGCAGGGCCAAAAAATAATTTCAATAATGGAGATTACTCATAATGTTAATGTATGTGTCCTCTGTGATCAAGAGAGAAGTCTGTTCTAGATCCTTCTGCCCTTACAGATGAGATAAAGTCAAAGTCAGTCATAATAAGTCAGCATAATAAGCCAATCTTTAACTAGTTTTTGTTTTTTACATTTATATTATTTTTCTAACAATCAAGGAGAGCACAGCATGTCCTTGTAAGGCCCGGTGAAAAAGGCTTACTGAGAAAGCCAGTCAAGCAAGGAGGATTACTCAGGATTACAGCACGGAGGATAAAGCATTATGCAAGCTATAAATATGTGACTACTTTTACATCAATTTATATGTGACTATGTAAATTTAGTTAAATGGTGTCTGAGATATGTCTTAAAAGCTGGATATGAGAGTGTAAAGTTAAAAACATTTAGATTATATTTCATTGTCAAACAATGGATTCAGTCAGATCTATGATCACTTTAAACTTGGCATTAGGCATCACTTGTGAATTGGCAGTTTTGCTAAAATGTGATGGGTTTATATCTCATATTTTGACATCCACTGTTCCTGTTAGGTAAATTAATTTTTAAAATACAGTATATGTATGTTTGTGATGCTTTCTTTCATACACGCGCATGTGGTGTGTATGTAAGTACCCATATTACATATTATTTATGTAAAACCCATTGTGTTTTAACATTTAATCTGTCATGAATCACATAAGATGACAGGAAAGAAATTAAATGCCAACAGCAAATCAAAACCACTGTGAGGGTTATTAAGGACCTCTACTTGAACCTCAAACTTCAAGTAGCATGAAGGAGTGGGACGTATGTTGGTATATCACTTTATCTGGAAATTAATTATCTGCCTTTTATTGTTTTTTTTAAAAACATTTTTATGATTACACAGACCAGCAAACACAGAGAACTTACTGCTGAATAGAAGGGGCTTTTTGTAAAAGGCACTTCACAGACTGAAAGAGGCCACAAGTAAAACAGAAAGGGTGTAAAGAGCATGTAAAAGCATAACCCTGAAACAACCAGAGCTAGTCAGTACCAGTGTGTCCAAAAGTTGCAGTTGTAGACCACAAGCCAAACAGAAACAATTAACAGAGTTATCCATGTTATGCTTAGTAATGATCTCAACTGTGTGTGTTTAAGATGTCTGCTTTCCAATATTGTGTTTTCATCTAAATACCAACTGTCGCTATTTTTCATCTATGCATTATGGTACCAACAGTTGCCTTCACAGATCCGATACACATGCAGCAACATTACAGGGACTTTATCAGAGCTGATTCAATGATAACAGCTGCTGGCGACAGAAATAAGGAAGATGGAGCTATTTTTAGGCCCCATTCTCTTGATTTGACCACTGATCCCTTCCAGCCACTTTTAAATGATAACCAAGTCTATGGCCACCACCCACCATCCTGCTATTACAGTTTAAGAATGTGAATTAATGTGACTAAAACAGTCATCCAAAATATTGACATTTGACTCAAAATTGAAAGTCATTGGTTTTCGGTCTAAGCCTTTATTTGGCAGCAGTTGAAAGACGTGGGAAGCAGAGAAAGAAAGTCAGGGACTGGCATGAAACCAATGGTCCAGGAATCACACCATGGAAGAACTGCTCGGGGCACATGCACCCATGTCGTATGAGGCAACCCTCGATTATCAGGTCACAAAGAGGATGTCTGTCTTTCGTAAACTGTAAAACCATTGTTCAGTTAGGGTTAACTTAGTTAAATTAGACGTCCACACTCGGTTAGAGATGTTTTTCCCCATTACACTGCCTTAATATTTCCACCACCTCTAAAGCATTGCATTTTTCTTTTCTTTTCTTTTCTTTCAAATCTTTCTTGAACCAAAATCAATTACTGACCATATGGTGACGAGTATCAGCTTAACAGTTAAAACTGTATTAAGTCAGAACATTTCTTTGGTCCTTTTTTTCCTTCTTTCAGCCTATAGTTTTACTAATTCATTTAGCTTGTTTTCATAAGTCTCTTCTCCACTCTTCATCACGCCCTCCACCACACACAGTGGACTCTTTAACAGGCAAACACACACTTGGTTAAGCAACAAGTTTAGGAATTTAACTAGGGTCTCTGCAAAAAGAATCAAACCAACAGACACACACACTCCCCACACATACACTCATACATGTATAGTGAGACAGAGGAACAGAACATACTATCATCAAGTCTTCCAAAAACCTGTGAACTGCAGCCTGATTCAGAGTTTCTTTGCTGATACGGGTCATCAGTGTACCAAAACATTCTGACCTTTAAGTGAGTACCCAACTGACCCATTTTTGAATAAAACGCTTCAGTTTTTCTCAATAGAGTGATGTCATCATTCACATCACAAGGCAGCAGACTGGTTTGAAAAACACTTATTGTGAAGGAGGAAAACTGAGTAAGTAGCTGCAGGGGAAACACATGGGCTGATGAGCCAAATCTGTTCACTTTCAGGGTGCACATGGTCTTTGTCTTTGTTAATTACAGACTCTGTATGCACAGCGCGGGGCAGACACAGGTCAGCATCCCATGCTGATGTGTGCAAACACCAGAATCCATACAGAGCATGCAGATAAGGTCAAAACTCATCATAAAAAAAGCCCCACTGATGGTGTACGGCATTTCACCAATGTCAGCGCTTTTAAGGTGAAAATTTTACAGGCATTCTACAATCACAATTCTAACCAAGAGCTTGTCTTGGTTAGTTTTTTTGCATTATGTGGGCTGTTTCTTGAAGGAGAAATAATCTTATGTCGGAAATTATATAACCTTGATGTCAAAGGTTCTCTGGTCCCGACAGTTTTGAAATTCAGATGTTAACTGGGCTAACACATTGATTGCAAGTACGCTGAACATAGTGAACACTGGGGATGGCTGTGACAAGATCTCTATTATTAATTTATTTATTTACAACTGGAGTTGTTACACTACAAAAAATATCTTGTATAAAGCTCTTTTACACAATGTAGCAATCTTTTATTTCTATCTCTCTGATTTGTATGGATGGTATGGGTGATTTAACCACCATCCTACCAGAAACTGGACAACATCAACCCCTGTGGAATCACCTCATATGGAGGATCCTCATTCAGCTTTTTTATTTATCAAATAAATAAATCATCATCATCAGTGTTACAAAACTATTTCTGTTTAACAGTAAAAATGTCTGGCCTTGTGAAACCCAGTTCAAACAAACTGACAAAAATCAAGTATTTGGAAAATTATGAAATCTCTCAATACTGAGTAAAAAAAAAATCCTCTTTCTAACTTTCAAACTGGACTTTCAAGGTTACCGTATTTTTCAGACTATAAGTCGCTCCGGAGTAGGGTTTAATCCCGGGATCCGGGATTCCCGGGAAATGCGATCAGAACCATTTCCCGTTTCCCGGGAAACGTTAGACGGGAAACCGGGAAAAAAGTCGCGCGCGTTGATTTGACTTTCACAAAGAAAAGAAAGCTTCAGAATGTTAAATTTAAGGAAATATTGAGAGAAGGGTTCGTTTAATGCGAAAAGCATTACTCTTCATTTCAGGCACGTTCAGCCTCCGTTTAAGGCTTCAGCCTTCATCTCAAGCGTTTTAATAGAGGTATTACACAGTTGTACTTTTTTCCTCTTTAATTTGTTGAAATCGTAGGCAATGTGTTTACCCTAAGGTATTTTGTATTATATAATTTTATATTATATATTGTTATATTGCATTATATAGCCTATAAAATATGCCTGCCCTGAACAATAAAAAAATATCTGTTTAACTTCGAGTGTTTCTTTTCCTCGTTTGCAGCCGCTTACTAACAATCATGAATTAGGATACGGGCCTAATGTGTGAAGAAAGTATCATGAAATAGATACTTTAACATATTTCGCTTTTAAAATGGAGTTGAGTAAAATGTATATTTTTTAGGCTATAAGGATTGGCCAGTTTTTCAATAGACGATTCACAGCGAACCTACTTTAACCCTCAGACACGGTGTTATAAATTTGCTGTTGCCAGAATGGCAATGATCAAGTCGTAGTGCATTACTCAAGGCCCTGTGTTATGCCATATTATAGTGTAGTACGGTAGTTAACTTTTCAATGACTATTACAGCGTTCCACTGGTGGAGATATAGCGCAACAGATGTCGCCACGACAGCGTGGCTGAGCCTTTATCAATGCTGTGGAGATGAACCGTATTGTTTTGCACCAGCAGTTGTAAAATATCTTGGTATAATTCCATGTACAATGGAGGAATATTCGAATTATATTTGTTAAGGGAGTGTTGAGGAACGATACAACACCGCATAGCTCGAGCACTCGAATGCCGAGATGTAGGTTTTATTGCGTTAATCAAGCCGACGTTACCCCCTACTGGGCATAACAGGACATAGCTGGAAAGCTACCTCTACAATATCACAATAGGTTAAGGCCGACACAGGCTACAGAAGGCCTAATTAAAATAAAAAAATAAATAAACTTTTTTCCCGGGATTTGATTCATGTCATTTTCGGGAAAAATATTAAACCCTACTCCGGAGTATAGGTCGCACCAGCCAAAAAATGCATAATAAATAAGAAAAAAAACATATATAAGTCGCACTGGACTGTAAGGCGCATTTTTTTTTCTATGGGTCAGGGGGGATTTATTTGATAGAACCCAAGACCAAGAACAGACATTCCGTCTTGAAAGGCAATTTAAAATAATAATGGATTAAAGAACAGACCGAACAGGGTTACGCCTACGTTATGCTAACATAACGCATTCAGCTACATGACGCACAATGAACTGAGTACGTGTCTTGTATGTTAACGTAACATTAACAGTTATTCAGATAACCACAGCATAAAGAACATACTAACAAGTTTACCAAACAATCAATCCATTGAATTCTTCCTCCTCTGTGTCACTTCTAAACAACTCCACACACTCCGTAGGTAGACGAAGCACCACTTCCTCTTCTGTGTAGCTTGTGCCAGACTCATTGTCAGTTGCAGTTCCAATTATTCTGGCCTTTCTGAATCCCGACAGGATGGTTTCGGTTGTCACTGAAGCCCATGTTTTGTTGATCCATCCAATGACTTCCAGGAAAGTTGGGTGGCGCATTCTCCCAGTTGCCGTGAATCTGTGCTGTCCATCCATCATCCACTGCTCCCACAGGTTACGCAAGACTGCCTTAATGCTCCGGTTCACAGAGATGTCAAGTGGCTGGAGTATTTTGGTTAATGTGTTAATAATTTCACATATAAGTCGCTCCGGAGTATAAGTCGCACCCCCGGCCAAACTATGAAAAAAAGTGTGACTTATGAGTTATAGTCCGGAAAATACGGTATTATAGTTAACTAAAACTAGACTTAAAACTAGGATTTGATGTGGGAAAAACTTAATTAATAAAAATACAAAATAAATATATTATTGTATTATATTATAATGTATTATATTTCATAACAGTAAACCCTTCAGCAGACATCCGATTACCTTCTGCAAAACTATTTTACCCTAATTTGGAGGCCTTGTCCTAAGCTTTTAGTCACCCCTGGGTTAGTAAAGATACAATACATAATCCAGAAAAAATACGTTTTCTATATTAACAGTATTCATTAAATTAAAACTATTTTAAGCATACTGTAAGAGACTGATATTCTGTGATTATCTTTAACATTTCTACAAATACTTTTTGGTAACCACATCCTAGAACAGACACAAAATATCCATGGTGAGCAAATTAGAGAAAGTACATACTGCATGCTGTTCAAGGGTGTACTATTACATAATGTCTATTTATATAATCTATAACAATAAGCCAGATATAATGCTTACTTACAAGGTATTCACATCATATTATACTCGTGCATACAGGAATATTACTACATAGTGTACCATAATATACAATCTGCTGATATCAATGATATTAGTGCATTATGTATAACATCACTATAATCATAAGGCTAATCAATAAGGCTGCAGCCTAGAACTGATGTTATTATAAACAGGCTGGCTCTTTACCCACAAATTTGGATTCTCCAGGTTCTCAGGATCTAGCTACTACAACTGTATAACAACATAGGTAAGATGCTAGATATGGGGAATCCCCACTCTCTCCATTTCGATCATTAATGGTCAAGTGGGTATAGCCACACAGCACAATATGATCACATGATTAGGCTAAGACAATCAGCCATGACTGCAGGCAAGCCATAAAGTGCTTTGATCCAGTCTATGAAGGATAAACCAAATCCAATCTTGTGTAAAGCTGCTAGTAGAAACTTCCAGTTTGGCCACCAATATTAATGACTGTGTGTTTATGCCACACGGCATAAACACACAGTGATGACTTCAAGAATGCGGAGAAAATAGCAGTTCTAGGTTGAGGGGTGATGGATAGAATCTGACACTTAGAATAGCTTTCAAAGTTCCTGACAAGGGTGGCAAAGAAACACGGAGAACCACCATCAGGAGTCCTAACATCCATCAGCATGCTCGTAGAGGGAACCGATATATGAGATGGACCAATAAAACGCAAAACAAAACAAACAAAAAAAAAAACAGAGCCGGAGAGAAAGAGATGTCACACTTTTTTGGAGACCTTATTTCCTTGTTTCAACATGTTGGCTTGCGGTAGAAGAAACTGGAAAACCTCCAGATTCAACCGACTGGTGGAGAGAGCTGAGAATAGCTCCTCTGTTAAACTACACTGTTAATCCTCAGCATTATACAGTAAAGGTCTGATATTTCAGCATTTCAGATGGTAGTGAAATGCATGAGTGACCTCAGATCAGGAACCATGAACTGTTTTTTTTTCCTGCCCATTTGTCAGGAAATTGAAGCAGCATGAGGGGATGTCCTGTACTTCACTGAACTGGCTGAGCAGGGGCAGCGCTTAAGAGAGGAAATCAAAGCTTTCATGTAGGAAGACACATGTTTCTCAGCTCACTGATTCAAAGTGGGTCATAATCTTTTTTTAGTTGTCACTACACAGAGGTGTGACATGTTCAATTAGAAGCTGCAGGGCCCAAACAAGCAAGTCAATGTGGCTGTGGAGAGTGTCAAAGCAGTCCTCATAAAACTGAGGTTCTGAATAATCCTGCTCACTAAGAAAAGCCTCAGCATGCAGGCATGCAATAAAAGTCCACCTTGAGGCATACAGTGGATGCCACAATCACAAGAATCTCCAATCAGTAGACAACCTTAAGATAAGAGTTTGAGTAATTTTTTTATTTCCTTTCTTTTGTTAGAACAGAACTATGTGGTCAGCTTCCATGATTTCAGTTAAAGGCAATTGATCAAATCCATTGGTGTTCTTCATTTGTGCCCAAGCTCTCCTTTGGCAGCTGAATGTGTCATCTCTTTTTAGATCTTAGCTTCTTATCTCTTGTCTCTCTTATCTTCTACTCCCAAGTCATCACTTTTCAACAAGCAGGGTTACTGTTGTGAAGGGGCATATTTAATATCAAACCATGACCTTTTCCTAAACATAACCAAATATTTGCCAGCACCTAACAAAGTAGTTTTCAGTGTGTAAATTGCACCAGTGAGTCAAAGCAAAATAAAAAAAGCCAGTAAAAAAAAAAAAAAAACTTCCCAACATAACAGAAACCCCATTCCCCCAACCCGGTGACTTATAGCACAACCAGCCCTCTAATCATCTCACTTTCATTTCAATTCAATTTGGTTTTATTCATGTAGTGCCACAGAACAAACAGTCACCTCAAGGCACTTTATATTGTAGGTAAAGACCCTACAATAATTACAGAGAATACCCAACAGTCAAAATGACCCCCTGTGAGCAGCACTTGGCGACAGTGGGAAGGAAAAACTCCCTTTTAACAGGAAGAAACCTGCGGCAGTACCAGGCTCAGGGAGGGAGTCCAAAATGGGACTGTTATCTTTTGGTAGCCATTGTTATCATTACCAGTGGATCAATACAGTGACAGCAAATTTCACACTGTAACTGATATTGACAAAATTGTATCGTATTATGCCCCACGACAGTAATGTGTTAATGCTAAAGGAGCGGACAGTGCATAGCAGTGTGAATCCAATGATGTGCATCAGCATGTAACACGTTGGGGTAGGAAAGGACTCTCACTGCTGCCTTCAAGTCTCTTGCAGAGCCTTTCACCTGGTGATCATAGCCAAATGATTGAGCTGCAGTGCAACACTGTCCTGACACTCGACTTAGTGAGGCACGATGTAAAACTAGGATATAGACCACGTTCTGTAGTTATCAAAACTCTTCAAGCAAGGAATATGTCTGTTTGGAAGCATATATCAAACTTTAATAAATCAACAAACAGACTGCCGCTTATCTCCAGACTGCTCTGGCTCCTTTGGTACAACTACAATATGTCTTACAGCAGATACTAGGCACATGTAGAACAAAAAGTGATTAAAATATCGTGTACTGTTAAAATTCATAGTTTTTTTTTTTTCATGTATTAGCAGGAGTTAAATCAGCACTCTCAGTGATCCCAGATAGACACAATTTATTGCTGTAATAAAACCAGCTACAGCCACTCTTAAATTTCACTGTAATTTAAGGTGTTATGTCTATCACTTTAAAGCAATGGGGTCACAGCAGCTGCCACAATTTTCACACATTTATTGATACAGAATGTGCGCCAAGCTGACTTATATGGCTGACCAAGATGGTCTGCTGCTTGTTATGCTTGTAGTCAATGCAATTTACCTTTGTGCTTTGAAGTGAAATTACAAATTGCAAAACTGTTACTGCATAATTAATACTGAAAATTTCAGATTACTGAACAGTGTCAGGCATATCGCATCTTTACAGTTGCACAAGTGCTATTAATTACTAGATAAAAGTAGTCTGTAATAAAGACATGAACAACAATTCTCCCAATATAAACAATATCGCTCAGCTAACAGTTCATGTCACGCCATCTATGTCACCCAAAATAATGTAGCGGTGTTGTAAGCCTGAGAGATACAGTACCTGATATGCCAAAATCAAAGATGGCTAGGTTAACAGTCATGAGCTCAGGAGGTTTTAACTTGGTCTTCCGTTTGATGGTCATATAAATCACATAACCATTTCCTGTTGCAGACATGAGTCCTGTAAGGGAGAGCAAGAGAAAGAATGAGAACATACCAACTGACTCTTTGCAGGTGTTTTTATATATATATATATATATCACTTATTTTAGGGATAGTGGTCACAACATTTGTTATCACATAATTAATAATATCGATGCAAGTTGACACACCCAGGTTCAGTTGGTTATTAAGGGTGTGTTTACACACCCGTGATATATTTGATTGTATTAACTATTTGTGTACAAACAATCAGTGAGTTTTGTAGGTCTTATGAGACCTACATATTTCACCCAGGGCCACACTGAGTTTGGTGGCTACTGAGCCACAGAGAAAGGAAAAGAACATTCAAAAAAAAATCTAACACAAAACTAGCTAACACAAAAACCTGTACACCATAAAGCTGGCAACACACAATATTATGACATATGTATGTAAACTTTTGAATGAGGATCATTTCATTATTTTCTTTATTGCTATTTTCTGTCTAATGATTGTACTATTCTATGATAGGCCACATTCTAGTTTAATTTGAATCCACCAAAACAGTGAATAATGTGATTTCTCCCTTTTTTTTAAAAAGAATTTGATACATTTTACAAATTCTGCCAGGGTATGTGTGAACCTGTGAGTACAACTGCATAAATCCCTACACAAAAAGGAGGGTGTCCTCTATACAGCCAAAAAGTGCTAAACACTGAAAGGCCTTTAACTGAAAATATATATTTGGACTAAGTTTCTCATCATATTAATTTATGTATTCTCATTTCAGAAGATACATGTAATCCATGAAAGCACCATAAAAGTGTATATTCTTGCTGTCGCTGGACCAACACAACACATTTTAACAATGAGGTCACTGTTTTCCTTCACTGTTAGCTAGTTAGCTACCCAACAAGGTAGCCTGTGAGTTTCACGTGTTGTCAACAGAAACACGGAGACTCAAATCATGCCAATATCACATTTTTCAAACCTTACCCAACTTATTGAAATAACAAATTGATCATCCAAAACAAACCAAACACAGAATGTTTTATTTTCATGTTCATTAATTCAGAACAGCAGGCTAGATTAACTTCTCTCCTGTGAAATATAATTTCCTCTGACCCAAGCAATATTATGAGTGTGTTCACCACACATTTATGTTTGGAACAGCTTGACTTCCCTTGAGTACTGAAAGATGAAAGGATGTCATGTGTGTAGAAATCATCAGTTCTGATATTATAACATTTGTTTTCAGTTTTTGAAAGTAGAAAAGTGAATGTGTTTGTGAACAAACACAAGTCAATACATAAAAGTTTGTGTTCGTGTAAACAAAAAAAAGCGAGACAATTCATATCCAGGAACACAAATCAGTAGTTGTGAGTATTTCACAAACTGCTATGAGACTTGCAGTGGTAAAAAGATGACACACTGTTTAGGCTGGTCAGAAACCAGCTCCAGGATAGAGGAAAGTACAAGGCGTACCACTGTAGATCTCTGTGAAATAATCTAGGTAGTAACATGATGTACATATTTATGTTCAGGATAGCTTGACTCTAGTTAAATAGTAAAGGACTACTGCACATTTCCTCTAGGCTATATACATCTATACTGAAGTGTTCTTTAAAGTTGGAACCAGCACCAACATTTATTTTTCATGGTTAATGGATGGATGGATGGATGGATGGATGGATGGATGGTTAATATAAAATATTCAGCCACCTTGTACCTCTGTTTTGGGCCATCATCTCCTGATAAAAGAAAAAAAGAAAACGCTGATAAAACATGTGCCTCTTTAGCAGTGGTATATTATTAAATGGCTCGTCACTACCTGTGTCGCCTGCTGTGTGGTGATGAGCAGAGTTTTTCTGTCTGCTGCTGGATATAAATACAGGGGCCTGTTGTGTTTCACATTTTCAGTTGCATTTTATTCACAGATTTAACCTATAATAAAAACTTTTGGCCAATGCCTAATGCTTAATCAAACAATTACAGTTACTTTAGCCACACTAAATATGGCAATGCTACACAGCTAACATGTTAACAATCACAACTTTATAAAGTGTGTAACGTTAACACTTCAACAACAACAACTACAGAAGTCAGACCTGTGAAGCAAACAATTACCTATGAAGATGTTGAAATGAAAGAAATATAAAAATGAAGATAGTCTTAAAGCTAAATATTTAATCATGAAAACTTTACAAGTAAGTCAAGTGAAACTAACGCATCAGTCAACTTCATAAGGGAATGATGAAACTCTTCAGTGAATAAAGCCAATTACAGGCCAATGTTGTGAAAAATTAACAAAATTAACATTTAAATGTCTAGTAAATGTTCAAATTGCAAGAAAGTATTTATTAGAAAAACTGATTAGAAAAATCACATTATCTTCAGTGTAGTACTACGTCCTGAAAACTTCTATTACTGTTTTTTTTTTTTTTAAAAAGTAAACATGCTGTTAATGCTCTGAGAATCAATGTGACAACCCCTCCAACACGCCCAACAGTCACGGCCCGATATGACACTGTCACACAAATGCATTTTGTTTGCTTCACTGGCTTACCAATAATTTTTCTTTCATAAATATCTGGAATTGTTTTTCCTGTTTTTCAAAACTGCATGGGGTAAACTGCACATTTATTCAAATGCAGAGTAAATTACAAAAGGAAGCTGCACAAAATATCTCAATCATCTCTAATCATGTGTCTGTTCAGCTTCTATTGTAGTTTTCGTGAGGTCATTTTATAAAATAGCTGTCAATGAATGCTAATACGATTGCCTGAACTATCATGGAAATCAGGCAGAACAACCAAATCCAAAAGTCTTTAGAACCTTTATGAAGTATTAAAAAGGCTGACAGTGCCGTGTAGCCTTAAGGCAGTCACATACTCGTGTTTGTACAGGCTGCTCAACTTTTCTGGGAAATACAAAAATAAATATGAAACACATTAAAACTAATTTGAAAGAAAACTAGAGAAAAACTGTTTTATGAGGATTTTCTTTACCCAAAGGGCTTGGCCCTTTCTTAGAAAACACTGACAGCAAGAGTTCATCTATTAAGGAGCCGTGTGAACAGTGAACTTCAGCATCTTAAACAGAGTAAATACAGTTAGATACAATCAATGGATACTCAGGTCAAGTATTTGGACAATGACAGGTTTGTAGCTTTGCCTTTGTACAGTATACCAACACAGATGCTCTGCTAGGCCTTTGCTGCAGCCACCTGCAGTACATGCACTGCCCAATCAGTTTTACAGCATTTGGCTGAATCTGAGCAGAGAGGAGAGCCCTGTAGACTCCAAGATTCATCCACTTCTATCAGCAGTCACTTCATCAATAAACATCAGTGTCCCAGTTCCACTGGCAGCCATACATGCCCGTGCCATAACATTTTCATTTTTTCTTTCCATCTGATTCTTTATTTCATTCAGGAACTGTGTACAAGATACATTAATCGCATAAAGAGAAATGACGCTTTGTGCCAGATTATTTTAGGCCACTCCACTCCTGTTTGCTGTCTCTGACAGGTTTATTTGGCTAATTTGTAGCCATAGAAAGACTGCAAAGCCACTGCATCTCAGTTCATTATACTGACCACTTAAAAGGTCAGTATGAGATATACTCATTCTGCCAATACCTGTCCACTGACCTCAGCACAAACAGGCTTGGTTATGAAAGCATAAACCAAGATATCATGAGACATTCAGCACCCCAATTAATATTAGATGTTTTATTTTACCGCAATACATGATTATGCTCATTATGTGGTCTGCCCAGTTTTGACTGGATCCACATACATGGCTTTTCAGGAAGTTGCTCATAGTTGATGGTAAATGGCGGGTTTAGGTCAGTGTAAATGAGTTGGGTCATGCATGCTGCCTATCAGTGCAGGAGAGCTGAATGCAGGAGGAGCATTCAGGTAAAAATCAGATGAATTACCAACCTGAACTTCACCTGTAGACCTTCACCTTCACCTTCACAGAAACAAAAAGCAAGCATTTTCTGACATTTTGTATCAAATCTCATAAGTTCGTACTTTACAACTTACAAATGTTAGTTTTTCAGTCCAGTGCTTCAGCATCTTCAGGTTGAAATATAAAGTGAGCACAAAGGAAGCCATCCTCGGCTTTAAATTATTTTACATACATTTGAAAGAAATATTTGTTATAAACTGTTCAGAATAAAAGCCAAACTTCAGTTTCAGCTTGACCATTTCATTCCAGTTCTACTTTGGTGGAAAACCTTCATTTTTAGCTCGGCCGTTTTGAAGAAAAGTCGCACTATTGTTGTAGACTTGGGGTCGACGTCTGTTCCACAAAAACTTTAACACTGGCCATAGGATGTTCAAATTCACACCACAGATGCATACTGTTCAATCTGGAGTCATCAAACTTCACACACTTCACTATAACAGCCCAACCGAGCGTTGGCAGACCTGCCTCCATCTTCATAATGCTAAACTACTCCACTGTAAAACCTTTGACAATTTAATCAAATCAAAATTAACTGAAAAAAATTGAGTAAAAAAGTCTGGTAACACTGCATCTCCATAGTGAAATGACAGAGATTGTGTGGGATAAACTGGTCGCCCAGTCAGCTGCTTCCCATTCAGCCTGTTTGTTTTTGCACAAACATTCTTTTCACTGCTGAATAAACCAGATTCATTTATGAGGTTTTATTTATAAGGCCACTTGAAGGAAAAATAATTTAATTAATAGCACAATGAGGAGACTGTACATCTCCTCACTTCCATGTACTCATATGATGCACAGCACCAAGAAAAGATATAATAGAAAACACAGACTGCCAAGACCAGGCTGTAAGAGCATTCCCACAAGAAGGAACAATGTGTGAGAATGGTTTACCACACTAAACAAAAAATGACCCCCCCGCTGCCTCTTCCTCAGCCCATCTGTTTCTCTCATCATAGATTATGCTGCTCTATTCTCAGATAGGTACAAATCAAATTAGACCACCTGACTTATTGAATATACAGGCATATACAGTAACAAATGACACATCAGTGCCAGAGAAAAAAAAGATTAGCCTCCTTTCCTTGTGAAACATTTTACCTCCAAGAAGATGTAGTCGCCAGGTTTGTTACAAAAACACAATGAAAACAAAAGAATATCGATGCAGGATATGAATATAGGGCAGACAGTGTCTATGAGAAGAGAGACGTTTCTCAAAAGGGGACGTTCGTCGTCATGATTTCAATAATAACGATGTGATTAAGAATATCTACCTATCGTTGGTTAAAGCACTGAAACTAATGTTTAACATCAGAATAATTTTCACGGCGGAACAAAGAAATTCACCTCAGTTATGTTAGTACAGCGACTAGTGACAAATCTAGCGAGTTTTTCTGGTGGCCTCTGCGACTTTTGGAGCCACGAAAGCCGAAATCCTCCGCTGTCACTGTGTTTTGTGTTCTCCCGTACCGCATCACCCCCTTTAGCAACTTTTTATACAGCTGCCAGCACAACAGAAGTTGTTGAGGTACTGAGGTGGAGCGTGAAAATGTTTCTTCAAACAATGTGGAGAATGATGGAAAAAGTTTGAGAACTACTAAAGAAATGCTCTGAATCGAGACAAACTGTAGCTCTACCTGTAAAGTCAGATATTATGTTAACCACACATTTCTCACTAAGTAAACTTTGTAGCTTTCAGTTCTTCCTTTGTTCCGTTCATAATTACTACTGCCACTAGAGGCAATACAGTGGAGATAATAACTGTTAACTAAAACAGTTTCCAGAAAATTTGTTATAAAAGAAATTCTGTGGATGTCCATCTATTATTGCTGGTTTATTAGATTAGTCAAAAAGTCAAATCTGCAGCAGAAGAGGGCACAATGCAAAGAAAAATCAAATTATCAAAAAATAAAGACATGCACTGAAATAATGATGGTACAATTTCATTTATGTAGAATTTAATTTCCAAAAACGTTGGCATGACTTCTCTTCCTGCTCTTGTCGGAGACGGTCGCACTATCTCTCTCTCCCTGCCCTTCCCATCTCTCCGCTTGCTGCTTGCTGTGAGAGCGTCTTTTACACACTGTCCGAATAAGAACAAGATTGAAACATGGATCTGGCAAACTGGGCATTCTCCATCATTGATCGAATTTTTTCCACTATGAGATCCGGGACAGGGGAGCCTGCGTGTCCGAGTGGAACTGACCCGGTTGGATACGTCATCGACTCTTGGAGCTCGTGGAGACCTGTGTGCTTCTCGGCCCTTGGAGTGGAAGACGTGGAAGACGCCTACATATTCGGCTTTTTGGTAGCAGTATCTTCTCTGTTTGGGCTCGGTGGATACCTGCTTTACTGGCAAATTAAGAAAATCTGGACGGCGGTTCGACATCTGCAGAGGCTGCCGATCCAGGTGGAAGGGCTGAGCAGAGCCGCACAAACTCAGACTCAAAGCCTGGTGGACCTGAGCCGCAAGATTAGCGAGCTCGCAGGCGAGAGGGGTTAGATCAGGAGATATAGTTCGGTTCTGCACAGTGAGGACGGCAATCAACTAATTTGGAATATTGGATTTTTGAATGGTCTCCCAGTAAGACTGAAGGCTGTTGGAAAAACAAGCAGCCTGTTCCAAAACAACTTCTGTTATCAGGAATTCGGCTCCCCTGCCGGCCTTGGGTTGGCAACCATATCTCTCTCCAGGGCACTGTGTGCGGCTGCTCTCCCCCCCACTCCGCGTTGTGATTTGTGAAGCTGGGTCTGGTGTATCACGGCCGCTGATGAAATTCCACCACTATCAGCAAACTGTTTTGGCTGGAACCTGGCATCTGGCTCCACAATGCCCCCACCTCTCGTCTCCTTCTGCATCCCCTCCCGCCCTGACCTCACCTACCGCCGCTGTCCTTGCTTTACATGTGCAAATGCTTTGCTAAGGTGGTTTTTTTGGACCCTGGTATAGTGCTCTTTTTGAGCACTGTACCAGATGACTTTTTTTTTTTAACCTAACTTCCCCATGATGTGTTGTTTTCTCCTCCTGCCAAAGGTAGCGCCGTAAGAAACGGCTGCATGACCCAAGGACACATATCCCCCTATGTGTGTTGTGTTTGTGTATTTGGATGGTGTTCTGTAACTGCAATTTCCAATGTGTGAACTTGTTCACCCACATGGCAATAAAACTTCATTCATTCATTCATTCATTCATGCTGTGTTAAAGGTAAACCTAAAAGCAGAATACAATAACTAACAAATTATTTAAACCCCATATTTTCTGAACATAGCACAAAGACAACATTTCCTCCTGTGGATTATCAAACATAAGAAGAAGCTTTGAGAGGCGCAACTATAAAGTGATCTAGATCAAAGTGCGCGTTGGTACTGAGTGTGCAAGCAACAGTTTAGGGCTGCAACGATTCATCGATTAACTCGATTAAATCGATTCTAAAAATTTGTGTAAAATAGACTTCCATGGATCAGCTCCATCTCGTGCTGCCCTACGCAGAATGTTTTTTGCTATTTTAACAGCTGACTCTGCCTTGCCATTTGCTTTTGGGTGCCTTGGTGAGGAGGTCACATGGTCAAATTCCCAGTCAGAGG
Organism: Archocentrus centrarchus; assembly: GCF_007364275.1. Taxonomy (NCBI): domain Eukaryota; kingdom Metazoa; phylum Chordata; class Actinopteri; order Cichliformes; family Cichlidae; genus Archocentrus; species Archocentrus centrarchus. Next base: position 27,168,266 of record NC_044369.1, on the reverse strand, counting down.
CGAATCGCTTGAATTGAGAACCAAACTGTGGGCCATTATCAGATATAACTCTGTCTGGCTGCCCATGTCGAGCAAATTGGGACTTGCAGCGTTTAATGATGGTGTCTGCTGACAAGTCTGGGAGTAGCTCAATCCCCCAGAAGTCGGAATAGTGGTCACAATAAGCAGATAGTCCTTCTGTCTGTGAGTAAACAGGTCCATGCTATCAATCTGCCATGGTCGTGTGGGCAGTTCATGTGACAGCATGGACTCCTTTTGCTGTTTGTGTGCATATTCATTGCAGGTGGAGCATGTGCTCACAAAATCTTTGATTTCTGCTTGCATGCTGGGCCAATATAGAGTCTCTCTGGCCTGCCGGTAGCAGGCATCCCCACCTATGTGGCTTGAGTGGATACGGGCAAGCATTTCTGGGCGCATCGCTCTGGGTATGATGACCTTCTGTCCCTTGAACAGAATGCCGTTCTGCACACTGATTTCATCGCGAAAGGGCCAGTATTCTCGTATATTGAATGGCGTGCATTCCTTTGACTCTGGCCAGCCTGTGATAACTGTGGTTTTAAGAGACTGTAGGCATTCATCCCTGTCAGTGTGCTGCCTGATCTGCTCAAGTCGTCGCTCGCTCACATTCAAGTATTCCGCCTGGTTGATGTATTGCACGTCGGATTGTGCCTGTTGCAGTGAGCAGATGGCCTGACGTTCGTAGACGGTGCCGCGGCCCGAGCAGGTAGCTGTGGCTCTGCTCAGAGTGTCACTTATGAACATCTCTGATCCTGGCTTGTATACAACTTTCAGGTTGTAGTTTTGTAATGTCAAAAGCATGCTCTGAAGCCTCTTGGGTGCATTGAGAAGTGGTTTACTGAATATGGAAATCAGTGGCTTATGATCTGTCTCGACTGAAACAACATCACGTCCGTACAGGTAGTGATGAAATCTCTGGCAGGCAAAAACAATGCCGAGGCACTCTTTTTCAATTTGTGCGTAATTTCTCTCTGTAGGAGTGAGGGCTCTTGACGCGAAAGCAACTGGTTGGCCCTCTTGCATGAGGCAGCACCCGAGTCCACTCTGGCTGGAGTCACTTTGTACTGTGACAGATCGGGTCACATCGTAATAACGCAACACTGGCATAGATGTAGCCAGTGATTTCAGCTCAGACACTGCCGTGTCATGCTTGGGAAGCCAGTGCCATGTGGTGTCTTTGTCTAGAAGGCGTTGTAGTGGCTCACAGACATCTGATAGGTGTGGCATGAACTTTGCTAAGTAGTTAGCAAAGCCTACCAGACGCTGTACACCTTTCACATCCGAAGGGTTTGGCATGTCAATGATGGCCTTCACCTTCTCAGGGTCGGGCTTTAAGCCAGCGGCTGACAGGATGTGCCCGTGGAAGCGGACCTCTGCTACTTTGAACTGTAGCTTTTTTAAGCTCAGCCGCAATTTCACCTTTCTGCAGCGCTTCATCAGTGCCCGCAGGTTGTTGTCATGGTCTCTTTCTGCCACGTCTTCAGTGTCCCCGCACCCCACGACCAAAATGTCGTCTGCAATTGGCTCCACCCCCTTCAGTCCAGTCAGGAGCTCATGCTGCTTGCGTTGATAGACCTCTGGGGCCACAGACACTCCAAAAGGCAGCTTGAGCCAGCGTTTCCTGCCCCAGGGGGTCCAGAAAGTGGTCATGAGGCTGCTCTCCTCATCCAGTTTGCACTGCAAAAAGGCATGCTTGGCATCCAGCAATGTAAAAACTTTAGCCTTTGGCAGTTTATACAAAACAGCCTCAAGTGTGGGCATAATGTAATGCGAACGTTTCAGGGCCTTGTTCAAAAACTTTGGATCCAGACATATTCGTAATTTGTCGAGCCTTTTTACTACAACCATGTTGCTAATCCACTCTGTTGGCTCTATGACATCTGTGATGTGTCCATCTGCCTAGTATTCATCCAGCTGCGCTTTGACGTCTGCCTTCATTGCAATGGGGACATTGCGAGGGGCACACTGCACAGGGGGAACGGTTGGGTCTAGTTCAAAGTGAACCTCCCCTGGCACAGATTCCACAGGTGAGTTAAAAACATCCCCATATTCTTTAATCAGCTGCTCTCTGGTCAACACTCTGAAACTATTGTGTTCTACTGCATGTACCTCTGCTGGACTCCTGAACTGAATAAGACCGAGGCGTTCACAAGTGGAGCCCGACAGTAAAGGTTTCTGCTCCGTCTTAACCACCTCAAACTCTAGCCTGTGCTTTCGGCCATTAATCACACAGGCAGTTTCAAAGATGCCCATGGAGTGCAACATGTCACCGGAATACAGCTTTAATTTGGTGTTACTGGCCTTCAGTGGCGTATTGGGTGCCAATTTCATTTTGTCTTTGTAGCTCATCACATCACAGGTGGCACCTGAGTCAAGCTGACAACGTTGAGACTTCTTGTTGATTTTGATGCTTACAAACCACTTCTTCCCCTTTGTTTGCACTGCTCCTATAGACTCATGCATGTATATGTCACCATCATTCATTTCTGAACCCTCTGATGAATTATCTACACAGTTTAGCTTCCTTTCAGTCTTCCTGATTTTCATGCACATCTTTGCAAAATGATTCATTGTGCCACATAATCTGCAGGATTTGCCGAATGCGGGGCAATGTTCTTTACCCCTGGAGTGTGCATTGCCACAGTATTTGCATGCAATACCAGCCTCGGTGGCTGGGGTCGGAGCACTCTGTTTCGAGGTGCTTGGTCTGAATCTTTGCCGGGCAACCGCGTGTACGGCTTCGGATCGAGGTGCGCACTCCTTCATCTTCATGCGCATGTCAGTCTGCTCCGCTGCGCGGCACATTTCAATTGCGCTAGCAAGTGTTAATGTCTTCTCTCTTAATAGCCTGCGTCTAGTGCTCTCATCTGTAATTCCCAGTACAACTTTATCACGGATCATTTCATCCCTCAACTGACCATAATCACATGTGGCCGCTTTTTCTCTTAGTCTGGTGACAAAACTGTCAATCGATTCTCCGTCTTCTTGCGTGCATCGTCCGAACACATACCTCTCATAGATCACGTTCTTGGCAGGCTTGAAGTACTGCTCCAGTGCATCCAGTATGGCTTTAGGGTCAATTCGCTGCTCGGCCGTGAGGTTCAGATTGTGACGATAAACATGCCTGCACTCACTTCCCATCACAGTTCGCAGCATTGCAGCTTGAACATCACCTGTCCTGTCAGCAAGACCGGTGACCAAGGCGTAGTCCTCAAATTCAGCCCTGAAGATTTCCCAGTTTACACTCCAGTCGTCCGCAAAGCTCATGGGCGATGGTGGTGGAATGTTGGCAGCCATGCCTGGCCGCGCGATCGGCGGGCGCTGGGTCACTCGTACAGTATCGCTGCTACCGTCCACTGACATTGCCCACGATAATCAGGCTATGGCAAAAGCGCAAGTTCACCGACTTCTGACGCCATGTTACGATGCAGCATTCAATAAGCACAGACACTCAACGTGAGTTTCCAGTTAAACATGTATTCAGCAAAATGATCCGACAGGTCCTACTTCCGGGGTTTTTGTGCCTAACAAAATAAAAGCAGTTGACTGCAGTAACCCCGTAACATAAACTTCGCAGCGCTCAGCTGTCTCGGTGTAAGTGGCGCTCCTCACTAGCATTAGCAGCATTAGTGGTCCGTCGTTTTTTTGTGGGTTTATTGGTGGCTGGCAAACCAACATAGAACTGCATTACCGCCACCTACTGGACTGGAGTGTGAATCACTCACGTACACACACATTCTAAAAAGCTCTCCGTCGCTGCGATGGATTTCCTTTAACACAGAGTGGATCATCGCTAGAGTTGCCACCTGTCTCGTAAAATACAGAACCCCGTATGTTACGGGACTCCGCGGAATACGGCTCCGTAACATGCGGGGCTCCATACTTTACAGGACGGGTGGCAACTATTGCTGACTTGCATTTCCACGCCTCCACTGCTCTCTGTGTGTCTGTGTGTGTTGTGCTCGCTGAGAATTTCAGCTGTTATTTTTGTCTTTACTTCAGCTGTAGCTACCAGAACTGGTTTGCTAGCGAGCGCGGGCCATTAGCACTAGCGATGGTTCGGTACCGGAAGGCCCGCCCCCCCAGGACCGAGGGGCTCCGTCAAAATATTTTTTATACTTTAATCCCTTATTAGTGACTAATTATAGACCTGCAGTAGAAACGTATTTTTGAGAATGCTTGTGAATACAAAGCATTACATTACTCACACATGCCCCATGGCTCCCGCAGCCACTAGATATTCAAAAACACTCATAGCAGGCAGCGGTTTGAACTGCGCAAGCGCAAAGAGATGAAGCTGTGACGGTGAGCTCAAGTAGTGCAAAAGGAAACGTTTTTCCAGCGTCCAAAACAGCAACTTATTCTTTTAGTAACCACCATTAAATCTGTGAAACAGCTGGAGGTCCTTCATCAAGCACCTGATCAGCAAGTGTTAAGGTGAAGAAAAGAGAACTTTGTAGCTGCTCCATCCACCGCTGTTTGTTCACAGGGAGAAAAACTGCATTACGGAAGTTAAAATATGCAGATAAACTGTTAATAAAAAAAAGTATTTCTTATCTGATTACTCGATTAATCAATGTAATAATCGATAGAATACTCGATTACTAAAATAATCGTTTCATGCAGCCCTACAACAGTTAACTCTAAACACAGAACAAAACAAGAAGTAATGGAGCGACAATGACGTTCAGACTTTATTAAGACAGGTCCGTGTGTGTGCGTGAGTGTGTGACTGGCATATATATGTGTGTGTGGACAGCTTGGCCTGGGTCTGTGGCTTGCTAAGCCTTGGCCCCTGTGGGACACAGTTGTGGAGGGCGGGAGTTACCGCTCCCCGCTGCTCCCCACTGGTCGTCACTGCCGCCCCTGGGATGTGGGTGCCTGTGGGTCCTGGGGTGCGTGGCCAGATGTCTTGGCGTGGCTTTTGGCCCGCTCCCTTGGCGGCTGTGGCCTGGGGGTGGCTCGGGCCTCTTTGGCGTGGGGGGCTCTGCTGGGTGACAGATGGTTCTCGGGTGCCTGGGGCCTCGGGACTGTGTTCTCGGCTCGTGTTGGGGGGGCCAGCCTACTGGGGGGTGGGCTGCTCATTGCCTCTGGCTCTCTAGGCTCTTGCCCATCGACCGTGGGGGCTCCATCTGGGGTCTTCCTCCTTCCTCCTCTGGGGTGTGCGTGCGGTTGCCATCGGGATGTGTGGCCTCTGTCTTCTGAGCTCCTGATAGGCCGTGGATGACCCGGGTCCCCTGGGTGTTTCCCTGCTTGCCTCTGGATCCCGGGGTGGGGGGTGGTTGTGGCTTCTTGTCCTCGTTAGTGAGTACGTTCCATGACAAATGAACACACACACATTACACACAAAATGTATGTGTGTATATGCATGTATGTATATATGAATGTGCATGTATGTGTATCTACGATGGCAAATTCTTATATACAGTACCTCTATTTTTTTTCTGTTCGCTCCATTTTTTTTCTTTCACTTTCCCTTTCTCTCTCCGTCTCCTCTTTTTATCCCTTCCTTTCTGCCTGTCAGAATAAATAAAATAAAATAAAAATAAAAATACAAACATCAAAAAGAATAGCCTATAAAAAACACATAGAGCTGTTCTTGTAAAAGCAAATATGTTTGGTACAACAGTTCATTCAGAACTTCATTCTGATTGCAAAAACTGCCACACATGACAGGCTTAAAAAAAAAAAAAAAAAAGACTTTATTAAGACCACGTGTGACTGAGGAAATCCAGCAAAATTTTCACTAAGCTCTTTCAAATTGCTACCTTGGGTTTTCACACACAACAAATAATTAATAAAAAAAAAGGAGAAAACAGAAATATTATTGTCTGAAGAACAATTGCATACAATTTGTTCCCTTTCCACAAACATATCTGGACATATGTTACTCATTCAGGTTCACCTTGCAGCTGTTTTTCACTTTTCCCTTGAGGCACATGCTGACAAGCTGGCAGCCGCCGCGGCCCTGCCAGTTCAGCTGAGTGCCACTTAAGAAGACGCCTCTAAACAGACAGAGGCAGGGGAAGGAAATATCAGGCTGACAACACGTACGCTGAAAAGTATACAAACAGCAAAATACAGCGAAAAAAAAAAAGGCACATTCCAGACATCACACAGAGCACAGCTAACTAAAATTAGATCCAGAAATGCCAGGGTTTGGCCATGCTTTAGCCACATGCTCAACAAGCACGTTTTTAGAAACTACAAGTGGTTACTTTCCAAATGAAGTCTCATAAATATGTTTTGTTATTTACAGTTAGATTCAGGCAGACACATTTGTCTCTAGTAAATGCTTTGGGGAAATCAAATACCCTCTGTCATGGAAATGAGTCAACATGAGGGCAAGTTCAGCCTGTCAGATATTAACTTATTACATTCCATTTTTATCTTCAGTTTGTCTGATAACAGGCTATATTTGCAGTGTGTTTCAGATTTGGGTTGTGGTTTCTGTTTGAAGCTGTGTTCTGTGCCGGCACTGATGTCATTATTTGTTTCCACTGTATATTAGGGCATTTCTCTACTTGCTTGTTTTCCCATTTTTGAATATCTTCTTTTAAATCCTGCACACGTCGTCAAATTGGTTTTCATCATGTGCATGTGTTTTGTAAATTAAGAGTACAGTGAAAACTACAGACACTGGTGGGATTGAAAATATGTGAGCCTGAAGGTCTCATGTGACTTCCCGATGATGTTATCAGAAGACAGATTTCTTTTTATGGGAGTTCCAGGAAAATTAATTGCTCACCACTGCTCCATGGTAGCATTTCTGTGAGTCTGTCACTATTTGATGACATCATCGATGTGAGTCTGCCGCTGTGTTTCACGCAAAGCGAGGCTAGCTCCTCTCTGTGTATTAAAACCTATTTGGCTTTAAGTTGCAGGTATGTTATCTGAATTCGAAGCTCTGTTTCCGTTAATGAAGAAAACGTTTCAAGTTTCCTCCTCATCCTCATTATCCCCAGTCACTTGGACCAGCTCAGGGAAGGTGGGGAGGGGGGGGGGGGGGGGGGGGGGTGCTGAAAGATTTAAAGCTGCACTCAATGAATGTAGCTCCATCAACCATCTATACTGCTTATTGTTTTGCACAGATGGACCAGTGGAGATATGTAGGTCTTCACAAACACAGTGGGGGATGAAAGAGAAAATAGACAGTGAGAGTTTATTTCCCACTTTACAGCCTGTAGCAGAGATAAGCATTCACAGTTAAAAGTGTACAGCAAAGAATGGTCTAGCCTTCTCTAATCCTTTTTGTTTAGTTTATGGAAAGAACTGCTTGTTCGTCAAAGAGATGACACAGCGAGGAAAAAACTCTGTTCTTCACGTTTCATCATTGATATATTTTATAACTCATGCTGCTGAAGCCTTATCTAATGACCAACACTTCTAACTGGAAAATATTTTCATTTAATATCACTGGAGAGGAAATTGAGCTGTCTGTTTCAAAACTCAGCAGTGAACTGCTGTATTTGAAACTTTTGCTAATTTATTGATACAGTTGGTATAAAGAATGCCAACTGTAATGTCCACTTTAATAAGCCCGTTCTTTAATACAGCCAGTCTGATGGCTGAAAGGTAATTGGTGAACTCGCTGTGTTTATCATATGCCCTGCCCCATACATGGAAACACCTATAGAAGCCTTATTCATTATGAAGTTGTAAACTGCAACAACACCAGTAATAAAAGCCTCTAAAATGCAATTGTATCAACATCTGACCAAGGCAGTTATAGAAAATAAACATTAGGATCATTCATGAAGGGTTTCTTGCACCACTATTGAAATTAGACTGTATTAGTTTTAGTTTGGTGTAGATAAACCTGAGTGCATGTATGTGATGTCTGACACATGATGCTGGTAAAGACATCCGCTGTACTAGTTATCATCTGTTCACAATACAGTTGCCTAACACAGTCTTTTCACTCTGACTGAGAAAGTGGTTTTCTATAGAAACAGAGAACAAAGAAAATAGAGGTGATAACGGCTGCAGGAGAAATGAAGATGCCAGATGGTAAATTGAATAGCACATATACAGTACATATGAGTTCTCACGTTAACCACAGTCACATTCCAGTGCTACCCTGGGAGCAGACCTCATCTGAGCCCACTGACAGACACTGAATCGGATTTATACACGATCCACGTAAACACACACTAATACACTGAGTGTTTCTTTTCATTCACCTCTTTTTGCTCTGTTTATACACCACTCCCCATTTAGTTATTAGTTATTATTAATCTCTGGCTCTCTTATACAGTGTGTCTTTTGTCCTGTCTCTCTCTCCCTTCAGCCCCTCCCTTCACACAGATGACTGCCCCTCCCTGAGCCTGGCTCTGCTGGAGGTTTCTTCCTGTTAAAAAGGAAATTTCTCCTTCCCACTGTCGCCAAGCGCTTCTCATAGGGGTCATTTTGACAGTTGAGTTTTCTCTATTTATTGTAGGGTCTTGACCTTACCATATAATGCATCTTGAGGCGACAGTTGTAATTTGGCCATCTAGTGCACCTGTTGTTAATTTCACGAACACCAAAGGACTTGAAAATGATTAGCAACCCTCTCTGCAATATCCCAGAAGTTTAACTGATTTGATGCTATAGTCTGATTAAAAAGTGTTCTTTTTATTTTTGAACAGTGAATATCAGCTGAGCAAGTTCAGAATGCAATAAATGGGCAACCTAACTTGTGTTTTGCAATGTAGTTTGAAGCGGGGCCGGCGGTAGCATAGGACAAGGGTGGGCTCAGCCCACCCAAATCTGATTCTTGCCCACCCAATCAAAATCTCCCATACCGCCTGCGGGCAGCGAATAGTACTCCCATCAAGCTACGCCTACAATAGTTTTTATTTTCCACACTTTGACTTTCTCACACGCTTTCGTCACGCGTTCGTGGTTCGAGACCAGCTAGTTTGCGGGGCCGGAACTGAACCTGTTTTTCGGCCGAGCACCGAGTGTTTCGGCGGTGGAAAACCCGCCTCATGGTTCAAACTACGGCACGGGCTCCGGAACCCTGTTGGTGGGAAAGAGGCCTGATTCAGGGCTGCACCCCCTCGTTTCGTGCTTTTCCTTAATCTGGGTCACACTCTAATTTCCATGTTAATATTTTTACTTCTTTTTACCATGAGCATGTATCGCGTCTGTCAGTAAATCTAGCACTGGGGTATCCCCAACAGCTCCCGTCCCGCTGCTGCCCGTGCTGAAATATCTCCCCCTGAGCGGGTTACCTGCTCCGTCTCCTCCTCTGTCCGATCAGCAGACAATCTGCTGACTAGTTTCTCTGCATGTAACAGCACAAGCACCCCTGATGCTAGTCCTACTCTAGCCACATCCCCAGACCCAAAGCAGGTCCTTCCTCTGGCCATTTCAGCGCCAGGTCCTACCGTTGCGGACCTGAATAGCACTGTGCCCACACCAGGGTTATTATAGTTAACGAAAATGAACGAAATAACGAAAACTGAAATTGAAAAAACATTGTCGTTAACTGAAATAAATAAAGGCTACAATTAAAAGGAAAAAACGATAACTAACTAAAACTGTATTGTGAGTTTAAAAAACTAACTGAAACTAACTGAAATTATTGTGGATTGATCATTTTTCCGCTCTCCGAGTTTAAGCTGGGAGCGCCGTCGGGCAGCTGTGTGCGTGCGTGTGCACGAGAAAGCAGCAGACGCAGCATCCACGCTGCCGCAACGCTGTGATGAACCTGTTCAGTTCTTGTGCGTTTCCGTTTACTTTATCAGTGAGAGAATAACAATCAGGAATAACAATCAAAGCATCAGTATAAGGACTCACAAATGTCAGGAAATTCCTGGAGGGAGACTGCTGTCGGAATGGACGTGAGGAAATGAAGGAAGTGGAAAAACAGGGACACATATGTTTGCAGCCAAAAAACTGAACACAAAGAGCGACGGCACACGACCACAAGGTAATTAACACACACAACACACAAGTATAAATGCGGACATGAGGTCGGACACTTGTTGTGTACAGAGGCTGCAAAGACCCTGCAAGTCTAATCAGCGAGCATCTAACCAAGCTAACAGAAGCAGCTTCAGGTGGTGAGAACATCAGGATGCAGCTGGATTTGACCTTTTGTCAAACAGCACATGTAGCTGTTGTTAATCTACTGCACTGACACTGGAGTTTATTGGGAGTTTATTGTAGAATTTATTGAGTTTGGGAGTTCATATTTTTCTTTGTTTCTCCCTGTTGATGTTCATGCGTGTCCTAATTATTACACATTTAGCATGTAGTGCTGCTGTCTTGTGAACTGTTGGTTGTTGAATATATTTCTTTATGGTATCTTGAGTTTTTATTACACAATAGTCACTTTTGTGCATTGAATCTTGCACCCGACAAAGTATGAAAATACTAAAACTAATACTGAAACTAACGAAACTAAACTAAGCATTAAACCTAAAATAAAAACTAATAAAAAACAAGCAAAACCGCTCTGAAAAATAATTAAAACTACCAGAATTAAAGAAAAAAAAGTAAAAACTAACTAAAACTAAACAATAATGTAAAAATCCAAAACTATTATAACCCTGGCCCACACAGCCAGTACTAGCTAACTATCGTGCCTTCGCCAAAACGTTCCGCTCATTCAACGCGGCGTGGTACCGCACTAGACCTTGGCTGGAATACTCTGTGGCTCAGGACATGTTTCTGCTTCCCGAATGAATTTGTCACAAAGTTTGCCCCAAAAAAAACAGAAGAATGATTCTGTAGTTTTTCACATTTTGCATCTTTTGCAGTTGCTGTTCTCTTTCTGTTGTAATGTTGTATAATAAAAAAAAGAAAACAAAAAGAATTTTAAAAAAAAAAGTATATTCCAGCCACAGAAGGTCACAAATCTGTGTACTTTCTGTGATGTCCCAAACCCAGATAAATGGAGAAAAGTGTGTAGTTAACACTATGATATACTAATCAAAGTGGCCATTTAAATGAAGTCAACATGATGGAAGGTGCCTCACAATTTAGGATACCATGGTGATGGGTCACATGCTGAACGTTTTCAGCAGCTTTCTCAGAAAATTCACTTGCTTGCGTCATTTATTTCAAAGTCTGAAATGTATTCTTTTCTTTTATTGCTTACAACAAACCCCATTTACCACAAACGGCCTCCTTTACAAACCTGAATTTGTACTTCTGCGAAAATGTGGTTACATAAGCAAGAGAACTGACAAACAGTAGGTCAGTCCACAACTTCTACTGTGACTAAGTGTGAGCTCAACAATGACTTTTTTGTACTGCTGCCTGCTTCAGGCATCTCCTGGAGGACCTTGATTTTTCCAGAAAAAGTCACTAATCTGATATTCTGTTCAGCTTAAGAAATTGCAGTCATTCAAGTAAACATTCTCTGGGAACTAAAGACGAGCAGACCGGCCTGTATCATTACAGGCAAGTGATACAATTTGTATTCATGTTCTAGTCTGCATACTTTCCAGTGGCTGGGCCACTCATTACTTAAATATTAGAAGCATATTATATGCCCCGTAACTCTTAGGTAATGTGCTTTTTGTAGATTATTGGTTGATATTCTGTCTCTCTCCATTAAAATGAAACTACCATAAAACTAGAGACCGTTAATTTTTTTGTAAATGAGCAAACTTACAAATTCATCATTGGATCAAATTATTTCCCCCCTTGTACGTAAAGGCACATCACATCATTGTTTCTTCTACGTGCTGTGTGAGGTTTCGAGTAGTTACTAAAGTTAAAAAGCATCAGATTCACAGTCATCTGTGCAGCGTTGTCACCTGTTCAAATATTGAGCTACATTAATAGCTTTATTTTGACAGAAACTTTAATACGTTATGTAATCGATCTGATACTAGAGAGAACAAAAAATTAAGCAAAATACATGAAAGCTGATTTCTAATGTTGGAGTGCACTGTTAAGTACAGACACGCAGAGGCTTTTGTGCTCCCTGCATGTCATTATGGACTAATGTGTGTGTTTAAATGTGACTAATTAGGAAACCTGAAGTGAAGATCTACAGAGCAGAGCATATCCTTCAGCCCACTGTTTACAGCTTAGAGACATCCTCTCACACCAGCTATGTCGTACTCTCATACTATAAATAAAGTAACACTTCTAACAGGAACTAACATGTCTAAACATGGAACATGTCAGGCACAAAAAAGATATGCTTTTTTTTTCTCCAAATTAAACACTGGCATGAAGTCTCCATCACAAACCTGAGTAAATCATATATGATTCGTTTAAATACTCACCTCCCCGACATTTGCGCTCTGAAAAAGAAACTCTTACAGACCCTTTTGAAGGAAGGCCAGTCCCAATAATAACCATGCCCACAGCTTTCAGTGACACTTTAATAATGCCAACAATTGTGTTTTTAGAAGAGGATTTCTGTTTTTGCACATGATCAACACTGTTTGACCATCAATACTGATGAGCAGTTATTGGCATATGTAAATAAGTAATCACAATTTCCAGATGACAGGCAAACTTTAATTGTGAATAGGTATCTGCCCTGGATTTATGCCTCTCAATTACTGATGTTTAACCATCAGAAATTGAACTCCCTGAGGTCTGTGTCATCACAGGTGGTAACCCTAACCCTAACCCTACCCTCATCCTACAGTTTTTGATGTGTCTCAGATAGAACAGCATTTTCTTTGTTCCCTGATAACCAGGATTTGAGATGACAATTTCATAAAACTGAAAACTACAGATTCTGATGATCTAGGGCTTGAGTTAGGGTTAGGATTGGTGTCATCACCATCATGACTCAGACTTTAGCGGGTTAAAGATTGTTTAACATACAATAATTCTGCAATCCAAATCAATTTGTGCATTTTAATTGTGTAGTCTCAATTAGAACATTATGTTCAACAGGGCCTATTATTTATCACATGCTTCATACTGACACCATGTTCAGAGGTGTTATGGAATTCCCCGTTTTCCCACTGTATACTTCTGAGATCTGAGGTAAGCCAAAGTAAAGCCAAGCTATTGAGACCACTTTCCTGTGCATCCTGCACAAGACAACCTGGAGAGATTTGAGCTGAGCAACTTCTTGATGGCCTGACCAAACTGTATGTTATATCTATTTCATGTCAAAAAGTTATTTCAAGCAGCAGTGATCCTGCAATGTTATCCAAAAGATGTTATGGTAGAGCATAAGGCTGGATTGTAGAAAAGCAGACATTTATTTCAAACATGAGGATTCGTCTCAACAAAAGACTGACCTATGATACAGACGTAAAAGGCTGCAACAATGTCCGCCTCCTTCGAGAGTCTTGAGGCGAAAGGGTCACCGCGTAGGCGATAATGGGGTACGTATGAGGGATATGGCCACGTTGTGTTCTCCATCACTGCCATTAGAAGAGAAAGTCCTGTGAAGCAGAGGGAAAGGCGAAAACAGTGGAGCTCTTGAAAATTGTTCACATACAAAGATGCAGACACCAGGTGAGGGACACACAACAGCATATAGCCTACATTTATATGCAGTGTATAATCACATACTATCATTCACATCCCCATGGCCTACATTCACAACCTGAATGCTAACCTCCGACGCCAGCAGTCAGAAACACATGTCACAGGTGTCAACGTCTCTGTTCGAGCTCAATCCAGCAAACAGGGAAAACTCACTGCAAATTTTGCAGCTTTCCTCACTGCCGGAGAAAGAGTGTAAATAGGACTCACCCACGCAGAAGGGGAAAAAATCTCAGCCTCCATTAAATCAATTCTGGTGGCTACTAAAACAGAAGAAACCCCCTAAAAATTGCAGTGTGCTGGCATGCGTTATAAACAGGGTAAAAACCTTGATAAAAACATCCTCACACTTAGTGTGTAGAAGATGTTGATATCAGTTGGGGGAAAAATGAGTCCAATAAGTTGCTTGTGTTTCAGTGCTCTGGTATCACATATGTTGGGCTGAAAAATGCCCACAGTTCATTTACACATTAATGTGGAAAAATAATACAGATAAAAGTGAAAAGCTAGTGTTAGCAGCATGTGCTTGTCCCTTTTGGCAAATTAATATTTTCTGTTGAGTACACTTTGCAGTTGTGTATCTTTTTATAGGGGAATATTCTTGGATCAAAAATAGGGTAAATTATCAAGCTAGCAGCCATCTTTAGTGTTGACTCTTTATTTTGATGCTGAGTTAGGGCTGGGCAACATGGACCAAATAGAATATCTCAGTACTTTTTAGCTGAATGATGATATACAATATATTTTTTCTCAATATTTTTTATACTTATACTTCTGAGTCAAAGTTACATGTCCCAAATGTCTTTTATTAACATTCAGCTGTAGATGTACATGAGAACTCAAAAATAACATAAACTACAGTGAACCCTCGTTTATCGCGGGGGTTACGTTCCAAAAATAACCCGCGATAGGCGAAATCCGCGAAGTAGTCAGCTTTATTTTTTACAGTTATTATACAGTACTATAGAAGGAAACCAAAGATCAAAACCTGTTTTCAAGCCGAACACATTCTGTGCTGGACAGAGACGAGGGACGGAGGAGATTGACTGACAGCCAATCAGGACGCAGAACACGATGCGCGTTCATACACTATTTAAAAAAAAAAAAAAAAAAAAAGCATAAAAAACTGCACTAAAAAAATCCATGAAACAGCAAGAGGTGAAGCGTGTTATAACGAGGGTTCACTGTATTGGCATATTTAAATAATAATGCTCCTCAAATAAATTAATGCTTTTTTCCTCCATAACAAAAGACTCACAGCTGTGCTATTAAAATGTAAACAGAAAGATACAGAGCAGAAATAGCAAAAGGTTGACTTGTTCTTTAAACACCAGTCTCCAGTGAGGAAGACTTCACCAAAATGCTTCCTCAAAAAACACGAAAAAGACCCACTTCTGCTATTAATGTCACATGACTGCCTGTTGTCAGGTACTCTTGGGGGTCCAGGCGATGCCAAAGTGTACGAATGGACACAGTATGAAGGCTGTATGTACACAAAACATACACAAAACATACACAAAACAATGTAGTCAGCTTGATCAGTGGGTGAGGTAATAAAACTAACTCTGTTTTCTGTTGCCTACATTGTAGATGGGTGACTTTAACTCCTGACTCATTTTTCTGTTTAGGTCTAGAAGCAAAGTGGGATTCGACAGGAAAGGAAAACCTAAGACTGAGTGCAGCAGGAAAAGAATCACTTAGAAATAAGTCACAATGATTTATATTGTGAGCTCCAGTATATTTTGTGAGCAGGTTTTGATCAGCTGACCTGTGATGCTCAGCTGCTCTTTGTAGCCAACAGAATTCAACATGGTTTAAACAGATGCTACGAGAGCCATCATGACTGATTTCCCTCCCTTAGACAGTATAAAACTAGTAAACAGGTAGAATCAGCGAGTGGATCTAATCAGCATCATCACCTCAAATATAATTTGATGTCTGCTACCCTAACCCAACACTGACCATGAACAACACAGCTGCTTTTTTTTCATGGAACCTCTGAATAACCAACAGTTACTAAACTTCAATTGTTTTACATTTCACAATTTGAAAAGCATAACTCCAGCAACACCTGTATAGATCCAATTTCTTATTTAAAAAAAAAACAAAAAAAACCTCTAAAATCAATGAGGTCATTACATGTAAATTCCAGTTGATCAAATGTCACTGAACAGTCCTTTAAAATTAATATCTCCTCTTCCTCTCCTGTCATGTCTTTCTTACATCTTTCTTCATCTCTGAGTGAAGACGTTTTTTCTCACAGTTGAAAATGCAGTTTGTTGATATTTGTTAAGCTGCCAGAAACGGTGCATTTGAAATTACCTGACACTTAAAAAAAAAAAAGGGGGGGGGGGGTGGGGGGGGGGCTGAAGTACCACAACCACAACTTCAGCACCAAAAACACATTGCGCATCATTGTACCTCACTTTAAACCCCTGAGTGAATAATAAATTGTTATTGTTCCCTCTATTTTTTCAAATCATTATTTGATGTATGAAGACACGCAATAACTCCCAACAAATGTCTTAAATCTAAAGTAACAAGACGTGAAGGCACTGGTGTCAAGCGCCAAGCCTGGTATTGTCCAACTACAGCTGCATTAATAGCTTTGCAAACAGTGTTAGATTACAAGACATCAGCAAATCAAAAACAACCAAAGCACAGGAATGTAATAAATCGATTAAACTGCAGAGAGCAGACTACTGAAAAGGAGCATACCAGCTACTATTAGTGAGGTGTAGTAGTTGTGACCTTAAAAAAAAAAAATCTAAATTTAACTGTTATTTTATCAGATCTGAGAAAACTTCCAGAACAGAAAAATAGTGTTGCTTTTAGAGCCGCAGCTGTGATTTAAAAATCTGATATTCCAGCGTATCAGCTGATATTTTTCTTTCAGAAACACAAACCATCATTAGATTTCCTTATAATTTGTTATAGAGAATGGACATTTGACACCCTGAGCGAGCTCTGTTGTGAAAAACAGGAACTGGCCAGTGACAAAAGCTTCATGCAGCGCAGGTTTTAGTCATTAAGACTCCTGTTGCTCCATAAGACTTCTGCAGGATCTATTCAGCCACTCCACTAATGGTTCCACAGTTTTTCTGTCTTCTGACTAAAATCTCAAGTATTTCCTAATCAGGCTCAGAGTATAAACCCCTCTCTCTGCAGCAAAGCTGAATTATTCTTATTAAATTATTCCTGACCTAAAATGACCCCCCGCCAAGCCAAAACATCCGCGCATGATGTATTTTTAGGATGTTTTTAAGACGCAAACTACAGCTTTAGCTACTTAATGTTTTTAGCTTCTACCAGTTGAGTCATTGTGTAAAATATGAATTTAAAAAAACAGAATGCAAAGATTTGCAAATCTCATACACCCATATTTTATTCACAATAGAACAAAGAAAACATATCAAATTGAGAAAATGTACCATTTAAAAAAAACTATATATGCTCATTTTAAATTAGATGATAACAACATGTTTCGAGAAAGTTGGGACAGGGCCATGTTAGCACTGTGTAGCACTGCTAATCTTTTAACAGCAGCCTGTAAACGTCTGGGATCTGAGGACACAGTTGTCAGACGTTTGGGAGAGGAATGCTGTCCAATTCCTGCCTGACTGAAGGTCCTGGCTGCTCAACAGTCCTGGATCTTCTTTGTTCGTGATGCACCAAATGTTTTCAGTTGGTGAAAGGAAGCCAGAACAGAATGCTGCTTCATATTAGGTGTATTATGAATTAACCCGATCATGCACATATACACTGCGTCTTCACACGGAGGGGAAAGAAAAGCCTGAGCAACATTCCCGCATTACACTCATGTTTTTTGTTAATTATTTCTCATCTGCTTAACAAGATCCCAAGCCCTCCTGCAAACTTATCATTTCCACAAACTGTTTTTCCTAAGGGCTAAGATGTTTTTGCAAATAACTTCTGTTGCCATGAGAAATTGTCCCAGCTTTAAGGACAAATTCTTAGAAAATGCTAAATTCCAAGAATTTTCCTCGAATGTCAGCCCTAGGAAAAATTCTTTGTACAAGGGTGGCTTTGTCAATGCAGCCATTGATCTTATATGGCTTCATAATTTTCATGGGTGACAGTAACTTCAGTAGCACAGTAGTTCAGTAGTAACATGCAACAATTCTCTGAAGGAGTCCCGTTCACAGAAAACAATTTAAACTAATTATTCAGTGAAGAGAATCCAAACTTATGCCTCACACAAAGTGACATTTTAGGCTGCAAACTCAAACTCCATCTTTAGACCAGCACACTTTACATGGATAAGATCAAACTGTTTGCAGGAGACCACCAATAACCTTTCAATTTTCAATACACGGCTATTTTCAATACATAGGCACACAGGTAATAGTAACTATCATATTTGTCCTAAAGAACTTCTGTACCTAAGCACAGTTCTGAGCTACATTTACTGCAAGCAAATATTAGAGTTTTGTGCAACTTCACACTGCCCGGCCAATTACATTTAACTGAAATCTGTTTACATACAAAATCTTCGCCTAAAATAGAATCCACTGCTGAGCGCACAAACAGGCTTTTTATGAGAGAAAAATAGTGCCGCACGTGTTCGGTGGCATGCTCCTCTCTCCAAGTACTTTCTGAAACAAAGTTTCATTCTTCTTCATTTTGGTGCGGCAACATTCCTCATTGTGTCTGGTTCCAAGCACCATTTAATGCTGTCTAAATGTTTAAAAATGAAAAACTGACTGATTAGCATGTCCTTGCTGTTAGTTCTTGTGCACTTTTATATCACAAAGCAGTTCAATAAGTCTTGCAGTGTAACTAAGATAGATAGACAGACCTTCTGTTATCACAGTTTAAATAAGCACCAACATTATAATCCTGCAAATCAAAGACATTAAGGACAGAGTCTGTTTTGATGGTGGACTTCGACCTTAATTACAATTAGAACCCGACTGGCATATGACTGTGAGCAAGTTGCAGTGATAATAACTAATACAGTGAAAAAACTAATAAATGCACTGATTTTGAAATCATTGAATGAAAAACAGGTTAAAATTTAAGTAAATGTAGCTGCTGGATATAATATTACACATAATCTAGGTGTGAACTGGTGGTATTTACATTTTTGTGATTTACAACTGTAAATCACATAAAGTGATTCAATGTGAATATCTAGGGGCTAATTTTAATTCAATATCTGACAGGCAGATTTAATTCATAATGGTTAGTTTTTCATGTGCTCCAGCTGAGGCATGGAGACACTTGCTCAGTAATGACAAATCTCATCCCTGTGATGCTTTCA
Source organism: Archocentrus centrarchus (assembly GCF_007364275.1). Lineage (NCBI taxonomy): Eukaryota > Metazoa > Chordata > Actinopteri > Cichliformes > Cichlidae > Archocentrus > Archocentrus centrarchus. The sequence goes on along the minus strand of NC_044369.1, from coordinate 27,149,503 downwards.
TGGTGCAGATGTTTGTAGCACTATCTTCACAGTGCTTCAGCATCCAGCTGGTGCCACAAAAGGGGAGTGAGCATAAATGAAGTAATCTTTGATACATAAGTTCACAAACGCAACTTTTTCAAACAGCTCAACAAATATCAGTAAAAACCAGCTGTTCTCTACAGACTCGCACTCATCTATTTCCAGCGTTCTCAGTCCTGCCTGGTGAACAGCCGGTTACACAACGTAACATGATGTTTGTCTTTCACAATCAAGTGTTATTTTCTCTTTCTTATTGTAAAACTATACAAAAATTTACAGTATTCCTGTCAAACTTTGCTTTTGTTGATTTTTTTAAGGATTTCTTTTGCCCCGAAAAAGCTAAATTTCACTATTTTTCTACATTTTTTTTTTAACTATTTTTGGATGCAAAACAGCAAACATAAATTCAAAAGAGACAAAGATTTATTTTTGAAACTTCTGAAACTAATTTTTAAAATTAAAAGTAAACAGCTTTTCTTGATTTGCGTGAAGGGTTAGGCTTTATTGTTATGTTTTCTTTAAATTGAACATGTTTGGAGGCAATTTTTGAAGAGAAAACAGTTTAAAGAAAGGTTCCCACCAGTAACTGGCATTAAATGGGAAAATGACAAATTTGTAAAAATCATTGTCTGAACCACAAAAGCAAAGTTTTGGGCTCAAAAATGTGTATTTTTTAGTTTGCTTACATGTACAGAGCTAAATATTGTTAAATATTTTTGAATGAAAATAATATTTTTCATTGAAGAAAAGTTGATTTCTGCTCATATAAACTGTCAGTTATAATTCTTAGAAAGAAAATTGGCAAAAAATTAGTATCAGCAGGTCACAACTGGAGAAAAATCTGAATGAAACTTGCATCTGGAGTCCTGTGCATTCTGGCACACATAAAGTCTTAGCAGCTAAATTCTGCTGTATGAAATTTGTTTTATAAATCAGGGAGACAAAAAAACGTTCAAGTGTGAAACTCAGAAATGAAGAAAGATGTAAGAAAGAGAGGACAGCAGAGGAAGACCAGAGATTACTTTCAAAGGTAAGAACTGGCACAAACCAGCTGAAAAATCTACTGGAACTCAAAATATACATTTTTGCATGTGGTACTTCTAAGTGATTCTTTCCTCCATACTGCACCCCTTTACCTGAACTTTGGGTTCCCCCATCTGCCAAATCCACCTTAACCCCCGGGGATATCCAAAACCAAAAAACATTACTTGTCTCCTGAACAGTTTGCTGCCACGGATCTGACATCCCGTAACCCGCTCTAAACAGCGTTTCATCGTCACTTGGCTTGATCATTGCAGGCACGGCAAAATGAATACAGTCATGTTTTTTGGTGTTGTTTGCCTCGGTGATGTTGGTCAGCTCCTGCAGACCCCAGAGAGGTCTGCCTCCTCGTTAAACATAAACAGATGGTCACACAACTCCGGTAATATTCTCATCTGGGATTTGGTAGGATGGCGGAGCTCAGTCACAGAGCGGATGAAGATGGGGTGTCTACATTCAGAATGAAGGTTTTTGCTGTTTTCTTTAATAATAAAATATCAGGAGAAGTATGAAGGTGATAAAAACAGTAAAAAGCTGCTTTTACAACCTTTTAAACGGGGAAATGGAGTCTGTGAGCAAGTGAAGTCAACGAAAAAAAATACTTAAGAAGGTTCTAATAATGTTTCTCTTGTTTTAAAGGTAAAAACCCGAGGCAAGAAAAAAAAAAAAACAACTAATGCTGACCCAGCTGAGTGCAGAAGCATGTTCCTGCTTATTTATTTGTGTAGGACTAAAATAAAAACAATTAAATGAGAAAGAGAAATGAATTAATTAGAGGAAGATATTTTCAAAATTACGAGGAAACTGACAGTTTTTAAATTGAAGGAGCTCCATGAGGTCAAAAACATTTTTTTTTCATTCTAAAATTAATGGAGATGTTAACCTTCCTGTGGGCTGCTGTTTGTTATTAACTTTATTTGATTTACTTTATCCTGAGAGCTTCCTGTGATTAAAAGTAAGTAAGAGCATTCTTTCCATGAAGCTCGCAGTGTTAAAGTGAAGTCTGCTTCCTCACTCACCGTTTGATCATCGCTCATCAGCCATTCCGGGGTCGGTGTATTTCCCGTGGTCAGCCCGGCTCAGTGTTAGAAAAGAGACTGCTGAGCTGCTGGGGGTGAAACACAGACTCCCGTGAATCAACTTCTCTCCATCGCGGAGGCGCTCTCAGGTCCTCTGCCGAGCAGGAGCCTCCCCAGTCAGTGAAGCAGCCCGCCTTTAGCAAGCGCTGTCACGCCAACCGTCTCAACTTCCGCCCAGGACCTTCAAAATAAAATATCGGGTTATTACCTCCGCCAAGGAGGTTATGTTTTCGGTCGCGTTGGTTTGTTTGTCTGTTTGTTTGTTTGTCAGCAGGATTACTCCAAAAGTTATGAACGGATTTCGATGAAATTTTGTGGAGTGGTTGGAAATGACAAGAGGAAGAAGTGATTACATTTTGGCGGTGATCCGGATCACGATCTGGATCCAGGAATTTTTTTAAGCATTCTTCACTATTGTGGGATAGGGGGTTATTGTTGTCTGGGAAAGATGAAAGATTATTGCACAGTATTTAGATACATGTATTACAGCTTCAGTGACCCTATGGCCTTGGCGGAGGTTTGCGCTCTCTGAGTGCTTGTAGTTTTTTTGTTTTGTTTTGTTTTTTTACTCTGTGGCTCAGCTACACCTTTAAAAAGGAGACTTTCTGATATGAAACTCACTTCAGTTAATATGCTGATTTGAATGAGAGTGGCAGATGTGTCTGACATTACTCAGACACATCTCAACATCAGCTGTTGGGAGGAAGTAGTGTTCATTGTTGAACTGCTGTAATGACTCTGCTATTGAGGGAGATCACTTGGAAGAGGAGACCTGCTTGAACCAAGAAACAGACCACCAGTAATGGCTATTTGATGAGTAAGGCAGCTTTTCTAAAAATGTTTGTCAAATGTGCACTTTCTTTGCTTATGACATAACTCCACATATGCTAGTTTTGCTGCTGTTCTTTGATATGAAAAATAAGAGAAACAGAAAAAAACATTGCATGAGGTCATTTTTGAAGTGGAAATAAAAATTTTATTTTGGAGAGCAGTTGCACTGTTTCCTGTCTGTTCCTGTGTGTCTGTTTGACTACAAATGTGCAGGAGCAGCAGCCCTCTGGCACAGAGTCAGTGAATGAAAAGAGACACAGAGACAGACTCTGACTCCAACCAACCATTCACACCTATGGACAATTTAAAATCACCAGCTAACCTAACCCCACTAACTGCATGTCTTTGCACTGTGGGGAGGAAGCCGGGGTACACAGAGAGCCCACACAAACACAGGGAGAACAAAACCTCCACACAGAAAAGGCCCGGCCAGAGGGTGGACAGTGCTATCTACCGGCCCACCGTGCTGCCCAGGTTAAAGGACCCTGAAATATATTTTCACAATCACCCTCTTACTGTATGAACAATGCCCCACACAATACTTTATCTCACAGGCACTTTTTCCATTTAAACATTGATTTAAATAACTCATTAATTAATGAGTTAATTTGCTAATGTTGCCATTTCCTTTAGATATGAAAAGTGACAAAGTCAGTGTTAATTATTAAACTATTCATGCCACAAAAGTGACGTACATCTCATTGAGACAGTCAGCAGGTCAATTTTCTAACCATCTTGGACAATTTACCAAGGTTCAGAGAAGGGAAGCAATAAAGTACAAATACTTTGTTGCTGTATTTAAGTTGAATTTTCAGGTATCCTTTACTCAAGTATTTATTTTTATGACAACTTTTTACTTTTTCTACCTACATTGTTACACAAATATTCGTACTTTCTGCTCCTTGCATTTTCCAAAAATATTTGTTACTTTAGGGGAGGGGAGTTTTTATTTAATAGAATAGAATAGAATAGAATAGAATAGAATAGAATAGAATAGGAGGAAATGTTGGAAAATGTTAGAAAGACAGAACAGGAGAGGAAGAAGAGAGGTTATATTTAAAGGTAAATTTAAAGCTCACATGTAATGTCCTCATTTTTAAAATCAAATATTGGATCATAATGTGAAGTTATATTTTTTCATCTTTTGAAACATCCTGCAAAGCAAACTGAGGTATACTAACTGTATTATTCAAATAAAAGGCAGTTTTGTGCAGGATAAACAGGTTGGCTTGCTGTACTGTTGTGAATTTACAGTAAAGTTGGACTGGTGCAGAGCAGCTGTGGTGTTCCTGGTCAGAGTCAGGTTACATCTAGTATAGGAGGCATGAGTTGGAAAGTAAGTTGACTGCATAAATACATTCACTGAATTCAACATTTATACCAATGGTACAGTGAAAATGTACTTGTTCACGTTTACTTGAGTAAAGAAGTGAATCAGTACTTACTGGGCTATTTTTAACATAAGTATCTGTAATTCTACCTAAGTAAAGAATGTCTGTACTTTTGCCACCTCTGTCAAAGTTCTACTGTATATTTAAAGTACTGTGTGAAAGTCTTGAGCCACCCCTCATGTCCTTGTATTTTGTTTCCAAGGAGCCGGACTTTCATGTCATTTTTAAAGCGGTCTTAAGCAATAGTTCTCCAGGCTTTTTGAGGATCTTTGAAAGTTTATATTTCTGCTGCTTTTTCTACTCGTTTTCAGTCCAGTCCTTCAGTTAATTTTGAGTTATATCTCGTATGTTTGTTGAGCCACTTAACACTGACCTGAATCATTCACGTATAAAAAAGACACTTAACTCAACTGTGGCAAGAATATAAGGGCAGGTCCTGGAGGATGAAGTAAAAGATATCAATGACTGGCCCCGCCGCTCGCCTGACCTAACTCCAATAGAAAACCTCTGGAACATTATGTTTTGGGCCATATGACACCTCCAGGTGGAGCTCAGTGATGCCCTGGTCCAGATCTGGGATGAGATCCCCCAGGACATTGTCAGTCATGCAAACAAGGCTATGGGGGCCACACAAACTACTGGGTAACTAAACTGTTGCTGCATTGAAATTTCAGCAACATTGAGTAGCCTGCCACATCATTTTTTTCACTTTGATTTTCGGGGTGTCTGTGAATTCAGCCCTCTGTAGGTTGATCATTTTTATTTTCATTAAATGATGTGGCATCCTTTCATTCCAAACACATTACCCAGTCCATAGCAGTATAGATATCCAGCATGATTTTTGCCCCATTAACATCTGATATGTTTTCAAAGTGTTCCTTTAATGTAAAAGTTTTTCAGCAGTATCTTCTGCTTACTTCAATTTCAAACCAGTTATTATCTTTGACACTGATTTTGCCTATGCTCACCTTTTGCTTCTCTCCCTTCCACCTCCTCCATGTTTCTGTCTCAGCCCATCAGAAAATCCCATTTATTGCTCCACTAATAACTGGTTTCTCCACTTGATTCTTGTAGGAGTTTATTTGCTTCCTAACACTCTTGGAAGGCACACACAAGTAATTGCCTCAATACCCAGAGTTTGAAAGGGATTTGGTGTACTTCCTGTTTGTTTGTGCCTCTGTTTTCTGTCCTTGTACTAGCAAGACAAACTAAATTCTTCTAGAATACAGTCTGAATATTCAGGTCTATCAAACTAACTTCAGGTTATCCAAGGCCTTTTGCAAAGATGTTAGATGCTGAGAAAACACCCCTCCCACTATTCATGCTATCAAAACTCAGTTATATAATTATAGTTTATCAATCTAATTATTCTTCCCCCCTGCTTCACAGATTGTGAAGAGCTGTAATTATGATCACAAAAGGAATTAATTTCAAGGACAAGTGAGGATGTGTTGCCCAAGGGGGTCCCACCTCCCCTCCATGGGTGGTTGCACTTTCACAAGTAACCCACATGATGTGTTTTACTCAAACTCATTTGTTTTGGTTTGACATGAGCCATTTTAAACACTGCTTTCATTCACGCTCTGTGTGGACTTAACCTCTGCACTGATGGCAATTTGAGATGCAAAATATCAAAATAGTATTGAAATAAATGTCCATAAAATTGAAGAAATTCAATGTGATGTCTCATGCATTTCCACTCGTTACTGTTACACAAATACTAGGAGTTCACTGCATAAAGATATACAGTCGATGCTAATTTTCCAGCCATAAAACTGCTACAGAGGAATAGTGTGTGTCCAGTAAGGTTAAAATAGTTAACTAAACATGATCGCTCAGTCACACTACAGTAGAACTAGGACAGAAACCTCCTTGCAACTCGTAACAAAGTGATTGGTGGTTAACCAGTGACTGCACTGATTATTTTATGTTATTTTTTCCCTTCAGTGAACAATCACAAGTAGTTGTACAGACCAGCTGCACCACTTTCATCACAAGGCAACAGCACAGGTTGCCTGGTGGGAGGCGACCTGTCTCCAAACGGTCGCAGTCTGACTCAGAATGACTGCAATCATTCTCAGTCAAATGGATGAAGGTTTTCAAATAGTCACAATCTAATGTGTAAATGCAGACAGTCAAACAGTCAATACTTTGTAATCCATCTGAGTAGGTCTGCGCCATTGAGCCCAGCTCGCAGGGTTATTATAGTTAACGAAAACGAACGAAATAACGAAAACTGAAATTGAAAAAACATTGTCGTTAACTGAAATAAATAAAAACTATAATTAAAAGGAAAAAACGATAACTAATTAAAACTGAATTGTGAGTTTACAAAACTAACTAAAACTAACTGAAATTATCGATAAACTGACTTTCATTTACTTGTTTGTTTTTTTTTCTTTTTTAAGCCTTGTGGATTGATATGAAATCATTGTTTCCGCTCTCCGAGTTTAAGCTGGGAGCGCCACAGGACAACTGTGTGAGTGCGCATGCGCGTGCGCTCACCGCGCTGTAATGGCTGCGGTCTGCCGAGAAAGCGGCAGAGTCCCGTATGGAGGTTCTTTGAGTACAAGAGCACAGATAGAATCGAAAGTCTTGTTGTGGATGATGAAAAATGTGCGGAACATTTTTCAGTCAGGAAAAACCAGCAACATCAAAGTCCACCTCAAACTGTTGCGTCCTTGTGCGTTTCCGGCTACTTTATCAGTGAGAGAATAACAATCAGGAATAATAATCAAAGCATCAGTATAAGGACTCACAACTGTCAGCAAATTCCTGGAGGGAGACTGTTGAAACTATCAGGATGGACGTGAAGGAATGAAGAAAGTGAAAAAAAACAGGGACAAATATGTTTGCAGCCAAAAAACTGAGCACAAAGAGCGAGGACCAAAAAAGAAGTCCCAGCCTGCACCGCATATAAAACCCCTGCACACGACCACAAGGTAATTAACACACACACCAGCTACACAAGCATAAATGTGGACATGAGGTCGGACACTTCCGTAGGTTATGTACAAAGACCCTGCAAGTTTAATCAGCGAGCATCTAACCAAGCTAGCTCCAAAACAGAAGCAGCTTCAGGTGGTGAGAACATCAGGATGCAGCTGGATTTGAGCTTTGACTCCTTCAAAGAGTTTGTTTTTGTCAAACACCACATGTAGCTGTTGTTAATCTGCTGCACTGATGCTGAAGTTTATTGTGGAGTTTATTGTAGAATTTATTGAGTTTGGGAGTTCATGTTTTTCTTTGTTTCTCCCTGTTGATGTTCATGTGTGTCCTTAATATTACACACATTTAGCATGTCTTGTGAACAGCTGGTTGTTGAATATATTTCTTTAAACGGTATCTTTTGTGAAGGTTTCATTACACAATAGTCACTTTTGCGCCTTGAGTCTTGCACCTGATTAGGTATGAAAATACTAAAACTAATACTGAAACTAACCGAAACTAACTAAAACTAATGTTACCCGACCAGATCGCGGCTCCCAACCGTGGTAAGGAGACCCCTGGCGTATTCTTCACTCGGCTCGTAGTGGGTAACAAGCCTGCTTCTTCACAGCGGGTCAGCTTCCGCCAGGCGTAGAAAGACAGCAACTGCCACGATTTCAGCAACAAAACTTTATTTCTTTTCATCTGTCCCGAACACACTTTTCCTTTCCCTCTCCTGCGCTAGCCTGCAACATACAACACAGGGCGGCGCAGAGGACAACTAACACATGGGCGGTCCCTCCAAGCCTACAACATGGCACCTCCCACTTGGAATACATCCCCCACAAGGCTGCAATCCTAAAGGGGAAGGCTCTGCCTGTAACACTACCCCCACTCTGGATGATGATTAAACCCTTAACATCACTCCAGCATGTTATAACATTAATAAGTAAAACAAAAGAGATCCTGAAAAGAAAAACACTCTCCTCCCCACAGTCCATAAACAAGCAATTCTTTGGTGGAGGATAGTCCAGGTTGAAGATGAAGGCACTGAACTTCCCACACGAGTGTAAACATCCTCCACTCTGGAAAGGGATGCAATTAAATGTCCATAACATATCATGTTTTACACACAAAACAAACTAAACATAGACAATCCCATTCACCCAACCGGGCAGCCTAACGACAATGGGACTTACACTGGGCATGGAACCGCCCTAGGGCTGCATAACCTGAACTCTTGTCCCTCCCTTGAGGGTATGAACATATTGTTAAACCAATATTACTGTTATTATTCTCTCCTTTTTTTTTTCCTTGGTCCGCTAAGGCATTACATAGTATCTGTGAATCACGACCAAAACAACAAATTAAGCAGGACAATGCAATCATGAAATTGTACCCTTACAGTCCTTACAAAACAGTCAAGCTTACCAGTTTACAAATTTTTTTTTTTTTTTTTTTTTTTTTTTTTTTGACTGAGCAGGGCAGCGATCCGCCTACACCCTGACTCAGTTTTAGGCTACATTAGCCTTGGTCCATTAACCAGTCACCAAACCGGTCAGGTGCCCTCCGTCTCCGCTGCGGCCTGCAACGGGGTGTGATGCTTGGAGGGGGGTGACGGTCTGGTCTCGCAGTTGGGCACAGCCCACCAGCCACATCCACTTCGGGCTGGAGGGATCCATGCGGAGACTGCAGGGCAGGTAGTGGGGAAACAGCTCCCGAGGAAACTCCTGCATCAGGACCATCGGCTGTTGGCTGAGTGTCCCACAGGTTGAGGGGGCCGAGGTCGGTGTCGGGGTCATCCTCGTCGGGCGTTGGAGGAGGTACCTCAGCCACTGCTGTCAGATCGGGTTCTTGGAAGACCCAGCCATTGTCCAGCAGAGTCCTGGAGTGATAAGGCTTAAGCCTATCATGATGAACCACTTTAGCCTTTGTTCTTGGTCCCTTTTTAATGCGGTAGACCAGATCATCCAACCGGCCTATTACAAAGTAAGGTCCCTCGTAGGAAGGTAGGAATTTGCGGACTTTGTGTCTCACTCTCTTGGTCCCTTTAACCAGATACCACACTGCAGCACCAACTGGGTACTGCACCTGGCAGATGTTCTTGTCATACTGTCTCTTAGCACGCTCACTAGATTTCCCAAGGGCCTCCCGTGCCAGCTGATGAGAAAGTTCCAACCTTTCCCTGAGCTGCACCACATAATGTGGGAGAGTGTTGTTGTGCATATCGTCGGGTGGCAGACCAGCAACCAAGTCAAGGGGCTCGGTTACCTCTCGTCCGAATAGCATCATGTTAGGGGTCAGCCCTGTGGAACTGTGTTTGGTTGCCCGATAAGCCATGACAGCATACGGGATCATTATATCCCAGTCCCAGTGGCAGCGCTCTGCAGTGGCGGCTAATGCTTCCTGGAGGGTAGCATTGAAACGTTCCACCTGGCCGTCAGACTGTGGATGGAACGGGGTAGTGTGTGTCTTTTCGATCCCCAGCAGTGCACACATCCCCTGGAAAACAGCCGACTCAAAGTTGGTGCCCTGGTCGCTGTGCAATGACTGGGGGGCCCCATACCTACACACCCACTCTGAAACAATCTTTTCTGCCACCGTGGATGCTTGTTCGTTAGGGACTGCATAGGCCTCCACCCACTTGCTGAAATAGTCCTGCACCACTAGTATGAAACGGTTATGCCTCTCTGTCTCATTTAGTGGCCCCATTAGGTCAACTGCAATTCTCTCCATGGGGGCGCCAACGCGCACTGTGCCCATCGCTGCATGTGGGGTTTTCAGTGGCCGTGCCTTTGCGGCACAGTTTGTACAAGTGCGGCACCATAGTGTCACATCATCCCTCATGTTATACCAGTAGTATCTGTTTTTCAGACGCGCCAGAGTCCTCTCTGCCCCAAAATGACCACCCACTGGGCCATCGTGCATCTGCTGCATCACTGAGCGGCGAAAAGGGTGAGGCAGTAAGATCTGGGGGTAGAACACTTTGCCTTCAGTGCAATGGAACTTCCTCGCCAGCACACCATCTTTTAGATACAGTCTTTTCCACTGTGCCCAGTAGGCTTTAGTGGCGGGTCCACAAGCGGCTACGTCAGCCCAGGGTGGCCGACCCCCCCCTTTTTCCATCCATTCCACCACAGGGGCTATGTCTGCGTCAGCCCTTTGGGCAGCTGCAAGCTGCTCTGGGGTCCACCCACTGAATGGTTTTGAGTGGGGCAACTCACTCAACCGGTGGATGCTTGGGTGACCTACAGAACCATCGCTACTGCCGACCTGAGGCTCCACTACCCCCACTCGAGGGTGCCCTGGGGGGTTAATGACGGTAGGGGGGTCCATTAGGTTGCACTGCACACCTTTATGCTGGAACTGGCTACTGTTGAATTTGGGATCTGGAGCCATGCAGGGGCACGACGTACGGCATGGCCTCCTGGAAAGTGCATCGGCATTTTGGTGGCTTTTTCCAGGCCGATGCAACACTTTGAAGTCGTACTCTGCCAGCTTCTCTAACCAGCGGGCGAGCTGGCCCTCTGGCTCCCTCAGCCTAGTTAACCAGCGGAGGCTGCTATGATCAGTGCGAACCGTGAAGGGCCTGCCCAACAAATACTGTCTGAAATGGGACGTGAACTCTACAACCGCCAGGAGCTCTCGTCTGGTCGTGCAGTAGTTTTGTTCGGTGGCTGACAGCCGCCTGCTCCCATAAGCCAGGACCCTCTCCTCGCCTCCCTGTACTTGGGAGAGGACTGCGCCGATCCCACAGTCGCTGGCATCCGTATCGAGGAGAAACTCGCCCTGGTCCAGGGGGTAGCCCAAAATGGGTGCTACTGTAAGACGCCTTTTTAATTCCTCAAACGCTTCCTGGCACTCAGCAGTCCATTTGAAGCGTGCATACTTCTTAGTGAGTTCATGGAGTGGCTTGGCTATTGTGGCGAAGTCCTCCACAAAGCGGCGGTAGTAGGAAGCCAATCCAACAAACTGTCGCACCTCTGTGACATTCCGAGGTGCAGGCCATTCGATCACTTGCTGAACCTTCTGGGGGTCAGTAGCAATGCCCCCGGCCGAGATGATGTGCCCCAAGTAGGCGACTTGCTCTCGGAAAAGGCAGCACTTTGAAGGTTTCAGCTTTAGGTTGGCTTTGCGTAGCCTAGCAAAGACCTGTTCAAGCCGCTCCAACATCTGGTTGCTATCCTGCCCCAAGACAATAATGTCATCGAGGTATACCAAGCACGTTTCCCACTGCAGCCCAACCAGGACTCGATCCATTAACCTCTGGAACGTGGCCGGCGCATTGCATAGCCCAAAGGGCATCACGTTCCACTCGAATAGCCCCTTTCGAGTACAAAAGGCAGCTGCTTTGCGGGCTCTAGGGGTCAGTTCTACTTGCCAGTACCCGGATGTCAGGTCCAGTGTACTGAAGTACTTGGCTGTGGACAGCGTATCCAGGGTGTCCTGGATGCGTGGCAGGGGGTAAGCGTCTTTGATGGTGCGCTCATTTAGGGGCCGATAATCCACACACAGCCGTGGACTCTGGTCCTTCTTTTTCACCATCACAATTGGTGCAGCCCAACTGCTGTTGCTAGGCTGAGCTAACCCAGTATCCAGACTCTGCTGTACCTGCTGGTCAGCTGCTGTCTGTTTGTCCCCTGCCATCCTGCGTGGTGGATGTTTCACCGGTGGCCCCGGTGTGATCAGGATGTCGTGCTGAACAACGTTGGTGCGGCCAAGGTCATTTGGGCCGGTTGAGAAGACGTCCCCGTAGGACTGCAGAAGGCCAGCCAACTTGTGGCAGGCATCCCGCGTCAAGCTGGAGCAGCTCTCGGCATACAGGGCATGCAGATGGCCTGGCACGGAAGCAGGGTCAGGGCTGCTGCACTTAGAGGCTGCTAGGGGACTGAGCAGATGAGGCTCCATCCCTTCCAAGACTCGTGCCGGCTGGAGGACCCCAGCCACAGCACCCCTTCTTAAGGTAACAGGCGCAGCCCCAGGGTTGAAGACTTGGATAGGGATGGAGCCTCATCTGCTCAGTCCCCTAGCAGCCTCTAAGTGCAGCAGCCCTGACCCTGCTTCCGTGCCAGGCCATCTGCATGCCCTGTATGCCGAGAGCTGCTCCAGCTTGACGCGGGATGCCTGCCACAAGTTGGCTGGCCTTCTGCAGTCCTACGGGGACGTCTTCTCAACCGGCCCAAATGACCTTGGCCGCACCAACGTTGTTCAGCACGACATCCTGATCCATCAAAGTGACCTGGCTGCAGTACAGGAATTTTTTCTTTGCCTCTGTAATGTTCATCGTCACTACTGTCTACAGAGTCACTATTATGCGCCGCACTAGAGTGACAGTAACGTGGCACTGGCCTGACTTGCTTTGCGCTATGTTGGCCATGTTCATAGAGTCCAAGCTCCCCAGCTGGCGCTGCTGCTACGTGAGGCGTGGAGGAGCAGCAATCCTGAGCCAGCATTTTAGGGCTGAGTTGTACAGGCTGGGGTGTGCATGGCACGATACATGGATCAGCAGGCTCAGTAAACTGGGCTTTTACAGGAGCGCAACGGTTACGGTTCATAGCCGTGAGCGAAATGGCTGGCTGGTCACATACAGTGGGTGTAACGAACTCAGTAGGATGCTGATCTGTGCCACAGGGTGCAGCTTTAACTGGTGTGGATGCCATGTTTATAGAGCTGTCACAGTTTGGATAGTGACGGTAATTGAAATCACCACAAACTGCCTTCTGTGACGCCTCTGGTGTTAAGAAGGGGTTGGTGTGCGTGGAGGGTGGCGGGGTGAGATGCCATGCAGCCTCACTCTGTAACATATCAGCGGCTTCCTCATTAGCGGCTAGTGTTAGCTCCATGCCTGTGATGAAAGGGTTGCTACTATATCGTTTAGCATACACTTTATCGGGCGAGTCCATATTAACTTTAGCAGTCTCTGTGTGCTCCGGCAAAAATGGGTTAGCGCTCCTGCTAAGGTGCATTACCTTGGTGTTGCGCTCGGCATCCTCGCGTGCTGCCATTTTCTCTCTCGTTCGGAGCGCTCTCTCTCTCGCCGTCCTTTGCGGAGCTTAATCCCGGACAAGAGCCCCCAGTGTTACCCGACCAGATCGCGGCTCCCAACCGTGGTAAGGAGACCCCTGGCGTATTCTTCACTCGGCTCGTAGTGGGTAACAAGCCTGCTTCTTCACAGCGGGTCAGCTTCCGCCAGGCGTAGAAAGACAGCAACTGCCACGATTTCAGCAACAAAACTTTATTTCTTTTCATCTGTCCCGAACACACTTTTCCTTTCCCTCTCCTGCGCTAGCCTGCAACATACAACACAGGGCGGCGCAGAGGACAACTAACACATGGGCGGTCCCTCCAAGCCTACAACATGGCACCTCCCACTTGGAATACATCCCCCACAAGGCTGCAATCCTAAAGGGGAAGGCTCTGCCTGTAACACTAAGCATGAAACCAAAAATAAAAACTAATAAAAACCACTCTGAAAACTAATTAAAACTAACTGAATTAGAGAAAAAAAAGTAAAAACTAACTAAAACTAAACTATAATGTAAAATCCAAAACTATTATAACCCTGCCAGCTCGTCTGTGACTGGTCTCTTCGCAACAGGGGACTTGACTCAACTGGTTGTATTCTGGTTATATTCCTACATAAAAGCAAGGTTGCTGAGCTGTTAGTGTTTACTTTTTACCATTATGGTTTACTCTTGTAGCCCTTCGTCAGCCTCATTTCTAGTAGCATTGAGTTATCAGTACATGAATGTATGAATTTTCCCTGATACATGCATTCTAGTAAATGTAATGTGGTAGTTTCTCAATTAAAACCTTCTATTTTCATGATTTAGTTGGTTGCCAGTGTTTCTGACATGCAACTAATAATGATTCTAAGCACAGCAGAGGTACACTAAAGTGCTAAATGTTGTCACTGCTGTTCTTAAGTCAGGAATGACAGTTCACCAATACTGAACAATGAATGTCTTTCTGTCCGTGTTAGCGACAGGTGTTTACACTTCACGGTCCAGTTGTAAAGGGTGAAACATGAAACACGGCGTAACTAAAATGTATAGACACTGTGAATCAAAATGCTGTGTGTTTCATGGCTTCACTGTAAAAAAAAATTATCTTGATGGGAATCCCTCATGCATCTGTGACCTTTCTGGATAGAGATTGCATCTTCACCTGGTGTAGGTGTTGATTTCATCCTGATGCCGTAGCGTGAATGTAAGTGTCAGTGTGCTTGTCTCTCGGCAAGTGTAGACTGTGTCACTGTGAACAGTGTTTACATAACAGGTGTCTACTATGCTGTAATTAATGCCAAGGTGCCAACATCTCCATGAAAAGGAGAGTTCTTCATGAGAGAGGCTAAAGTTAAAGCACTCATGTGCCACTGAACGCACTAAGTGGAGAAATTTAGCAATGCAACCTGAATATATCACCTTGGATGTCCAATTAATAAGAAAGAAATCAATGAATCAGTCGCTTAATAAAGACAATTACATGTTCTAATATTAAAGTAATATTTGTCTGTTTGTTTGCTGAGTACATTGCAAGCAAGAACAGCTAAATGCTAATTCAGTGTCCAGGGCTCAAACGAGGATTCAAGTAACTTCCTCCAGGTGTTAAAGAGGGAATCCTCAGACCCAGCCTGCCTGTGCAGCTGGGTAAATGACTCACATATTAATTTGCATAGTGAGCTCAAGTACATTTTTTTTTCATGAACGTGCTGTGACCTGTGAACATGCTGTGACCTGTGATCGGCTGACCTGTGATCAGCTGATCTGTGTTGTTGCTGGCTCTGAAGTGTAATACTCTTTTTGAATTGCATTCTATATTCTATATATATAGCAGAGTGAGTTACACGTTATCATAGCTACTTACCAACACCTAATCTCTATGAAGATGGATTTGGCATCTAATATTAAAGAGCATCTTCAGCCTAAATTCAAATTGAGTGCTGCTCACTGTGCCCTCCCTACAGTAACAATGGATTCCAGACTCCTGCAACGGTCCAGCAGAGTCAACTATAAACTGTACCACAAAACTACAAACTACTTGGTTTAGCCCAGATGTGTTTAAACTGACCAAAACAACCTTCAAATACCATGAAATTATATTTACTTTTCCAGTTCCTCAAATTCCACTTGCTGAATAGTCCTTAAAACTTAAAATAATCTCTCTTCTTTTTTCTCTTGTTGTTATCACACATAAACCTTTGTTCCCCCAGAACACCCATTGTGCCCACAGCTAGTACACAGTGTGTGTGCCAAGCTGCACACAAATGGCTTGTTTGCTGACATTTTTGTGCTTTTTGAAATTTTGCATGTAAAATGAAATGGTGCTACCTCAATTTAGATGCCACCAACATGCAGAATAAAAAGCATGCTGAGCTCCAACAAGGGAATATAAAGGTATAAATTGATATGTGTGTGTGTGTGTGTGTGTGTGTGTGTGTGTGTGTGTGTGTGTGTGTGTGTGTGTGTGTGTGTGTGTGTGTGTGTGTGTGTGTGTGTGTACATGCATTCGTGTGTGTGTGTGTGTGTGTGTGTGTGACTGTAGTTTTAACTTTTTTATTCTCATTTTTCTAAGAACTAGTTCACTCTGTATTTAAAAATGGAGGCAACTTACAGGTCAGAAAAGTCAAGCTAGTGCAGGAGTAACTTAAACCTGCTTCCTTTCTGATGAGCAGCAGGAGGTGCTTCTCTGGTTGCAAAAGAACCACATATGAAAATGGTATATGACGATACACAGGCCTCAGGTCCCTCTGCTCTGAGACCTTAGTAAACACTTAAGTTGGCACCATGCTGAATGAAACAAAGTTCATTTAGTACATTTTTATCTGCAGCAGAGTCCAGAAGGATAATGAAGCAGGATATGTGTATAGAAAGATCTGCCTCACTTCAAAAAAGAACAAAACTACAATGATGATGGTAAAAATGCTCAGCTTGTGATTTTATTAATCAATGTGTGACAGCACAGTGGCTGTCAGAATTTTGTATACAGACTGGTTGATTGGTCTGTAATAATATTTTAGTGGGTGGTACGTATGAAAGTAATATCCATATGTTTACCAGGAACAAATCATTACTTCACCTGACAAATCAGTCCATTGTGGTGTCAGTAACAGTGGTGTTTATTGCAGTTAAATACAACACATTTCACCTTTCCCCTGCTTTCAGTGGCCAGTTTAAGCTACTTGACTGGCTTTAGCCTCATATCACGCCAAGGGTGCAGCCAGAACCAATACCCTAAATCACAGACATAAGACACGAAACCGAAACAACAGACAGACAACTTTACCTGTTTGGAACAAAGACTTAAAAGCTCATTGTTTTGTCTGATTTCCCCTCAGCTCAGTGGGTGATGCTTTTCAGTGGTAGAGGCAGTACTTGCAATGTACACAACTGTCCTGAAAAGCTTGGGTTGCATTATAGGGACATGTTTTCTGATTAAATGGAGAAGGAACCGTGATAACCACAGCACCATTACCCCCAATCCCAGTCTGCTAAAAACTCTCTAGGACTGAAAAATGAACCCAATGCAAAGTGACAAAAAGTGCAGTTCCTCTAACGGCCACTTGGGGCTTGGTTCAACAGCGAGTCAGTCCCCATAGGCTCCCATGGTAAAATGCCTAGCTTTACAGCACTAAGAATGATGTTCACACGCGGCTACAAAAACGTTTTGGGTGTCGATAAATAGTTTCACTCTTTATTACACTGAATTCGTTTTAAAACTCTCTTGGACACAAGTAAATACTAAAGTAAATACACAGACAGCTGTAGCTTTTAGTTAGCTACGTTCACACTACAGCCTGAAGTGACCCAAATCCGATTTTTTTTGCCCTTATGCGACCTGTATCGGATCTTTTCATGACAGTCTGAACAACAAAGATCTGATTTTTACAAATGTGACCTGTGTCTGTACAGCTAGGTCGCATTCATCGAACCTGCACATCATTGATACTCGACAAACGTTACTATTCTGCGTCCTGCTACGCGGAAGCGGGAAGAAAAACAAATTTACTTCAGCAAACACTGAGCACACTCGCTATGTGTGATGTTATTGCGTCCTCTACTGTGCCTGTGGGTCACTTTTAGGTTCGTTTGCAGTTCACACACAGATCACATCCAAGTCACATATATTTGGAAACGTGAACGACCACGCAAAAAAAAAAAAAAAATCAGATTTCACAAAAAAATCGGAGTTGGGTCACTTCAGGCTGCAGTGTGAACGTAGCCGTAGAATCAATGAACAGGACCTCTTCACTGTGTTTGTGGGTTTCATTTTAGCTTGCTGTGAGACACAAACCATCCAACAATTTGGTGCTACAGTTTTGGTAAGTAAAATTTTATTATTTCATTAGTTTTTTTTTACTTAGCACTTATTAGGAGATATGTGTGTCTATGCTGCACCTGCACAGTTCATGGATACATCTTGCATTAGCTTAGCTGATAACATCACTCCACCCTGTTGCCCAAATATGGTCACTTCTGATGGCTAAAATGCTAAAATGTAGTCCAAAATGGTGACATCAAGATGGCTGCATTCATTTTTTATGTACAGTCTGCATTGCTTATGGTGTACACGATGAGCAGCTTCACCTTTTAAAAAGATTTAGTTGTGACAGAGTTGTGTTGCATTGTCACGAGCCATTTATGAGTCCCACTTCCTCATCTAATCCACATCTTCCAAAGGAGCTTTTAGCTCAGAGCAAGTGACTGCAATCATATTTCTGTTGTAAGCTCACAGGGAGCTTGTATCACTGTATCATGCTTGAAAGAATTTAGCTCTGACCTCCATCGTGATCTCTTATGCACACTTTAGTCTCTCTGGGGTGTTTCAACACCTTTCAGTCTTTCCGAGGTTCACTCTCAGGTCAGCTCAGAGCCTGTGCAATTTTTCTAACACCTCCACAAACTGTGAGAACCACTCCTCAGTTTTTAATTTCATAGAACTGAGATAAAATGCCAGACAGACGACTAGTTCAAAACCCGTCTATCCTTGTATTGAAAATGGCAAATGAGGGTGGGGAGGCACTGGGACATATTCAGCATAAATCTGTGCTCATATAACGACTGCTTCCATATCACTGCACTCCACGTGTTAAGCAGAGTAAAGTGAACCAATTTGTCTGCAGCTATAAATATGCTAGTAAAATACGGCCATTGATCTTTATCTGAGCTATGATGGTGAACAATGTTTGTGTATGTTAGTGTCATGGTCCCGGGCTGGTGGCCCAGTGTTCTGAGTTCTTTTAGTGATGTTCTGCTTTTGTTGCATGATTCTGGTTGTGTTTAGTTTTCTTTCTTGGGTTGTTGTTGTTTTTGTATTGTCCTTGGTTTTAGTTGTTTATATTTTGTTGTTATTTTGATTTCCCCGTGTTCTGGTCTTCCTGTGTCTTTGTGCTCCTGTGCCTGTTTGTCCCTGTGTGTTGGCCCCTTTTTTGTATTTAGTTTCCCTTCCCATTATCTCCTTGTGTGGGGGTTTATGTTTCCCTTCCCTTAGTCTTAGAGTTTAGTTCTCCCTGTGGTTTTCCCTTAGTGTCCCTCCCTTGTGTTGTGTCTGTCTTCCCCATGTTGTCAGCCTGTATTCAAGTAGGTGGCTGTTTAGTCATATGTTTAGATTTCCTCTGTGTCAGGTTTCCATGTGTTGAGTCTGCGTGTGTGTTATGTTGGTCGCTTCCTGTTTTATTTTGATAGTCTCGTGTTTCCTCTTGTCTGGTCTATGTAACTATGGTCAGCTGTCATCCCACCTGTTGTCACTCTCCTCATTAGTCTTTATGTATTTATTGTCTGCTTTTGTCTTTGTCGGGTCTCTGATGCTCTTGCTGTGTGCTTTGTGTTTAGAATTTCAAGTTTCAAGTTTGTATAAAGTTTGTATAATAAAATGAATTACAAGTATAACTCCTGCCTTTGACTCCTGCATTGAGGTCCTCTCTGCCTCGCCTGCTGCAGCAGCAGTGACAGTTAGAGGTAATTGTGCATTATACCACCACAGCATGGTGGGAGGGGATAAATAAATAAATCCAACAATAAAGAACAAAAAAGTAAAGAGATCAGAAATATTAAACTAAGATAAGATAAGATAAGATAGATAAGATAGTGTTTATTTGTCACATGCACAGTTATACACAGTACAATGCACAGTGAAATGTATTTTGTACCTGCAACCATATATACACACACATATAAATAAGAAGAAGAATAAAAATTAAAAAAAAAAAGTAATTCACACTATACACTATACTCTATATACTATACACACTTTTATAAATTATGATATTTCCACTGTGCAATAATGGTCCAGTTAGGGCTCAGAGTTGAGCAGACGGATGGCTTGTGGGTAAAAACTCTTCTTCAACCTTTCAGTCTTAGCCCTCAGGCAGCGGTAACGCCGGCCTGATGGGAGCAGGGAGAAGAGAGAGTGTCCGGGGTGGCTGGGCTGTTTTAGGATCTTCATGGCCCTCAGCCTGCACTGCTTGGTGTAAATGTCCTGCAGGTTGGGGAGGGTGGTTCTGATGGTCCGTTCAGCTGAACGAACCACCCTTTTTAGGGCCATGAAGTCCTGCTTGGTGCAGTTTCCCATCCAGGTGGTGATGCTCCCACGCATGATGCTCTCGATGGTGCAGGTGTAAAAGTTCCTGAGCACCTTGAGTGGGAGCTTGAAGTCTCTCAGCCGCCTGAGGAGGTAGAGACGCTGTCTGGCCTTCTTCACAGTGATGTTTATGTGATGAGTCCAGGACAGGTCCTGTGAGATGGTCACTCCCAGGTATTTGAAAGTGTCCACTCTTTCCACCTCAGCACCACTGATGACAAGTGAAACATATTAATAGAAACATATTGTGAGCTCACATCTGACAAATTGAAAAAGAACATTTGTTGGATGAGAAGGCCTGGCTCACAGTCTCCACTCTAATTCATCCCAAAGGTGTTCTCTCAGGTTGAGGTCAGGACTCTGTGCAGGCCAGTCAAGTTCTTCCACACCAAAATCTCTCATCCATGTCTTTATGGACCTGCTTTGTGCACTGGTGTGCAGTCATGTTGGAACAGGAAGGGGCCATCCCCAAACTGTTCCCACAAAGTTGGGAGCAGGAAATTGTCCCAAATGTCTTGGTATGCTGAAGCATTAACAGCCGTTTTCCCGGTCATGGATTAAGCATGGTCCTAGACTAAAAGGAAAAAGTCAATGAAGACCACAATAGGAAAAAGTATTTAGTCCAGGATTAGACATAATCCCTGATCGGGAAACTGGGCCTAAGAGTTCCTTTCACTGGAACTAAGGAGGTGAGCCCAACTTCGGAAAAACAGTCCCACCCCATAACCCCCCCCCTCCAACAAACTTTACATTTGGCACAATGCAGTCAGACAAATACCATTGTCCTGGCAACCACCAAACACAGACATATCTCTATCAGATTGTCAGATGGAGAAGTGTGATTCATCACTCTAGAGAACACGTCTCCACTGCTCTAGAGTCCAGTGGTGGTGTGTTTTACACCACTGCATCCGACGCTTTGCATTGAGCTTAGTGATGTAAGGTTTGGATGCAGCTGCTTAGCCATGGAAACCCATTCCATGAAGCTCTCTGCACACTGTTCTGGAGCTAATCTGAAGGTCACATGAAGTTTGGAGGTCTGTAGTGACTGACTCTGCAGAAAGTTGGTGACCTCTGTGCACTACATGACTGATTTGCTGTCGTTCCCAATCACTTCCATTTTGTTATAATACCACCAACAGCTGAGTGTGGAATATTTAGTAGTGAGGAAATTTAACAACTGGACTTGTTGCACAGGTATCATCCTATCACGGTACCACGCTGGAATTCCCTGAGCTACTGAGAGCGACCCACTCTTTCACAAATGTTTGTAGAAGCAGTCGAGCATGCCGAGGTGCTTGGTTTATACACCTGTGGCCATGGAAGTGAACACCTGAATTCAATGATGTGGATGAGTGAGTGAATACTTGTGGCGATATTTATCACAATAAGATACCAATAAAATCTTAATAATTATCTTAAGCACTGTTCCTCATACTCAAGGGCTCTTGGTGCTAAATTGGATCAGTCAGAGGGATGACCTGTTCTGTTCTAACTGGCTTTGTTGTTAAACTACAAGGTTTACACCAGAAACGCTGAGGGAAGGTTGTGCTCCATGGAACTCTGTGGAACTGTGGAGACTGATATAAAAACCTTGTCATTGCTCATATATATATATATATATATATATATATATATATATATATATATAATCGAGATAAATAATATATAATTATTTATCTGGATAAAAAACCTAATTGAGATGATGGACCTAGCCTGACAGCAATCCGGTTGTTAAGTGATGACGTAGAATTCCATTTTCGGGTCCAAACTGTCACGTGATCAATATGCTGCAATGCTGTGTCCCTGGTTGTTTTAACCAATCCGACTCAAAAAACCACACTCGGCTGCAGTTTATAAGGTATGTTATAATCATCTTTAATAGTGAACAGTTATTGGTTATGCCATTGCTGTTTATTTAGGAGCATTTGGACCCGAAAATGACGTCAGACTTAAAGACCAAATAAAAAGAGAGCTACTTTAGAGAGATACTTTATTGATCCCATTGTGGGATCAATAAAGTATCATCATCATCATCATCATCATCATCATCATCATCATTCACACACTGCGCATAAAACAAAACAGACTGAGAAACACAAAGTCAAGATGAGTTAAATATGAGCAGTAAAATCTCAAAAACAGTCACTTTGCCTGAGACCACTTTTTTCTTAGTGCCTTAAATTAAAGCCATACAATTTACAATAATCTTCAAGTGAGGATTTAGTCTTCCTTTAGGGGTCACCACAGCAGATCATCTGCCCACATCTCACCGTATCCGTAGCATTCTCCTCTGTCACACAGCCCTCTGCATGTCCTCCTTCACAACATCCATGAATCTCCTGCCTGGCAGCTCCATCTTCAACACCCTTTGTCTAATATATCCACTATTCCTCCTCTGCATGTCTAAACCCTCTCAGCCTTGCCTCTCTAACTTTGTCTCCAAACTGTTGGACCTGAGCTGTCCCTCCGATATACTCGTTACTAATCTTGTTCATTCTGGACACTCCCTATGAAAATTTTAACATCTTCACCTCTGCCACCTCCAGCTCTGCCTCCTGTTTTTTTGTTCGTGCGACTAAACCATACATCATAGCAGGTCTCACAACCATCTTGTAAACCTTCCCTTTCACTCTTGTTGTTATTCTGTCACAAATCACCCCTGACACATGTCCTCTGCTCCACCCTGCCTGCACCCTCTTCTTCACCTCTCTTGTGCCCTGTCTGTGGATGGATGGCTGAACCCAGGTGTTTAAACTCATTGGCCTTCATTACCTCTACTCCTTGAGCTTCACTGTTACTCCTGCCTCCCTCTCATTCACACACATGTATTCTGTCGTGCTTCTACTGACTTTTCTTCTTCTTCTCTCCAGAGCATACCTCCACCTCTCCAGACTCTCTTTCACCTGCTCCCTACTCTCACTGCAGATCACAATGTCATCTGCAAACTTCATGGTCCACGGAGACTCCTGCCTGACCTCATCTGTCAGTCTGTCCATCACCAAACAAGTGATGGACAGTAGGGACTCAGATCAGATCTGATCCCTCATGTAATTCCAGTTCCAACTTAAATCCATCTATGAAGCATATACATGTCCTGCACCACCCTCACATACTTCCCGACTTCCTCATGCAGAACCACAGTTCCTCTCTTGGCAGTAAATCATTTGCTTTCTCTAGAGCCACAAAGACACGGTGCAGCTCCTTCTGACCTTCTCTGTGCTTCTCCAGTTTTCTTCTTTACAGAAACTCTAAATCCTTTTATTTTCTTAGCTGCCACTCGGTACCTCGAAGCTTCAGCTCCCTCCACAGATTTTCTTTAGAACTGAGGTGTGGAGACTGGCTAGGCCACTCCATGACCTTAATGTGCTTTTTCTTTGCTTTTTCCTTTGTTGCCTTGGCAGTATGTTTGTTTTTTTTTTTTGTTGTATATTGTATATCTCAAATATACATTGTCCAATCTGTCCTTAACTTCACACTTGAGGACAGTCTGAGTATGGACAAATGTATGTGTCAATATTAGGTCACACTGATTGCGCTACCTAATGGAAATAGGAATTCACCAGTAGGTGATAATCAGCTTTCCAGCACATCAAATTTTCATTGGTGGTTCAATGCATGATATACATGATATATCATGTATATCATGCATGTATATCATGCATATCATGCATATCATGCATGATATGCATGATATATGACTTAAAATTAGTGGGTATCCTCACTCACCACCCCCAGTGGGCATAGGAGTTGTTCAATAGCTAAATAACACAACACCAAATTACCATCCCAGGCTCATAACATCCATTTCTTCCCCATTCTGATGTTTGGTTTGGTGTGGTTTCAGTAACATTTGCTGTCCCTAAGACACCTCTGTCTGAAAGTTAAACCAGAGGAATCCACAAAGAGTAAATAGTTGATCTCTACAGAGACAGTAGCTGCTCTGCAGGACACAACTTTGCACTCTCGCCTAGCCATGAGAGACTTTTTCACATCTATTCAATCTAAGGCTGTGTAAGCTCAGGCTGTCCACTCAAACTGTCAATACTCCTGCAATGCATCTTTCTATTTCTCCCTTATCTCTCTATGCCCGAGCAGAAGGTAATGGCAGATGTGATGTGGGGGCTGATAAAGAAGGGAGCAAGCTAGGACGACCTCAGGACAGATGGCGTTAATATGTTAAAGAGATTTACCCTCAAATGTACATCTGACACAAATGATCATACTTCATCTCTTTAATTAATTATTTTATATTTTTCAAAATACCCTGCAGTTTTAGCATCTTTTAACTTTGACTAGGTTGTACAAAGTGTTTTACAAAGTATTTTGTGTCACTTTTTCACTGCCACATATGTCTGTTGATGTGCAGCGTTATTTGTTTCTTCTTTTTAAAGCCTTTAACTTTTTTAATATAAAGCTCTTATTTGTAATAATTTTCCATCCATCCATTCTCTTCCACTTATCCTGTTCAGGGTCGGGGGGGCAGGGGGTCGCTGGAGCCTATCCCAGCTGTCATAGGGCGAGAGGCAGGGTACACCTGTACAGGTCGCCAGCTAACACAGGGAGACAGACAACCATTCACATCTTTGGGCAATTTAGAGTCACCAATTAACCTAACCCCAGTAACGGCATCTCTTTGGACTGTGGGAGGAAAGATGTCCTTCTAGCTGTGAGGCAGCAGCGCTAACCACCACACCATGCCAATGCTGCACCATGCAATAATTGTGTATTTATATATTAAAATCGAATCCCTGTGAACTGAATGCATGTCTATGGCTTATTAAAGTGGTGTGTTTTGGGTACGATGTAGGTCGGGTCGGTGGTGCATTGATTGCAAGACGGGCATTTGTGTGCACCCGCTCTGCCGGCTCGGTGCCCTTCACGTTCTGCGGGTCACAATCTGGCTGTAATCAAAGCAAAAGGTGCCTACTCTGAAAAATCGAAAATCGAAAACATATTTTGGTTTGTGTAAAACTTTTAAGTTTATTACATAATTCCTTTTGTGTTCCTTCATAATCTGGATGACTTCAGTATTAATTTATAATGTAGGAAGAAAATACAAACTTTGAATGAGAAGGTGTGTCTGAACTATTGACTGGCACTATAGGTGTCAAACCTTCTTTTGAAGATTCAGACCCTTTAGTTGATGTTGATTCTGAAGTCACTAAATTTGGTATTTTCATGAGTCATCCATCCCGATACACGTACAGATTAAAGCGTCGAGAGTCAGAGAGATCAAGTTTCCTCAGCAAGTATCCAAAAGTCCACTGAAAAATCTGCCACACTCCTCTTAGCCTTTATCAAACACACAAAAGAGAGATTTTACATTAGTTTTGAATGTTACTTTTTAACCCATCTTAATGCTCGTCCACCCAGCAGGTCCATTATTAAGGGAATTTTTACACTGTCTGCTGCAAAAGTCTTGCCTCGGTGCATAAAAATTGCAACTAACTTCAGGTATGAACCAGAACCTGTGTACACATGGGTATTTTGGTAAATGTAGCTTTTTCTTCAACAGTGAGTGTCTGCAGCCATCTGTAAACCACCGTGGAGGCTCTGTCATGGTTTGGGGCTGCATTTCAACCAGTGGTGTTGGAGTGCTACAGACTGGGTCAAAATAAAACAAAATTTTAGCTCCCTTCTGATTTTCAGCCCTGCGTCTGAGAACAGACTACAGTGCAGTCAAATCAGAAGCTGATTTCACTTTGAGTACTCACGATCCTGTTACAGCAGAGACCGCACTGTGTGCAGCGGGATGATCGGGATCAGTTCAGTTTCAGCTTTTCATTAAGCCAAAAGGTGGCGCTGTTCCAGAATGAAAAGTGTGGTAAGTAAATAAAACAGAAGCAAACAAGATTCAGAATGTCAGGAGACCAGAAATACTGAGTCAACCACTCACCTGATCACTGACATCAGAGTTCCCTACAAAGGTGAGATGTGCAGCTTGCACGTGCAGATGTGCAGTTCTTCCATCTCGCTGAATTGCAGCTATGCACAAGACTGCTGTCTGCCACATCCTGCTGAAACCACGCACATGGTTTGTTGGCTTAATTCACTGTAGAACACACTACTGAGCTGGGCCATGTTCACGTCAGCTGCTGATCTCAGTAAATGAACAGGGTTTGTACATGTAGTTAAAAGATTGTTTACTAAGTTTGATACGATATGGATTGGGGAATGCTGCTCACTGGATATTTTCTTTTTCTCAGACCATTCTCTTTAAATTCTAGATATGATTGTGTAGGAAAATATGTGCAAGATTGTATATATACTTCTTTTATTTTAAAGCTCCTTCACCTCCATATAGCCACACTAACTATAGATAGCTAATTGGCATTTTTGAGTAGTAGTAATAGAACATTTGAGTAGTTTTGAGTATTTGTGTCAGAAATACTAAATATTGTTATTGTGTACTTGAGGCTTTGCTATATTTTCACTAAAGTCTGATGCGCCTAATTGCTGTATTTTGCATTTCCATTTGTGTGAAGCTACTGGTGCAGCAGGGATCTCAGGAAATTTATCCTCTAATTACAGTCTGAAAATTTCAAGTGCACCTGTAATTGATTCTTGCCAGTCAAATAACATCTCGACCACCTTCACTCACTCTCCAAGCAGCAGCAGCAGCAGCAGTAGCAGCAGCAGCAGAAAGCCATAACTGGTTTGCAGATGATTTTAGCAAGTGATGAGAATATATTCCTAAAGGAGGCAGCTGTGTTTTGCAAAAATCCACATTGATGTTCCTGTTTTTCTTCCTTCGTTGGTTCTTCAACAGAAAAATCAAGAAAATTTAATTTAGCTGCTTAATATATCATAATGACTGCAATAAAAGATTTAGGAAAAAAACTGACACAAGTCTAACACATCTTATTTAGCATTCAAATGCTAGGTGTGGAATTTAATCTGCAGCTTACCAAAGACCCCTGATTAAGGGAGACCGAGCAACTCATGTTTGGACATGGCCCCGACAAATCACGTGACTTCCGAGGCAGCCATTTGTATTTCTGTTTTGTGGCTTTCGGCTCAGAGTGTTTGGCATCGAGTGTTTGCACGTTTCCTGAATGTCTGTGAGAATGACCGCCATAGGTGCTCGATTTTGCTGTGCCATAAACTGCAGTAATAACAGAAAATCTTCCATTGGCAGGACGGGTCAGAAGTGCAGATTTCATCGACTTCCTACAAACCAGAGGTGAGCACCAACGCTGAGTCACTGAGTCAGTGTGGATGGTGATAAATTGAGTTCTATCTGATGATAAATGAAGAAAAATAAGGTTCAGTGAATCAGAGTGAGTGTTTGCTGATTTAGCTTCTAGCATAAAACATACATAAAGATGCTAATTTATTCCCAATATTGTCACGGTTACTGATTTTCAGCAGATCATACCTGCGACTCTCCAGACAGCTGACATGAGCTAATTAACAACGGCTGGTTATAAGCTAGCTGTGTACCAGCTAATGTTAGGCTCAAGTGTCCTAAAAATCACATTTTCCCTCTGATAAACAGCTTGATTTTATTCTCACATTGTACGAGAGTTTATTCGATTGGTGTCAGAGTTGTTAACAGCAACAGATCCGCCTCGAATAAAGTTTCAGTCACGCCGGCTAACTGTAACCAACGGCGCGAACACAGCGGCCATTACTGATGGACAAGTCCTGGAAATCCTCAACAACTCACCTCAGTTGGAAATAAGTGAGCTTCTCTCCCTCATTGACCCCTGTTGGACAGAAGTTTGTTGGACAAAGTTTTACAGCCTCTTCCAGAGTATTGAGCAACACGATTTCTACAACTGTTCAAAGAAGTTCCCTGGCTGCAGTTTGTTCAGTGCCCTCACAGCCTGTGGGAGGAAGCTGTTGAAAAGCCTGCTGGAGGTACAGCTGTTGCTTCTCAGTTCTTCCAGCTGCCAAACCAGGAGGTGAGGTCAGTATAGTGTCTCTGGTTGATTGATTGCCTTTGAAATATTTATCACAAGTAACTTTAAACACTTGTTGATAGATTTTAAAATTCTGTACACTGGTCCTTGTTTAAATCAACGATGGTTGGAGGAAAGGTGCCCTAGGTTCTCATGAATCTGCAGACCTGTGGCATCATAGCGTCCACAACGGCTTCTGCTAAAGTCTGAATAACATCCAACTATTATAACTTGATATGTTGATGAAGAACACTTATTTGAAAGGGCAAAACTTACTTGTTTGATAGTGTTTAGTGTTTTAGTCATTTTAAGATTTTTGAGATCTAAGATTAGACCTTTAAATACCAGTTAAGGCCTTAAGACTTTCCACAGGAATATTGTTGCTAGCATAGCATCTACTGTAGTCTGCTCATGATGGCAGCTTTGCAGTTGCAACTGTTGCTAAGCTTTTTTTTATTAACTAACAGGGAAAACCTGCAGACCTTGAAATGAAATCCTGTATAATTCTGAATTATTAAATTTAGTCCAGGCTGCCATTCAAGGCTTGCAGCTGTCAGCTCAGGCATTTCACTTCAAATTGCTTTGAGGATGGTATTCTATAAAAGTGATATACACTTGTGTTCAAAATAATAGCAGTGCATTCAAAAACATGAATAGAGCTCAGAATCCTTATGATAGTTTTTATTTACAGGCATTGGGGACACTGCACATTATATTCTAATCAAAACATGTAGAAAAATGTATAAATTTTCCAATTACTTTACAGGAAATTAAGAAAAATTAATGTTGGGCTGTTTTAAAAAATAGCAGTGTCTGCATTTTTCTTTATAAACTCAAATATTCACTTTATGAACTGAAAAATCTTTAGGGATTAGCATTCCTGTGAATCACTAAACTAATATTTAGCACCATAACCACTGTTTCTGAGAACTGCTTCACATCTGTGTTGCATGGAGTCGACCAACTTCTGGCACCTGTGAACAGGTATTCCAGCCCAGGATGATTTGACAACTTTCCACAATTCCTCTGCATTTCTTGGTTTTGCCTCAATAACAGCATTTTTGATGTCACCCCACAAGTTTTCTATGGTATTAAGGTCCAGGGATTGGGCTGACCATGCCATAACTTTAATTTTGTTGGTCTGGAAATGAGATGCTGCTCGCTTACTGGTGTGTTTGGGGTCCTTGTCTTGTTGAAACACCCATTTCAAGGGTATTTCCTCTTCAGCATAAGGCAACATGACCTCTTCAAGGATTTTGATATATGTAAACTGATCCATGAGCCCTGGTATGCGATAAATAGGCTCGACACCATTGTAAGAGAAACATCCCCATATCATGATGCTTGCACCATCATGCTTCATTGTGTACTGTGGCTTGAATTCAGTGTTTGGGGGTCGTCTGACAAACTGTCTGGGGCCCTTGGACCAAACCTGATGAATGTTGGGTCTGTTGGTTTTCTATGACTCTACTACACCTACTGGTAAATTAGTTGCCATGTAGTAATATGATTTCTACCAAAAAGACTGATTGATCTGGTTAGTCATGTTGGACTGCTATTATTTTGAACACAACTGTATATATAATTTATGCATTTCTGTCATCTGAAGTCCCCCGAATACCTTCTTGGGTTAACTGATCTTTTTTCCCATCACTTCCAGATATGCACTCAAACTCAGTGATGTAACCATGACATTTATTCCTAAATGCCTGTTACAAAAATCTCTGCCTCCATGTTTCTTTTTTGGTTTCTTTTAAACATGTTAACTGTTTAAAAAAAAAAAATAATTAAAGCACCTGCCCTCTTACATGCTCAATATTTACATAGTTTTAGCCCCTGAAGTGCCCCCCCCCCCCCACCCTTTTCTATGAAGTGGGGCTTGTCCACTTCATCCCCAACTGCCTGATGTTGCAAGCAAACAACTGCACGCAAGCAGAAGAACTGCTGAAAGATGAGTGTCAGGGAAAAAAAGGTGTGTGAGCCTGCTGGGTTCCTGGGAGTGTCAGCAGGGCTGACCAGGCTAATAATTCAATTCTGTGATGAGAAAGCGCTCAGTGGGAGTCTGACAGTTGGGCTGATGGGTTGTAGCCTGAAACATTTCTGACATCAGGGTCGGGAGTTTTGATTTTAATCGGTGAAGTCCAACTCCTTGTCTGACACACCTGAGGCTCATCATACAAAGCTGCCATATGTAGCTTTCAGCACTCAAATGGTAGAATGAGGATGGATAAATGAATTACAGGAATGGTTCAAAAATTAAAAAAAAATAATTCCTTCAATAATAGTTCAACTCATCACAAATATTTAATCAGCCAATCACATGGCAGCAACTCAGTGCATGTAGTGATGTATACACTGGTCAACCTGCTGGAGTTCATCCTGAGAAGAAAAGTGAAGAAAAGTGACTTTGAGCACAGCATGGTTCGTGGGCCAGACTGGCTGCTCTGACTATTTTGGAAACTGCTGATCTGCTGGAATTTTCCTGTACAGCCATCAAAGAGAGAGAAAATACCCTTGAGTGGCAGTTCTGAGAAAAATGCCTTGCTGATTCCAGTTGTACGAGGACAATGGCCAGAGTGCTTCAAGCTAATAAGAACTCAGACACTCGCTTCACCCAAACTATGCAGAGGAACATCTCTGAATGCACACCACATCAAACCTTGAAGCAGATGGGCTACGCTAGCAGATATCCACCAGATCTCAGTCCAGTGGAGCACCTTTGGGATATGCTGAAGTGGTGATGTGAGGGATTCACACCATGAATGTGCAGCTGACGAGTCTGCAGACTGTGTGATGCTCTCGTGTCAATATGGACCAAAATCTCTGAGGAATGATTCCTGCACCGCTACGCAATAAAGAATTGAGGTTGTTCTGAAGGCAAAAGAGTTCCTGGCTGGTACTGAGCAAAAAAGTGGGCAGTGAGTGTATTTCAGTGTGAAGAATATTTTTTGTCCAAGTGACCAAATGGTTCTTGTTGCCTAAACTTGACCTTTTAAACAATTTTATTAAGTGTTTTGCTAAGAGTTTAAAAAAAAAAAATCTGTCCACATGTGCTGCTACTACTCCTACTGTACATGCAATCCATGTAAAAGAAGTGAACAGCTGCAGGCTTTGTAAAAGATCAAATTAATTAATTAAGATCAAATTAGATCAAAGTCAGAAATGAAGAAATGAACGAAACCCCCAAAAAGATGAAACAACCACAGGTCACTAGGACATAAAAAAGGGCCAAAATGCCTAAAATCACCTGTAGGTGCCAGATACATTTTGTCTTAAGTTGTGTTTTGATATCACGCCAGCGGTCGTGGTGACGTATTGATGCATGGATCACATGGTGTGGGTGTAACAGCTGACAGGGTTAAAGGGGTGTCATACTCACCTGCTTAGGAAATGGAGGAGAGAGGTTAGCTGGGTGGCCGTAATTTTTGTTGACCGCAACGCAACGCACCGCAAAGTAACGTAACTCCATGCAAAGTAATGCATGAAGCACGAAGCTCGTATGTATTGTTTGTTTGCCAGTTTCGCTGATGATCCTCATTTAGATTCAAGCTTGGCGGTGGATCAATAAACATGACACAAAATCATCGTGGGCTTTGTTAGGAGCGAAAGCTGCGCGTCACACAAATAGACAGTTCCCAGTATTTCCTCTCAAGCGACTTAGGCCTTTGTAGTCGCTACATCACCAGTCAAATATGATAATCCAAAATATTTGCTGACTTTGCACCAGAATAAAGTTTTAAAAAGCTTTTGGGTGTTGAACTTCTACCATAATCTTTGCTGTTTGTGTTTGGAATTGTATAATCAGCTGCATTAAGTACATAATCAAGACTGATCTTTATCCCAAATATACAGATATCAGCAACTTAGCCTTCATTAGCAGACTCAAAAATCTTGCAGCGCTCTTTGTAGAAACTGGCCTTTCTGTCCCAGCACAATTATTTCCTGTTTAATTCTGGTTTAAGTGATGCTTCTAATGTGCCAGCAGTAATCTTATATAACAAGGGTGATTTGGGGTATGAACAGGTCAGAGATCAGGGTTAACAGAACAGCAAAAGAACAAAGATTACATTTTTATAAAATTATGCTGTTGTACAGCCAGTGTGGTGGTTAGCACTGCTGCCTCACCACAAGACGGTCCTAGGTTTGAATCCACCATCTGGCTGCAGCCTTTTGTTGTGCAAAATGGTTTTTGTGGAGTTTGCATGTTCTCTCCGGGTACTCCATCTTCCTCCCACAGTCCAAAGACATGCAGTTAGTGGGGTTAGGTTAACTGGTGATTTTAAATTGCCCATGAGTGTGAATGGTTGTCTGTCTCTCTGTGTTAGCCCTGCGACAGGCTGGCAACCTGTAGAGGATGTACCCCGCTGCTCACCCTGTGTCAGCTAGCATAGGCTCCATGTTTCATTACAACACTTCTATTAATGCAGATGATTCCCAGATTTATCCATGAAGCCAGGCGAAACACACCAATTAGTTAAACTGCAGGAATGTCTTAAAGACACAAAGACTTGGATGATGACCCCGCTTCTTTGCATTTGCACAATATGTCTAAAATTAGAAACATCCTTTCTCAGACTAATGCTGAAAAGCTAATTCATGCATTTATTATTTCTAGACTGGACTATTGTAATTCATTATTATCAGGTTGTTATTATCAGCTCCCTGAAAAGCCTTCAGCTGATCCAAAATGCTGCAGAGAGAGCAGATTTCTCCCATATTGGCTTCTCTTCTTTGGCTCCCTGTTAACTCCAGAATAGAATTTAAAATCCTTCTCCTCACCTACAAGGTCTTGAATAATGATTATGACTTCTCTGCCCACTGCAAACCAAACCAGGCCTGAAAGACAAGTTAATATGTGGCCTCACTGTTAAATGTGTTTGTCATTTTAACTTTGTTATGTAGCAGCATGTTTTAGGCTGACACGGATTAGATTGATCTCTGTTCAGTCTCTGCTACATGTTCTCAGCTCCTGACTGGACTCCATCTTATTCTGATGAAGAATCACTGGGACGTCTGTGCCCAGTAAAGACAGCAACATGTGTTTGGATATTTGGGTCTGGTGTTTATGTCATAAATGTGATATACTTGCATGATTAATGGAGGATCAAAAGGGGGAACGTATTGGAAATGTTTGAGATTCTTATACTTGTGTCTGTATGTTATTTGACAGCTTTGCAGTGCTGAATAAACGAACACAAGAGAGCGACCGTGAACCAACATGGACACAAACTTGTGCCAAATGCGAACACCTGCAGTCAGAGTCGATGTCTTGTGGCAACATCAGAAATTAAAATTTTGATCCCTTATTTGAAAGAGCTCCATGCTGGTGTGTGCTCGCTCAATGTCCACAGCTGTGTGTATAATATCCTATTATTTAGACCCACCAGGTGCGCATTTAAACACACAAACTCAACGGTAGACACGCTGTGATAGAAGACGTCACCTGCTGCTAATTTCACCGGAAGCTGCATTTCCACAGAAAAATCTCCCTCTTTCAGTGAACGGTCAATATTTTCCACTCAATTTTTCCTAGAATGTTTTAAAGAAGTCAAGCATGAAAAGGCCTCGGGGTTGTTGTGAGTCCACACAAACTTTTAAGTGATGCACAATTTCAAAGGCAGAGGGGGGGAAAAAAAGGGAAGAGTCTGACAGTAAATAAAGATGATGTTTATTCATTGTTGCAAAGAATCTCAGTTCATGCAAGGATACAGCTCTTGTAAACAAAATCACTTGAAAATATGTTATAAATGTGCACAGATTTCTTCTTTTCTTTGTGTCAAACTCTGGAATGTACAATATGCAGAAGTCGCATTACAGATGTTGAGTAAAGAGCCGTCACCCAAACGCCCCCCCCTCATTTCCCCACATTAGTTCATTGTCCAGCCATACTGTTAAAGAGCCACGCTTGTTTAAATGCAGACACAGATGTATTGCACGAAGGTCAGATACAGAGTATCAACTTGGTCAAAGCACTCTGTGGCCCAGACTTTTTCCACCACCACGCATAGTTACACTTGAGCATTTAGACACAGGATTGAAAAGTACAGAGCAAAGCTTCTTTAAGACATTTGTGAGATATGTAAAAGGATATTAAGACAAAGATTCAGACAACAGTAACAGGCTTTTGTCCTTGTGGGAACGTAATGTGGGACAGTTACGGAACATCGGCCTGGGAAATAAAACATTGAGACTTCCTTCCTTTACCTTGCACTCAAGCCAGAGGCGGATGGTACTGTGCTGCTCTCAGTTTTTTTAGATAAGCTGTTGAATAGTGTGAAGTACTCACTGTGAGCATCAGGGCTACAGGTTAAAGTTAGGGCACAGCCAGCATCATAATGTCCGCGCTCATTTAAAAATTGTGTAATTTGTCCAGATCCATTAACAACACTTTGAGCACAAGCAGCAGAGTGACAGCTCAGCAGATGATGGTGTAGAGCTGAGCCGTGTCTTCAAGGTAAGTTAACTAACCAGTCCATCCTCCAGCTGTTCTGGGGCACACTGAGGCCTTCCTTGGCTAGATGACATACGTCAGCTCCCCTGCCCAAAACACCTCAACTGCATCCTTTCCATCTGGAGCAGCTCCCATCCCAAATGACTGAGCTCCCCATCCAACCCCAAGATACAGAGGCAGACTCACTCTCAGCTCAGAGCGGGAAGCCCACATGTTTCCAGCTGGGAACGCCTGCTTCAGCTTTAAGACACTAATACTCATGTCAGCCACTTTGCACTCAGCTGCAAACTGTCCCAGCTCACAAACAGCCAGTTTCAGGTGTTAAGTTTTCTGTTACAGGCTTTTCCGTTTGCATGTTTGGCTGGTGAGCTCATACGCGTGTAAATTTGTGTAAAAGTTGGGACACTGTGTAAAATGGTGATTAAAAACAGAACACAAAGACTTACAAATCATTTAAAACCCACATTCAAATGAAAATAGCTCAAAAAATATAATCCATGAAATGTTAAAACAGAGAAAGCTGTTTTTGGAAGTGATACGCTCACTTTAAATTTGATGCCAGCAACACATTTCAGGTAAGCAGTGACAGAGGCATGTCTGTCACCGGGTGACATCACCACTAATATTTCATAAAAGTGAACAACTAATGTGAAACTTTTGTTCAACCTTTGAATTAAAGCTGAAATTCAAACTCTTGACTGATTTAAAAGCAACTGGTGTCCAAATATTTATGGACACAACTGCATTAATCAAAAAATTATCAGTTTCAACATTTTTTGTTCTCTTTTACTATTTTGCATTTTGTCTTTATTTACATTTTACATGGTAAACAAAGCTTGCATGAATCAGATCATTTTCATTTTGGAAGAGATTCCTCCCAGCTGCACACAAATGTTTTGTTATGAATTGGGCTGACCCTTCCCAGCAATATAGTCCTAGAAATAATATATTCAGATCTCTAGTTAGAACTGAGTGCAGCATTCTGCTTTAAGACACTTCCACCATCTCTGCAGTCTTAAACCTCATGACGAGTGAGAAAAATCCAGTTGCCAATTTGCTTTGTGCTACTGAAACTGCCTGAGATGGAAATGTACAGTAAGTAATCATGTTTATTTTCAACTGATGTACTGTGTGGACTCCCAGCGGTCAGCCCTGCTAGCTCTACCAAGCTTAATTAATTTGATTCAGTGACCTCATACATCAATCAGCCACTGCCTTTAAACCACTGACAGGTGCGGTAAGTGACACTGAGCATCATGTTACAGAGCAACGTTCTTTCAGCACCAAAACATTAGGTTAACAGACCGAGCACACCCCCTCTGCAAAAAGCAGAGTGGCCTCCTTCAGCAGAACGATGCGCTGCCTCGGGACAGAAGAACACAGCAAAGAGCAAAAGATGGAGAAGTCCTCAAAGCTGCCTGATCTGCACTGCCAGTTCACAGATGCTGCAGGATTTCCACCGAGGTCCTGAATCCGTGCCCAAAGGCTCAGAGCGGTTTTGTTGGCACAAGCAGAACCAACACAATATCAGTCAAGTAGTTTTAATGCTGTGGCCAATTGGTAAATATTAAACGTGCAGCTTCTGCAGGCATGTGACGCTGGGAGAATGCGTGGCAGTTATCAGGCCTGGTGACAAATGTCCACAGACAGACGGGGTTAAATCTGAAAGGCCAGCATCGGTTTTTAATCGATAATTTTTCATATTCATAAAAAGTCTGAG
Source organism: Archocentrus centrarchus (assembly GCF_007364275.1). Classification (NCBI taxonomy): domain Eukaryota; kingdom Metazoa; phylum Chordata; class Actinopteri; order Cichliformes; family Cichlidae; genus Archocentrus; species Archocentrus centrarchus. Next base: position 27,113,555 of record NC_044369.1, on the reverse strand, counting down.
CAGAATTCAACGACAAACATCTGCTAGTTCAAATCATGGTGATGCAAATGAAACTCCAGATGAGCATCAAAGTCTGCTGGAATCATCCTCATTACTGCTTCCAGTATTTATGACAGCAGCCGCCATCTAAAACAGCTAAAAACACACTGGTTGACATTTATTGCCCCGATTCCCACCAGGATCATCTCATTCAACAGCATTCACCATCAGATGAGTTAACAAAAAAAAAAAAAAGGATGTTAGGACAGAAATATCTCCACACAGGGGCTTTAACTGAACCGCGCTCCCCCAGCCCAGACAGACAGAGGAGGATGGGAGTGGGCCGCTCTACAGAGTTCTTCCAGTTAGTTTCACTTGTGTGCTTGGAATGTGGGAAGAGTCGCAGATGACAACACAAAGGGAATCGTGCACAACGAAGTCAGGACAGCACACAAGCCCCGTGCAAGCCCGTGCATTATGGCGTTACCAAGCAGAAAGACATCACACGATTCAGCATGAATCAAAGATAAATGAGAGGAAGGAGGGGAGGGGGCAGAAAGGAAGGGGATGCGGGATGTGTGGGGGGGGATTGTTGCAGAGATGATCGTTGCCTTTTTGGAAGATTGCAGTCCCTCCTTCCTCACTCTTCCCCTGCATGTTGTGACTCTGGCTGAGCTTCTGAGAACATTCCCAGTAGGTGAAAACAGTCTGACAAAAATAGAAGAGACCAGCATAGAAGAGGCCCTCTATATAATATTTGACTAGGCAGGTCAGTAGATTTAAAAATATAGATATACAATATCATGCTGCACATATTCCAGATCCCATTACAAACATTTAATAGAATTTTTTTTGTTTTTCTCTTTAAGCAGGCACAGTAGTGTTACCCTGGATAGGAATGCTAGAAAACATATAAATGACAAAAAAAAGAAAAGCGAGAGTTTGCTCTGCAGCGCTGCGGCAGCACTGTGCTGACAGGCGCCGCGCAGGAAAGGAAAAAAAAAACAAACAAAAATTTCAATCTGAAGAGGATAACTCAAATAATCAAATCATTTTAAAATTAATTTTGTGCATCATATATAAAAAAAGAAATAGGCGAGGAAAACAAGCACCCGCTGCTTTACACAAAGTCAGTAGTACTGAGAGCATCCCTGAGGAGTTCAAGGAACGCCGGAGTGAAGAGGAGAGAGCCGGAGCGGCAGAGCTGAGTCCAGCACAGTAGTTTGAAGTAAGGCCTTAGTTTTGTTTTGTGTGTACGGGGGTGTGTTTGTTGGCAAGATGGGGGAAAAAAAAGAAAACCATATACACTAATTTAATTACACCTAGTTTGAAAAAAAAAAAACTGTATGTGCAAAATGTCTTACAAATATGGGAAGAGATTGTTTTCTTCTTTGTAGATCACTGAAAAAGGATTGTGCTTCAGGTGGTTGATGTGATTCTCCACCCTCTCTCCATCCATTCAACTATCCGTCCGTCACTGCCCTCCTGCTCTCTTATTGGTCGACAGGCAGAGCCAGCAGCTGACCACGAGGACTGCTGTTGGTTAGATTGAGGGTCTTCACGTCGAGTGGATGGTTCGCTTTAGCTTCTCGATCTCCATCTGCAAGAAAAAAATAAAATAAAATAAACGCAGGTTCAAATATTCTGCAGGTACTTCTTACAGTTAGTGTGTAATGTGGGATTCACGGAGCTACATTAGTGTCCACTGAAGTAGCTGTTTGGCTGTGCAGAGGGAGCGACGATGGAAATTCCACCCACACAGAAGGAAAAACACGGTGCAGCTCTCCAAGAAGCCAAAAGCATGTTGCCTAGACTACGAATGCAGTACCGTGTAGATACATTCAGCTGTGATTGACATCTGATTCTTCAGTCTCATCTCACACAGAGATTTATATACTTTTATCACTGCAGGTACATGAACGCACAAACAGGTATGCACACAATGATTTCATGCACACAATGATAATGCTGTGCGCTCTACAGGCATTCACTGCAGGGCTTTACAGGACATGCTGTGAATGATGCAACACCTGAGACCTTCAGAGGTTACACAGAGTTCAGGTTCAAAATAACCTCAAATTGTGATTGGTCATTATGTTTTGACCCATCACTATGAAAAACTAGTAGGTTCACTTTATAATTCAGCCATTGTCATTATCCCTGCTGTGAGGTATGGTGGCATCCTGCTGTGGGGCGTTTCAGTGGTGGGATTAGGAGAACTGAATGACAATGAAAGCACGAGCTGGAGGAAAAACCTGACACACGCACGGACATTCACTTCTAGGCCTCTTTCCCACCAAAAGGGTTCCAGAGCCGGTGCCTTTATTTGAACCGTTAAGCGGGTTTTCCACCACTGAACCACTCGGTGTTCGGCTGAAAAACGGGTTCAACTCCGGCCCCGCAAGCTAGCTGGTCTCGAACCAAGAATGCGTGACGAAAGCGGCAGAAGGGCATGACTCTGCCGTCTCAACATCAAGTTTTCTACCATATTACATGTGTATTACATGAGAAAAGTGAAGCGATTTTCACAGCTGTGAATTAGGTTGGGCTCTTAGGCTGAACTTGCTGCTTTGTATCAGTTCATATCACAGATAAAAGGACACAAAGTGCGTACTTGTGGTCTTGCTCTAATCGCTGTCTGTGTTTCCCTCTGTGCTGCACACAGATGCTGCAGTAGTTTGGTTTGGACCGTAAAACGTATTTGCAGCACAAGAAAGGAGAGCGTGTTCTCCCACGTTTGTGCGCTTCGGCTTCCGTGTCCAGATGAGGACCCGCCCACACTCATACGTAAAGGAGCAGTTCACAGAAACGCGGGACCGTTCTTAAGCGTTTCGCCGGTTCATTGAAACCAGCACCAGCACTGGCACGAGCACCGGCTCCTCGGCAGTGGGAAAGTAGCACTAGAGTATCCCAGCAGCCACTGGCTGAGGATCGATGGAGGGAACTGATGGTGATAAGTTCAGAGGAGACTGGGAAATCACTTTTATTCATTTGTGGAAGAAAGTACATTAACATCTGGGCTCAGCACACTGGACTCAACTGTGACTTCTGCTCCATCTACGATTGGAATAACAGTATAAATAATATAATAATGCAAATAATAAAAATAATATACATGCAAAACTTAAAATTAACAGTCCACTGGTTAGTGAACTACAGTTTGAGCTTGATGACTCAAGCTTCATTATTCATAATTGTAGTGAGAAACAACTGGAATACTGCACCGTCACACAACAACAATCACAAGATGACTGCACCCACATTGAGCCAGAAGTGACTCCAGAACCGGAGGAGTGAGTGAGATGGTAACATTATCAGTTAAGGTTAGTTTGTGTTTGCTAACAACATCTTCCATGCAAACCACAGATGATCTGCTAGCTAAAAAAGGAGCTAACATCAAAGGACATCAAGAGGTCCAGGTTAGAGACTGGAATTATCAGAGCTGAGGCCCAGCAGACAGAACACTGACTTGTAACAGTCAGTGATGGTTTGACTGAGGCTGAAGCGATTCTATGCTTCTAAGCTTCAATAAGAAACCAAGAGAAAAGCTCCAAACTCATGTGGGACAATAACCATGATGCAGTCCCTCCATTTTATTCATTTCTTGGGCTGCCTTTTCCATTTCTTTCTATGCATCTGAAGCTGAAGTGAACCGCAGGGGGTTTCAACTAATCTGCAGTTATGTTTTTTGTTTGCAGAGTCTGTGTGCGCCTGGGGTTCTCTGCAGGGGACACCCTCCTCCTGTGATGTGACTTACATTGGTGCCATGCTGGGAACGGAAAGGCTGGCCAGACAGTGTACGCCCAGTTTCACCAGAAAGATCTGTCAGTTGAACATAGCACGTCAGCCACACGGGGAGGCTGAATGTGTTCACTGCAGCGAGGGAGCTCAGAGGGTCATCCTCAGTCGTCAGGGGGTTTTTTCTTTGATTTTGAGTGAATAAGTAGCAAAGTTCATTCTTGACCTTCTACAGGACGTGGTTAATAACATCTATTTATAAGATCTGTAGTAGCTGCGCTCATGCTGCCTGATGAAACAGGAAGTTAACCCAGCATCTCTGAAGATGAACATTAGGCTGAAATTTATACAGAAACAACTAAGAGAAATACCCTCCCTCCTGTTCTCTCTCATATGGAGATGAGATGACAACAACCCTACTAGCCTCACCAAAGCTGATACAACACTTGTGCTTTTATGAGTTGATGGGACAGCTTATGACAAACAGTAAATTTAATGTGTGTATCTGGTATTGTGCCCCACTTAAGGGCTCAATTTATTACTGAACAGTTACACTTTCAGTGTGTAGATCAAAAAAAAAAAAAAAAAAAAAAGGACGGCTTCATGTGTGAGTGATGCCGTAGGGCTGAAATATTCAAAACGAGTAAATGCAGCCAGTTTTCTGTCTTTCTGATTTGCATTAATGTGTGATTGTTAGGACAGGAACAGGAAGAAAGGGAAACTAATCTGCTGCTGGTAATAAACTGAGGCCTCAGCATGTGCCAAAGCATAGACTGTGATATGAAACACTGCCTCAAGGCTAGAAAGTGTTAAGAGCATTCTGTGCTTTGAGGACGATATTAAAATGGTAGTAATATTAGCAGACGAGGGTAACTTCATTCTGAATTTAATCACCGCAGCATAGATTGGAGGGTTTTGGTCTTCTACCATCAGCAGGACTTGAAATAAAGGAATAACAATGAGAAATTACCGTCTTCAAGTGTTGCACATCATTATTTAGTTGACTGAATCAGTGTTCATCCCCCTCCATTCAGACACTGTCAATAAAATGTACTTTTTCAAAGGACAAAGTAAATGTTGAGCCCTGTATTAGACTGACCAGGTAGCTAAGCTGCCATGTCTTCTGCCTCTATTACTGGGCCAGTTAAGTCACTACTGTATGAAGCCGTCTGCTATTAATGTATGTACAAAAAGTGTCAATATTTGTTTAAACTCATGGGATTAACGAATGTGGACAGCTCAGTGTGTGTTTCAGCTGTGATCGATGCTACCTGCAGGGACACACGCTTTTGCCGTTCTTCATCCAGCTCTCCCCGAAGCTCCGCTATTTCTTTCCTGGAAATAAAACAAACACGCTCATTAGCATGCGGCTACCGTCACAGGTAAGATCAAAATGCAGTGTGTTCATTTAAAACCCATAACCAACGCTTTCTTCCATTTAAACAAACCTCAGGATTGTTTTTTTTTAGCTCCTTAATGCAGCCAGAATCCACAGTATTAGTATAGTGATGATTTCTAACGGGTCAAGAGAAATGATGGCTGGAAATTGCTTGAGGCAATAAAACAGCTCAATAGAAACCAAAACCACTGCTAATTCAGAGAGGCAGCAGCATGCATTACTAGCTCAACATTATACTGGGTTTGGCAGCAACGTAATAAATTGTATAAATTATACATTTAAAACTTATTTTATGGAGGTTGCAGCCTTGAAGAATAATTTCAACTTTCCATCTCTGACCTCTCCTCGAACTCTTCAAACCTCATCACTCATGTTTCATTACATTTGCTGGGACTTGATCAGATCCACTGTAAGCTGCAGCTCCTTCATCTGGCTCCTCAGTTCCTCCAGCTGGAAGCTCGGCTCTTCGGGCTCCACTCTGGCCTTGCTGCTCACGGAGGCTCCGGCGTCTGAGCTCGGTGTCGCCGTGGGGGCTGGCTTGGCCTCGGCAGGCTTGTGGAGCAATGGTGACTGGGAAAAGGTGGAAGGCTATTAAGACAAAAGAGATGGAAAAATGTAACGGAAGAAGTGTCAGAAAGGTAAAGTATGTATAGCGCAGACAGATTCGATGCTGCTGTACAAAAGTGTAAAGTCCAATAAGTAAAGCTAGCACGTGACATCCGGCACATGTATGGGAACATTTTAAGGGGAAAAAAAAAAAAAAAGACTATTTAAGTGGCAGTAATTTACCAAACAGAAAAGAAAAATACACAGGACAACACTTCCTGTGAATTAGTCTCAGCATCGCCACCCCAGCACAAACTGGTTCCACCAAAGAAATAAAACAGTGCTACGAGGCGACTGCAAGAATGACTCATTGTTTTCTTGCATCATTTTCATACTGCAATTATTCAGTGATCCTGTTCTCATCTTCAGAGACGATACTTGCATCAGGATAAAAGCTTCAAGATCAAATTGATTACTCAGAGTTAATCAGACACGCACACTTTTTTTATTTTTAGCATCAAGTCAATTAAACTTCTGGGATATTGATGTGGTCAGTAAGTAGCGGGGGTGGGGGGGTTTGTTATTCAGTTTCAGCTGCTTTGGTGTTCATGACATTAACAACAGGTGCACTAGAGGGGCAACAATGAGACAACCCCAAACAGGAACGGTTTGACAGGTGGAGGCTGCTGACCTTTGTTCCCTCCTCATCTTTTCTGACCGTTTTTAACTACTTCTGCACGTGGCTACGGTCAGAGTCACTGCTGCTATCATGAGAAGCTCCCATGAAAAACTCGCCAAGTCTTCTCTGCCAATCCCAAACAGCTTATTCTGCTATCGAGTCTTGTTTTGAGCTTCTGGTGCGGAAAATCAATCTTAGCATCATTGGAGGCAATCTCAGGGCAGAGAGGTATCGAGATGGGATTCTGCAGCCAGTGGCGATCCCATATCCCCACAGTCTGGGACTGAACGCTCTCCTCCAAGATGACGCTATCAGGGACTACCTCCAGAATCTGGGAGTGGAGAGGATGTAATGGCCTGCCTTGTAGATTTTAAATTTCGTTATTTTTTTGCAGTCCAAAGGCACGATGACTCGCTCATGCTTAGGTCATGAATAAACCCCATTACTCTCAAGTATTTCAAGTTGGCTCTCATTGCATCTCATGCCAGAGGAACACATAATTGTGACAGGGAACAGTGGATACTTGTTTAGGCTCTTTCTCTGTCCCTGCAGAATATTGTTGTACATGCGCTTGTTATTATCCTTACACCTGCACACACCCACGCACACTTGAGTACATCTATACATCATTCTTTAGACTAGTTTCATTCTCTGTGAGTAGCTCTTGTAATTCAGATTCAGTAAGGATTTTTTTTTTGCGCCTACAAGCTCTGCAAGGCTAACATGCTCTCTTCTGCTTTCTTCCAGCTCACAACATCATGTGGGTTGCAACCTCATTTTGAAACAATAACAGGGTGAGGAGAAGGACCCAAAGATTCCCGGTCCTGTAATTCCATCTCTGATCCTCTGGGTTATGAGAGGTCCAAGACAGGCTTTACTCTGCCTCACTCAAACTGCATACCCCCCCCAGCTAAAGAGCCAGGTGTAATTTGACTTGACTGTGACCAGTGCACGATAGGTAACATTAACTGATGCAATGGTGAACTGGACGACTGAACAGCAGGTGGTGGTCCTCTGTCCCTGTGTTTACTGCAGTGATGCTGCAGAGAAATGTCCAGAATTAAGTGACTAGCGTGAGGTCACAGGCAAACCCCGTTATAACTGACTGTATTGTAGTTATGCCCTGTGAGCTGGTCTGTTTGATTTATACAGTGAAATAACCAAAGTGACTGTTACTCAATCTAAAAGTAAATTTAAATTATATATCTATTTAACAGGATGGTTTTATCCTGTCATTTTAATACTTGCACCCTCAGGAAAAAGTATCTGTGAAGCGAGTTTAATGGTGAGGCTCAAATTAAATCCAGTGTGACAGCAGGGCAGACGAGGAATTTAAACCCTCTGCTGCAGCACAGGAAGAAACACGCGGGGCTGATTTAAACAACGTGGTTATGTTGCTTGTTTTTCAGCGGACGCACATATTCAGTCTTTACTGCTCCGTTGCACATCAGTGTCGTCATGTAGGGAAAACACCGAATTCAAGAAAAACTAAATGTTTGGTTTTAGGAACGGTGAGACTGAGGGAACAGCAGCACAGTCTTTACAGACAGTGGAGTGCACTCTGAAGAAGTGATACATCACTAACAGGATTGTGTGACACGTTAAAATTTCCCAAAAGGCCACCTTGGGGATAGTTTTAGTTTTTAATTAGCCAAATGTGAAAGCCAAAGGGCCTAAATGAAGCAGTCAGACAGCTTGCAGCCTCTGGATGAACAGAGATGAGAGGTAAGGCGTCATGAAATGATCAGGATGCATGAGCTGAAATGTGAGGTGGTGAGAAGTCAGAGCTTGTTTGCTCAGAAACTACTTAGACGTGAGTGTGGTTACTTCCACTCTGGTGGTTCTGCAGTACTTAATACTGACCACACAACACTGGCTGTGAAACTAATGAGAATCTCTGTCAGTGTAAAGCATTAGTGATGTGCTACCATCAGCAGAGCCACCGGCAACAGCTGAACTTCAGTGGCTCCAGTGAACGACATCAGCTTAAAACTGAGCTTCTCCTCTAAACGGACATGAAATGAAATTACCTTTACGGCTTCTGTTAGCTTTGGTTTGGCAGCGTCTTCTTCATCGATCTTAAAGGATTTCTCCACGCTCACTTCCTTGTTGGGCTGCAATTGAAAAAAATCATTAATGATGTATTTAAAATCATAAAAAATCCCGATATAACTCAGGGACATCAGAGGGATGTGCTCATTGTCAAGGACGTGAATGAATCTTTTATAATTATGTGAATGTGAGCAGCTGACTGATGATGTAACACGATCTCAAAGGTGACTGGGGGAAAGGTTAGGTCAAACCGAAGTGCAAACAGCAGATTTATGTTTGGATAAAATGTGCTACGGGGGTGGGGGGTGGGGAGACTTACATTTGCTAATTATTTTAGGCTTGATCATTCATCACGTATTTAAGTGTAAATGTGATCGAGCTCTCTCGCTGGCACAGCCTCCTGATTCAGAGTACAGTTTGAAAAAATAACACAGGTACGAAGGAGGGCAGAAAATACTGATGTGCTTGAACTTCCACCACCAAAATAAAAGCGCCATCCAACGTGAATTTAAGGTAACTCATTCATCTGCAATACAGTGTGGGACTAATAACTAAATAAACAGGAACAAATACAGAAACTGACTTGCAGAAATATCATCAGACATCCATCTGATCTAATCTGTCACCAGTGATGTTCATCATAACCAACAAAAGAAAAATGTCACTGCCCGCTTAAAGGGAAGGGGGGGGGGTGTATTAGCACTTTTAATGTTTTCTACATCCTCACCGAATGTCCTCCACCGAACTGTGTGGGCAGCCTTCTGCCAGGCATCTTTGGTCTGTTAGTAGTGAGGTGAGAGAGTTTCTCCGAGGTAGACGACAAGTCATCAAAAGTCATCAGATCTGTTGAGGACAGAGGGGAGAGGAAGGGGCAGGAGTGGAAAAATAACAGGATTATTTTTCAGTGGAACACTCCAGCCTGACTAAAGCAACATCCACAAGTGAATCTGACACTTATAATTTCATTTGATTCAGTTTGAATGCACCGTCATCGCTCGCAAATAGTTTGGGTTGTGGGTTATTTTCTGCCTGATTACATTTTAACAAACACAGAAGCAAGCAGGAAATAAGTCAGAGGAGGAGACGAGGCACAAGGCTAATAACAGAATTCAAACCATTTAAATCTGAAGCCACTGAAACAACAACAAAAACTAATAAAATAAAATACATTTTAAAGGAATTGTGACAACACAAGCAGCTTCATCCTTCACTGACACCATGATGCAAACATGACAGTGAGTCAGTTACTTTCACACTGTGGTAGCTAATAATGAGTTATTGGCTACCACAGTCTGATCAAAATATGGCAACTTCTGTCTTCAAAGAACAAACACGGCAGCGGCCAAAAGGCTCCACTGAGTTCAAAAACAACAGCTGTCATCATGGTGGCTACGTCCATCCATCACATCTAATTCCTCTTCTCTCTCAAAGACACCAAAGTGGTTTAGTTTCCTCTGGCAGAAAGGTCATTTATTCACCACAACTTTTTTAGGCAGTGTGTGCTGCACACACGAGAGTCCTCTTAATCACTGTAGTGCCTCTTAAGGTCACTTTATTCTAACAGCTCACAGCCTCCTGGAAGTGGTGCTGCTGCAGTTCATTACAAATGTTCAGAAGACTTGAAGTCTACTGGTACTGAAGCCAGGCATCAAAGTGAATGCATACAAGTCACTATAACCTTAACAAACAGACATTTGTGTGTTGCAAGTCTATAATAAAACAGTGATTCCCTCTATGCATTTCTATCCATCCACCTTCTTCCACTTTGGAGTTGCAGGAGGGCCGGGGTCTATCCCAGCTGCCAGCCTGGACAGGTCTGGACAGCCGGGACAGGTCGCCAGTCTGTTGCAGGGCTTCTATGCATTTCTAGATATATTTTTGCCGCAGTTTTTGAATGTATCAGTGAGAGAAAAAAAAAAATAACCACTGCCTCAATATAAGGACTCACAAATGACAGCAAATTCCTGGATGGAGATAGCAGAAATTGGAATGAATGTGAGGGAAACGCATGAAGAAATGGAAAAACCTGATTACAGCTCAGTGCAAGTTAGAGGAACAAAAACTGTGAGGAGCAGGAGACATCCAAGCATTCATAGCTCGGAGGCTCAGAGCCTTGAGTGTAGTCACCTATGGAGGCACAGGGGAGCAGGCAGGGAGGCTGAAAGGTCTCAGAGAAAAGATTTAATAGAGCGTATTTCACTCAGGGGTTCTGTTGAGGTGCTGAGGGGTGCTAAAAGTACACGACTCTCCGGAAGCCAGTCTGTCACTCACAGCCATGAACATGAGAGTTCACTTAGCTGCTATTACATGGCAGCAGTTTACCACTGAGTAGGTGCAAAGTGCTGTTGCACAGCACTCGCTGGGTTTTCACTGTTTCACTTTAAATGTGACAGTAACCCAAATCTTCCTGGGCTTTCTTCACTAACCTCATGTCACAGTAACATACATGTGCAGTTAAATGGATATCACAAAATTCTCAGTGGCTTTTCAAGAAGCGTCTGCCATCAGACATCAGTAAGATTTAGTAAAAACTTAACTTCCTGTTTATGCTGTGTGGTTAATATTTTAAAATTAAACTCTTTATTCAATAATCAATTAAAGAGGCTTCTGTTTTTTCTACATCTCTGTTAAGCTGCAGTCACTAAAAGACCTGAAGAATCATTTTTCAGATTAAAAGTCTCTGATTACATCAGAGCTGCTCTCAGCTGCTCCTCTGCCATCATCGCTGCAGCGGGCAGCTCTGGATGTTTGATTTGGCCGGATGCCCGTCTGGAGACACAAATCCCCTTTGGGATTGGATCAGGACAATACCCCCCCCCCTTCAGACACACAAAACATATACAGATTTTTATGTGTAGTTATTTATGAGTTCTTACTGAAACATGACGACATTACAGTTTAAAAATTATTTTCTTTTATTGTCACAACAAGTTGTGGATTGCTTGTTTACGCTCCGCGTGGATCAGCTGGGTGTGTTTGTGGCATTCCAAACACGTTACCATCAGGGATGAAAAACTGTGCAATATCAACACTCAGAGCATGGCTGAAGGGTGTTTTTTTCCACCTCTACTTTCATTTATTGGCCTTTATAAATGCTGATCCTGATATAACAGCAAATATATCAGGAAATGCTGACTTAATTCACTGAAAAAATAATAAATAATTGCAACAAATCCTATTGAATATTACATTTCTGGCAGGCTTCATAGTATTCCAGTCTTACTCAGCCAGGCAAACAGATCTGCTTCTTCAGAATGCTTCAGCTAATTAGGTATACGTGCCTTATGACTATTGCTGTTATTTGATGCTATGCAAATAAACCTGGATTAAACTGAATTGAAATTGAATTATAGATTTCCTTTAGTTTAGTTAATGAGTTTTTGCTCTTAATACAACTATAAAGGTGCTCTTCAGGAATTAGTCTTGATTTTCTTGCCAAAAATTTAAATTCTAAGCTGTTATTGGCTACAGTGACATAAATGATGCTTAGAGTCACAGCAAATATCACCTGGGGAAGTCATCTGTTGACTTCCTATAGACAAAACACAATAATCAAAGCAGTAGAAAAAACCCTGATACTGTATCTTTAAAAAAAAAAAAAAAAAAACTTGAACTGGCTGCAGTTCAAATAATCAGGTACTCCATTATTCCGGATTATGATTGTAGTAATTTGACATACATGTATGGGACATACCAGCATCTGACTTCTCCCCAGAGTCTCCAGCAGGCAGCGGTGCCAGTTTGGTGGGAAATAATGGCTCGGACTCAGACTTTGGTCGCGTGGAAGGCACCTCTCCATTGTGCCTGTGGTTAAGAGGGAAATCAAAGAGAATCCTAAACTAGTTAAACAGCTTCACTTTCAGCACACTTCACTACAGCTCACAGATCTTACTACAGAAGTTAAAACTCTGTGCTGTTAAACGTCACAGTATGTGTGCAGAACTTAACAGTTCTGGGGACTACTTGGTCGCAAGCACCCACTGTGGATGGGCCCGAGGAATTATATACACTCAGAATTTTTTTAATGTCTGCATTCAGAAATATTCATTATAGGAACTTATGAGTAATATAACAGCTGCCTCACCATTGAGATTAAATCTCTTTTACAAGGGAGCGGCCACAGATTGTCCAAACTACAGAAATAATCAAACAGCATGTGTCCAGATTGGCAGAATACTGGCGAGTGCTTAACCCGGATACAATTACAGGATATATCACTACTGAGTAGCCCAATCACTGTTTTCAAGGCCTGCATCACCACAGCATGCAATTACATTTCTGGGAAGGGTACAGGGTACAGTGTAGGGTATAGAACTATGGTGCACTTGCAGCATAGATTTAATACAGTTGCTGAATCTGTGCAAAGCCTGCAGAGACCTGAAGCTAAAACTGTTAGGACTCAATTGTACTAGTGAGGGTGACAGACATGTTATCTAGTTAAAAATAAATCTGCAAAACAGTATGTGCAAAATATGAATACTTTCTTTTATGATACTATGACTGTGAAAGTAGCTGTTAAGATGTACATAAAAGAGCTCGGTTTCCTCAGGCAGGCACTGCAGTTTGTTCAGATAGCCGTACACTGAAATGGGTGAATAATGTACGTACTTGATGCTGGGTGAGGGAGCAAGAGGCTTGTCGGGCCTCTTTGGTGGGATCGTTCCTGGCCTGCCTTTCCCTGGAGGGGGGACCGGCTTCTTGGGTGGGACTACAGGCGCAGCAGGTTTAGGTTTAAGATCTGGTGTGGGCTTGTCAACTGAAGAGAAAGAAGGGTTTAAAGTAGATGTTAGAAAAAGGAAAGCTGGACCAAAAAGGAAGGAAATGGGCAGAGAAACAAATGAGGAAAAAAAAAAAAGCTTTACTGACTGAATAAACTCCATTTTACCTTCTTGCTATGCTACCAATTCTACAATTACACACACTGTTATTGAGGGTAACTAATGGAAATTAGCTTAAGCCCTGTTTTTGTGCAGAGCTGAAAGCAGCAGGATAAAATCGTGTTCAGCAGCCTGTCTGCTGATCCTGTTTGTCCTCAGCTAAACTTTTAGCTGCTGATGACTTTTAGAATGTCCTAAAAAGACTGAAGTTATAACTGCAGTAAGGACAGGCTGTGTCAGAGAGAAAAACGATCCATCTGTGACAGCCTCCATAACCGCCCCCACCCTGCAAGCTCCACGAGTAACAGTAACCTACACTAAAACTTCTGGTCCAGATAAGTTTTCAACATTTTCTTCACTGTTGGCGTCCCAAAATATTCTGTTTCGCATTTTGTCATTTATTTTGTCTGCAACAGCTCAAAACTCACACACTGTATGTCCAGCTTATAGGCTGTGTTTGGATGTTTCACTGCCCCAAATACCATTTCTGAGATCTGAAGTTTCTATCAACAGAGAATAGTTCTGTACAAGGCTTGGATTGTGGGCCACATTAATTTTATGAGCACAAAATTGCTGGAAAAAAAAAAAAATCCAAACACATATTAAACTTAACAGTAGGATTTACTCAGACAAGGTTAGAAGCAACACAATGTCTGAGTGCACAGAGCGCACAAACACAGTTCTGAGCTGCAGCAAGAGACTGCAGCAATAAGTTTAGATTTGTGACCTAAGGAATGATTAATGCTGTGACCGAGAGCGATGCCGGGAGGATGAGCTGAGAGTACAGCCTAGAATTACCTTGTTCAGAGAAACTCAGAAGTCAGGCTTCTGTCTGATTTTCTATCACCTCATTCTACATGTAAAATGGTCACTGAGACTGAAAGTTAGAAGCAACAGAACGTCTCTGTGATGTGTGATGGGATGTACTGATTATTTGAAATCACTGACCACAGAGAAGCAACAGCAGTTTCTGGAGGATGAATTAGCTTTCCTTCCATAACACAGCTGCTGTGACAGGTTTTTTTTTCCTGTTTATCTGCTGGTTTCCTTTACTAAGAACTTAAATAAGCCTGTGAGTCTTAGATTTTTCCTTTACCCCCCATGAAAGACCTCCTAGGACACTGGTGGAGGGAAGGAAAAAAAGAAACACGCAGAGGCAGCAGGATGATGAAAAAGTAGCAAAATAGAAAGATCGTGGCAGATAAACAAAAAAAAAAAAAGAGCAATCAGGGAAAAAGATCACAATGAGTGAGCAGACACCTGCTTACTGAAGTGAAGACTACATTCATGTACTGCAGAAAACTGTTTCTGTGTTTGCAAAAGTTGCAGTGCTGCAAAAATTGACAGCAAACAGTGTTGCTGATGACACCCAGGCAGATACTGTTAAAATCTATACAAAGACTTAACACACATGAAACTGAACTTTCAGTGTCAGCATCAAATTACTGTCAACACTGTAGACAAAGACCTTGAACCTGATATATAAATAATACAAATAATTATTATATATTATTAACTTTTGCTAAGATTTATCCTTGAAGTTTAACTCCTGGGGGGTATGTTACAACGCAAACTAAGCCTGGCTATATAGAGACTATTTTTGATATTTCACTATGGAAAGGATCCCATGATCATCCACCATTTCTGTCTTCTGTGGACATTCAGGCCTTACAGCTCACAACTGCTGATTTCACTCCTAACCTGTTTCACTTGCATTCAGAATCTCTACATAAACACAATGGAGACTTCTATCACACAAAGCTTCAATTGTGAACACCAAATTCATTTGGTCTAAAATGAATAATGAATGCAGATGCAACACTAACACAGCCATGCAGGCAACTCTCTCTCACACACACACACACACACACACACACACACACACACACACACACACACACACACACACACACACACACACACACACACACACACACACACACAGCTCATTTCCTGCGTTCAGCTCAGTAAGAGAAACTGCACTGACAGCACCATAACGACAGAGCTCGCTTCAGCGTGTGCTGTGATTACATCATGAAAACAAAATGCCCTCAGGTGTGCAGGTTTCCTCAAACAGCCACCACACAGGTTTTTTCCCCCTTGTATGGCAGAGTGGCAGCACAGTGGTATGGTGGTTAGTACTACTGCTAAGAAGGTCTTGGGTTCGATTCCACCTTGGCCCGGGCCTTTCTGTGTGGAGTTTGCATGTTCTCCCCGTGTCTGTGTGGGTTCTCTCCAGGTATTCCGGTTTCCTCCCACAGTCCAAAGACATGCAGTTAGTGGGGTTAGGTTGATTGGTCACTCTAAATCGTCTGTCTCTCTGTGTTGGCCCTATACGTACAGGGTGTACCCTGCCCCTCACCCTATGTCAGCTGGGATAGGCTCCAGCCCCCCCCCCCCCCCCCCCCCCGTGAAGAGGATGGATGTTTGGCAGAGTTTTAAATTTGTATTAACCACACACAGGAAAACTTTTCCTGAACTGAATTCCTCCATTGAATCAAATCTGCTTTAAGTCCAATTTAATTCAATAGTGGTTACACCCGTGCGCCACAGATACGGAGTTCTGTTAGTTTTTTTGTCTGAATTCTGTGTACTACTTCTTATAACTGTTATGTACATGATGAATACCCAAAATTCTTTGGAATTTCACAATGAAAAATTCTGAAATGATTTAAATGCGGGAACATGCAGCCTGTTACAGAATGCTGAACCCGTCCTCACGTTCAAGAGGCAGCCACTCCGGGGCGCTCCGTTTAAACCCAACTGTGTTACATGTGTGCTGTGAGCTTTTTTCTTTACACATGCTGCTGGCATCACATTCAAAAATAAACCAATAATAGTCTCAACATTTGATAGGTTTTATTTGCATAACCTTTAGTTAAATATAAGGTTTAAATGCCAATCACTGTGTTCTGTTTATCTTCAGCTTTTATTATTTCAACCTTTAGGAAACAGTATTGCTTAAAAAAAATTTTTTTTATTTATTAAAAAAGAGTTTGTCTTAAAGAAGGAAAAACATTCAAAAAAAAAAAAGTAACATCTAAGAATTAAATAGAATTACATTAAAAGAAACGACAGACACCAAATAATATAAAATAACTAGCTAATTCTGAAGCTATATTTCAGCTATATATTCTGAAGAATAGTAAAAGCTCAAACTTTGGTCTGTTACAATTTTAAAAATAAACACCAGAATGAGTTTTTCCATTTTGAACCATCTCCTACCAGAGAACAAGAACTTCACTTGACTTTATACTAAATTCATGGTTAAAGCCTCTTCTTTCAAAGTAATATCCCACTTTATTGTGTTTGCTTCTGCAGCATGCATCATAAATACAATACAATGGTAACTTTAAACCAAGCAGAGTGGAAGACTGTCCATCTAACAGTACGTTGAGTAAATGGCTGTGTGCTGAAGTTTGAAAAGGCCATAATGAGAACCTAACCTGGGACAGAGGTCTGTCTTTACTACCAAACTTGGAGTGAAGTGTCAAAAAAATTGATTCTGATTTGCAGAGCAAAGGTGTGAGCAATGTGAGCAATGTGAGGATGAAACATGCCAGTGAGGATAAAGACGGATGTGAGCAGAGTGCAGCCGTACCTCTGTCCTCTGGCCTGGTGAGATGAGGCTTCTTGTCAGCACTCGGGATCTCCGGCTTAAGAGCTGAAAAACGAAACATGGTCCACACAAGAGTCACCTGACTGTCCGAGACGACCACTTCAAGACTCGGGTGCAGGAGGGAAGACACTTTCTCAAAGACACTCTCACAAAAGAAAAGCCACCAACACAAATACACTGCCCTCTACCACACACTGACAGGCAGGCATGAAATTAGCAGACAATTCCGTTTTCATCACGCACATCTGGCACACGACTGCTTATGTATCGGTGCATGCACCCATCTGTGGTTTTATGTTAGACATCGACACATTAAAAGAATCTCAACACAGACAGGAACTTGTGCGTGCAGACACACACACACACACACACACACACACACACACACACACACACACACACACACACACACACACACACAGCAGGATATGAATGCAAACCCTGTGGTAGACAATTATGCAAGGGTGCATTTTGCAAACTGTAGATACTGGTGCTGATACCAAGCACTGCTGTTTCTAAACTGAACCCACAATGCTGTTTGCTACTTGCATGTAAAATAGATCAAACATTTCCTGGATGTTTCCCCAATCAGTTTAATGGAAACACAAAGAGGACAGGGCTGGGAATCCAATGCCTTTTGTTTTTAAATCAACTGTCTTTTTTTTTGTTTTACTTTTTTTTTCTCTCTCTCTCATATTATATATATATATATATATATATATATATATATATATATATATATATATATATATATATATATATATATATATATATAAAAATAAAGAGAGAGAGAGAGAGAGAGAGAGAGAGAGAGAGAGAGAGAGAGAGAGAGAGAGAGAACTATTGTATTTATTCAGATTATCTGTTCAATATTAAAATCTGGTTGATTTAAGACAAACATGCCAAAATCAGGATGGGGGCAAAAACTTTTTCACTGCACTGTAGGACAGTTTTTACCAGCTGTGTATAAGTTCTTACCTACTTTTTTAAAAATCTTATCAGAGGTCTAATCAGTTGTGTTTTCACACTTGCCACTGTCCTCAGAGCAGTTAAACAGATGCAGAGGTTAAATTGTTCCTTACCTGCACTTTTCGATGGTGGAGGTGGTTTTTTCGGTTTCTGACAGGAAAAGAAAGCGAGACATAATTCAGGTTAGCATGATAACAGAGTAAAAGATGACATATTAGGGCACAGTGATTATCTCAGAAACAGAACCCCCACCAACCAGGAGAAAAGGACAACAAATTCACGTTGGTCTAAAAGAGGATAATTCAATTTGTTTTGCTCAATTCAGTAATAATGTGAAGTCATGCTGTTATTCCTCTTTTGCATTAAGACAGCAACATATGCAGTTTTTTTTTTTTTTTGTCACGTCACAGATCCTCTTCAATTAACCACAATTCTGATGGTCTAATGTGATTAAAACGAAGACACATCAATATGTCACACCAGCATCACCGATGGGGATATCCTCCCATGATTAATGATAATATAAAATAAATGTAGAAGTCATGAAAATATTACAGCCCTGTTTCATAACAGAAACCCTTCAGCAGACATCTGATTCCATTCTGCCCTAATTTGGAGGCCTTGACCTGAACTTTGAGCCAAATAGTAAAGACAGATATCTTTACTAAAAATTAGTAAAGATAGAATACATATTCCAGCAAAAATGTTTTCAGTATTAACAATAATAATGCATTAGTCTTATATAGCGCTTTTCTAGACACTCAAAGACGCTTTACAATTTCATGCACTATTCATTCACACCTCAATCATACCTGGTGGTGGTAAGCTACTAATGTAGCCACAGCTGGTCTGAGGCAGTCTGACAGAGGCGTGGCTGCCAATTTGCGCCTACGGCCCCTCCGACCACCACCAAACACACAACCACATTCACACTTAGGCAATGTGGGTTAAGTGTCTTGCCCAGGGACACAATGACAGCATGCGCTCAGAGAGGGACTCGAACCAGCAGCTCTCCAAGTTGTAAGGTGAGCACCTGCCCACTGCGCCATTGCCACCCATACACAAACAATTTTAAGCATGCTGTAAGAGATTAATATTCTGTGATTATCTTTAACATTTTTACAAATACTATTTGGTAACCACATCCTGGAACAGACCAAACATGTCCACGGTAAACAAATTAGAGAAAGTACAAACTGCACTCTGTACAAGGGTCTACACTACATACTGCCTATTTATATAATCTGCAACTGTAAGTCAGATTTACTGCATACTTACAAGGTTTTCCCATCATTATACTCGTGTGTACAGGAATATGACTACAGAATCTGCTGATATCAATGCATTATGTATAACATTCCTATAATCATAATGCAACCACATTGTTTACATTTGAGCCATAGGTATGACTTTAATATTACTCAATGATGAGTCATATTCTGTAGTATTTATGGGAATGAGTCATCCCTGTTAGACAAAGCTCAGCCAATCAGCAGTTGGCATCAGTCTAATCAATAAGGCTGCAGTCTATAAACAGACTGGCCCTTTACCCAGAAGATTCCCCAGTTTCTCACTACCAGGTGCTAGATATGGGGAATCCCCACTTTCTCCATTTCAGTCAACAACAGTGAAGTAGGTGTAGCTAATCACACAGCGCAATATGATCACATGATTAGGCTAAGCCAATCAGGCATTAGAAAGCAGTTGCGCATCATTAGCATATATTATCAAAGCATTATAAGCCTGAAATCCTCCATGCTGTTTACTCTCCACTTCAGATAAATAAAGCCAAAGTGTACAAAGGGCACTGAGCATCCAGGAATATGAATATCATGTTGCACATCTTTGAACAGTAAAGCTGAATTTCATGACTCTATAGACTTGAAAGGTAAAACCTCATGGACGGACAGACGACAATATCCTCACACTTAGTTTTAATCCTCCTGAACAAGATGATATTGGTGTCAACCAACACCTTTCCTCCATCCTCATGACGTAGTTTAACAGACCTGGAGTCAGAAATGACACCTCCATGCCCATTAATGAAATCTTTTTCCATAAAAATATTAAGACACTGCAGGTTAAGCAATCAGCAATGATGGGCTGACAGCCATTAAGTGAGGAACTCATTGACAGCTCAAACATATTATATAACCCAGTAGGTGCCTCACAAACACACAAAATTATTGGGGTATCTTAAAAACAACAACAAAAACAAAACACACCAACATCTCTGGAAACATTTTCAATTCAGCATCAGAGAAAAGATCCAGTGTGCTCAGAGGTTTGCCTACTTTATTATACTAACATTAAACTGAGTTCACTGAGAGCAAATGAATGAAACGTGTTCTGGAGTTTTCTTGTTACGGTGTTTAAACATGTGCTGCTAAAAAGGATTCTAGCTACCAAACATAGAAAATCTCCCACAGATTAAATGAAAACTGATTTCATCCCCACAATGCACATCTAAGAGTATGAACCAAAAATGGAAGGATAGAAGGGATTATGTGGGGATTTGAGGGCACGCACATTACATGTTTAACCATCAGTCTGTCAGTAGCTTAAAGTCACACAGTGGCTCTTTTCTCAAGGTGCAGTAAAGTTAGAGATTAATAGATTCTGTGAACATAACTAATTATTATACATTACAGAAATAATCTTAGCACATGTGGGTCTTTTGTGTGTGGTTGATCTTATTGTACAGCCATGTAAAAGTCCATGCAGTCCTGTGAAAAACTAAACACACCCCATGAATCAGCTGAACCTTTAACAGCAACGACTTGAAGCAGAGTCGGCAATAAAACGATAGAAATAATTAGCATGCAAAAACTTTCCTCAATATAAAGACGATGGAGCTCATTCCATCCATGTTTTGACCGACAGCGTGGAAGGCCAGTGACAATGAGCAGTAACCATGGTTACTGCATAAAAACCATAGGAAACCATAGTGAATTTTTGTAAGGGTATTCATTTTAAATACAATGTTGCAGTGTGTTTATCATGTTCAGCCTCTGACAGAAAAAATATTTTAACCAAACTTAACCTTATAATTTCATATCTCACATAGGAGTAAAAAGGAGCCTTTGAGCTTGACAGACGCAGTGATCCAACTCATTCACATGACAGAGTCTAAAGATCTGATTCAATTATCAACATTATGCGTGCCTCTAACTCAGAGTCACCTTTATAAATATCTGCATTTAAGACAAACACAAAGACGAGTGATAACTGCAATAAAACAAATCAATCTGAAGAGTTACAGGGAAAAAAATCCTGCCTGTGAAATCAAACACACGCCCACACAGTCTACCTTTTTACACAACGATGTTGTTCACGTGCACATACGGTAAAGATGTCGGGTAACAGTGATTTTAATGAAAGTCCAGCACGCGTTGAGCATGTGGACTCTGCTGTACAGATCACGCAGCAACAGTCTGAAAATAGCTTTGAACATCAGTCTCTGCTGTTTCACTTCTGCTTTCCCACCGTGAGTGCAGATTTAAATAGGTGTTAATGGCACTTGAATTTGAGATGTTCTTCATGTGCTCTACAAAACAGGAGCTTCAATGCCGACTGATTAAACTCAGAAAAGACAAACAAACCAGCAACCGTGCAGACGCCGGGGGGAGAACACTGACAAAAGTCAGAAATGGATCAGTGAGGCTGTGCAAACTTTTTTTTTTTTTTGGAATTATTATTATTTTTTACTTGTTATTGCCACTGATGAAGTCAAGAAAGATTATGCACAAAGCGAGAGTGAGACAGCCGGAGCATCCAAATGCAAAAATCTCAAAGCAGTGAGTGACGTAACAGCAGCCACATATCCAGCTTTTCCACACAGGGGGATGAGGACAGGCAGATGAAGATCTAAACGGACCTTTTTGCTCCCTGAAATGAAAGCAGCAGTTGGGAGGGGGGGTTACTCTGGATGGAAAAAGAGGGCAGCTTACCTCTTCTGATTCTGGCTTTGGTGATGATTTCAAGGACCCTCTTGATACAGGAGCCTAAACATGAAAACAAGGACACAGAACAAAATGTTAAAAAAAAAAAAAATCACTCAAATAGCTTTAATGACATGAACAACAGTCAGAGTCCATCAGTCTGACTATTCACACAGCTACACATCTTTAAAAGCCGGCCCTCTGATCTTTAAAGTCATCTTTTTACCACAAAACACGTTTGGATGATTATTAACAGTTTGCAACTTTCATGTGGAAAAGCTGCATTTGGGATGTGGGAAATTTAATCTAACCTCCCTATTTGATTTAACCTGTTTACATCTTAGTGAAGGGACGGAAAGATCAAAACATTTCCTCACTAAAAGCATTTTTTAAACTTTTTTGCAAGCAATGAAATTTAAAAAAAAGCAGCTCTGAAATATAAAACAATCAAATTCAAATATCAGCATTCAAACAACATCTTTAGATGAGCAGCTTTTAGGGGGTACAAACTGTTTTTATTAATACTGTGGCTGTTAGGAAAAACAAGTCTAACTCATTTTTTCTCTTTTGTTCTTAAAACCACATCTATGCATTTACTGAAAAGTCATTTTCATTTAAAAAGGTTTTTCATACAGTTTGTTTGGTTGATAAAAATGTCAGAAATCAGAGAAATGGCTGCTGTGTCCACATCCCGAAGCGCTCATTAAGGAGGTTTCTGATCAGCAGCGCAACCCGAGGCCCGGCATGGCTGGAGGAACCCCTTTAAGGGAAGTTCATGTTGCTGCGTTTGTGCTCATCAACTAATACAATTTTTGTTCAGCTTCAAAAATCAAACTAGTTTATTTATGGGTTTTTTAAATTATTTTAGTAATAAGTCCAAATGGTCATGAGAGTCTAACTCTTGTTCATCATGCTCAGTTCAGTTTTAGCCACACTACAGTCATCCCAAAGTCCTTTACACTGTAAAGTATATGAGGAAGACGGGGCTTTCAAATTGTTTTGAAGTAGGTTTTCACCCCATAAAGGTGAAAATCTCCTGAGCTCAGTCACTCCCTCAGTTCCCTGAAGGATCTGGTTCCCTCATGTTTCTAGTAACAAATGACAGGAATCGTCCTCAGTGGGGCCTGATCAGTTCGTTCTATTCATTTTCTAATCTCACCTCTTTCTCTGCTTCAGAAATCATGACCACAAAGTTGTCAGGGAAGACGCCTTCTTCGCCTCCAACTTCACCGCGCCACCAGCCTGGTTCTCCTGTGTCCTGTAACAGGGGAAACAGGAGGGGTCGAGGTTAATAACACAACCACACACTTGTGTTTTCTCCTCTTCTGTCCAATATTCCAGGTGTTTGTTTTTTTTTAAAGCTAAATCAGGATTTTTTTTTTTTTTTAAAAAAAGGTGTTATTTATGACTTTGAAATCTAGGTAGTCTTAACCCTAACCCTGTACTATTAGAATATGTGACTGTAGGCCTGTCCTGGCAATCAGAGGGCAGAGCAATTAATCATTCTGACACACTATTGAAAAATCATTTTATTTACATATATATAAGATCTCAAGCTACATAAAGTAACTAGTTTTTAATCAGAGCTATTTCATTATGTCTTCTGTTCATACAGTCACCTCAGTCCCCACATTTTATGGGAAATATAAGCTTTAACAGAAACCTGAGCTGGCAACATATTACAGCTTAGAGGCAGTGTTTAAATTCTGCCCTTCACGTCAGATCGACTTAAAAAAAAAAAGAAAGAAAAAAAAAAAAGAGGTTTTAATGGAATAAAATAAAAATAAAAAAAAATCTATGTCACAAAAAAAGGGAAATGGCAACAAAAACTGTTTCAAAGCTACTTAATAAAAGATTAATGATGCAGTTATACTTAAAACATATTTAGGAAGAACTCTAAAAGTTCCTCCTCATTCTTTGAAATTCATTTTGCCTGGAAATAAATGTAAAAAAATAAAAACAAAACAAAATTTTATATATATATATTTATTTATTTATTTAATGCTTTCCCTTCTTTTTCTGACAGAACTGATTGTTATTATTAAAAAAATATCAGCATCCATACCATTATGGTGTACATCCACATCTACATGTACATCTACAGCAGTCATGATGAGAACAAGAGTCCAAAAGAGATGGCTGATAGTAATTTACCACGCGCGTGTGTGTGTTATAAATCAAATAACTGTGCCACCCAAATGTAACTAATTGGCTCAGCCTGGCCATATCTATAAAAACTGACACACTTCTTGTAGACACAGAGCATGGATACACTTTTAATGTACAACACTTAGCAGACAAATGACTCCCAACAGTAACTTGAAAGAATGAGTCAAACTGGTCAGAGAAGAACAAAGAGACCAAAAACATTTTCGCTGATTTGACTCCAACTCTTTCTACAAAAATGTTTTCATTTGAATGCACTTCTCCCGTGTCTCCACTAGATGGTGGCAGCATTCCAAGTGCTTGTGGCAGTGAAGCTGGAGAAGCTGTAGTTGTGTGTGTGTGTGTGTGTGTGTGTCACTGCTCTGCTGCTACTAAATAAAGGGCTGTGTGAGAGTCATCGCAGCATCACTGCATGTCAGAGGCAGATGAGCTCAGTCAGCAGTCTGAATGACTGAGTCTGGGTCACTTTGCTGAGTTAAAACAGTCAACTGAGGTAGCTGAAGAGGCTGCAAGTAACTAAACACTCAACTACAGTGATTTTCAGGGGAACACAATAATAGTGTGATATAATTTCAGTGTGTTCCTTCCTATAATCAGAAGATACAGCCTATTATTTTTTCTCTGCTGCTAAGATACTGATATCATCTTGTAGAACCTGAGTACAGCCTCTCCTCGCTGTGCTCGAGCTCCTGTTCCTAAATCACAGGTCACATATAACTAAAGAGAAGTTCGACACAAAGAGAAAAAAATATATCGCTAAAGGATTCAAATTATTTTCTGTTTCCAAAAGGACTGTTCTGGAACTGAGTGTTTCGTGACAGGAAATGCAACAAACTGATGTCCAGTTTGTTCAGCAGAAACAGAGAGCGGGCCTGAGGAGCAGCTCGAGCTGCACCAAACAGCATCTCTGGACACGAGGTGATTTATAACAAATGGAAGAAAGAACTCAATAGTGAACATGCAAGGAAAGAAGTTAACATTTTATCTAGATCAACTTGTTTTCATAACCACTAAAAGCACAAAAATTATAACAAATTAATACTGACTTCATCATCCAGCTCTATTTCAAATAAGCACACTGCAAAGAATCTGTTGGAGATCTCGGCAGCTCGGAGTGAGGGACGCCTCCATCTGCTCAGCGAGCAGCAGAACCCGGAGTTTGTGCACTGAGTCAGAAGTTATATTTAAGTTATGCACAAGATTTCATTACAGTGCAGTTCTAGGACAGGTAGAAACTCACCCAAAAAACAAAAAACTAGTCAGTATAAAGAACTGAACTGTATTAGTGCATGCCCGTGCTACGGTGCTGTTGGCCATGAAATGAAAACCGCACGATGCTTTCACGAGACGTTCCAGCTGCATAAATGCTAAAAATGGCTGATTTTAACCCATTGCTAGCTGGTTGCTAGGCAGCATGATGATATCATAATATATCATGTATAATTCATCTGTGGCTATAAATCAGATATTGCTGTGAAACAAAAACGGATGCTTTCATAAGGTGCTGCAGGGCCATAAAGGAAAAAGTCAGCTCATTTTAAGCCATTGCTAAGTGGCTGCCAGGCAACCGGATGGCATCATTATATATGTCATGCATAATTCAATGTTTCTATTGTCAAATTAAAATGATACAATACTTTTATACAATGTTATACGTGCTTAAATGCTTAGCCCAATGCTAGATGCTGCTAGGCAACATTATGACATCATAATGTCTGGTATACATAAAAACCTTCAGTGACCGAAGCTGCACCCGTGTTTGGCTCCTGATCATGTTGGAGGAGCTGGTGGTCACAGAAACACTTCCTGTATAGCAGGACTTCATGTCTCATTTTTGCCATCATCATCATCTTCATGCTTACCTGTTTTTCTGCTTCACATTAGGTGGCGACAGATGAAATATATTTCATTACATCATTTTACTGCATGAATGACCTGAAAGCTTACCTTGCTCAGTATATGGACGATGTCGCCTTCGTTCAGGGTGAGCTCGTCCTCGTTCGTGGCTTTGTAAGTAAACGCCACCTTACAGTACTCTTTAGCTGAGGAAACAAAACATTGGCTTCTGTTAGAGTTAGGACACAGACCACACCGAAAACAATAAAAATCACCAGCACTCCTGTACTTTACTCTTTACTAACAGAAATTATAAAATTATATCTATATATTACATGAGATTCCCCAACCACATACAGGGGTACGAAACGTATGGGAAGCCTTCCTGGTTTTCTGCATCAACTTCTCACTGATCTTCACAAGTGACACAAACAAATGAAACTTTTTTTTTTAATGTAATTTTTGGGCTGTTTGCCATAATTCAATAATAGCAATGAAGCGCAGGAGAAAGACAGCAGGGAAAGACAACACAGAGCCGCAGGTCAGATTCTAACCTGGGCTGATACATTTGGCCACATGGGCACCTGCTCACCCACTGAGCTAAAGTGACAGCCAACAAATGCAACATGCTTTAACTAGCAGCACACCTGAATCCATTCATTCCAGGTAAACCTGGAAAAGATTTACAACACAAATATGTTGCACCTTACACTTTGTGGTGCCAAATGAAAGTCATGTTGAATATGCAAAAGGTAAAAAGCACACAGATATAGTTCGTAAATCTAATTTTCACCTATCCACATCAACAAACATCCTAACCTTTCACCCAAATGGTAATCAATTTTAATAGTCCACCCAGCCACCGCTGATTATCTGGCACAGGCTCACAGGGTCAGCAGTATGAGCAGAGAAGCCCAGGCCTCCGTTTCCCCAGCTGCTTCCTCCAATTCATCTGGGGGAATACCGAGATATTCCCATACCAAAAGATATCATCTCTCCAATGTGTTCTGGGTCTGCCACAGGACCTCCTTCCCTGTAAGACATGCCCGGGACTCATCGGCATGGAGGCATCCTAATCAGATGCCCAAACCATCCCAACTGGCTCTTTTGGATGTGGAGGCGTGGCAGCTCTACTCTGAGCTCCTCCTGAATTGACAAAGCTCTTCACCCCACCTCTGAGACAGAGCCCAGCCACAATTTAGAGGAAGTTCATTTCCACCGCTTCAATCTGCATCTGCAATCTCGTTCTTTTGGTTACTAGCCAAAGCTCATGATTTTTAATAGTATTAAAATGTATGTGGGCCTTGGAAGTGAATTATCATGTGACTCTTTAAGCCAATGCTCATTAGACCGTTGCATATGAATGAGATGGTTGAGTTAAAGATTCAGCAACTTTTACCTCAAGTTTTAAGTAAAATGGTGTTTGAAGAGGTTGCTTCTTCAACAATGGAATTAAACACTACCGTTAAACAGTCAGAGTGCTGGGCACCTGGGTGGCTTAGTGGTGAAGCCGGCGACCACATACATATGCCGCGTTGCGGTGCGGGCGGCACGGGTTCGAGTCCCGGCCCGTCGCCAATTTGCCCGCGTGTCTTCCCCTGTATCTTTCCCCCATTTCCTGTCTCTTTCCACTGCCCATTAAAGCTGCTGTGGCCAAAAATGCAAAAAAAAAAAAAAAAAAAAAATTCAGAGTGCTGATGGTAAAAGAATGCTTGGCTTTATTAAGCTGTCAAACATCTTTCAGCAGAACAAACAAGCATTCCCAGCAGCTACAGATCACACAAGCACAACCTCCAGGAGGACTTTAGTCCAGTGTTCTTCTGAGAGCTGCTTCAGCTCAGTCACATTCTTGGGATGGAAACAGCTACTGAGGTCAACCCAGAGCATCTCTATAGGGTTTGAATCTGAACAATGAATGATGTTTAGGGTCACTGTCCTGCTGTCTGTTACCCTTTAAGGGCCATTCACAGCAGAGAGCATAGAAACCCAGCAAGCATCAAACAACTACACAATCAGAGCTTGAAACATCCACAGCGCTCAACAAATTTACTGGAGTGCCACAAATATTTCAGAAATCTGTCAAAAATGTGTTTAAAACTAAACATTATACTTTTGTTTATTAGGCAAATAAACTGAAACAACTGAATAAGCCTTATTCAAACACAGTAAACAAAAAACTTAATATTCTGCACGGCCTCGATAACAGCCTGTATTGCATTCTGTACTTTGACAGTTTTGAAACTGTAAATTTTAAATCTGTCAATTCTCCTAGTCTATAAATAATTTTTCAAATTATTCTGCAACCCATGAATGCACTATTATACTATATATATATATATATATATATATATATATATATATATATATATATATATATATACACACACACACACACACATGTATTAAAATTAATATTTGGGTGCTGTACTCCTTGGCAGATTGAAGGCACATAAAGATCTGATAACATTATGTTTAAAAAAATAAGAGCAGATCATCTAAAAAAAACAAACATTTTAAGGCGTGTAATTCCACTCTAACTGGTTCTGATGCAGGCTTTTCAGTATTTTATGCCAACAACACTAACAACCATCCTCAGACAGAACAAACAAAAACATTACTCTCATACAGATCTGCAGTCTGATAACAGAAAATACACTAACACAGCTGAAGTATGTTTGTAAGGTTTTACCTTTGGATTTGCTGTCTCCGACCACTTTCTGTGAATCTGTCGTGTTGGGAAGGGCGGGCTTTGCAGCAGGGGGTATTGATGGGATTGGCTAAAATGAAGCAAACCATACAGATGGGAATGATTTATCGGACATGAGTGGACATGTTTGGAGGAGTCTCGTCTGTGAGACAGTGTGTGTCTGAACTGAAATGAGTGGAATAACCTGAACAGGATTTTTGTTTTTTTTTTTATTAAATGGACACTGGATGGACGGTGCTGTTAATTATGAAGATTAGATGTTACGGATCACAGGATATAGAAGAAAAGAAGAAAGTCTGAAACACTGAAAGCATGTGCCTCTTCTTCCCTGCTGTGTTGCAATTTGATGAGCAGTGCTTCAGGCAAGAAAGAAACAGAAGAGGATGAAGATAAAGAATACTGAGAAATGTTTTTAAGCCAGCAACAATGAGCCACTAACAGGAACAGGTATGAATCCTACCTATTCAGGTTAAATGGAAGTTATTTAAAAAAAAAAAAAAAAAAAAGAAAGGTCCAACAAGTTAAGTTGGAGAGTAGTGTGTGGATTATGAGGGCTGATGAAGGCCATATGAAGATACCTGAAGCTGTGAAGACGAGTGTGGGAGAGCATGCGAAATGTGGTATGTAAGGAGTGGAGGAGAGCGAGGGAAGCCGAGTTAGTGGTAAGAGAGTGTGAGAGCTGTTGTGAAGAAGAGAGAGAAGGAAAAGAGGGCAAAGTTTGAGAAAAATGCTAAAAGCTATACTGATTATGCAGTGAGTTGATTATCAGGAGCTACTTGAGACTTATGTGCTAAAAATCATACTCGGTGATACATAAAATAGCGTCAGGTGAAGCCATAATTTCTGGCTTGGATTTAGTGCCATACACACACGTGCTGATGATAGCAAAAACAAAAAAACTGCATCTTCACATGGATCTGGGTATGGCCCTTCAGTGTCACCAGTAAACGAGGCTAAATACACCTACTGGAGTGATGATACTGATGCTGTATACACGGTACCATATTATCATACTATAATACTGTCAGGATGCAACGCTGTGGTGGTATAATACTGTAACAACGTGACACTTTCACAGCACTGTTAGGAAACAATGCTATCACGGTACGATACAATCATGTTGCAATAATATTGTGACACACTGCCCACAATAATGTGTGCTATTACGACACCCCGATTCTGTGATGGCTGATACAAGAAACCTCTTATCTGTGTAACTGCAGGAGATAAAATGAAAAAGCAGAAATTCACCATTCAGTCACTGTACTGTGGTGTCAGTCCATCGTTATTATTCAATTTAAATGTGGCACTTCGATCTATTAGCTCTGTGATTGGCTTCTCTCTGGTATCTGTCAGCACCGCCTTATAAATCACACTTACGTTCTCATTCTTCTCCTCTTTGTCGGGGGTTTGCACCGGGGGCTTTTTTTTGTAAGAAGCATCTTTGAAAATGTCTCCAAAGCCAATTCCTTTGATCTTCTTGGGCTGAGCAATAACTCCGTTCCCTGAAGGGGGCAGCGGTGAGACGGGTGTACCAGCGCTGTCCACTCCACTTCCATCTGAATGAAATAAAGGAAACGTGGTTTATTTTCCTATTACTGTCATACTTCATAACATACTAGAATTCATTATTTTGTTTTCATACATTAATAACTGTGATTTAATTCTTGATGGGATCTTTCCATCTCAAGTCATTGTTTTGTTTGACCACCTCAGATTTGCATTAAAATGTTATGGTCAAAAGTCCAATGCTTGCTGTGAATTTTTACATTAATATATCAAAAAATGGTCCATCAACTCACTCCAATCCTGTATTTTCACACACTGAAATGTCAGCAACATGAATCTCTCAAAAACTATTCAAGATAAAAATCTAAAATTTTCACCAGACTTTCCAACCATAAAGTTGAATCAGGACCAAGAATTTGAGACAGATACATCAAAAATGTCTGTGTACTGGCCGGCTAAAGTATGAAAAAAATTCAACAAGTCCTGTAAAGTCCCATATTTGAGCACACTAACAAAAACCTGACATTGAAAAAGACAATTTCTTAATGGTATCAGAACAGAACAAAATTCTGTTAGTCACAGTTATTTCAGCCCAAATGCCGCTTTTTATTTATTTTTATTTTTTTAAACAGTCATCACTCCTGTGGAAACACTTGAAAAGCTGGCTTCCTCCTCAGACCTCGGCCTTAGCGGCGCAGGCTTCACTCTTACAACATCGTCACCACTCTCTGTACTAAACCTCTACGTAAACATGTTTCCTGATATAGAGAAATGGGGGTTTGGCTGTATGCAGATAGCATTCAGATTGCAGGCAGCAAGCACAAGGCCGCCAATTTAGAATGAGTCTGATTTACTAACACACACACACACACACACGCACACGCACACACACACACGCACACAGGGATGTTAGTGATCAAATATTTTCTCTAGGTTAGTGAGTAAACTAAGGTTGGCTATCATGAATTTGTCCATCAGGGGGAAACTAACATCAGTATCAGCTGGGCGTCTGATTCATTTAGTGATTGTTCAGATCAAAATGTTCCTGAACCGTCCTCTGGATACCGGCCAGGGCTGAGCTGCTCACTTACCTGGACATCTTCAAGTTATGTTATCAGCTAATCTTATAAATCTAATAACAAATCGCCAGATGCATGCAGTGTAGGTAAGTTACAGCTAGATAATTGTAGCTTCCTTGCTAACATTATCACTATAAAGTCATACTTGGGTGGAAATGCTAGTTGGCTAGCTCGCCATATTACTTCTGCAGCTGACAAAGATCCATGCTGCAAACTTCTGTGTAATATCGCCTGGTGCTGACAGTCAGTTCCAGCAGCTCTCTCAGTAAATTATGCAACAGCACAAAGCTAAGATGCAGAATCTACATTCTACAGTGACAATCAGCATTGGGCGGGGGGGTCAGGCAGCTAGCTGTGATAGCAACAACATGTCTCTGGCATTTATTGCTTCATCGCATTCAAGTCAACTTTTTTGTCATTGTACTGATACTCAGATATACAGCATAGCCACTCAGTTGTTGTACAAACTGACTGCATTTTGCTTAACAGCATCACTAATAATGGTTTATCAATGACACTAATTGCCTTTAAGTATATAAATAAGGATATAAGTCCAAAGTGTCATAACGATATATTTTATTATATAAAGCGCTCCTGTACCTCCCAGTCATAACAAGCAGGCTGAAGGCTTAACAAACATGCAGCTACAGACTAAACACTGAGCCAGCCGGCTTGTTGAGGCTTGTTTCAGCTGAACTGCACTCTCGCCTGAACAGCTTCATTAACTACACTTAATTCTACTAAAGGTGAAGTAATGGTTTTTAACACAAAAATGTCAGACAGCTAAACTAACAGGCTCTAGATTCAGAGAATAATCACCTGTGCCAACATTACTGACCGGATATTTACTTATGGACAGGTGTTTGGATCCTTTCTTCACTCACAGCAGGGATCATTACACTTCAGTTCACCTCACTGTTGTTAACTCAGTGACTTACTGCTTTGTGTTGACATCTTACTGTCCTTACACAGCAGCAGCCCTCTCTCTGCTGTGAGACTTGCAGTGTTTTGCTGTGCACCGCTGCACAGTGAGAGACAACAGACTCTGTTGCTTCGAACTTTCTCTCTTGAGTAATTATTTTAAATGTAGCCAGAATCACATCGCAGGTCTTATTACCAGAGCTCTGAACCTCTGAGTTTACTGAATAATTAGCACACTGAATTCTTTATAAATATTAAAAGAACTGAAATTTGAGGCAGTCCATGCACAGTTACCAAGAACAGCACAGTTTTGCTCAACTGTACAAAAAGCCAGTATTACAGCTTGTCATGTTACCCAACTTGCTTAACCCAGCATACCATAGCAGCACTCTTCTAATGTTTTTCCAACCCAGCTGCACCCCAGCATTAACCCGAGTGTTTTTACCAGTCTCATCTGCTCGGGCGTCATTGGACTCTCCGACGTCTCCCATGGGATCCAGCTCCTTGACAAAGTTCGAGGGAAACAGGCCCGATTTGCCGTTCGACGTGCCGTTCCACCAGCCCTCTTCTACCTGTACACAGGTCAAATTAAGCAATCAGTCTACCGCATACGTTTGATTTTTTTTTTTCCTCCTCTTATTCTGCAAATGCCAGACTGAGGTTTGGTCAGAATATTCCTCATTCCATGAAGATAAACAGAAAGGTGCTTTGGATGATGAGTTCAAGC
This sequence comes from Archocentrus centrarchus, assembly GCF_007364275.1. Lineage (NCBI taxonomy): Eukaryota > Metazoa > Chordata > Actinopteri > Cichliformes > Cichlidae > Archocentrus > Archocentrus centrarchus. The sequence goes on along the minus strand of NC_044369.1, from coordinate 27,080,811 downwards.
CAGGGGAAAACAGAAAAACTGAAACCAAGAGGTTTGAAACTTTTCCCTCCCTTAAGTCACAGATCTCTTACCTGCCAAAACTTGTCTACACTGCAGAACCATAACATGCATGTAACATTCCACCGACACACAAGGAAGCCGTTAGCCTAAAAGGTGTTTTAATGTGGCCTGGTTACATATAGTTGACAGTACCTCTTCATTTATGTCTACGATGTCTCCGACTTTCAGCTCCAGCTCATCTTCGTTCTGCGGTTGATATTCGTACAGCACCTTGCACTGTCTCTTCTTAGGCTCTGAGGAGAAAAACAAGACAGCAGGTCGCTGTTGACTTTGAGCAAACCTGTGTTTTTGCAAAGTAAAAGGGGGCAGTGTGAAAACGCCAGAGAGGCGTGAATCCAGCCACTGGAACGATCGTCGATAAGAACCCCTCCCCACGGGGAACTCTGGGATTCTTCCGCAAGGTGATCCGGCGACATGAAGCAGACCCGCCCTACTGAACAAGCAAAACTGCAAAATATTCAACGAGGAAAACAACGAGGAAAAAAAACAACAAAGAAAAAAAGATGTTGTAAACTTTAACACCATGATGTTAGGAAAAAGAACACGGATTTTAGAAGAAAAGCATTCGCTAAGATAAAGAGAATTGCAAAGTCACTCATTCAACTTATAAATGTGTTACTCAGTGAAAGATAATTTTGAAGGTGATCAAAAACAGTCAGTCAGAATAAGTCATATTTGACTGGCAGCCTTTTTTATATATGATTATACCAATAATCAAGTCAAGTCAGTTTATTTATATAGCACATTTACATTGACCAAAGTGCTGCACAAGATCTATAACCAAGGACTATAAAAAAAAAAAAAAAAATTAAAAAAAAAAATCAGTGATCCAATATTTCAATACAGTGCTCAAAATGTTTTTTCATTCAGAACAATTCAACATAATCACATTTCTCAATACTTGTTAAATGTAGTTATGTATTTTCAGGCATTACAGCTCTGCCTTCAACATGAGTGAATGGTGTTCCTCCCGTCTTTTCTTTACTCTTTCATTTATTGGCTGTTATAAATGCAGATCAGCACATAACTAATACTGTTCAATAACGTCCATCTGCTGATAAACCGGTTCTAAGTAAAACGTTCACCTATGCATTTCTTTTATGTTCTTTGCGGCACAAAAAGTATTAAAACTTGACCAAAGCCTGTATATAAAAGATGGATGTAACCAGTGTAATATCACCCACAATTGCAATTTTCCTAAAGCTTTGAGCTGAGCATTTTTGGTTCACTGTGTTTTTTTTTGTTTGCTTTTGTAAACCGGATGTGACAGAACCCAAAGGACATGGCACACTCAAACAGTCAGAACTCGTCACAAGGTAGGCCCACCTTAAAGCATGCCCCACTTTATCATCTATCTTACGATAAATGGGATCATGATTTACAAAAAGAAAATCACATTTAATACAGTAAAATGTGAAACTAGTAACAATGTCCATAACTTTGTTATATATCAAGTGAGCCAGTGAGGTTGTTTTCCTACAGACGTCTATATAATCAGACGTCTTTTAGCAACTAGAATGCTGTTTTAAGGCACTTCTTGTCAGACTTTGAGGTTAAGTCGATATTTTATATGCAGTCTATGACTGTAACTCCAAAACTGTGGGTATTACCAAATTATGAATTTCCTCTTTTGTCACAATCGTACTGTCGGCAATGTGTTCTCATACTGAATAATGATAAATTTAAATGCCTAAAGTTTGAAGGTTACTAATCAGTACAGCATATAACGTGGTTCAAGATAACAGAAAAAGTTGACTGCAGTCACACTAGGAAAAACAGTGCTTGGCGAACGCAGCATGACCAAACCTACGGCAACCATGTGCAATGAACGTGCAGTATTATTGCCTTAGGAACTGTTGCATCAAAAACATGGGGGCAGGTCTGCGACCACATGCTGTCGGTTCACATTCCCTGCATTAACACACACAGATATACATTCAGAAATAATGACGTAGTTGCTGCAGGGCAGTGACTTGACTGCAAAATGACATAGGAGCTCAGCGACCTTGCTTTTACATAGGAATATAACCAGAATACAGCCAGCTGGCAACCAGCCGAGACTGATTCAGATTGATTGCAATGTGTTGGCAATCTGTGTTTATAAATTAGACTGCTGCGGCTTACCAAAACTACTTGTGATCGGTTGCTGAAAGTGAAAAAAATTAAACGCAATCAGCGATATTTTGTGACTGCAAGTAGACTGCTGTCCTATTTTTACTCTAGTGTGACAGGCATTAACGAGGCTGGGTTTTCTGGCATGAAAATGCAAGAGGAAGGTGATGCTGGTGGTGAAGGATTTGTCAGTGTGAGCGTTTCACTCACATTTGCAACTAAAAATAGGAAGCGTGTTGACTGTGAAATATGCTCAGGAGCACATGTGAGTATAAAGTCTAAGATTCAGCCCAAGCAGGTTCTGCTTCTCTTTAGAAAAAAGGTCCAGTGAGGACCTGTAGTAGTGGTGATGTAGCTGGTGCCTTTCTTTTGACTGACACACACACACACACACACACACACACACACACACACACACACACACATACACACACACACACACACACACACACACACACACACACACACACACACATGCTGAAAGGTCAGGATGTGACAGGCAGTGAACCCAGCTGGAGGGAATTAAAGTTGTTTTTTTTTCCTGTAGTTTTTACCCAAAAAGCCACTAAGAGTTTCAACAGATTACATGTTTAACCAGGTTAAATGGGAAGAAGAAAAGTGTCTTTTCAACTGCTCTAAATGGTCAGGTACAAGGACTGAACTGACAGTGAGTGGAAAAAGCAGGAAAATCGTTGAAAGTCATTCGGAAAGCCTGGAGAACTACCGCTCAAGACCATTTTCAAACTAACAGATTTTTGCACAACACTATAAAAAAATGTTTTATTACATTTTTGAATAGAGAGTCCCGTAAATCCTATTAATGTAATGATAAATAAATTGTTAGTTTTGATGTTGTTGCATTGACCTAACACCTACCTTTGAAGCACAGATTTTAGAATTTATTGACATGAATGACGCAATTAGAGGCAGAGATATGCAAAATAATTGGTGGATGAGTTAGTAAGTGAATGACTTAAGCGAGCGAGTGAGGCAACTAAACATTTGGGAATGAAAGTGAGTGGGTGAGTGAGTGGGAAAGTGAACGAGTAGCCAAGCGAGCGAAGCAGCAAGTGAATCATGGACCACCAACAAGCCGTGCAGGCTTAATTCTAATGCTGACCTGCAAAGAATGAGCCTGCTGCCAGCCACAGTTTACAGAGTTTACAGTGGACCCTTCAAGCTGCATCATCCAGGTGTAACAGCACCCAGCTTTGTAGGAGTTTGCATTTGAAACAGAAGGGATGAAATCACAACATGCATTTTCTCCACAGGCAAGTGAAATCAATCTGTGCTTTGTGTTAAAATAAAATTGAAAAGGAGGAGTAAATGAATGACAGTGTGGGGAAAAAAAAGGTGAGAAACTAGAACATAAAAAGAAAAGAGATTGGTGGATAGGATACAGTGAATCTGATTAAGGTGGTCAGGAGACTGAACAAGTCCATTAAAATGCCTGAAAGTGACCCAGGAGAAAGAGAAAGCAGGGAGAGAGGCTGCTTTTTCATGTTTTTCAGTGGCAGAGCTGGTTAGTTTGCATAGGGTCTTTTATTTTGAAAAACTGACTGGATTCTCTATAACATTCATCTCTGATTTGCTGCTCTCCCTACCTGCTCTGTGCAGCTCCATGTGACTGGATGCTGAATAATATCATAACCATAATTAAAGTAGTGGACTTATAATTTAGTTAGACGATGCACGCCGTCTCCCTCAGAGTGAACACAAAGTGAGAGAGCACCGAAGCCTCAAACATTCGTGTACGAGTCCTGTGTAAGCGCAGAAAAGCAGTTTTGCACGTTTACTAATTTTAGTTTTTATTTCAATACTTTTTAAATCATTCCAAGAGAAGAACACCGTCTGCAACCCATGATCAACTACATAATTCCCTCACTCTTCTTTTGTTTCCTTCCTGGCTGTTGTGTTCAGTTGCCTACCGAGGGAGTCTCTCATCCCACAATCCAACTCAACAGTACAATACTGAGAGTTTCGCTCGGGAGATTCACTGTGACGTTGAGGGCCACTCAAAGGAGGAAGAAAACTGGGTCATGTGCTGCTGCTCACTGTGGCTGCCGAGCAGGACGAGGACTACAAGAAGCAGCACACATTTTATTTTAATTCACCACTCCATGAACTGAATCTTAAAATTAATCAGGAGGATGAGTCAATGGATACAAGCCTGTCAGCTTTACTTTAACTACTTGAAGGTTTTCAGTATCAGTGTCTGACGCATTAATGCATCCACTTGTTTAATTCTTTCAGAAAGGCACTCAGCATTTTGTCAATGCACTGAAGCTGCCTCAGCCTGCCTATAACATCAACACACTGACCTCTGCACTTAGAAGAACAGACAGATAAAAGCAGTTGCTGGAGGGAAGAAGACAAAGATTTGTGTTCAGGACCTCTGAGCCAGACAAGACACAGGAAAGATATGAAACTTCCAGCTGAAATAATACATGGAGAAAAGAAAAAAAAAAGCATCAATTTTCTTTTAACCTGCTTTTAATCGTTTGCCAGATGTCTGCACTCTGTACTCATCCTTGACACCAAGCACTAGGATCTATTTTAAAAAAATGTCATTTTATCCAAACATGCACACAAACTGAGGCTTCTTACTCTTTGAAGCTGGGGGCACTGGGGGCTGGAAGGCACCGGTCGGGATGCCGAGTACGCTTATCCTCTGAACCAGGCCGGCCACATTCCCCACCTTCTCTCTCTTCTGCGGCTGAGCGTCCTTTGGCTCGTCTGTTGTTTGACTGCCATCTTTAGGGTCCTTTTTCAGTTCCTAAGGAAAATAAATAAAACAATCACACACCAGACACCCAGCAGTAAGTGGGAAGCATTTTTTTACATTATGTTTAAGCAAACTTTTGGATTTTGTTACTTAGAGATCAACAAATTAAAGCTATTTTTGCATGTGTGACTTTATAACCTGAAAACTGAGGGAAAAAATATCTTTAGATTTAACTTTTTTTGTGACCAATACAGAACACATGAGGTCTCAGGGGGATGTAACAATCAAATTCCATCTATCCATTTTCATCCGCTTATCCAGGCTAAGCAGAGTATCCCAGACCTCCCTCTCTCCAGCCACCTCCTCCAGCTCGTCCAGGGGGGACCCCCAAGGCATTTCCAGGCCAGCCAAGAGATATAATCTCTCCAGCCTGTCATGGGTCTGCCCCGGGGCCTCCTCCTGGTAGGACATGCCCAGAATACCTCACCCAAGAGAAGCCCGGGAGGCATCCTAGTCAGATGCCCGAACCACTTCAACTGGCTCCTTTCAGTGGAAAGGAAACAAATTCCAGTGTTTTTTTTTTTTTTTTTTTTAAAGGGATCTTCTTGTACTTTTCTTTATTTTCTGTTATATAAATACTGTTACATTGGTGGATGCTCACATTAAACATCGTTTCAAGTTTCAAATAATAAAAGTCAGCATGTGAACAAGTAAATCCCGTGAGCGAAGACCTCAAAAACTACGTTCCACACAGTTTCTTCCTGCTGTAGGATGTTAGAGTGAACAGATATTCCTAATATGATCACCTCACAGAAGTCCCACCCATGTACTATTTAAACCTTCAGTTTACAAGGGGCAGCCAATGAGAAAAACAGTTGGCCTAAAGTATGGAAGAAGGGAAATAAATGGCTTCTTTTCTCACTGTAAGACAATGTAAGGATTGTTTGGAACTGTGAATCATACAAAGCTACTCTTGTAGAGTTCAAGAACACAAACATGGAGACAGGAATTAGAATAGACACACACCCCCACACACGCAAACAATTCCAGACAATCAGCCTCAGACACTTTTATCTGGGACAATTTTTACATGCAAATGAAAATGACTGAAAACCAGGTATGTTTCACAGATGCTGCTTTTATTTCAGACTACTTCCTTCTGTGTCAGCCCTCCCATGGTCTTGGAGCTGGTCCTAATCTATAATCGAGGTTACCTGGCTTAGAAGGGAGGTTGGGTCAGGTCAATGCAGTGCACCTAGGCATCCAAACTACAGCCCGATATATCCATTATATTGTAGTATATAGCTGATATATCTGCATTTATACCAGTCAAGAAATTAAAATCTAAAAAGTAAACACAAGAGAAACACCCTAGTAAGCGAATCTTAGCTGCTCCCTTCTTCACAAGGGGTTGCCACAGTGAGTAGCACCACATATTTGATTTGGCAGATTTTTACACTCCTGATGCAACACCAAGTGGTTTGTGTCTTAGTGAGGACTCCCAAATCACTACAAATAGCAATCTTAGGGAAGCCCGTTTGTTTCATGTATCTCAGGCTTTAATCTAAACTATATAAGCTGGCCTGTGTGTGTTTTACTGGTGTGTGTCCACCCTTTTTGGTCTTTGTTTTTCTTTGTAATTTCTGTTTAATGAATTTCATTTTATTCTGGTCTTGTGTGGACATCCACAAATATACCAGTTTGTGTGTCATTTCCAAGCATATGAAAATCTATTCTTACTGTTGTGGCCTTTCTTTTTGTGCACCATTTCCACACTGCAGCATTTACCAAAATAGCAGTGAGTTTAAAAAATGAACTCAGAAAAACATCTTAAGTTCATTTCTTCCCCTTCTGACTGCAGAAGGGGAAGAAATGAGCTTAAGAAAGCTGTTGTGAACCAAGCAGGAGGAAGGCAGCTGAGACGGTCCCAGTGCCACCAAATGGGACGATAAGACATCAGACTTGTGGAAACAGGAAAAGTCAGTTTCACATAACTTAAGGGGAACTGAAATGTGGTGATCTAAAGTACAAAGTGAAACAATAACTACAGAAACCAGCGTCAGTCTTCAGAACAGGACTGTACTATTCGCAGACCAGTCCTGCTAAATGTAGCTATTGAGGAAATGATCCCAATCACGTCACACAGTCAGGCTGTAAAACAGTTGCCACAGTCTGCCTGCCCAGGAAACTCCCAGCAGCACAAAGTCCAAGTCACACCTTCACTAAATACTACGAGGAGTGTACAGATGGAGGGACGCTAATGTGCTGTGGTCACGTGGCTTATGGGTTTCAATGTATTATATTAATTGCCTTAAGAAGTACTGAGGAGTGACTTGAGAAGACACCTGATGACTAACTCTGGTCTGCCACCATTTGGTTCACAGAGCAGCAGAGCTTGACATCAGCTCTGAAAGTTTAAATACAGGCTGTGTGCCTGCAGGTAAACCTTTAGCTTAGTTTGCTACAGTCTTTACATTTGCTGCAGGTGGGCAGCAGCCTCTCTGTCAGCAACACCTGCAACATGCAGAGGCAACGCAACTAGATTTATTTCAAAGCTTTAGTAACTTATCATTTTGCAGATTTGTATCACTGATGCAAATAAATAATAATGATAAAAAAAATGTATACTTTTTTCTTCACAGCCAGGGTGAAAGGGCAGCTGAACTTGGACCTCTCTGCAAGGCTTTGCTGTCAGTGCCTTTTCACTGCCTGGGCTTGACAGTGAACAGAGTATAGATGCATTAAGAGGTTTAGATCAGGGGTATTCAACTAAAATTTAAAGAAGTCCAGTTAGAGAAAATTTCTTGAAACAAAGGTCCAGAAGATCATAATGTCTAACTATGTAGTGTCAGCAGCTAATCACCTGAAATGCAGGTCTATTTTTATTTAGTAAATGACCTGCATTTCAGGTGATAAGCTCCTGATATATATGTATCTTACACAGAAAATAAATAAAATGTGAAAATTGTGCATGTTCACATGTGGAGGAGCTCATTGATGAGCCTCGAATGATATTTAGCTTTGATAATGTTCATTGTGGGGAAAGCTGCCTCACAGTTGTATGTGGAGTCAAATATGGTCAAGATGTACAGGGCTGCTGTCCACAGACCATTTGGGGGCAAAAAGTGGAAGGACCTGCTCTTACGAACTGCTCTTTCAGGGTCACGTCTGCTTGGAGATTGAGTTGCATCTGGAAAGACTCACAATTTACACATTTAAAGTACAGTGTGACTTCTTTTGGGAACGTCTCACTCGTCTTTCTGAACTTTCTCAGCTCACCTGTCTGTACCTCTCTTTGTTTTCTATAATGGTGTCGCCAGCTTTCTTTTTCTACCATTTTTTGAATGTGTAACTTGCCTCTAACTCTCATCTGTCTGCACAGTAAAGTCGCAGAGTTTCCTGCCTGGAATGTACAGACTTGATTGGCTGAGTGGTATCACGTGGGATGACTTGGTGGGATTAATCTGTGTGGTTCCTCAGCCGCTAATCCACGACCACAAAGACTACAAAAAATGCACTGGTTAAAATCGAAGCACCCCATCAGGTTTTAAATCACAACCTCCTGTTTTGGCTGTAGGTCCAGGTCCGTATGGGACAGCTTCTGGATCCGGATAATGGACTGCAATCCGCCTGTTAGTGACCTCCTCTGGGCTAGATGATTGCTGAATTTGACTTTTGCTAAAAACTGAGACAACAGCTGCCCTGTGGTTGCTGAAAATGGATTCACTTCTTTTTTCCACTGTTGGTGTTTGCATCTTAAATTGTCTACAATGACCTCTCACAGAAAACCCTCAACAGAATTGTAGGTGTGATCACGCTTTCAAAGTTCCTCAAAGCTTTTATCACTTAAGACTGCCCCAACCTCCACAAAAATAATGTTCAGAATAGTCTGGATCTTACTTGGTGGGACAACAAGAGACCTGCACGTCTAATGACAGGACTTTAAAGCTGTGCTGATAAATTGTGTGTGAACAATGACCTAGTTCATGGTGCACTTCCCGGTTCACACACACTCACTTTACTATTCTACTTAAGGGGAAGTCCAGCTGTGTGTCTGCATATATGTGTATGTACCAAAATATATATTTAAAAAAAAAAAAAAAAAAAAAAAAAAAAAAAAACAGCTCTGCTTCAAACTGAGATGACAAATGAAATAAATCAACACAATGATATGTTTGCTTCAACAACAGCTCTTCTCTGCTGAGAGCTTAAAATGCGTGACCACATGTTGCCACCATGCCACACCATTCACACAGCCAAGGTGTTAATTAGACCGTTCATACAGTGAATGCATTAAAACCTCCTTCCAGCAAACTCAGCCATCTGAGGACCTCTCTCTGTGCACGCTTGCCTTCCGGGGACTTTAACATTGCCAACACCTACAGAGGAAGCACCGAACAATCTGCTTCTCAGAAACAGCAAAGAAGTGAAAACTACTCGTCCTTTACAGTAACGCTCCTCTCTCTGCTCACGTGTAAAACACTGATGAAGTCTGGAGGTTGAATGGTCAATTCGTTGGTGAAAATGTTCTCATCTAAGACTGAGTGAAATGCTTTTTCCCCAAAAATTCTATCATTAATCCAACATTTCTGAAATATTCAAATATTCATAGCCATGTGCGAACGACACCTGGCAACCTCCATATCTCTGCATATAATTCTCAGTTGTAGGAAGACTATTAAATAATTTAAATGTTTTTATATATTTGGAGAGAAAAAAAAAAAGATCTTACTTCTGATTGGTATCATTAATAACCCCACTGTGGGAAAAATAACACTACTAGCAGCACTACAGTGGGGCAAATTTGATCCACTGCTGAATCTGTAAGTTCGCTCATTTAGTTTCATTTTAATGGAGACTGAATATCAAGCAAAAATCTAAAAATCCAGAAAGAACACATTACATAAGTTATAAATTGATTTGTATGTCATTAAGTGCGATAAGTATTTGATCATCAAGAAAAACATGACTTAGTACTCGGTGGAGAAACCCTTGTTGCCGAGCACAGCAGTAAGATGTTTCCTGTAGTTGGACACCAGGTTTGCTCACATCTCAGGAGGGATTTTGGTCAACTCGTCTTAACAGAAACATTAAATCCTTTAGCAGCGCTCTCCACAGATTCTCTATAGGACTGAGGTCTGGAGACTGGCTAGGCCACTCCATGACAGCAATTTGCAAGATTTTAACGGTACATGACCCGTTCATTGGCCCCTCACTGTGATAAACAGCCCCAAACCATAATGTTTCCACCTCCATGCTTGACTGTGGGGGTGGTGTTCTTTGGGTTCTCTTCCTCCAAACACGACAGGTTGAGTTGATACTTAAGAGCTCAGTTTTGTGTTCATCTGACCGCAGCACTTCCATCTCAAACCTTCTCTGAATCATATCTGAATCTAACCTCTGAGAGGTTAGCGTGTGTGCTGGGGAAATGTAGACCAGGTGTGGAACAGAGGTGAAAAGCGTGTGTGTGAGATCTGGGTGTGCGTGTGTGTGTTGTTGTGTGTCTCCACCCTGGCCAGATTTCTATTAGCTGTGTGCTGAAATAAATGCAGTACAAGAGAAACAGACCCGAAAAAGCTCAATTTGAATCCACAGATTAAAAGCACGTGTTTCTGATTGGTGGCTGTTTTTAAACACCCTCTGTCTCAAATACACACAGACACACAGATCCTGAATGTGCACTGTTTAAAAGCAGACACATTTACTCTGGTGGGCTGTGTATTTTGCTTGAGGTCCCCGTCTAACACTTTTTACAAGTACACACACACACACACACACACACACACACACACACACACACACGGGAGTGACCAAGTGTCAGGAAGGTCAGTCAGATCACATATAAAGTCCTGCTGCTTCCGCATGGAGGGTTTTCCACACGAGGGTGAGAGAGTGTGCGCTTCTGTGTTTCTATGCCACATTTAAATAATCAGTCTGCTGAAAGGTTATGCATCTGAATGCTGAATTTGAAGCTACAATTAAGTATAAGAGAAAAAGTTGTGGTAGTAAACAATGCTGAAAGAGAAAAATTAAAAGTCACAGAGCTCATACTCTTCAAACACACAAACACTTCCAGACCTTGAAACTCAAACCAGCATAAGCAGGACAAAGTGAATAGATGTAGACACACCCAACAGTATCACTTGCCTGTTATGAGCACACACACATACACAATTCTCCAAACCCTCACTGACCCATTTACAAAACTATTAATCTCAAAAATCCTCTTAAGTGTTCCTATCATCATTTCATTTAACCAGCTCCTTACCATGTCCTCAGTTTCATGCCCCCCGATCACGCAGGTATGATTCCAATTAAAGGGACAAGGAAGAAGAAATACATGTCATACCGCTGTTATGTCATTAGGAGCAAAGTTCAACAGCCTGCAGGCTCCTTAGAGGATTAACTACCTGAGCTCAGTGACTTGGCCAGGCTGCTTAGCAGATTACCTATCTCACTACATAGGACTGTAGGATGGTGGGGAGAGAAGAGGGCAGCAGTACAGTGACTCATTTCAGGGGACTGGCTGTGCAGAAGACGAGGAGTTCACAGCTGAGAAGTCAGATGTCTCAACTGCATGATTATTAATATATATATTAAAAAAAAGAGATAACTGTGGGAGAGCTCTATGTGTTTGTCCTGTTGGTACTTTAGGAGCACTGTTAATGGCAGTGTTTTAGAATTATTATGGCTGTGCTTCAGTTTCAGTGAGAAAAATTACTGCTTTTATCTGATGAATACCACTAACTAGCAGTGTGTGTGTGTCACACACAGTTGATGGACACACTGTAAAGCAAGCTTGTTAACCATAACTGATAAGTTAACCTTCTAGCCTAAATAAGGTTCCTTCTGGCTCCAAATAAAAAAAAAAAAAAAAGTCAGCAGCCAAAAAGCTAATGCTTCAAAATGCTGAGTCCAGAAACTGGTGGGTGTTGACACAGTGGCAATGTGTCCTTTATATACAGGTTATACTGCGTTATCAGTTGGTTTACGTCTGAAGTGGAGCTGAAGCTTTAATAATGACTTTGTGAAATGAGAGTTTCTACACTGCGCTGTTAAGGCGGCATGAAATAAAACAAAAGGTCATCATAGTTGGCTGAAGTCTGCAGACGACCGTTTCAATCCCAAATGAGCAGAAAAGTCTACACGCTAATCTGGATACCGCTCCTCTGGATTTGCTTCTTCAGCAGAGTACTACTTGCAAGACACTCTGTTACAAATTATAAGTTGAGTACTGCAGTGTCAGTATCAAACCATTAACTTGTGCTTTCAATTCAGCATTATCAGTTCTTTGGAGGTCAAGGGCAGAGAGACAAGGTAGAGAGAGCAGAGGTGCTGAAATAGGCTGCACTTTTAAACCTTACTGTGAATCACCCACAGTCCCTGAAACAATCTGTCAAAATGATACAAGCTCAAATTACCTCTTCAAGTCTGCAGGTTCATTTACTTCACTCCAACAAAAAGGCTCTGCTTTTCCAAAATACAAATATAACTTGGCAAAAGGATTTCACTAGTCACACACTTTCTATTCTTTCACACAAAACAGTCAATTGATCAAAGGAATATTAAATCATAGAAATGTTGCTTCTGTGCAGCAGCCTCAGCCGCAGACTGCTGTGGTCTGATAGTGCTCCCAGCTTCAACAGGATTATCACTAATGGGACAACAGCAGCATTTAAAACCTCAGAACAAATGCATGGTCAGCTCCACACAGGAAAACAAGCTAACCAGCTGCAATCTGATACGAGCCAGTCAACAGGAATGGCCAAGAGCATTATTCTGAAATTAACACAAGCTAATGCATCGCTCACCTTAACAAAGTTGTCGGGAAAAAGGCCCCTCTTCCCGTTGAGATCCCCCTCCATCCAGCCGTCCTCCTCAATGTAGCGCACATTCTTGATGATGTCGCCCAGTCGCAGAGTCAGCTCGTCATCATGGAGCGCTACGTAATCAAACTCCACCACAACCTCTACTCCAGACAGTAGAGGTTCAGAGAGAAAGGAAGCATAGACGAGAAAGACAGAAGGGAAATGATAAGGGGGGGGGGCACAACAAAGGTGGAAGAGCATGGGGTAGATGAGATAAGATGAAATTTAGGGAAAGAAAGATAGGGGCAAACAGAAACACAAAATTAGTGCAAAATTTAAAGTTTCTAAACTTAATACAAAATATATTATTACACTTAATGTCCAAGAAAACAGCAGCCAGTGATCCGGCCAGTGGGGAAAAACAGACACGGGAAGCTCGGGGGTTAGCTGGTTAGCAGCAACTGAATTTTAATGAGTGTATTTAAAATACGTGTATTTAACTTAAGTGTATTCATTTGGATACAGTTAAGCTTTAATGGCACCTGTGAGCTTTAAGCTCACAGGTGTGCTAACACTGCTGCTAATTCCAGCCACTGAACCAGACCTCGACTGTGTTGGTGCTGTTCAGAGCATTCTGGGATTATTTGCCAAACAGCACGACTTGCTGTGCAGCACAGAATGTCGTATATTAGTCTGTTACTTAGCCATTAACAGCAGATACGTGCACCTGTACAGTTTATGGAAACAGATTGCAAATCAAGCTTGCTAGCATTAGATGATAACTTCACTCTTCTCCAAATACCAACATGGCAGCAACCAAAACACTAAATACAAAAATACAAACTCCAGAAACCAATTGGTGACGTCACAGTGGCTACATCCATCTTTTATGTACAGGCTGTGATTAGTTCCTCTAAGGCAGTATTTAGCAACAAATTGGCACAAAAACACACAACCAGTAATAGCAGACCATGAAAACAGATACTGAGAGGCTGCCCGGCTGATTCTAGTACAGCAGGTTGGACCACTTCTGACAGTAATAGGCAGTTTGAAGAGGACTGACAGGTTGTGAGGTATTCCACTACACGGTTTGGCCTTTTAACTCGTGACTCATGGCAGACAGGCTCCACTGACACGGGTGGCTTCACACCAAACAGAGCCAAAACAAAAACATGCAGGGTAAACTGTTTCTCTACTCAGCACAAACATACATGCCACGGTGTGCAAATACTCTGTACAGGTGCACACCTGAGCAGAGTCATTCAGCACTACAGGATGAACTGTTGGAAAACTTGGCTCAGCTTCAGCCGCTGGTACTTGTGTAAACCCAGAGCTGTACTCTCCCTCTGACATCACAATCCCCGGCAGGCTGGGCCCAGATCCAAGGAGAAACTGGCCCTGACCGATGATCTCAGAGCAGTTTTCCCCTCAACGTCAAACACCGAGAAGAGGAGGAGTCGTGCGGAGGAAGGCCCTCCTTTAACACCCGTCTGACACACACTGATGGAAACACTTACATGAACACTGTAATAGGAATTTTTAAGGCTGATACTGATCACCATCACAAGAACAGCAGAACAGATATGAACTGGATGCCTATTATCTTGTCATGCTCACGTCATACTGTCAGTCAGACAAATGCCAGATTCACATCAGCCTCCTACTAATTTGTGAGAAAAGTGGGCTAAAAACAGCACTGACCATACTGGAGGTTTGCATTCACCCTCCATAGTCAGAAAAAATAAGTTCCTATTTCCTATTAGGGCTGCTCTGCTGACATTATAAGAACACCACTAGAAAGGCTGATGAGACTTATTTCATGACACTTCCGTTTCTTTCCATGCTATCAGAAGTGTATTATACCTGAATCTCTCACACTACAGTTCTTTTCTTTGGTCCAAAGCATGCTCCAGCTGCCTGCTTCGGACCTTTCACTGTGTGACATGAGAGCACAGTTTTGGAGCCACATCCAAAAATGTCATCATGATCCTTTCATAATGATCAACATCATCCCTGATGGCCCAAAGTCACATCAGTATTTCCCACATAGACTACCAGGTGGGCCACTCAGGTAGGTAGCAACTCACTCTGACGTCTTTTTAATCTATTCAGCAGGACGACACCACCTATTTATACTAGTGGACAGTCCCCTTGCTCTTAATTTGAAAGCTCAGATGTTCCACACCTGTGCATGTTTTCCCACTGGCTCATTGGCCATGTTGTTGTTGAGTCATTCAGGTCTTTCAGGTAGGATCTCCCCCTGTGTTTGGGTGTACTTCAGCTCACCACCACCTACACTTGGCAGCAACAGTAAATAACACACTGAAAGTCTGCTTAGAACTTATTTTTGAATAAAATAATGACCACCCCTAACCATGACTAAGAGTAACTGGAGTTACAATGAACAAGTTTTCTGCCTGTGTATTTCAAGCTACGTTGATGGCAACAAGGAGTTCAAAGTCCAAAGTAATATTTAAGCCAGGTTAGACTGTCTTACAGTAATGTAGTGTTGTATGTCAGTTTTGAACTTACCAAAGAGCCGTCAAGTGTGCATACACATGATGGTGCCTTGGCTAAGATAAGCATAGTTAAGACTAGGCTTAAGTTTACTTTACAAATGGTGTAAAGTCCATATACAGACAGACCTGGCACTTAGAGAGAACATGAAACCCCATATTTTAACAGGGTTTATACAAAATTAAGAGTCGTAACTTATCTTGAGAAAAAACTTTGAATTAAGGACTACACGTTAAATTATAAATTGATTTTTTTAAACTTTCTAGGTTGCATCACTGACTCCATCACACGCTCCCTGAAACACATCACTGAGGGTAACCATACCAGTTACCAGATCCCCTGCTGTGAGAGGAATGTGATGGAGGGGTCACGGCTCTCCCTGTGTGAACTCTGTCTGGACACCACAGAGACCGTCCTGCTGCTGTCTTAGTGTTTTGACAAGTGAAGGTGGAGCTGACTGTGAAACCACATGCTTATTGGCTAACAAGCTGTCAGTTACAACGCTGATATTAAATATGACCTGAAATGAATGACTGACCCCATAAACTAATCAGGAAAGAGTTCAGAGGTCATAGACTTCTATAGCACCAAAATTATTTTTGCAACCATTGGTATTGCCACACTGGCTAGACATTTTTTACAGTACATCACCAATAAATTTTTTTTACTATTTGGTTATTAGCTACAGTGCAGTGGAGCAAATGTTATGACTACCGTATTTTTCGGACTATACGTCGCTCCGGAGTATAGGTTGCACCAGCCAAAAAATGCATAATAAAGAAGAAAAAAACATATATAGGTCGCACTGGACTATAAGTCGCACTTTTTTTTGGGGGGGGGGGGGGGGGGGGTTGATAGAATCCGAGACCCAGAGCAGAAATTCCATCTTGAACGGCAATTTAAAATAATAATGGATTAAAGAACAGGACGAACACGGTTACGCCTACGTTATGCTAACGTAGCACATTCAGCTACATGGCGCACAACGAACACGTGTTCGGTATGTTAACGTAACATTAAGTTATTCAGATAACCATAGCATAAAGAACATACTAACAAGTTAACCAAACCATCAATCCATTGAATTCTTCATCCTCGGTGTCACTTCTAAACAATTCCGTACACTCCGTAGACGAAGCGCCGCTTCCTCTTCTGTGTCGCGTTAGTCAGACTCGTCGTCAGCTGCAGTTCCAATTATTCCAGCCTTTCTGAATCCCAACAGGATGGTTTGTCACTGAAGCCCATGTTTTCTTGATCCATCCAATGACTTCCAGGAAAGTTGGGTGGCGCATTCTCCCAGTTGCCGTTAAGCTGTGCTCTCCATCCATCATCCACTGCGCCCACAGGTTACGCAAGACTGCCTTAAAGCTGCAGTTCACGGAGATGTCAAGTGGCTGGAGTATTTTGGTTCATGTGTTATAAATGTCACATATACGTCGCTCCGGAGTATAGGTCGCACCCCCAGCCAAACTATGAAAAAAAGTGCGACTTATACTCCGGAAAATACGGTATATATTGCTTAGCTCCAGTTGTTTAGCTCAGTGTTTTTCAACCTTTTTTAAGCCAAGGTACATTTTTTTCATTGAAAAAAATCATGAGGCAGCCAAAAATGTTAAAGAAATGATACTCTGTAGCCTATATTAACAATATAGTCATTCTTATTAAAGTGTCTTGAATAGGAATCAAATAAACACAAAAAATAACTTTATCATATAATATATATCTTCTTTCAAATAAAAAGTGCACTTAACATGTCCACTTCAAAAAGTTCAAAAACTTCAGTGTTTTTCAAACTCTAATTCTGTCCAAAAGCATTCTATTACCAGGAATAACACAACACAACAATACATGAGATAGAGGCAAGCTCACAGCTAATGCCAGTTTAATATCATCATCATGCATAAGTCCCCGTACAATGTTTTAATGGATGAAGGTTATCATTGTTAACTATAATAATATGTATGCTGTGTGTGCATTTCAGATGGCTCTCATGTTGCAAAACTACCGCTGCAAACTGTCGGTCTGGGCTGTGGGGTTTTTAAAATGATTGTGGTGAAGGAGTCGCTCTCATGCCTCCGCTAGTGACGACACTCCCTGGCCAATCAGTGGCAGGCTGTACTCCGCGTCATATTTTTGTATCGCCTTGGATCGCTTAGAACCTCGGGTGAGTGAGTATGGAAAAAGGACCGGCAAAGTGTTCCTGATTCTAATGGAGATGCCGTCAAATCGTGGCGAGTCGTTCCGTATGGAAACGCGGCTTAATTCTCTTGTCTCTGTGTACAATGCAATTCACTACCTGCTGCTGTCTAGTCTAGTGATATGGAAGAGTATTACATGATTATATTCCCAGTCACTACTACAGCACAGACACTCATGGCATATTACGTGAAACTGGATAATTTCCCACGGCACACTAGTGTTGCCGCGGCACGCTGGTTGAAAAACACTGGTTTAGCTGATATCCTTCCACTTATGCTGCCTACTGACTAAATCATTAAGCGATGCATGTAAATGATTTGGTGCTCACTCACTGGAAGTGGAAAATAACCCCTGCTGTGAGGCAAAGTCAGAGGAATATTTATTTATATCTGCATATTTTCCTCTGACTTTGCCACACGCTAAATGGCAATGCAGGTGGAGATTGCTACAACAATTAACATAACCCATTTCTGGATCTTCTTAAGGATCTCTCACTGGAGAAGCTGTAACCAGAGTGTTGGGCTTTATCAACATTTTTACTTAAAAAAAAAAAAAAAGTCACTCATCAAATAGTTTCAGATCATTTTTTTGATCAGCGTATTGAAATCAACTTTTAAACTAGTCTGCACTTTACACTGTAAACAACAGTCTAAATACATTAAGTGAATGAAAGAATACAACCCAAGCTGAGCAATACAAAAATAAACAGCTTATCCAAGGCCCCAGACAGTAATTTGGGACTATCTGTCTGTGTAACCACAGGAAGAGATATGACCTCCTGTAGTAAACAAAACAGACGGCACTGACAGACAGAATCATACACCGAGTTAATTCAATACACGGGGCGCAGGATTGAATGTGGAGAAAAGGGACTTTCTGCAACCGCAGAGTGAGCACCTAAGAGACCACACAAACACACCCTGCCTGAGACAGGCAGGCCGGCTAAATCAGTACGACTTCAATCACTTGTGCTGTCGATTTTGCCTACTGAAGTCATCTTAAGATAATTATTGTTTTCCTAGCCTTCAGTGGAGAGAAGGCAACCAAGAGACTGTTTTATTTTGCATTTTCTTTTTAAATGTGTGTGTTACTGTGAGATGAGACCGCAATCACAGGGACGCTGGGTTGTGAGTTAGGTTCAGTCTAGGGTTTTTTGCTCCAGTCCAATGACCAAACACGTATGGACCATTATGACTTAGTCCAATAGAATTCTATAAGAATGCCTGAGAATTCTTAAAGGGGAATCTGATAAACATTCTAAACACTTAAATACAGCTAAAAAAAAAAAAATTATATGATCATTTCAGAGTTATACATTTCATATCTCTTTCTCATTATAGCTTTCTCCTCCTCCTCCACTGCTCTCTCCTCCCTCATTTCCACCTCATCCCCTTCCTCCTTGCCTGAAGCCTCCTGAACTGAAGTCAGCGCTCTAACGCGCAAAAATGTGCATAACCCTGTGATTTTAGTCCCGATATTGTTGCAATTACTGATTTTCCGCAGATCAGACATGCAATCATCCCATCTCCGGACAGCTGACAAGCCAGGTGTTGTGCCAGAAATTTAAAGACTGCTAAAAATGATTTCTGATGTTTCTATGTGTTTTATGTGTAACATCTTTGCTTGTGGTGCTAAATAAAGAACTGATCAGTTTTCCAAGTATCTTTATGACTGTGTTGTGTACCAACATTATAATCAATCCAGTCCTTTTTGGCCACTTAAAATATCTTGATAGAACTGCGATGCTAAATTTTTTCCAATTTTAGCTGCCCTCTTGGCCAGATCACTCTTGAAAAAGACATTTTTACTGTCAATGACATTTTTTAGCTGGATAAACAAAAGATATAAAAGTCACTTAGCCAAAAACTGATTACTGTCACAAGGTAGAAGCTGCAATGTTCTTACTGGCTCAAAATGCCTTCATTTATGAGTGAAATGTTTGACAGATTATTGGCCAACAGGTCATGTACAACTGTTTAAATACGGGCAATCATTTTTTTGGTAGATGATCACTTTTTTCACAACACCGGCTATAACAACAACAGCTTGTTATAAGCTAACACTATGCCAGCTAAGTTTAGGCTTGAGTGGCCTTAAAATTAAATAAATGAATAAATAAAGTCACACTATTCCTCTGATAGACAGTATGATTACATTCTCACATCATATGGGAGTTTATTTGCTAAGTGTCACAGTCTGACAACAAATATAATGTGCAAATAAATAAAAATGGCCTCTGTCCAAAAGTTCAAATAAGGCTTCAAATTAAATCAAAAAAATTTTTCCGTCCAAAACAGCTGAAAAGTTTACAGACGATTCAGTTCATACAGAGGTTTACTATTCAGAATGAACGCTGATATTAATATGAGGAAAAAAAAATAGGAGCCAATGTAGCTGCTACTATTGTCCTTCACTTGTTAGCTAACATAACTGAAATGGCGGTGCTTAGCAAACATCATCCATGAGAGCTTGTTTCCGACAGGTAAATTAACAGAAACATTACTGTACAAACATTAACAGGTATCAGCAACCCACTAACGTACCCATCCAGAGCTGACGTCACAGCTCCAGGGTGCCGGCGTTTTAAACGCTCAGCACTGCAGTGAAAAGCTCTGCTTTGCAGTCTGCATTCAGCTTCATTTTGTTTTCTGTCAAATGCTCCCACACCTTTGACAGTCTGTCTCCATTTTCTTTAATTCTTTCCACCCTCCTCTCTATTCTACTAGCGTTATGCTGTTCTGCTTCTTTCTTCTTCGTTGGTATTGTCGCTGGCAGACAATGGAGGCAATACTGCCCCCATATCTTCCTGTAGTGTATTGCAATTACAAAATCACACGATAAGGGGAACAAAATAGATGGATGGGTTTAAAAGTACGACGCTTCGACGATGAAATTCCACGTTGACAAATTTTTGTAGTCGACGTCATCGATTACGTCGATGAATCGTTGCAGCCCTACTGTAGAAAAATAAATAAATAAATCCGGTGAGCCACTCAAGGCCAACCAGTAGATGGATAACCTGGAACGCAGAATGATTTCTTACATGAGTTGATGTGACTCAATGGACACACCTTAAATACTTCTTTGTCTACTCAATTTGTTTTTACTGGCTCTCTTGCATGTCACACTTTAGTCAATGACCCGATCCATTAAAGCTTTCAACAGAATAATCAGCAAACAAATAAATATGCAAACTGGACATTCTATTTCCTCACTTGGAGAGGGGGCAAAAGTGTTTGTAGAGCCTGTAGTAGCTCTACACTTTGTCTTTCCACTACACTCTCTTCTCCTTAAGGAACCCCTAAGCTTCTTCTCCTTGTCACTCCTTACAGTTTTCCACCTCTCTTAATCTCTTAAGATGTAAAGCTTTTATTTTTGCCACGGTTTAGTCCTTTAAGGCAGAATTCATAGGAATCAGTAGAGGAGCGACTCTCAGTCGCACTCTAGGTTTTGTGAATACAGGCACTGATCTTACATAATTCAAGTCCATCCATCCATTGTCTTCCACCCATCCTATCCCTATCCAGGTATGCGCGCGGGGGGGGGGGGGGGGGGGGGGGGGGGGTGTTAGAGCACATCCCAGCTGCCATCTAATGCAAATTGCCATTCATAAACAATATAATTTTATAATATAAACGTAAGAAAAGCGAGAAAAAAATATTCCCAAATATCCCTGGGTATCTGTTAATATTAGGGGTAGGACTTTAATGTGTTAATTTCGATTAATTAATTACAGGGAAAAAAATGAATTTAAAATTTTAAATGCATTTTAATCGCACTTTGCACCGTGGAACGTTTCTCAGTGCACGAGTTCCAGGCATACAGATTATATCGACGCACAATGTGATAAGAATGATGAGCTGTCCAAATTCAGGGGCCACATCCTTCGAAGGACCCGGCCCACGTAGACCGCAAAGGCCGGAAGTGAGCGGCTAGCCTTCATATCAGCGTCGCCTGCCCTCACCTCAGGTAGCTCATGTCGCCTAGCAACCATGAGTGCAAAACACAGCTGTGTAAAAGCAGCTGGTTAAATGGAGAATGAACTTTTTCTTTTTGTGGTTTAATTTTAATTCTTTAATTCAAAATAAGCTGTTAAAACAAGCATAACACATTTCAACATCAAGGAATACAGCTGTGGGAATGATTAATTTCCAACTATATTAAGTGAGACATTAATGTTGAATAAAACTATCCAGTTATGATGCTTAACTTTAATTTCAGGAGTTTGCTTATCACAGAAGCACTTCCACCCTTCGCTGGTCTGTGTGGGAGACTGGTGGGAAAATAAACAAAATTTTGAAGTTTAAGCTTATGTATATTGATTCATCCATCAACCAAACTTAAACTGATAGTTCTCATGTTAAAGATTTAAATGTGATTAAAATGCGATTAATTTCGATTAATTACAAAGCTTCTAATTAATTAGATTAATTTTTTTAATCGAGTCCCACCCCTAGTTAATATATATAGGTAACCAGCCCAAGTAACATATATGGAAACACAGTCATCAGTATAAATACCAGTGTTGAAGAATGCTGGCTGTGGCTCAGGAGGTAGAGCAGGTCACCTACTAATTGGAAGGTTGGCGGTTCGATTCCTGGCTGCTCCAAGTATCCTTGGGCAAGATACTGAACCCCAAGTTGCTCTCAGATGCAAGTGTTGGAGTATGAATGTGTGTGAATGTCATTAAGCGTGACAGTAAGCACTTAGCTTTGTTACACATGGAAGTGCTTGTATTAATGGGTGAATGTAAACGTGTTGTATAAATCGCTTTGAGTACTCAGAGTAGAACTAGTCCATTTACCATGTGAAAGTATGATTCCCAGTATGCTACACACAGGCTTTAGAGCCACCCAAGTATTTCTGGCCACTCATTTTAGCATTTTTAAGAGAGAGTCCAGCTGTGATTGTTTAATAGTGTACCATTCACTTGCTCTTATTTCAAAAACTAGCCACAGCTCTTCCCATCATGTATTTCCACTACAGGCTGGCCCAGTGGAAAAGCCACTGCCGTGGAAGTCCTCCCTGCCATTCAACTGTTTCTCCAGTTAGTATGTCATCTTACGGTCAGACCGACTCCAACTCCACCACCTTTGACCCCAGCTGTTGACAACATTTCTTGTTACTACTTTCACAAACTGCTGCCAAAGACTGAATTTAAAGGTAATCTACATGGTGCACTATGTGAAAAGTGGCCCCTGAGCCGAGGATAGAATTTCACATACAAATGGTAATGTGAGCTATGCAAATACAAATCAGGATAGTGGCGACCACCAATGCCTTAGAGATCACAACTTTTTCTAAGACTTCATGTTAAGCTCTTTCCTGCTATACAGAGGTCAAGGTCATACTCATAAATGTAACTTAAAGCAAGTTGCTGAAAGTAGTATGAATGGCTTTATTTGTTGCTAACAATGGTTAACAATGTTAAAGTTAACTGTATTTCTTTTAGGATTTGAACAGGGTTTTTAGTATAGCTTAAGCTTCACTTGAATGCACAGGAAAACAGACTTCACAGCTTGGAAACACAAACTGCTATGAATCAGTGAGGTCTGAAGGTGTTCACAGGGTGGAAAGTCACTCACACATGCACAGGCAGCAGGTTATATTCCTGAGTTATTTGTACTTGAACAAATAAACTATTTTCAGAGAGATTATTTTTTAACTTGTACTTACTAACCCATAAATACAGAATGGGGACAAACACCTAAGACCCAAGTTCAAAAGTCTCTGTCTATAATACTGACCAGACTAAGTTGTGTTCCTTTGGAAAATGTTAGTGAGGTCATTAAGGAGGGAGCACTGTGAGGCTGAACTAAATGTCTCGTGATGTTCAGCTGCTGCTCCTGAATGGGTGCAGTCAATGATAGGTGTTGGCATGTTAAATACCAGAGGTGCAGCAGTGGACAAAGTCTTCTTGGTTTGTTCCTTAGAAGAAATGACTTTCTAAATACATTAAATACATGCACATAAAAAGTTGGCATACAGGCGGTGTGTGTGTGCAGCAGGAGCAAACTTCCTGCCAATTCACTGGAGTCATGCAGCAGCACCAAGATTTGGGCCTAAATAGCTGTAACTTATGAAGTAACCAATAGGGTGACACTTAGGGCCGTTTTATACCAGCCACGAGGTGCTTTGTAAACAGCACGGTTGACGTAAAATTGGCTGTCACTCACCACCATTTCTGCCAGTCATGCACTTCTCAATTTTTGTAGTCTGGTGCGTTGTGCCGCTGCTGGGCTCAAGACACTAGTGTACAATCGTGTTGTTTTTACCACCAGTTTATTGACATATCAGTACAAAAGCTCAGAGATTCATATACAAACAGAGGGAGATGTTGCAACAGTGACTTTGCTTCTGGTTTTGATGACTTCTTCTATATCAGAGTTCATGTGGCAGTATTCTGTATTGAGTGGAGACAGTCATCGATCAGGAGAGCACTGCTGTGGCTACCTAAGCAGCTATGGTGAGCATAAATAGAAGTGGCTGTGTGATGACATTACTGATGGTGCACGGTAAGGGTTGCAATGGGGCCTTTAGACTTTCCTGAGAAATGAAAGTGAAGAAAAGCCTGCGGAAAAAAGGACTAACCCGGACAAGCTCAGATCAAGTAGGAGCTTTCAGACGGGGTTTATCCTCAGGTTTTTGCTCAGAGATTTACTTTGCCTCTATCCCAGAAACAGCTAACACTGCTCTAACTTCAATAATCATAACAGCTCATAACTAGGCTTTTTTATGCAGTACATCTGAGGTGTTGAGAGGCAAGTTTCTAGCACCAAAGCAGGAAGTGAACTAGCTTACATGTGTCCACTAGCAGTGTGGATGTAGGTTAGCAGGTCTACTAGTCCTTCAAGGCCAAAGGACACCAGACTACAACTGATTAGCTCTGTTACTGGTGCACAACTATCCTACAAAGTCAATGATCTGAAATTAATTGTGCCACATTTTCATTCATTTCCATGCTAATCTGAACACAATATTGATTGGGGCGGGGGGGGGGTAAGAGCAGCTCGAGCTTTTAGAACACATCAATAATGTGCCCAGCAGCACCCACAACCCTGCCGCAGGACTGCTTCTATTGTCCTGCTCTAAATGCACAATTGGGACAGAAAGCTAAGAGCTCACGCCAAAAGCACATGAATTAAATGGTAGGAAGAGTCAAAATAGAGGAGCTCCAGCTGATGAAAGAGAGGGCATCCTGCACGTGGCACGCCTTTGTTTGGTGCCAGAACTCATAACTGTGCTCATCTACTCTTAACCATTGTTTCCATAATTTCTGTTTCTTTTATGTAAATGATGACATAAAAGAGTAATCATTTAACAATAACTGTTTTCCATATAAAGACTTGGGCATGAAGCCAGGTATATATGGTGACTTATTTTATTATTTTCTTCAGCTTATTAGCAGACAGACTCCTCGTCCCTATCTTGAAAATTTACTCGCTGCTAACCGGCTACCCCAAGCCATTACCATGAACTGTTCTATCCACAGGCTGGCTCAGTGGCCCAGTCACTGTTGTGGCAGTAGTCTGTATCACTCCCCAACTCCAAATCCACTGCAGGTGGAGACAATTAGTCCTTGATATGCTTTGGAGAATTGTGAGCTGGAGGTCTACTCTAAGGAGAACCTGCAGCAGATGGAGAGCTGGATCATGTACCTCTGTGCACTAAACTCACCAGGGCTGCAGAACAGACCAACAACTACCAAGTGCTGTTAAAGCTTCAATTCATTTGAGAGACTGACTGGAGGCAGCTAATTGTACTTATTTATTAGCCACAAACTAAACATTTCCAGAGGAGAAACTTATAATTTATAAATTACAATGTTTTCCATAGAATTACACTGTGTTTATGTCAGTAGTGGACTTGTGTGAGTGAAAGGATGTGCACACATGTTTTCTTCAATTAATTCATAAATTATACCTTCTATACTTTGTGATAACAACAGAGCAATAATAGCAGGTGCTATTAATGGGTGAAATGCTATTATATGAAGCAACTATAAACTGACAAGAAATAAGGCAAAACTATCTACATAGCTGTAAAATGTAAAAAAAAAAAGAAGAAGAAAAAAAAAAGGAAACTGTCATATTTAGATTCAGCACACTTATAAAGAAACACACATTTTAGACAGCCTCTGAAAAACTGCTGGCCAGCGCAATATATCTAGGCAGTCTGCACAAGTGTTGTCTGTGTGTGGGTAACACTGAATTAATTAAGACAGCATGTACAGATCTGGGCATCTGCACACTGTCAATCTACCGCTCAGCATGCTGTAGCTTATCTAGGTAGGTGAAAAAAAGTGTCTGAATGCATCAGGATGTGTCTGGATGAGCCAAACTGCACTTGTTAAGCCAGGTGTAAATCTAAGTCAAAACAGCAGGTCCAGCTGCCTCTGATTCACTACAGTTACAGACACGGGTAATAAACCTCCTTCCCTCAGTAAATAGAGACACGAAAGGGGACTTCAGCAGCCTGTAATACATACGGATCACAATGTGGAACAGCTGAAAACATTAACCGTTTACAAACCACTTAACATTGTCTGACTGTATGGTAGACCCACACAGCCTACAGACACAATCTCTATTGAAATGTAAACACAGCCCTGAGTGGATACAAACCACACTGCCATGCTGCTTTCTTGCTGATTGTTGAGCACGGCCACAGAGGGAAAGCAAGGTCAGCTGTCTCTGATGTGAGTGTGAAGAGACTAGCAGAAAATAATGCTAGAAAGAAGAAGAAGAAGAAAGAAAAAAAAAAAAAGGCAGGCATGGCATGGCATCATTCATGTTAACAGTGTGATGACACCTAGGCCTGGGGGAGCGCTGCTTGAAGATTCTTGACATTTTTGCTGCAACTGAACGCAAATGAGAGAGGGAGAGAGAGCTTGTGTTTTAGGAGTCGTTCTACTTTGGGAATTTTGGCTCGAATTGTACCGAGTGTATCCTGGTGCGCACCATTTCCTCTGCAGACGTACACACATTCCACAACTAAAAAACACACACTTGCTGCTGTTGTGACTTCAATACTAAAGAAAAGCTGGCTCAGGAGGTCCTACTCAGAATTTACTGCATTCAGCTCTGGTCTGGTTCTTTAGATATTCACTATTTAGTGAAGGAGTCCATTCAAATGTAGCTCTATTGTATTTTTGTTCTGAAAATTAAAATCAGACTTGCATTATCACATATCTATAATGTTTTGTATAATGACCAAAAACAGTACTTTTAAAAATCTAAATATTAACTCAGACAGCTGGTTATATTGGTTGTACTGGAATGCAAATGCAAATCCCCACAGCAAAGTGTGGAAGTGGGTCAGGCTTTACAGAGCCAATAGCCATTAAATGTCAAGATCAGCTCCAGTCCACACAGTGGATCAAATTTAGGCCAATCCTAATGGCATTAACTAACATTTATACCTTAAAACTGAATCCAATGAGGATCTCAAGGCCCTGAACATTACTGCAGTTATCAAGAGCTTTCTTTACTGTTTAAGTTTCTATCTTGTATTCAAATCTTTCCATATCAAGAGACAAGAAAAACACTTCCTGGTGGACGAACTGAATGACTGCTTTGTTGCTGGCTATGACTGGCCTGATCATTTAAAGTATTTAGTCCCAGCAAGACTGCTGAGTAACTAGCAGTCCTGTAAGCTAGTCTGCTGTTGTTAAACCTCCATATACCCCCATGAAGTGTTCTGAACGTATCAGGGGTGTGCACACATGAAGAGACAGAGACACAGAGTCATGTCAGTGAGATTCAGCAAACGGAATAAAAGCAACAAGAGAGGTTCTGAGTTAAAGTTCTCTCAACACTGAGCTAAGCAACTGAAGTGACTGCACTACCTTCACCAACATGTTACTGGGTCATCTGTTTATTGGACACATATTATAGCAAATGCTTGAAAATGTCAGTAACCAAGACAGATGAACTTCAGCTCCACTGTTATGGACTGCAGTTGGCACCAGTGATCCTTCTGCTCTGAAAATCTGCTGCAGGGCCATTATTTAATGTTCCAAAGTACAGACAGTAGTCTGTGCACATACAGGTGCACCCCATGCCACTGCCACAAATATAATCTAGTTCTGTAGGATACACTTCATTTAACCTTTGACTGAGGGAACTTAAGGCACCTGTAATATGATGCACTGCATTAATCCATTTGTTTTCTTCTTAATTAGGAAGTTGTCCATTTCAGTATATCTCTAATGATCCCATGCCTTTCCAATTGTACAGGAAGGAGAAAAGGTGTCTTGGACTGGAATGGAACCGGCAACCTTTTGCTTGACATGCAAATGTGTTAACTAGTAAATTTTTTTTTTTTTTAAAAAAAGCTCAACTGAATTATTCAATGAAATTAAATTAATTTGGTTTATCCTACTCAAATAATTTTTTATAGCTGCAGGGCTTTAAAACAAAGTTAGAGGAAGTCAAGTCATCCTTTAACCCTCTGAGGTCTGAGTCAGCGTAGGTGGGAACCCCATATTAATGCTATAATCCAAAGCTACATTTTGGAGAAAGGCAAAACAGACTTTTTGGAAAAAAAAAAATCTGAATACTTTTAAATGTGTGATGGAATGATTATTTTCTTTGTTCCGAATTGGGAGAACAATTTAATAAAAACAAAAAAAATGATTCATGCTGATTGCCTACGGTTTGAATTGATGACTCAAACCTCACAGAGTTGCATGCTTCATATAAGGGCTTCATTGTCAGTTAACATGGATTTCAATTTCAGCTAGTGATCAGATCAGTTGCAGAGGGAAGGTGCAACGTCAGCTCATTGACCGCTGTAGCTGTGTGCGGGAAATTCCTGTAGTAAAAGTGTTATATTTGCACCATACCCCCAGTACTGCACTGAAATTCAAGTCCTGGCTTGTATGCAACTTAGAGAGTCTCCATTTTCAACTAAGAGAGGGAAAAAAAAAAAACTATCCAACTGATAGTTTCCATCTAAATACACATATATGACAAGTATACCAATTTCTATCAAATTCCTATAAGCCAAGCACAGCAAATTCCCACCGTACGCCCCACCTGTGTGCAGATCCATGATCAGCAGACCAGCTTTATGGTGTTTACTCTCCTCCCACGTAAAGGGTTTGCACAGAGGAGACCTTATATAAGTAGATGACAGACAGGAGGATGTTACAGGGGAGAGAGAAAAAGGGGGACAGGAAGGAAGGAGTGAGTGGGGGTGGGGGGTGGGGGTAACACAAGGCCACGCAGGCGAACAGACTGCCAGGCAGGCTGTCTAAATCAGTGCGCTCTCTGTGCTTCTCTCACACACACACACACACACACACACACACACACACACACACACACACACACACACACACAGTAAGGAGGAAACTCCTAACTGCATTCCTTCCCATTGATCTGAGAGGTGGCTGATATAAAAGGCAACGTGCTGTCAGGAGAAAAGACAATAGCTGCCTGTATTCACTTTCCATTTAACAGCACTGTGATGATAACTGCTCAACAGGTTGTTTTACCAACACCCTGACACACAAGAAACAACTGGAAGGTATGTTTGGTCAACTTGACAAACTTGTCCTCAGCAGCATCCATCCCCATTATTTAAGCTAATATTTAAACCGGTCCTGCTTCACAAAGTACTTAACCAGTAGTTCTATAAGCAAACAGCAGCTATGAATGTCAAACAGGTCGTAGCAGTCTGAGATGAATGTGGCTGCTTAACACTGATGCAACAGTGCCACATGCTAAGGAAAAAAAGGGCTATTTAAACAAGCTTTGGGACAGGCCGCCCGTCACAAACTCCCAAAACTCAATTAAAGCTACCGCTAAACCTAAAAGACAATCGCCATGGTTACCCCAAGTCTTCTCAACACTTTCGTGCACACATGATGAGCCTCCTCTTCCACAGTAAGTCCAGTGTTGTTAAAGGTTTGCAGCTAAATGTTGGCAATCCACTTCACATCATTCCTGCTGGAGGAAACTAACCTGTTCTAAACAGGCACAGTTTAAGATAATGACATTCTTTATATAACCACAGTATTGATGGTGGGCTTTTTTTGTTTGTTTTTTTATCTTTTATCTATTTTTGGAAAAACAAGACAAACCAGGTTGAGTCAGATGTAAGGCTTTGCCCTGTAAATGGTGGATGGGAAGGGTAAATTGAATATAAGCATAAGAGAGTGGCTGTGCTGTGTGTTTTCAGCTATATTTACATAGAGAGTTAGCACTCAAATAGAAATTAGAAGCAACAGAAGAGTCCTCCCCCCCCAAGACACTGTGAAGCAGGAGGATGTACCACAGCTTTTTGGGAGGCCTTAAAAAAACAAAAGACTCTTCAAGTGGTATGAAAACTGACTAGATCCAGTGAAAAGGTCACTTTGTTAGCAACAGTGAAGTGAAATGAAGCATAATGATAACTGCTGTGAGCAAGAAGGGTGTGAGACAGACAAGCCAAGGTGGTTTCTTTATTTACACACCAACGTTTAGCCCAGAAAAGTGGTTAAAACCGGCAGCACTTATTTAATGGATATCCATATCAAAACAACATCAGCCATTTTTAGGTATGCTCTTTTAGTTCTCAAAGTGCAAACAAGCACTGATACACCACTAAGACCTACATAACAGTCTTTCAAGTCCAATTCCCCAGTTTTACAATAAACTGTAACATCCAGGCATCCATGGAAAAAAAAAAAAAAAAAAAAAAAGAAGAAGAAGAAGAAGAAACAGCCTTTATTGTCCCACAGAGGGGAAAAGGAGGACTTATGACCCTAAGGCTTTAATGGAGTTAGAATTTAGCAGTAAGTTAGCTAGCTAATGATATACCATGTTATGACTGAAGTAACGATGTGCTGATTGATACTGAAATATCGATACTTCCGATACCAGACCTTTATGCTTTAAAATCGATTCTCAAATCCAAGTATCAACACTTTCTATACTTCAGTCATTTGAGATAATGTATCTTAACAAGAACACGTTAGAAAGTAACTAAATTACTGAGAGGCTTCCGCCTGGCAAGTGTGTAATGTGTAAGGACGTAATGCCCAAGCGCAGCATGCTGCTGCTACTCACAACATAGACACAAAGGCAGATGGTCACGTGTGGAAGTATTTTAGCTCCACAAATAGCTAAGACGCGATCTGTTTGTGGGAAAACAGTGAGAAGCTGTGGAAACACAACAAACCTCATTAAACACCTCAGAATACACCACAATACTGAATACAATGACACAGACCGAGGAGGAGAGCCAAATGTCAGGTGCTGCTGCTGCGAGGGCAAGACAGACGTCTCTGGTGGAGTCCTTTGGGAGGTACTAACCAGGTACAGAGAAGGGAAATGTGGAGCTTTAAGGGGCGATAAGCACGTCCCCTGTTTGACTTGGACAGATTAATTAAGATAGTCTAAGTAACAGGACCTGGCACACCTAAACGTATTGTGAGGGTGTGCTGGGAACGCCTGGCAGAAGCCCCAGTCCGGGAGATCTTCAACTCCCACCTCCGGCAGAACTTCGACAGCATTCCGAGGGAGGCTGAGGACATTGAGTCCGAATGGACCATGTTCCGCACCTCCATTGTTGAGGCTGCTGCTCAGAGCTGTGGCTGCAAGGTGGTTGGTGCCTGTCGTGGTGGTAACCCCCGAACCAGATGGTGGTCACCGGAGGTGAAGGGAGCCATCAAGCTGAAGAAAGAGTCCTATCGGGCTTGGTTAGCCTGTGGGACTCCGGAGGCAGCTGACAGGTATCGACAGGCCAAGCGGAATGCAGCTCGGGTAGTGGCCAAAGCAAAAACTCGGGTGTGGGAGGAGTTTGGTGAGGCTATGGAAAAAGACTTTCGGACGGCATCGAAGCGATTCTGGCAAACCGTCAGGCGACTCAGGAGGGGAAAGCAGTGCTTCACTCACACTGTTTATAGTGCGGGGGGGGTGCTGCTGACTTCAACTGAGGCTATAGTCGGACGGTGGAAGGAATACTTCGAGGACCTTCTGAATCCCACTGACACGCCTTCTGTAGTGGAAGCAGAGTCTGGGGATGAGGGGGATGACTTGACCATCACTGGGGGTGAGGTCACTGAGGTAGTTAAACAACTCCTTGGTGGCAGAGCCCCTGGGGTGGACGAGATTCGCCCTGAGTTCCTGAAGGCTCTGGATGTTGTAGGGCTGTCTTGGTTGACACGCCTCTGCAACATCGCGTGGAGATCTGGGGCAGTGCCATTGGATTGGCAGACCGGGGTGGTGGTCCCCATCTTTAAGAAGGGAGACCGGAGGGTGTGCTCCAACTTTCGGGGGATCACACTCCTCAGCCTCCCCGGTAAGGTCTATGCCAGGGTGCTGGAAAGGAGGGTGCGTCCGTTAGTCGAACCTCGGATTCAGGAGGAACAATGCGGTTTTCGTCCTGGTCGTGGAACGCTGGACCAGCTCTTTATCCTCTCAAGGATATTCGAGTGTGCGTGGGAGTTTGCCCAACCAGTCTACATGTGCTTTGCGGACTTGGAGAAGGCATTCGACCGTGTTCCTCGGGGTGTTCTTTGGGAGGTTCTGCGGGAGTATGGGGTGTCTGGCCCATTGTTGCGGGCCATTCAGTCCTTGTACAACCACAGTGAGAGCTTGGTCCGTATAGCCGGTAATAAGTCGGATTTGTTTCCTGTGGGTGTTGGACTCCGTCAGGGCTGCCCTTTGTCACCGATTCTGTTCATAATTTTTATGGACAGAATTTCTAGGCGTAGCCAGGTGGCGGAAGGCTTCTTCCTTGGTGGCCTCAGAGTCTCATCTCTGCTTTTTGCAGATGATGCGGTTCTGTTGGCTTCATCAGGGGGGGGCCTCCAGCTCGCAGTGGAACGGTTCGCAGCCGAGTGTGAAGCGGCTGGCATGAGAATCAGCACCTCTAAGTCTGAGGCCATGGTCCTCAGCCGGAAAAGGGTGGAGTGCCATCTCCGGCTCAGGAACGAGTTCTTGCCTCAAGTGGAGGAGTTTAAGTATCTCGGGGTCTTGTTCACGAGTGATGGGCGAAGGGAACGGGAGATCGACAGGCGGATCGGGGCTGCTTCTGCAGTGATGCGGACGCTGCACCGGTCCGTCGTGGTGAAGAGGGAGCTTAGCGTAAAAGCGAAGCTCTCGATTTACCGGTCGATCTACGTTCCTACCCTCACCTATGGTCACGAGCTTTGGGTAGTGACCGAAAGAATAAGATCGCGAATACAAGCGGCAGAAATGAGTTTCCTTCGAAGGGTGGCTGGCCTCTCCCTTAGAGATAAGGTGAGGAGTGCGGCCATCCGGGAGGGGCTCAGAGTAGAGCCGCTGCTCCTCCACATCGAAAGGAGCCAGTTGAGGTGGCTCGGGCATCTGATTAGGATGCCTCCTGGCCGCCTCCTGGGTGAGGTGTTCCGGGCATGTCCCACCGGGAAGAGGCCCCGTGGTAGACCCAGGACACGCTGGAGAGATTATGTATCTCGGCTGGCCTGGGAACGCCTTGGGGTCCCTCCGGATCAGCTGGAGGAGGTGGCTGGGGAGAGGGAAGCTTGGGCTTCTCTGCTTAGGCTTCTGCCCCCGCGACCCGGCCCCGGATAAGCGGAAGAAAATGGATGGATGGATGGATGGTCTAAGTAACAAAATAAACACATGCTTCAACACACAGCTGCATCATTTCAGTTTGGAGTAATATTTTGTCATGCCTACATGAAATAATCTCACAGGAGGTTAAAAAAAAAAAAAAAAAGCTGAAATTTATTAAAGTAAGCTTTCCTAAAGTGTAAGATAATTGAAAGTGGTTTACAGAGGTGTCATTAAATAACACAGAGCAATTATGATTAAAAACTCCTACGGTGAAATATAAAAAAATATACTAGAAAAGATGAATAACAAAAACATTTTATCAAATCAAATAGATCTCATTATTTATTATCAGTCTACTTTGTGTTCATTGTTAAAATTATCATTTTAAAATATAGGTATATCGACAAATGTGCGATTATTAAAATACGCATGTTGCAACCCCGGTTGTCATTACCCAGTTATTGATTGTACACGTTTTAACAGTGACCTTTGACCTTGACCCCCGTAACCCCATATACAATGTCAATGTTGCTTTGCTCATAAGCCATCTACTCATGAAGTTCGGTAAGTGTAGGCCGAACACTTCTCGAGTTATTGAGTCGACACTTTCGACTCAATAATCACAATACATCCCATCTTTCAACAGGCATTTAAAAAAAGATATTGCACTGCTGAGGTACTAAATACCGGCAATATCTGGAGGAACTGTGAAGCTGGACAAGTTTACATATAATAATGTGCTACACTGCTAGCTAAAAAGCTATTAGGATAATACAAACACAGCACAGGTCAGACATCAGGCTGAACTTCTTCAATAAGTACATGTTGAGTCTCTGATGGGAAGAGAAAAAAAAAAAAGATGGCACCTTTTTTCTCTGCCCACTGGAAGGAGACACAAGAAAGACAAAACTTCACCCAAGAGGACGTCTGAGAGCACGTCATTTTATATACACTGCTACATGGTTTGGATTATTCGCTGTGAAAAAGTTCTCTTTGGGAGCTACACTGAAATCTCAAAGTGATCCTTTCCTAATTCAATAACATATTTAGTACCCAGCACACTGAGTTTTTTTCAAACTCCTCCTTCTCTTCCTTCAAACTCAAAGATGTGCTACACACGAATAGTGCTAAGACAGGCCAAGAATGACCACTGAACAGATGTGGGGTGTGTGTATCTATCTAAAACCAGGACAGTCAAAGCACTGAGAGTGCAGTAAAAAGACGAGTGTCAACCAGTGCAGGAGACCTTAAACAAGTGGACAACAGCGAGAGCGCACTCAATCACAATTAACACTTTGCATATGGCTGAGAATGATCCAGTGTGCCCTAACCCCTAATTTGTGCACATAAGGCCAGATATCAGCTAACAGGTAAGAGTATTTATGCCTAGTTCTTTATTCTTTTTTCAACTCCTTCATAGATTTCCAACCTGTTTTAAATACCTAAGAATAACAACAGGCAACGAATAGAATCATATTTAGATACAGGCTTAGAGAAATGATCCTTCTCAATTACACTACGACCAGGGTGTGAAGTCAGCACTGCCGACAGGCTGGTAAATACTGGCTGAGGCCAGCAGAGGTTGAGTTTAATATTAAATCAAACAGTTTGGCCCATGTCCAGTCTTGTTAAGGCTCCGGTGATGTGTTCATATCTGGGGACCTTTCTTCTTGTCATCTCAGCGCCCCCTGTTCTTGCCATCAAAAAAGGCTAAACATTCAAGCCTGGAGAGCTGCTGCTGCACCAAACACCAGCATTTCCATCCTCATGCTAAAACCCAGGTGGTGGGTTTAGTCACCTTGAGGCCGACTGTTTGTAGCCTAAACTAAGTTGAAGGAAAGCAAACAGTGTGTGAGTGTGTGTGTGTGTGTGTGTGTGTGTGTGTGTGTGTGGGGGGGGGGGGGGGGGGGGGGGGGGGGGGGGCTCACTCACATAGCTGGGACATGTTCAAACACAGCTAAAGATATACTCATGAATGAGCCACTCGATGAAAGGCATACCACATCCAGGGACAAAGATTCTCGGCTACCTGTTGCGGTGGGCTCTCACACGAAGCTGTTTTTATTTTAAGCATCTCCCTGACTTCAAATTCCCAAAACGCACACTGTGCAACCCAACACGAAGGCTGAAAGAGGCTGCGCTTAAAACCTGTTTTACAGCATAGCTAACACATCCTATTGCACGCAGCTACACTAACCACAATCTGCAGAGCTGCAGTCTCATGATACAGCAGAGGAGGTTTGCACCATACACACACAGATCAGAGGGTTTTGCTCAGAAATGTCGGCAGCAAAGCAGTAAGACCCTCACAACAGCAGCACACTCTCTGCGTCAGAAACATGATATGCGCAACATCAAAGACTGAAGTTACAAGAGAAGGCAACTGCAGAGTTCTTGAAGTGCAGAAAAATCGACTCTTATCAGACTGAAATCCAGATTCCTTCATATGATGTAAAGGTCCACGTTAAAAACAGACCCTTGCTGTATAATCATGCAGGCTAAAGCGGAGAAAAGTAAAGGATGTGTGGAAACTCACAGTATTCCATCATTGAAAATTTCTAAATCCCGACGCACAATGTCCACAACAAAAATTTACCTATTCCTCACATCATCCTTAAAGCAAATGTCAGAAAAGTAAGTTAAAACCTTTTAGAGCCAGAAGTCGCCAACTTCAAGTCAGAAGTTTCCCGTCTGTGAACCGCTGTCCTCACTTTGGACAAGTGGTATTACTAAGTGGGAATAAAACGGGAATTCCGATCTGTTACAGCAATTTCAGGGCAGTGAGTGGTTTCGCAGAGGCCGTATCGACACCAGCTCTGAGGGAGCTCCTGGTAACGTTAGCTAGAAGCGCAGCCAACTCCGTCGGTGGGATGGAGGTGGCGTTATCCAGTTAGGCAGCCAGCTAGCTGGCTAGGCTAGCTGGCTAACTTTAACTCCCTGCTGGCAAAAGCTGACAGCGTGATTTAAGACCCCTGGCTTGAAGCTCAGTCTGGGTTACGTTAACAGGGTGGGTCGAAAAATAAAAAGCCCTTAACACATAAACACAACACACAGACACGCACACACAAGCGCCACATCATGGAAACTCACCCATTCCTATCCTTCTCGGCGCTTCGCTATCAAAAGCTGGGATACTGTCGTCCAGCAGCCTCGCTGCTAGCTAACTACTAGCCAGGTAGATGAGCACAACCAACGCAAAGTGTTTTTTTTCGTCGATTCACTGATGAAAAAGAAGTCAAGTGAGGAGTATATCCATTCGTCTTTGCCCCAGCGGCGGCGGCAGCCTCCCTGGTTCTCTCTCTGTCTCTCGGTAGTGCTTCTAGATTATAGTGCAGGAAGTTAACCAGGAGTCTCCCCCTTTCTTGGACTTGCCTCCAACGTTCGCTGCTGGCTGTCTGATGCCACTAAAATACTAAATAGGAGGAAACTTCGCGATGTTTCCGCTGGGACAGTCCCGCGAGAGGAATGGTTAATGGAATGCTGACCCCGTACCCATGGCCCCCTCCCGTTAACGTCCCATTCAGCAAGTACAGTAACTACAGTAGTTACAGTAGTGCGTGTAAGCCTGACAGACTTCGCCCACTCCAGCTCCTTCCACTCTGCAATTTGTGGTGTTTTTATTACTCACTACCAATCATTAGGCTTTCAGGAACGTGATGGGAAACAACTCCACCCCTTATATAAAAAAGACGTTAAACAGTTTTACCGTTCACAATTAATATAAAAAAAAATGGTCAAGACCACAAAATTTTTTTTTATAAAGACACATTTTTTCATACACAGCTCCTCATTTATAGCCTACATAAGTGGGAATCTGGCTATAATAATAATAATAATACCCTCATAGTAATTTATACTGTGATAATCACCAGTATAAGAACAAGAAGAAAGTATTCTTATTTATGAAGAAGAAGAAAAACAAACCAAGGTTGACATGCCAGTATGCTGGGCAAATAAACGCATTAGTCTTATATAGCGCTTTTCTAGGCACCCAAAGACGCTTTACAATTTCATGCACTATTCATTCACACCTCAATCATACTTGGTGGTGGTAAACTACTAATGTAGCCACAGCTGCCCTGGAGCAGTCTGACAGAGGCGTAACAATTTGCGCCTACAGCCCCTCCGACCACCACTAAACACACAACCACATTCACACTTAGGTGCCGTTTACACGAAGCCGTTTTCACTGGAAACGGTGTCGTTTTGATGCGTTTCAGCCTTTCGTTTACACGATGGCGTTTCAGAAACGATCCGCGTTTACACGAGGACATGTGAAACGATGGAAACGATGTAGTTCCCATGCCAGGCCACAAGTTGGCGTTGGTTTTCTCTTTGCAAAGTTTGTTTATGCAAGACGTGCATGCGTGGAGTGACACAGTAGGTAGTGCGGCAAATTGTTCATTACTTACAAAACGGCCAATGTGAGAGGTTTTGTGTGGACTGACGATGAGGTTGGATCGCTGCTGCACACAACGCTAAATTACAAAACGGTAAAAACACAAGAAAAGCATAAGAAGCACTCGTGAATCCGCGAGTATTTTTTATCAATTTGCGCATGCGCGAAAAACTGTGGCCGTCGCAACCATAGTGCACATGTGCGAGTCGAGCGTTTTCAAATCACCCCGGTTTCAAGTGTTTACACGAGAACGCAAGCCGGTGCGTTTCTGAAACGCTCCACTCTGGACCCCGTTTCCGAAACACATCGTTTTCACTATGTTGTCGTGTAAACAGAAGGGCGAAACGCATCAAAACGACGCCGTTTCAAAATGAAAACAGTCTCGTGTAAACAGCGCCTTAGATAATGTGGGTTAAGTGTCTTGCCCAGGGACACAATGAAAACATGCACTCAGATGGGGACTCGAACCAGCAACCCTCCGGAGCACCTGCCCACTGCGCCACTGCCACCCACCAGAATCCCCTGCTTTCAGGTTTTCAGCTCTAGCTCCTGATGGAAGACTTTGACCACACACATCCCGTAATTCACCAAGCTCAATGCAAAGCGTCAGATGCAGTGGTGTAAAGCACGCCACCACTGGACTCTAGAGCAGTGAGGACATGTTCTCTGGAGTGATGAATCATGCTTCTCCATTTGGCAATCTGATGGATAAGTCTGCGTTTGGTGGTTGCCAGGAGAACGGTACCTGTCTGACTGCATTGTGCCAAGTGTAAAGTTTGGTGGAGGGGGGGGGTTATGTTGTGGGACTGTTTTTCCCGGAGTCGGCCCCTTAGTTACACCGAAAGGAACTCTTAATGCTTCAGCATACCAAGACATTTTGGACAATTTCATGCTCCCGACTTTGTGGGAACAGTTTGGGGATTCCTGCTCCAATGTTCCAACATGACTGCGCACCAGTGCACAAACCAAGAACCATAAAGACATGGATGAGCCAGTTTGGTGTGGAAGAACTTGACAGGCCTGCGCATGCAGCACATGCAGCTTCCTTGCTTAACATGTCTTAGACACTCATTTTAAAAGTGTTGCTCAAAATGAATTACCTCAATCTACTATGGTGTCATTGTCAATATAATGTTTGGTGCTGTCGCCGAAGGCCACTTTCTAACAGTCTTGCTACACTTGCTGGTGATCAGCAGCTTTTGGCAATCCCAGATTCATGATTGGCTTGCACCGGGAATTCTCAGATTCAACTCCAAAACTCTGGAATTGTCTCCATCGTCCGATTAGATCATCAGCCTCACTATCCGTATTTAAATCCTACCTGGAAACATACTTTACATATTCATATTTTATTTGTATCTTTTAATTGTTAATTATTTAAATTGCTCTTTAATTTTTTGTTTTGTGTTTAATTGCTTGTTGATAGATTTACTTGCTGTGTAGCGATTGCAGATGGGCGTAACACCTCCCCCCTCAAAAGGGTTCCCCTAGGAGCCCTAAACAAACATGTCCATCTGGGGTCCTCTGGTTGTCCATCTCCCAGCCCTGATATAATAACTAAGTGCTTTCAAATGACTTCAGTGGACATCGTTAAACATGAAGACTCCTACATGAGGATCACAAGTTGCTGCACTAAACACAAAGTAACATGTGACCAACACAAAGAGGAGCACAACAGCCACAAACCAAAAGGATTACACAAACAATTGCTACAACACAATACCAAAAGTAGCAACCAATAATCCCACCAAGCAATCTGTTGCCTCCACACAAGAAATGGTCACACACCAAGTGGTCCTATAGCACAACAAGTTACTTTAATCAACAAAATTCAGTAAAGCAAGTGTGCTAGTAACTACCCACAAATGGAGAACTATGTCCAAACAATGATCACAACACCACACAGTTACTGCTATCACCTGGCGAGCAACACTCACAAGTGATGTGAAAAGTGGCCAACTTCTCCACAACACTAAAGGTAACAGCACAAGAATCACCTTATCATTCAGCACCCATGAATATTGATGGATATACAGAAGCATATGCAGACATGACTGGAACACACTATATGTCAACTAAACTAAAGCCTACCTGCTTCAACCACAACCATGGCTTGTGACTGGTTTCAACTCCCAGCCTGACTTGACACAAAAACTAACTTACCTAACTAGTCTTCAGCGGAGTACCAGGCTTCAGGCAACTTTGAACGCTAAACTCGCGAGCAGACAGGAAGCCAGAGAGGTCATTTACTGCCAAACTCCAAAGCGCACCCCCTCGCAGGATAACCACCAAACACAATAAACTAAAACAACAAAGCAAAATAACAAACAAGTGCTTCGATGGAAGGGCAACACAGCCACCCAACTGAAACACTCTTACTAAAAGGAGTCTGCCCAGTCACAGTCAAAACCTGGAGTAACCCATCACTCATACCAAAAAAAAAAAAAAAATGTAATTGGTCTCCACAAAAATATCCAAAATAGGGTCCAAATCATCCCGGATGAGCCCCCCAGAAGAGCAAAAATGGTGAGCCCCGCAAAGCTGACCTCATTCACACCTTTATCCACACCTCATCAGGTGCAGATAATCAGCAATTAGCAGAGGCAGCCCATGAAACTCTCTCACTGCCACTACACAGAGTAGGGATTGCAGATGGGCGTAACAGTCACTGTGTCTGTGTTTAAATGTCATGCTGTAACAGCACTGCTGTTAGAG
This sequence comes from Archocentrus centrarchus, assembly GCF_007364275.1. Taxonomy (NCBI): domain Eukaryota; kingdom Metazoa; phylum Chordata; class Actinopteri; order Cichliformes; family Cichlidae; genus Archocentrus; species Archocentrus centrarchus. The sequence continues at coordinate 27,040,746 of NC_044369.1, read as the reverse complement.
GGTAAGTACTGAGGGCAGCAATTTGTAACTTCCAGAGATTCATTTTCATATAGCGGTTGGCTCACTACTCACAGGAGGTGTTATAAAGGTCATGTGCAGTGTGTGGTGGGCAGCAGTTCAGAATCAGAATCAGAATCAGAATCTTTATTGTCATTGTACACAGAAGTTGCACAACGAAATTTAAAATGCATTCCTTTCTAGGTGCCTCAGACAATAAATAATAAAATAATAAAAATATGAGTGATAAAAATGATTACTAAAATACAGTGCACAATAGTAAATTAAGACGAATCTAGCCCCAATACACACACCAACGCACGCACACAGTCAGCACTACCACCCCACATCACTGTCCAAACCACACAGAGTTCAGTTCAATGATAGCCCTGGCATAAAAGCTGTTCCTCAGTCTGTTTGTTCTGGCCTTCATTGTCCTGAAACGTCTGCCTGATGGCAGTAGCTGAAACAAGGAGTGTCCAGGGTGTGAGGGGTCCTGGAGGATGTTCTGTGCCCTCCTCTGGCAGCGGGCATTGAACAGTTCCTGGAGGGAGGGCAGGGGACAGCCTATGATCTTTTGAGCCGTGTTGATGATTCGCTGGAGTGTTTTCCTGTCTGCTGCTGTGCAGCTGTTGAACCACACGCACAGACAGTAGGTCAGGATGCTCTCTACACAGCAACGGTAGAAGGACACCAGCAGATTCTGGGTCAGATAGTTGCTCCTAAGAACCCTCAGGAAATGCAGTCTCTGTTGGGCCTTCCTGACAATGCTGGTTGTATTGATACTCCAGGTCAAATCATCCTGCAGATGTACTCCCAGGAACCTAAAATCTGAAACCAGCTCCACTTCATCCCCCTCGATGAACAGAGGTTGAATGACATGTGTTGTCCTCCTAAAGTCTACTACCATCTCCTTTGTCTTAGTGGTGTTCAGGATCAAGTTATTCTCACTGCACCACCTTGACAGCCGCTGCACCTCGTCCCGGTATGCTGACTCATCCCCGCCTGATATGAGCCCCACCACAGTGGTGTCATCCGCAAACTTAATGATGCAGTTACTGGCATGTATGGAGGTGCAGTCATGTGTGTAGAGGGTGAAGAGTAGGGGACTCAGCACACAGCCCTGTGGAGAGCCGGTGCTGAGGCTGATGGCTGAAGAGAGGTGGGGACCTACTCTTACCCTCTGGGAACGGTCTGTCAGGAAGTCCTTGATCCAAAGACAGGTGGAGCGTGGTATCCCCAGATCTGACAGTTTAGTCACCAGTCTGCCAGGAAGGATGGTGTTAAACGCCGAGCTGAAGTCCACAAAGAGCAGCCGAGCGTAGTTCCCCCCCTGCTCCAGGTGAGAGAAGGCAGAGTGGAGGGCCGTGGCAATGGCGTCCTCTGTGGACCGGTTGGCTCTGTAGGCAAACTGGTGGGGGTCTAGTCTGGGAGAGAGACTGGAGATGACGTGAGCCCGGACAAGCTTTTCAAAGCACTTCATAACAATTGGTGTTAGTGCTACTGGCCTGTAGTCATTCAAACCTCTGATAGTGTTCTTCTTGGGGATGGGGACGATAATGGAGGACTTCAGGCAGGAAGGGACAGCAGCCTGGCTCAGGGACTGGTTAAAAATGCTGGTAAAAATACCAGCCAGCTGAGCCGCACAGACCTTCAGTATCCGTCCAGAGACACCATTGGGCCCCACAGCTTTCCTGGGGTTCACAGTTTCCAGCATACGCCTCACCTCTTGCTCTTGCAGCCTGAGGATGCTGCTGCTGCCTGCTGAGGGATGTTGGATGGCTGTCTCTGATTGCTGTACCTCAAAGCGTGCAAAGAAGCTGTTCAGCTCCTCTGCCAGATTGATGTTACGCTGATAAACTAACAGGCTGGGTTTGTAGTTCAAAATATGCCGAACCCCTTGCCACACCTGCCTGAAGTCGTGGCTCTGGAAACAGTCCTCAATCCTCCTCTTGTACACAGCCTTGGCCTCCCTGATGCCCCTCTTCAGGTTGGCTCTGGCAGCGCTGTAAAGCGCCCCATCACCAGCTCTGAAGGCGATGTTCCTTTCTCTGAGTAAGCTCTGCACCTTTCCATTCATCCATGGCTTTCTATTTGGAAAAACCCGGATATTCTTGTCCACAGTTACAGTGTCGGTGCAGAACTTGATGTAGTCCAGAACAGCCGAGGTATACTGCTCCAGGTCCTGGTGCTTGAATACGTCCCAGTCAGTTGTTTCAAAGCAGTCCTGCAGCTGTTGAGAGGCCACCTTCAGGCCAGGTCTGAACAGTCTTAGATGTAGAAAGAGCAGTTTTGCTGAGGGGGGTGTATGCTGGAATCATAAGCAGGGACAGATGGTCTGACTGGCCCAGATGTGGCAGTGGCACAGCCCTGAAACCCAGCTTGATGTTAGAGTAGACTTTATCCAATGTGTTGTTCCCTCTTGTAGGGCATTTAACATGCTGATGGAACTTGGGTAGAACAGTCTTTAAATCAACATGGTTAAAGTCTCCTGCAATGACGTGTACAGCCTCAGGATATCTGCTCTGTTGACTGCAAACCGTGTCATGTAAGAGACTAACACCGAGTTAGCATTAGCATCAGGGGGAAGATAACAACAGTGATCAAAACAGCTGTAAACTCACGGGGCAGATAGATGGGCCTGCATTTAACAGTCATGTACTTCCAGGTCCGGAGAGCAGTGGCTGTTCACAGTCATACTGTCTGTACACCAGCTGTTGTTTACATACAAGCACACACCCCTCCTCTGCTCTTACCGGAGGTCCGCATTCTGTCATGCCGGTGCGTTGTCCTGCCGGCTAGCTCGATGGCTGCATCAGGAATGGATGAATGAAGCCAGGTCTCAGTGAAGAGCAAAACGCAGCAGTCCTTCACGGTCCTGTTTGTAGCCACCAGCAGTCTCAACTCATCCATTTTATTCGGGAGTGATCTTACATTGGCGGAGGAAAACACTGGGTAACGGAGGTCTATGAGGCCATTTACGTAGCCTCTCCAAACGCCAGCTCTGCCGCCTCTTTTCTGCCTCCTTTCTCTGCGCCGTCTCCGTCTGCGACCCCCCCTCACAGGGATGATGAACCACAAAGAGCCAGGTGGTCTGGCGATGTCCACCGGGATGTTGTGAGAGTGGAGGAAGTCAGCCATAACCGCCTGCTCACTTTGTGCTCCTATATGTAGGAGTTCGTGCCGTCTGTATGTTATAATGTCCACCCGACATAATGGTGATGTGTTGAGCCACAGTTGAAGCACACATAACAACATACACAATTTCACAGAGCACCGAAAAGGAGAGCACTGAGCCGCTGCGACTATGCGCGCCGCCATCTTAGGGGTGGAGGCCCTGGCAGTCTGATCTCCAGCTGCTGAGGCTAGCTACTGGGACATGAAACCTCACCACCATGGTGGGGAAGGAGCCTGAGTTGGTATGTGAGGATGAGATAGCAGCTAGATATAGTTGGGTTCACTTCAACGCACAGCTTGGGCTCCTGAAACCAGACTCCTGAAGAGATGCTGAACTCTGCACTAATCTGGAGTACCCTCGATGAGAGGCAGTGAGCAGGGGGGGGTATCCTTGTATGCCTTTCAACTCTGCGCTGATGCACCAAAAAACAGCTCAGAGGTACCCAGCTTTCTTGCGTCACTGGATGGGGGAGATGAAGGGTGCCCCACCTGGTGAATCCATTGTCCTACTGAGAGACTTCAATGCTCACATGAGCAACAACAGTGGTGAGATGGATGGATGGCAGGGGAAGATGCTGGATAGGCCTGGTATGCCCACAGCTATAGCGAGGGTGCATTGGGAACATCTGGCAGAGGCCCAGGTTTGCAAGATTTTCAATTCTCACCTGCAGCAGAACTTCAACAGCATTCTGTTGGAAGCTGGGACATTGAGTCAGAATGGATCATGTTCTGCACCCTTATTGCTGAGAGTGCTGCACAGAGCGAGGTGATGGAGAGATGAAGGGAGCCGTCAACCAGAAGTAGGAGTCCTATCTGGCTGGTTGACTTCTGGGACTCCGGAGGCACTTGACAGGTAGTGGCAGTCCAAGTGGAGTGCAGCTCTGGCAGTAGCTAAAGCAAAAACTTGGATGTAGGAGATCAGTGAGGCCGTGGAATAGACCTTCAGTCAGACTTGAAGCAATTCTGACAAACCATCAGGGCAACTCAGGAGGAGGGAACAGTGCTCTGCCAACATGGTGTATGGCGCTGACTTCAACTGATGACATAGTGAGGTGGTGGAAGGAATACTTTGAGGGATCTCCTCAATTCCCACTGACTTCTGTAGCAGAAGCAGAGTCTGGGAATGAAGAGGATGACAGACATACCCATCACTGGGGCTGAGCCCACTGAGGTGGTTAAACAACTCGTTGGTGGCAGGGTCCCTGTTGTGATGGATAGATGGTAATGTGTAATGAAGTAAGAGATGTAGTTCAGTGTGTGTGCTTGTGGTGATTTGTTGGGTCAGGGTGTGAATCAAAGCAGCTTGTTTGCATTGAAAATATGATATAACAGCTCCATAGCCAGTACAGTAAAGTGTTGGGAGGGAGTATTTCCTGTCTTCCCCACTATTTCAACACCTTGTTTCTTCCCGCATGCACGACATGATCCATCAGTGCTTCTGCCTTAAATCCCATGTGATGCAGGAGTTCTGGAAATATCACAGTTGAGCATTTAACGATACAATGTGAAAAAATTCCCGCCACAGCCCAAACAATGCAGTGAAGGAAATGAAGTGAACATTCTTGGCACAAGTATAAATGTGGGAACTACAGGAATGTTTTCCACAGAACTGGGATGTCAGAAACCACTTTGGTTCATACCTGCCATTTATGATTATATGATTATTTTTTATCTTTATTATCTAAACTCTGGGACAGTTATCTCTGTGACCCCAGAGAATGAGCTGTTAAAAAGGAAGCATTTAAGGGAAGCCGTCAGCGTTCAAAAAAGCAACACAAACACAAATTCTATGCAAATGGTTTTAAACCGCAGACACACGCACACAACATGTGCGCGCACACACACACGCACAGAGCACGGCTCATTGTTGGCTGTGGTTGAATGAAACATGTGCACAAGTAGATGATGATGGAACTGCAGCTTTTCTGATCATTATGTAAATGTGGGATTTTTGGGTTTTAGTTTGCACATTCACGGATACTTTCTCAAAGTATTAGAATACCTTTGACCTTTTTCATACTTCTAAGTTTCCTGCTCAGAGGTTTGGAATTTGGTGCTAAATTTGAGGAAAACTGCTGCAAACGTAACCTCTGAGCGTTCAGATCCATCCGTCCATTTTCTCATCTGTTTATTCACAGAAGAACGCTGTGATGCTGGAGCCTATGCCTGCTGACAGTGGATAAGAGGCATGTTAAAACTTACAAAAATTGATGAACTGCACAATTTAATGCTCAATGTATAACAATATACAGAAAAATATATTTTCAATACCCAAAGTAAATACAAAAAAACAGTTACTATTAAAATCTTAATCTTGTAAGATAATAAGAAAAAGTCTGTACATTAATATTAAATGCAAGCAAAACAGAAAAGTCAAGCACACAGATTATTTCATAACTCCACTTATGAAATGTCCTGTGTGGAAAGTTAACAAAAAGTTCTTGTTCTTGAGAAAAGACACCAAACTGTTGCAGTGAGGCTGGTCAGTGCGATGCAGGAGTGCGGTGCAGCTGGCAGGTATCATCCACACTGTTGGTAGCAGTAAATCAGCTTTACAATGCAGAGTGGACTGTGTGATGTTTACTCAGAGCCAAACAATGCAGAGAAAACAAAGTAAAATGCTTTATTTTTACATTTATTATTAGTATATTAAGTTCTACCTTAAATTTTCTGTTGTAATCAACCAACCAACCAAAAACCTGCTGCATGATGTAGTTCGGCTACAATATTGGAGGACGAGAGCCGCCCTGTGGTCAGGAATGTGTAATTACAAGCTATGTCATAAGTATTTGGGCATGATTTTGTTGTAGTTGTAGTTGTGTCTCTGTACAAGCACTGCAGTGGATGTGAACTCAGACCATCCAGATATGACTGAAGTTCAGACTTTCAGTTTTAATTCAACAGGTTAACAAAAGTATCACATTAAACTGTTTAGGAATTACAGCCACTTTCACACACACTCCCCAAGTGGCTGCGATTTCTAAAGTTATTGTGATACTTTTTTTGTGGTAGTGTGCAGAGGGAAAAGGAGGAGCTGTTACCTCACAGGGTTCAGCTATCAGACTCCTCACATGTGGAAGTCCTCATCACTCTGCAGTGTGTTTGCAGATCAGTGGCGGCGCCGGGGGGGGGGGGGGGGGGGGGGGGGGGGGGGGGGGGGGGGGGGGGGGGGGTGCGCTAGGGGCTATAGCTCACCCTGGAAAAGTCATAGCACCCCTGTAACACCCCCAAAAAATAACTTGTGTCTGTGTGTGTTGAGAACTGACAGATCTTTCATAGCACCCTCAGTAAAATGCTTTGCCCCCCTTAGACCCTGCAGAAAATATGTGGAGCCGCCACTGTTGCAGAGTAAGATGACTGCACTGTTACTGGTTTAAGTCATCAAAGCAGATTTACATTTAAATGCTATTTTTGAATCACGTCACAGTAACAAATGTTTTATTGCGCTCATTCACAAATCAACTGCCACTTGCTGAAGGAATGACCAACAGCATAAATGACAGTTTATTCCTCTGGGTGCATCCTTTAACCAAAGCCAACACATTTAGAATTTGCTGTTTATAAAAAAGAAAATCTTTATTGTCATTTCACATGTACAGTGAAACTGGATGCAACCCTATCAGTACAAACACCTGCAAAGGCTTAAAAATAAATATATGTAAACTGTAGTAATACAGATACACAAGTGTCTAAAAGTAACCATAAAATTTAACAGAAATTCTAAAGAGGAAAGTAAACACCACCACCACCACACAAGACGTTTTCATATCCGACAGTCAGAGCATGATTAATTCTTTTTAAAAAAATAACATTCCAGCAGGGTTAGCGCAGTTATGGCTTGGGATAAAAAAAATATTATTTAATCTGTGCTTTTATTGTCCTGAAATGTGGCCTAGGGCAGCAGGTCACACACAAAGGGTACATGATGGGGTGGATCTTTAAGTGTACACTGGGCTTTTTGAGGCAGTGGGAACTGTAAGATTTTCCAGGCAAAGGTGGGAATCCTGGGATAATCCCGGGTCTGTCAGTTTGGTCACCAGTCTATGAAGGAGGATTTTTAGGCTCCATTTGGACCACAGCACACTTCCCAGTGCCACAACTGAGCAATAATGCAAACAGAAGCCCAGATTAGACCCAACGTGTCTCCTATCTGGGAGATCCAGTAGATCATGTGAACAGAATAAAATACATGGACATATCAAAATAAACAAAATGGAATTACTGCAGTAGTATAGCCCTACAATGTGTGCACATTTGTTCACAAAATGCACCATTTCTGCTTAATTTAGCTCACATTCAGTCTAACACTACAGTATACTGGCAAAAGTATTCACTCACCATCAGGGTGAAAGTAGCTTTAAATTCTCTCTCTCTCTCTCTCTCTCTCTCTCTCTCTCTCTCTCTCTCTATATATATATATATAATATATATATATATATATATATATATATATATATATATATATTATATTAGGGGTTAAAATTTAAATGCGTTAAAATTGTTAATTTGTTAATTTCCCGTAATTAATTAATTGAAATTAACTCGTTAAAGTCCCACCCCTAATATATATATATATATATATATATATATATATATATATATAATATATATATTGCCTGCTTGGATAAGGCAGAAATTAGAATCAGTTGACAATGTGGAATATATTTTTGTTAAGGAACTGAGATGTTTGCACACAATGCACACTTAACACACCAATACAAAACTTCTGGACAGAAATAACCACCAAACTTTCTCAAACCCAATCCTCTGGCATCCACTGTGTTTTGGAGCTGAATGCACTGTCATGTAGTGTAAATGAAATCTCCGGTCATAAGCAGTGTTTTGAGCTGTGCTGCGTTGTTGAACTTGAGCAGAATAACATGAACACAATTAGTTAATCTCTCTTTGCTTTTAATTGAGATAGTTGTAACAAGCAGACCGACATTAAACGTAGCGGTGAACGTTTTAACCTGTTAACTAGCCGACCCAAATCACCTTACGCTGCCTCTTCACTCTGGGCTGTTGTGTTTGTTTGGGTGTACGCCCGGTCAACTTGTGCGGGAGCGATAAACAGGAAACGGGGGCTTGGAAGGGACAAACTACCCTACCACTCGTCTTTTGCTTTATAATGGGGCGTCGAGAGATAATCAACGAGTTTCACTCGAAAAGAAAGTCAAGCCCAAATAAGCAACTTGACGTTCAAAAACAAGCCCAAAAAAACGCAGCCCACGACTCACGAGATTTGCAAGCGACTTTAGAAAAAAAACAAGCCCAAAGCGGCCTATAATAAGCGGACTTGGCAACACTGGCTGCCGGTTAAAACACTTTCTCCGTGAGAGCGTTCAAATCTTCTTTTGCTTCTGTAAGCTTTGTTCACGCTGAGCATTCCTATTTGGCTCATTAGCGCTACTGGTGTTTCGGCATGGAATTGCATCCACTTATAATTTGATCCTCGCTCTCGGACAAAGGACCAATAAGTGACAGGACAGGGGCACTTCAGGGGGCCAATCAGATTTCAGATCGGGCCAATGCCCCTGTGGCCCCGCCCCCCCTATGTTACGGCATCAGATGTAACAAAGGAATTCTGGAATTCTAAAGATCAAAGGCCTTCCATAACTAAGCCCCAACACTTCCAAAGCAGAACATAACATAACACTGTACTTTGTGAATGCACAATAAAGTTCAGAGCTCATCATTTGAATATCTAAATTGTCTTCATTTGACAAAAACTTCGAAGAAATGTATCCAAACTCATTAACAAGTTACAAGAGAGAGTTTCTTGTAGTGAAATGGCTGAAAAATCCTGCTTGGCTGTCCGTTCTGACCAGTTTTCCCATTCCATGAGAGGAAGCCAGAACTCCTCTGTGTCTTATTACCATAAAGTTAAGAACTGTGTTAGAAAAGCTCCCTATGCAAAAGGTGACAAACATTTCAAGAAAAACAAAAATTCAGCATCTGAGGAAGAGCAGGCCATCCTCAGATTACTGCAGTCTTGGATTTTTCACCAAGCACTTACCGAGGAGCCAATGGACATTGACCAAGAATGCACCGAGGAGCCAATGGACACTGACCATTTGGTCAGTGACCAAGAATCCCTTATCAAGCTTGGCTTGAGAAGAAAGAGATTCGAGGTTAATGTTGAACTAAGACCTGAGAGAAGGGTCTCCCCACCAAAGAAGAAAAGGTGCATCTGTGACAGTAGATCTCCGTCCCGGAGAAGCCGGCGACCACATACACACGCCACGTTGCGGCGCCGGCGGCGCAGGTTCGCGCCCCGGCGCCGATTTGCCCGCGTGTCTTCCCCTGTATTTTTCCCCCATTTCCTGTCTCTCTCCACTGTCACAAAAAGCCGCTAAAAAAAAAAAAAAAAAAAAAAGGCGCTAAAGTCAAATTTCAGAGACACATATCTCAGAGTTGAGCTGACCACAAAGTAAAAGATTTTATTATTTTCTTCTCGCTCACACTGAGCACCGAGCAGAAAATAAGTAAAAGAAGAGAAATAAATGCAGATATTCATCTGTATTTGCTTTTCTTCTCCTTATTATTTTCTTCTCGGTGACACAGAGCACCCCTGAAAATGCTTCTTGTGCGGTGATCTGGGGGAAACCATGGAATGATGCTAGAACTTTCAAAAGCACACAGAGAGAAGCAAAGGAAGGAAGACCAAAGAGTAACTAAAGTTGGATAACTAGGAAAGTTTTTTATAATTTGGCTTAAAGCCTTCCTTTTTGAAAACACCCAACTGGTCGCAGCAGATGACCACCCCTCCTGAGCCTGGTTCTGCTGGAGGTTTTCTTCCTGTTAAAATGGAGTTTTTCCTTCCCACTGTCGCCAAGTGCTTGCTCAAGGGGGTCGTTTTGAGTGTTGGGTTTTCTCTCTAATTATTGTAGGGTCTTTACCTTTCAATATACAGCGCCTTGATACATCTGTGATTTGGTGCTATTTACAGTACCAGTCAAAAGTTTGGACAAACCTTCGACTGGTAAAGTAAATAAAATTGAACTGGATCAAGCTCAATCAAATAATTCCACACAGGTTTTCCCTCAGTGACAACTGCATATTCCTGAAAACAAGCACCAAGCTTGGCAGTCCAGAAGTCCACAATAGATCAATAAGCACAAGCAGATTATAACTATGAATATGTAAATATGAAAAAATGCTGTGTACATATCTATAAGGTGGGACCAGTTCAACAACCAGTGACCCCCCCCCCCCCCATTTTATTAAAAAAAATTATCTAAAAGCATCACTCAATGTTAAATCTTTTTAAACCTCTTAATCAGAAGTGTCTAAGAGGTGCAAAATGAATTTTCCATGCAAGTTCCAAAGGTATATTAGATTAGATTAGATTAGATTAGATTAGATTAGATTGCTTTATTGTCACTGAATGTTCAGCGAAATTTCCATTGCAGCTTTCGTTAAAAAAGACATATATACACTATACATAAACAGAAACAATAGTAAACAATACACAATAAGTTAGATAAAATAAAATAAATAAGATGTCAGAATAGTTGCAGGAAGGAAGTAATTTCCAGCCTCCCCTTATTAAGTGGGAGGGATTATGTGTGCAACTGCAGAGGGGAGTAGGTGTGTGGGAGGGGTGTGTGAGTGTGAGTGCAGTGTGTGGCTGTAGTGGGGGATTGAATGTTGCTGGTGGGGTAGGTGTCTGGGTGTGAGTGACTGCAAGCGAGATTAGGTGTGTGAGGTTTGTGTGTGGTGCTTTGGGGGGCGAGGGGGGGGGGGGGGGGGGGGTGGGGGTGGGGGGGGGGTGGGGGGGGGGGGTGGGGGGTGGGGGGGGGGGGTGATTGGATCTGACAGCTTTGGGGAAGAAACTGTTCTTCAGTCTGTTGGTGGAAGTCCGTATGCTCTGTACCACTTTCCTGATGGAAGTGGTTGAAACAGTCTGTGGCCTGGATGGCTGGGGTCTGTGACATGGCTCTGGTCTCTTTTTGACCCGGCTTGCATATATAGAGTCAAGGCTGGGAGGGGGCAGCCCACAATGCCCTGTGCTGTTCTTACCACCTGGGCCAGTTTGTCTCCTCTCCAGTGCCGTGCAGCTGCCATACCACACTGGCACATTAAGGCAGAGCACGCTTTCAAATTGTGGCCCGGTAGAATTCAGGAGCACCTGAGATGAGAGTCCAGCCCTTTTCAGTTTCCTGAGGAAGAAGGAGCCTTTGTTTTGCCTTCTCCACCAGGTGGGATGAGTTGGTAGACCAGGAGAGGTCAGATTGATGTGGAGGCCCAGAACTAAATGTTCCACACGCTCCACTGTTTCTTTTCCGTCTATGAGGAGGGGGTGTGTTCCGTCTTCCTGGACCTCCTAAAGTCCACAATGACCTCCTTGGTCTTTCCTGTGTTCAGCACAAGGTTATGGCTGAACACCACTGGGTGAGCTGCTGGATCCCTCTCTGTAGTGGGTTCTCATTGTTGTCTGAAATGAGACCCACTACTGTGGTGTCGTCTGCGTCTTCACCACTGTTTCATGGGGTGGGTGGCAACACAGTCGTGTGTAAACAGGTGAAGAGGACGGACTGAGCACACACCTGCGGTGTGCCTGTGTTAAGGACCAGAGGGGGACCAATGTTGCCTCCCTATTCTCACCAACCTGAGACCTGTTGGTGAGGAGTCTCTGATCCAGTGACACAGTGACACAGGCAACCCACCTCACATAGTTTTCAGCGCCAGCTTGTCTGGGATGACGGTGTTAAATGATGAGCTGAAGTCTATAAATAGCATCCTGACATAGGTGTTGGGACGCTGCAGGTGGGTCAAGGCTGTGTGCAAGGTGATGGAGACAGCATCCTCTGTTGACCGATACCCTCTGTAGTGAACTGGAGGCTGTCCCAGGTCTGCAGGGATGGAGTCTCTAATATACTCAGAAGGATCCGCTCGAAGCACTTCATGATTACCGGGTCAAAGCAACAGGCCGGTAATCATTCAGCAGGTGATGGACGTCTTCTTCGGTTACCGGTATGAGATGGAGGACTTGAGACACTCAGGAACCATGGCTAGCTGCAGGGACAGATTGAAAATGTCCAGGAACACTCCTGATAGCTGGTCAGCGCAACGTTCTCAGAGTCCGGCCTGACACCTTGTCCGTCCGAAGCCTTGCAGGTGTTGATCCTCCTCAGGGTGGACTTCACCCTGGTGCTGCTGTAGGACAAGGGCTGGTGCTGCTCCTCCAGCTGGGGGAGATGCGTAGCCTCTCTGCTGCCCAACCTGTCAAAGCGTGCAAAGAAGCTGTTTAAGGTTCAGGCAAGGTGGGGTCATGGCTGGCCAGTTGACTGCTAATTTTTATAATCTGTCAGGGTCCTGATGCCCCTCCACATATTTCGAGGGTTGTTGCCATTGATGTGTTCTTCAATGCACTGCTTGTATCGGAGCTTGGCCTGCTTAATTCCCTTCTTCAGCTCTGATCGGGCCCTGCTATAAGCCAGTCTATCTCCAGACCTATAGGCAGTATCCTGGGCTTTCAGCAGGGACCGTACTGTGCTGTTCAGCCATGGTTTCTGGTTGGGAAACTCTTTGATGGCCTTGACAGGGAGAACATCATCAGTGCAAAACTGAATTTAAGACAGTACAGACGATGTATACTCCTCCAGGTCTGCCCCTACCCTGAATACACTCCAGTCTGTGTGTTCGAAGCAGTCTTGAAGTGCAGAGGAGGCCTCCTCAGTCCAAACCTGCACTGTCCTGGTGGACGGCTTTGTTCTGCAGACCAGAGGCTTATAGGCAGGAATCAGTTCCACCGAGATGTGGTCAGACATGTCCAGGTGTGGGGCTGCTGCAGCCTTGTAAGCACCAGGGAGCACCAGCACCAGGGAGCACCAGGGATGTTACAGTAGACCTGGTCTACTGTAACATGTAATTTGGGAAACACAGCCTTCAGTTCAACATGGTTAAAGTCCCCCGCCACAATCACAGCCGCCTCCGGGTTGGCGTTCATCTGCTTGCTGATCAGGCAGTACAACTCCTCTAAAGCTAACTTAGCATTAGCCCTCGGTGGTATGTAGACAGCCATGATTAATATGGACGAGAGGTCTCTCACCAGCTTGCAGGGTATATAATATGGCAGGGGTGTCAAACAGGCCCGGGGCTAGAATTGGCCTGGCAAAGTCTCCAATCTTGCCCACTGCATGGCTTTGGAAAATGGGAAGGGCATAAATTTTAGACTTCTAACTGTATTTTTAGAAGTTTTACAGCTTTTTCCTACTGATAGAGGCCTCCTCTGGGACCATTCCTATGTTAACTGGCCATGTCCTGTCCATTTTGATTGACACCTCATTCGGCCAGTCATATTAAGAAATGGGTTTTCCAGAGCCAGTAATAGCCAGGGGGTGTCACGTAGCTTTTCGGTTGATTTTGTTGCAGCCAGTTACATGATTGGCCGAACGAGGTGTCACTCAAAATAGGAGGGTCTAGCCTGTCATATAAAATGCACTACATCCGTGCCGCTTACGGGACGTGGCTGTCTGTTGCTGAAATCCTCGATCTCTGAGGGGAGAGAAGGTAGAGACTTGAGGCTCCAGCATAGCATGAAGAGTTCAGAAACAATTTGAAATGAGAAAAAAAAGCAAAGTCTTGTCAAAGAGGTGTTTCCATAGCAGAGGCTTTAATTGAAAGAAGCTTCATCATTGTGACACCTGCTAGAACTGTCATAAACTAAAAGGTACTCTGGTGACGTTTGTTTCTTTAGTCCACGTGGGACCTCCTTGGTCTTTCCTGTGTTGGCAGAGCCTCAACAGGTGATTGGTTGGGGGTTCGAGTTTCAGGGGTTGAGACTTTATGTAAATTATGAGGGGTCAAAGAGGTCACCAACTTTCAGCAGAGTCAATCACTACAGACCTCCAAACTTCATGAGGCCTTCAGATTAGCACAAGAACCGCGCACAGAGAGCTTTATGGAATGGGTTTCCATGGTCGAGCAGCTGCATCCAAACCTTACATCACCAACACAATGCAAAGTGTTGGATGCAGTGGTGTAAACCACGCTGCCACTAGACTCTGGAGTGGGTTTGGGCTTCTCTGCTTAGACTGCTGACCCTGTGACCTGGTCCCAAATAAGTGGTATAAAGATGGATGGATGGTAATGTGTAATGAAGTAAGAGATGTAGTTCAGTGTGTGTGTTTGTGGTGATTTGTTGGTCAGGGTGTGAATCAAAGCAGCTTGTGTGCATTGAAAATATGATATAACAGCTCCATAGCCAGTACAGTAAAGTGTTGGGAGGGAGTATTTCCTGTCTTCCCCACTATTTCAACACCTTGTTTCTTCCCACATGCACGACAATGATCCATCAGTGCTTCTGCCTTAAATCCCATGTGATGCAGGAGTTCTGGAAATATCGCAGTTGAGCATTTAATGGTACAATGTGAAAAATTCACGCCACAGCCCAAACAATGCAGTGAAGGAAATGAAGTGAACATTCTTGGCACAAAGTATAAATGTGGGAACTACAGGAATGTTTTCCACAGAAACTGGGATGTCAGAACCACTTTGGTTTCATACCTGCCATTTATGATTATATGATTACTATTTTTTTATCTTTATTTTCTAAACTCTAAAGACAAAATAGCTTGGTCTGCTCTGTACTCACTGTCTTTACTGCTCTAAACCATGCTGCTGGTGTGCAGTTGTGGCACAGTGGGGCAGTGATCTCTGTGACCCCAGAATGAGCTGTTTAAAAAGGAAGCATTTAAAGGCAAATTCATCCTGACTGCAGCCGTTTAAGCAAAATGTCAACAAGTGTTCAAAAGCAACACAAAACACAAATTCTATGCAAATGTGTTTAACCGCAGACGCACACACACACACACACACACACACACACACACACACACACACACATTGTTGGCTGCAGTTGAATGAAACAAGTAGATGATGATGTAACTGCAGCTTTTCTGATCATTAATGTAAACGTGGGATTTTGTTTTAGTTTTGCACATTCATGGATACTTTCTCAAAGTATTAGAATACCTTCGTTTGACCTTTTTCATACTTTCTAAGTTTCCTGCTCAGAGGTTTGGAATTTGAAGCTAAATTTGAGGAAAGCTTCTGCAACTGTAACCAAAATTAATAAATAAACAAACCTGTCACGTGATGTAGCTTGGCTACATTATTGGAGAACTACTGCTGCCGCCTTGTGGTCAGATTGTATAATTACAAGATCTGTATGACACTTTTCTTTTTGTTGTAGTTGTAGTTGTGTCTCTGTACAGCACTGCAGTGGATGCGAACTCAGACCATCCAGATGTGATTGAAGTTCAGACTTTCAGTTTTAATTTCACAGGTTTAATAAAAGTATCACATTAGCTGTTTAGGAATTACAGCCACTTTCACACCCACTCCCTGAGTGGCTGTGGTTTCTAAACAGTTATTGTGATGCTTTTTTTGTGGTAGTGTGCAGAGGCAAAATAAGGAGGCTCAGTGTTTAACACCATTACAGGGTTCTGTGTAGAACCTTCAGCTATCAGACTCCTTACATGTGGAACCAGCTCCCAGTTTAGGTTCAGGAGACCCTCTCTACTTTTAAAATCAGGCTTCATCAACGTTCCGTTCTGATAAAGCTTAGGTCAGAGTTGGATCAGGTGACCCTGAATAGTCAGGCTGCTACAGGCTCATAATATTGTTTATTGGAAATGGGCTAATAAAACAGCACTGGTCTGGGAAACCAGAGAAATGCCTGTGAAAATGATGGATCTTTGAATTGCAATGACAGTTTCTGTCCAGCAGATGTCAGGTGAACCTGCTATTGGAATTTTGCCATCCCACGAGGTGTCATGATCCCAGCACAGGCAGAAGCAACAAGCAGGAGTTAAGTTTATGTGATTAGCGTTTAATTTGATAGTTTTAATGGTCCGGTTTTTGTTAACAACTTTTTATGGAAATTTCATTCAAATGGAAAAAGCTTTTAACAGGGAACTGCAGTCTCAGCATGTCTGAGATTTCATTTGAAATGCAACATCTCGGTTTCTGTCACTAGAAGATGCAGGGATGCAGTGTGGTGTGTGGAGGCTGCTGGCTGGCAGAGAGTCAGGGAGATGAAGGACGGCTGCCAGTGACAGTTACAGGAAAACAGGAACACAGAAACTCAAGTGACAAGTTTGGTCTCACACTTGCTCTGACACATTTTTATGTGCTAAATGCCAAACTCATCACTCTGCAGTGTGTTTGCAGAGTAAGAAGACTGAACTGCCACTGATTTAAGGCATAAATGTCACATTCCATCACAGTAACAACCATGGACAGTTTATTTCCCTGGGTGCATCTTTTAGCCAAAGGCAACACATTTAGAATTTGCTGTTAAAAAAAAGAAAAATCTTTACTGTCATTTCACACGTACAGTGGAACCTGGATGCAACCCTATCAGTGCAAACGCCTGCAAAGGCGTAAAAATAAATATATAAACTGTAGTAATACAGATACACAAGTGTCTAAAAGTAACCATAAAATTATAACAGAAATCCTGGGTCTGTGAGGGAGGATGATGTTCCCAAACAGGAGCCTAGCATCAGGGCAGCATGGAGAGCTGTGGTTGTCATATCCACTGTAGACCTGTTAGCTCTGTACTGTGCTGTGAAAAGCATTCGCCCTCTCACAGACCTGTTGAATCAAGAAATCACTCAAGCACAACTTGTCTGACAAAGTGAAGCAGAAAATCTCCAAAAACAGCACACGATGCCCCGATCTAAAGAATCTCAAGAACAGCTCAGAAACACCAGTTCGTTTTGCTTTGATGCCACAGGAAAGCTCAAAAGTTCCTCATCAAGTTGTTTTCTTACTTTGACAAGTAGGAATATGCTGTAGTAGCCTGTTGCTACTTCCATAAAGTTGGAAAAATACCCACATATTGGAACCCCTTTCTCTGTAAGTCCTATAATGTGTCATGGTGTGCTGTGAGGCAGGAGCAGGTAGACCCCAAAATGCAGGACTCGCAGGCAAAAACTTAACTGAAAGGGTGTTTGTGGAATGACAAAAGAATATACTGGGAAGCATGGGTTCCAGAACTAAATACAAGAACACAAACCAGCAAAGTGACACACAACAGTGGAATCATAGACAACAACATGACAAGGAACAGACAGGACTGAGGACCTAAATACGCGCGCGCGCGCGCACACACACACACACACACACGGTAATCAGCGAACAGGCAACAAGTGAGGGCAAAGTTGAATGTAATTAACCAAACGAGACAAGGGGAAGCAAAACTAAAGACAAGCACAAGGAACCAAGGACTTTCAAAATAAAACAGGAAACACACAGACACAGGACAGAGACGCAGGGGGGACAAGAACCAAGGGAACTAGGAAATCAAAATGTAAACCATAACTAATAAGACAGGAAACTAAGATGAATTGTGAAAACCAGAACAGACTAGGACATAACAGAACTAAACACAAAACGCTGGGGCACACGGCCCAGGACCATGAGATAATGTGTATTTCTTCATTTATTACCTGTGCTTCAGCTGAGTGCTGACTGACAAGTGGGACGGACTAGGGAAGAGAGGGAATGAGGAAATTTCACCAGGAATGGGAGAAACAAAAATAATCAAAGCTCAAAAATACAGTATGATAAGTACAGACAGTGGATGCTATGGATACTTTTCATTGTTTTCACTTCTTTGTAATGTTTAACTGCACTCTTTTCCACAGTTGATGGACCACAACAGCACATTTAAGAGCAGGCCCACAGACCGGTTACATCACATGTTTTTGACACTGCTTCCATCTGACAGCACACACGCTCTGCAGGTAGATGGACACTGAGGCTGCCGCCGCTCCATCCTCATGATCATAACCCTCAGATCATAATACAAGCATCAGAACAGACTCGTGGTATTTATTGACCAGCTGATGCTCCACCAGATTCTCATTGTCAGTATGAAACCAGCACTTCTTTGCACCGTTTTATCCTGTAACTCTGTTTCTGTCTGTTTCCCAGCTAACTGTCTGAAACCAGTTTAATAAACCTGTCCTCTGTTCTGCTGACGGTGACCTCTCTGGAGCATTGGCCCAAGAAACGAGCAAGTCAGGCTTTTAAATCGTCTCAAATTCTGCGATATCTCTTCGTATTCACCTTGGCCACTCCTAACATCTCTTCTCTGGCTTGCTGCCAGGAAGCATCCTTCCTGGTAGCATTCCTGCTGAGAAAACGTCCCTTTTACACACACACTCACTTTGTACTGATTGGGAATGAGACACGGGTGAAAGAAATTATACAGGTGAAGACAATCAGGAGCCTTCAAAGTAAAAGAGGAAATAAATAAAAGCATGAATACAAAGCTGAATACTAACAAGATGTTAGACTTGACAGAGGGAAACACTGAAGAACCCAAATCCTAGAAATCAAGATTTGAACTACAAGACTGAAAATCTGAAAGTAATCAGTATAATAACCATAAAGCAAAAAAATCATGAAATGTCACAAGACTGAAGGTCACCACAAGAACAACAATAAAGTTAAACTGCAGCTGCAAACTCAGTCACAAAGCAAGATTTCAAAACTGAAAAACAACTCCTGCGTCTGCAAGAGAAAAGCACAAAACATGAGGACTATGGAAATATGGAGCAAATTATTCAGTGTCACTGAGATTACAATATTCTTGCATGCTTAACATCTCAGAGTCCTCACAGTCTGCACCTCTTACACTATGATGATGAGGACTTTCCAAACCAAACATCTGAAGCAACCTCTTTAATCAGGATGGGAAACCTGTGCCACCCACTGACTCACACGCACATATCTGTGTGCAGCTGCCCACTGCTGTGTGGACGGAAAGTGAAAATAAAGAGTTTGTTGAAGTTGTCATTTGCAGTGAAGCAGTTTGGTGAATGTTGCGGTGCAGCGGCGTACTTCTTGTGGATGTCAAGTATAAGCAGAGGGATCTTCATTTAGACGCGTTGGGTCTCCTGTGTTGGACGCTTGGCTTGGAGTTTAGTCTGTTACCAGAGGACTCGACTCTTCAAGACCTGAAACTCCAAAATATGGTCTCTGAGGGGCATCACTTTCACAATATGATGGTTAAAAAAATAAAACAAAATTTCAAAACAACAAAAACCAACCAGGTTGTCTGAGAAAAATAAGTATTTAGTTTCCTTTTGAGTTCTTGGACACAATGAATAAACAGCTGTCTGTAACACAGATAATAGACTTCATTGGAAACACAATACATCACACACATGAGTCCAATCAAGATACGCAAATGCATCCAGTGACAGGTAGCTTAAATATTTATATGCTTGCATGTTTTTTTGTGGTTTATGCAATGACTTTTATAAATACGTGGAGGGAGAAAGACAACTTATGCACCCTCAGTACCGTCCGTTAGGATACTTGTTTGAATTTTCACAAGACTTACAGCATCAATAAACTTGTAACTGTACCCGTGAGCTGAAACTCTACTGTCACCCATCTGAGGCCTGTCAGGAGTACATGTGTGTGGCTTTAGCTGAAACAATACGAAAGATTAATATCAAAGCTTGATATTTGCTCAGCTGTATGCATTCTGATCTGTGTACCAAGCCCCATCCTGAAACATTCACTGAAAGTAGGATCTTAAACTTTGAAGATATGCAGCGATTAAAACGGTGTTATGTACTCATCGTGTGTTTACCTTTGAAGGCACAGATGGGGCACAGATTTAATGAAAACCTGAACGCTTTAACCGTGTACTGAAGGAATCTCGAGGCTCTCTTGTGCAGTGGAGGGTATTTTACTGAGATGGCTTGGGTCCACTTGCTTACTTGGGAGGAAGGGTTTACTGAAAATCAATACCAGGTTGTGCTGAGTAATCCCCTATATGCAACGATGACATTTCTAGCCTGAAGAGACTGGCTTCTTCCAAGATGACAATGCCCCTCATAGGGCATGCTGGATCACAGTTTGATGAGGATGAAAAATGATATAAAGCATATGCTCTGGCATTCACAGTTGCTAGATATCAAATCCAGAAAAACACCAGTGGGAGATTTGAAAACTGCTTTTGATGGTATTCTTCTGCACCATGGTCAAAACACCAAAGGAAGGAATATCTTTTGGAAGAATGATGTTCATCCAAATCTGAAAGTTCTAAGGAATCAGTGCTAAAACACATTAAAGCTGGTGGTGCAGCGTCGCACTCAGTTTTTTCCATGAACCCTGGGTCACATGACAGCATTGAGCTATTGAGGCCTGCCTTCTGCCCTCCTCGGCAGGTATTTTCCAATCCTTGGCCCATTCTTGATGTACATCTTTACCTGCTTGGAATTCTAATCTAATAAGATGATTTCAAGTTCTCTCTCTCAGTCTGTCCTGGAAGGTTGGTTCCTGTTGCCTTTCTTTTGTTCCAATGTCTATCAAGATGATTCCAGATGTTTTTCTATCCAGGTGTACTTTTACTGCATTGGTAGTGTTTTGGGGATTGTTGTTATACTGAAAAATGAAGACTGTGTGGTGGATTTGAATCTGACTGTACATTTCTGTGTTCATGATTCCATCAGTTTTGGTAAAATCTCCAACACCGCTGGCTGAAATGCAGCTCTAAACCAGGACAGAGCCTCCACCGTGTTTTACAGCTGGCTGTAGCCACTCACTGTTGTACAGCTCTCCTGACCTCCTCCGTGCATACTGACGATGATTTGAACCAAAGATCTCAAATTTGATTTCAGTACTCCATAAGAGCCCTTTCTCCCTGCTTCGCTTCCTTGAGAATGGCTCCTTGACAGCTTCTCTTCTACTGAGACTATTTCTGGTGGTTTTGACAAACAGCAGATGGATTACCTGAAGGGTCAGATGTGTCTCTCAGGGCCTGTATCAGGTCTTTACTGGATTTTTCCTGTTTCTTAGGGATGTGAATTTCGGATATTGTTCATTTGTGTAGACAGAATTTTAGGCCCGACACCTCTTCTTATGTCCTTCACTCATCCAGTTTCCTCAGTTTTTTAAATTTACACTGCACACCGTGATGAGATATGCAAAGCTTTTGTCTAACAGCTCTTGGGAACACCTCATTGGTGCAAAAAATGCGCTTTGCGCCTGTCAAACTGTCAGACAGAAAGAGCGTTTCTCATTCTTCGAGGGCAAAAACATTCAGGCAAAAAAAACTGAAGGTACAACCGTCTACACTAAGGATGTGTGGTGTTATAGCATGAAGAAGGCAACAAAATATGGGGAGAGTGCGAGGATGATGCAGCATGGAAACTTCCTCTCTTGTTACATTGCAAGGGAAGGTAGTGGGTGTGATCTGAGAATGTGTTGCTGAAGAAGAGGAGCAACATGATGTCCAGTGATTCCCAGAACTGTTTTGTCTCTGTGGTGTGCAATTCCACGTATTGGTTCCGCACTACATTCTTTGGTACCATCCACGATTGTGTACATTTTTATCGTTTTTGGTTACTTTCTGTTTCCCCCCTCCTACCCATGCATGCAAATGTTTGTGCTCTGTGCAAAGTAAGATGTAAGCACACAGTAGCAGTCAGGTCAGTTCTTCTCAGAATCTGACATAGTATCTAACTCTTTTGTGCACCCTGGTTAACACGGTGTCAGAGGAATTTGTCATTTTGGTGATGATGACTTTAATGCCTGACACAAAAACTCCATTTGTCAGAGGAATGCATTTGTCAAAGCAAAACTGAGTTTTTGCACATGATTCCAGTGAATATTGCTGACTTATTTTGGGGAGTTAAACATTCAGTTGATCACTAACCAAACATACAAGTTTTCATCAGTGTCCTAACACATTTACAATGCTTACACTGAATGAGAAACAAATTGCTTTCAAGGATTTCACACATGGTTTGAAAACATTGAGTGTCTTTTGAGAACTGAGCTAAGGCCTCTGAGAAAAACTGGATCAGATATTGTGCCATCCTCAACGTAACAGCAGCAACTTGTGCCACTGAGACTCAAAAATCAAATGGGGAGGGGGGGTTCCTCATTCTGTTGTAGGGTGCCTGATTGGCTGCCATGTGCCTGTGTTGTGTTTTTCTCTGCTTCAAGCCTATTACCAAAAATGTTTTTTTAAATATATTTTATGGCTTACAAGGTCTAAAAGAAAATTGGGACCATAAAATACAATAAAATGGTCTCTAAAATAGAAAAAAGCACACAAAAGCATAAGAAGTCAGCCCTCGTGGTTGAGACCATCTGCCAACCTGCAAGGGAATCATATGTATTCTGTGACCAGCTGGTGAGCGGTTGCTGGGAGGTTGCAGGCAGTTAAACTGTGACATTGTTTGCAAAGATGTAACAGTGTTCCACCAAAAATCTCCTTGCAGGTTGCCATAGTCACAGCATATAAGATGCCGGCTTGTCTGTGAACACTTGCAAACTACTTGCCGAACGGTACGCAACTGTGAAATGCGTGACAGAAACTGGAAACTCAGATGTTTGTGTGACGCTTTTTCAAATTTCACTAAAACTCAGAGTAGTTGGCAGGAGGCTGCCAAGGGGGTTGCTAACTAGTCTGAGACCTCAGCTGTTCTGAAACCTTGCTGATACCTCCTTAATGATGTCACAGTGTCACCATATCACAAAGACACTGTCTTTTCTAATCTAGTTTCACACTAAAACTCTTTTGGCTTTGTGTTCTGCTTTGTTGTCTGAAAGGTTTTCTGCTAAAATCAGGTTAAAATGGGACAATGACTGATTTTCCTATTTGTAATGTCACAAGTCTAAAGCTGTTTACAGGTGACCACAGACAAACTGTACCTACAGACCGCGTCACTGTAAACCTGAATCATCCAGGTGAAAAAAACAATGAACAAAATTTGCTTCACATGATTTCGTGCTGTCTAACGGAGGAATATTTCCATAGTGCATATTATAAAAGCCGAGTACAAAGATAATTGGCAGTTTGGCCTTCACGTCTCTCAAATTTTAAAACATTGTGTTTAGAAAAGATGTTGCTGTGTTTCTGGGAACAAACCCAACAACAAAGCAAGAAGCACAGACAGCCAGATGATCAAGTCAGCTCCACCTTTGTGTGTGTGTGTGTGCTTCGTGCCTTTTTTCACTTAGAAATAAACACGACTAACCAACCTGTGTGGTCGTCTGACAGCTCTCGCTCCTCGCCCTGCCTCGCTCCTTTTTACAGATGTTGCCAAAACTATGAAAATAATAGACCCAAGTTGTAATAAAGCGGAACTGCCCTTTAAAAGGAATTACGAGAGATGTGATTAAAATGTTTGCCAAACTGTGTGTTTGCAGTTGTTGATGGTAGATGCTTGTGTGTGTTTGTGTGTGTGTGTGAAAAAGAGTGACACTGCTGTTGGAGTTGTTGGAGCTGATGTTAGAGGCACATGGAAATGGATGGATGGAAGCACACTTTCACACACACACACACACACCACACACACACACACACACACACACCCACACACACACACACACACACACACACACACACACACACACACACACACACACACAGAGAACAATCCCCTCTCCACTGTAGTAGCCTGATTTTACTTCAGTTCTATATAAGGCAACTTCACCTAGTAACTGCTGTTGGAGGATATGTGTGGCCCTGTGGCAGCACAGGCTGTTTGACCCACTGAACGCCAGCTCTGTGCTGCAGCATGACTGTGCAGTCAGTGTGTGCAATTTATCCTGAGCAACATTGCCCTCTGGCATTGCTCATTTGCATCGTGTCCATTAAACTCTTCCATGCTGAGGCCTTATATAAGAAGGATTGAATAAAATCATGGATTTTTCATGGATTTTCCCTTTATTCTGAGTGAGTCACTGACCCACTTATGCTTGCTTCTTTCCCCACCAGCCAAAAGCAAAGCAGCACGTTTCATCCCTTTATCTCTTCCCCCTCTCCCACCCAGTCCGCTGTCTTCCGCTCCACGTGCGGGGCAGATGGTGCTCTGTTGGGCTGCGGCTATAAGCTCGTCTGTTTATGCAGACTGCTTACTAACGGCTTGCCTGATGGGCCACAACGCTGGGCGTGTTGTGTCTGGATATCTCGACAGCAGGACGGTAAATGGGTGGATGACAGGTTGACTGCTCGCAGCAGATGCTGGCTCAAGCAGCCATGTTTGCTCCACTGACACACATGTGACAACTACTGTGCCACAGTCAGAGCCAGATGAAAGATTAATCCAGGGGAACCTGGGACCAAATACAGGTGATGGGATAAGTTAGTCGAGCATTGTGACTAGAACCAGGGAAAAAAGGCATCCTGGATTTGTCTAAAATTGACAGTAGGCACCTGAGAGTATTTCTAAATCTCATTTACCAACACACAGGATAATCTGATCAACCTTTTATATATGCAGTGCTTATCAAATTTATTAGATCACCTGTTATAAAAACAAGAGAACACAAATATTATAGTAATCTGTCAAAAACGTGATGCAGCACGGTGGTTAGCACTGTTACCTCACAGGAAGAAGGTCTGGGTTCGGAGCTACTTTGGCCCGGGTTTGCGTGTTCTTCTCGTGTTTGCGTGGGTTTTCTCCGGGTACTCCAATTTCCTCCCACAGTCCAAAGACATGCAGTTAGTGGGGTTAGGATAATTGGTGATTCTAAATTTCCCATAGATGTTAATGTGAGTGTGATTGGTTGTCTGTCTCTCTGTGTTAGCCCTGTGACAGGCTGGCATCCTGTCCAGGGTGTACCCTGCCTCTAGCCCTATGACAGCTGGGATAGGCTCCAGCGACCCTGAAAAGGATGAGTGGATGGATGGATACCAAAAGCATATTTAAAGCTAAACATTACATTGTTATTTATTGGGAAAATAACTAATTGAAACAACTGAATAGTCCTCAATCACACACAATAACCAAAAACACAATATTTTGTATGGCCCCATTTTGGCTTTGATAACAAAACTTCTCCAGCTTTTCTGTTCACATAAACACGATGATGCTGAGCGCAGCGTTCTTCCAATCATCACCAGATCAGTGTTTGTGCTCGCTGGCAAATCTGAGGCGTCTCTGGATGTTTGCAGGCCTCAATAATGGCTTCCTAGCAGCTATTCTTCCCTCTAAGCCCGGTCTGCTCACTCATCTGTTTATGGTCATTCTAGAGACCTTCTCAGACTCTGATCTGGAAGCACTTATCCCTATCTTCCTTGGCACATTTTGTAAGCATCAGTGTTTGCAATCAACACCAAAGCATGCTTGACACACATTAAGTTTGCTCTATTTGTCTCAAAAATCCATCCTGAGAACACCTTTAGAACTGAAGTGATCAATTTCAAACTGAAATTCATGTTTTCATACCCAAATTGAGCACAACTAAGTAAGCAACTGCAATTTTGTCCGTTTCTCCTTTTTGCACACCTACACACACACACACACACACACACACACACACACCACACACACACACACACACACACACACACACACACACACACACACACACACACACACACACACAGAGAACAATCCCCTCTCCACTGTAGTAGCCTGATTTTAATTCAGTTCTATATAAGGCAACTTCACCTAGTAACTGCTGTTGGAGCATATGTGTGGCCCTGTGGCAGCACAGGCTGTTTGACCCACTGAACGCCAGCTCTGTGCTGCAGCATGACTGTGCAGCAGTGCTGGTCAAAGACACAGAACTGCGGTGAACATTCAGCTGGAAGGATTTGTTGGAGGGAAACAAAAGTGCTGAAAAGCTAAAGAGCAGATTGGACTTTCCATTGTCAGCTGGCCATAAACTCAACATCAGCGTTATGTGGCTTCAGGACATGTAAATACTAGTTAAAATTCGGTCACTGTTAACAAGCTAACCTGGGACCTGCTCGCTGGCCTGATTTAAGAAGAAGAAGAAGAAGAAACAGCCTTTATTGTCCCACAGAGGGGAAATTTAGCTGCTTTTTCATAAAGTATCTTATAATGCAGCATCTGAAAATCCAAAAGCTTCACTTTTTCCTTTTTCTTAGTTCCTAAAATTCCAAAATCTCTAGACTGACATGAAGAAAAAGATTTCTATTTATCTATTTTTGTTTATTTTTGATGAATTTTTCTGTTCTGTTTTTTGAATTATTTGCAGTTAACAATGCAAATAGATAAATACTCATTTGTAGAATGTTCATTTCCTGCATGAGGATTTGGCACCAAATATTGCGCCTATATATCAGCTGGGTAGTTTACCCTTACACAAAGCCATGCTAGCTGTTCCTCCCCATTTTTGTTCGTTATTCTAAGCCAGTGGTTCTCAAAGTGTGGGGTGTGCCCAAATGGTGAGGCGCAGGGCCATGACAGGTGGGGCGTGAACGACCTGGGAGAAAAGTCACGTGGAACAAATGTTAACATCGGAATCATTTCACAGCGGAACGAAGAAATTCATGTAGGTTATGTTGGCAAGCTGTTCATTCGCTGCTGTCACAGCCGCAGAGCGTCATCAAAATGGAGCGATATTTGAGAGTTATGAAAAGAAAAGCAGGCGTCGCTTCTGAGACAAATGAGGCAAGTGCTGATGATAAGCCAAAAAAAAAGCCAAAAAGGAGACATGATGATCTTGCTCTTGGTTTCACAGTGAATGTGGTAGGAGATGAGGAGAGACCAGTGGTAGACAAGGCTACGGACAGCAATAAAGACTGTTTATTGTTTATATTCTCTTTTTCATGTCAGAATCCAAGTGTGAGTATCCAAGTAATCCAGAATCCAAGTAACACAACAGCTGATGAGCTTGTTAAGCTTCTTGACTGTTGTCTTACAGAACGCGACGGAGGAAAAAGAAGCGAGACTGTTCTTGGCACTTTGTGAGGCGATGGGAGCTGATCATGTAGCTGTTTCACAGCGAGGAATGGTGGCTTTCATGAGTTAAATTGTTGATGTGAGTCTTTGAGCTCAGAGAAGAAATCCGGATGTTTTCGGAGGAGGAACACATGCGTGAAGTTGCAAGCAAGTTTAGTGATGAAGACTTTCTGATGAAGCTGGCCCATCTCAGCGACATATTTGGAAAGCTTGATGATTTAAATCTTCAGCTTCAAGGCAGAGACAAATATCTTCCTCAACTGGCAGATAAAGTCAGTGCATTCACTAGAAAACTTGAGATGCGCAGCAGGCGACTTGATGAAAGAAATGTTGATTCCTTTGAGGATCTGAGTGAATTTGCTGAAGCCGGTGAGTTGGGACTCAGCACATTGATCACGTCTTAAAGAGCACATCTCATCCCCGAGAGCATTTTTTTTTCAGAAATACTCCCCATGCAACAGTGCTCAGTATGACTGGCTGTAAGATCCATTTAATGCAGCTGCACCTGCTGATTTTACTTCTGCTGAAGAAGACCAGTTCATCGAGGTGACCTCTGACTCCACTCTCAGGCTGAGGTTTTCAGCACAACCTGAGTGAATTTTGGGTTGGTGTGGCGAGAGAGCATCCACTCGCAGGATAGAGAGCTGTGGGCATTCTGCTTCTCTTTGCTACGTCCTGTCTCTGTGCGGTGGGTTTTTCTGCTGCTGCCTCACTGAAGACAGAGTAAAGACTAAGGCTGAACACTGAACATGACTTGAGAGTGGCAGTATCAAACCTACAACCCTGTTTTGGAAAGCTGCTCAGTAAAAAAAACAAGCTCACAGCCACTAAGTGAAAAGTATTAAACTCGCACTAAATCTTTTTGCAGCTGTTCTTTTTTTTAAATACAGACTGAACTTATTATTGCAGTTCTGGCAATGTGCAAATTCTATTTAATTTGTCTATTTTTTGAAAAATGTGTCAAATAGTTGTTTGAAGTCAAAGTTGTTCTTTTACTTGCACATCACTTTGAAAACATCAGATCTTAATGGGAAAAAAAATCATGCTGGACATCTAGACGGATATGGACTGGGTAATGCGTTAAGAATGAAAGGATTCCACATTGTTTGATGAAAATGATCAACCTACAGAGGCTGAATTCAAAGAATCCTGAAAATCAAAGTGAAAAAATGATGCAGCAGGCTAGTGTGGTGGCCACATATATGCACATTTCACACCAGAATGCCCCAAGCTCTTATTGTGAAGAGAGAGACCGATATAGATCTGGAAAAGGCGGGAGAGAGAGGCCTGGGATAAAAGGGCTTGACTCCTCCTTTTGAGGAGTTATATTTGGAGTTTCTAGTTGTGTGTGTTTTACCGGAATAAAGCTGAGACTACATACCTGCTCGTGTCTCCTTCCACCGACTCCTACATTGGTGACCCCGACTAAAGAACATGTCTGCTGACGACAGCTCAACGGCCGCGGCCGCTGTGTCCTCACCATCCGCCGCCGTTTCCTCACCAGCCGCCGCCGTTTCTCTCCCGCTATTTTTTGCGGCCACGGTCAAGCTCCCGGAGTTCTGGCAGCACGATCCAGAGCCTTGGTTCCAGCATGTGGAGGCCCAGTTTCACCTCCGCGGGATCACCTCAGACGACACCAAGTATTACCATGTCGTCGCGGCGCGTGGACTCTGCTTCTACCCGCCGGCTGATGGGAACTGCTCCGGGACCCGCCGCCTGCTAACAAGTATGGAGCGCTGAAGGAGAACCTGCTGCGGATTTATCAGCTTTCAGACGAGAGCGGGCTGATCGCCTGTTATCCCTGAATGGCTTGGGAGATGGTAAACCCTCCGAGCTGATGGAGCACATGCTGGCTCTGCTCGGCCCGGGCGACGCTTCGTTCTCTTTACGCATCTGTTCCTGCGCCAGCTCCCCCCTCCCGTGTGCACCGCGCTAGCCAGCTCCGCTCTGATACGGGCCAAGGATTACCGCGGGCTAGCTGAAGAGGCGGACAAGATTTTGCTGGCATCCAGGCATTCCGGTGTGCATGCACTTTTACCGAGTGCGGCTCTACAAGGGGCGGAGACGAGAGAAGCTGGTGCTGTGGCCGCCGTCGCAGAGCGCCGGAGGAAGGAGAGCGTGCTCTGCTTCTATCATCGCCGGTTCGGAGTGAAGGCGAAGCGCTGCATTCCGCCGTGTACCTTCCAGCACCAGGGAAACGAGAGGGCCGGTGCTCACTAGCAGCTGTGTGCGCTGGCAGCTCGGACAAGCTGCTCTTCATTGAGGACACTGCTTCGGGACGCCGTCTGCTTGTGGACTCGGGTGCTCAGCGTAGCATCATGCCGGCTTCAGCTGCGGACGCCTTGGGACAATGTCACGGACCCCTGCTGGACGCGGCGAACGGTACCCCCATTCGCACATATGGAATGAGGTTGGTGACTGTGTGTTTCAAGGGACGTCAGTTTAACTGGGACTTTGTGATAGCGTCTGTGTCAGTACCTATACTCGGCGCTGATTTCTTGTGTGCTTTCAGGTTGTTGGTCGATGTAGCTAATAGGTGCTTGATAGATGCTGTGTCTTTTGATACCTACCCCTGTACACTTGGTAGTCCTGGCCCCCTGCCCCTCGCTAACATGCTTGCCACAGGTGATGAGTACCAGCGTTTGCTTGCCGAGTTTCCCACCCTCACGGTTCCCACCTTCTCTGCAGCCGTAGCTAAACATGGTGTGGAGCATTACATTACCACTGTGGGTCCGCCGGTTTTTGCGCGTGCACGCCGTCTCGATGCCGCGAAGTTAGCGATAGCCAGGGAGGAGTTTGCAAACATGGAGCGCCTTGGTATTGTGCGCCGCTCAAACAGCCCGTGGGCGTCCCCGTTGCACATGATCCCTAAAGCTGACGGTGGGTGGCGCCCTTGTGGGGATTTTAGGCGCCTTAATAATGCGACGACTAATGACAGGTACCCGGTTCCCCACATTCAAGATTTTTCGGTTCATCTTGCGGGGGCAACTATTTTTTCAAAGGTGGATTTGGTGAGGGGATACCATCAGGTTCCTGTCCATCCGCGTGATGTGCCCAAGACCGCGGTTATCACTCCTTTTGGCCTTTTCGAGTTTTTGCGAATGCCCTTCGGTCTGAAGGGCGCGGCACAGACGTTTCAGCGCCTCATGGACTCCGTTTTGCGTGGTATGCCATTTTTGTTCGTCTATCTGGATGACATACTGGTTGCCAGCCCTTCCGCCGCGGAGCATTCAGTGCACCTCCGCCAGTTGTTTGAGCGTCTCAGTGAGCACGGTTTGATTGTGAATCCAGCTAAATGCCAGTTCGGTCTGCCGGCCATAGAGTTTTTGGGACACCTCGTTTCGCCCCAAGGGGCGTTTCCCCTGCCCGCTAAGGTGGAGGCAGTTTCTGCTTTTCCGCGCCCTTCCTCAGTGAAGCCCCTGCAGGAGTTTTTGGGGATGGTGAACTTTTATAACCGTTTCATCCCCCGGGCTGCTCACCTCATGCACCCTCTGTACAGTGCACTTCAGGGCAAGAAAGGCAACCAAGAGATAGAGTGGACACCTGAGCGGGTGCAGGCATTTGACAGTGCCAAAGCTGCTCTTGCCAACGCTGCCCTGCTGGCCCACCCGTCTCCCGAGGCGCCTGTTGCCCTTACTACCGATGCCTCCGATTTTGCAGTCGGGGCCGTGTGCGAACAATGGGTGGGCGGTGCTTGGCAGCCCCTCGCCTTTTTTAGCAGGAAGCTTCGGGATGCGGAGAGAAAGTACAGTACGTTTGACAGGGAGCTCCTTGCCCTTTTTCTCGCGACGCGTCATTTCCGGTTCCTGCTTGAGGGCCGTGACTTTACCGCTTTTGTAGACCACAAACCTCTCACATTTGCCATGGCAAAGGTTTCAGAACCATGGACTGCACGGCAGCAACGGCAGCTTTCTGCTATTTCAGAGTTTACCACTGACATTCAGCACGTCGCCGGCAAGTGTAATCGGGTGGCTGACTGTCTGTCCAGGGCGCAGGTTAGTTCTGTGCATTTGGGAGTGGACTACTCTGCCATGGCTGCCGACCAACTTACGGATACGGAGATTCAGGCTTTTAAGAGGGCCGAGTCCAGTTTGCGTTTGGAAGATGTCTCATTTCAGGATAGTGGCGTAACCCTACTTTGCGACGTCTCATTGGGCAGGCCTCGCCCCTTGGTTCCTGCTTGCTGGCGTCGGCGGGTTTTTGAGGCAGTTCATTCTCTTTCGCACCCAGGAGTTAAAGCCTCAGTTAAGTTGGTAGGGGCCAAGTTTGTGTGGCCCGGCCTCCGGAAAGAGGTCAGGGCGTGGGCTTCCTCATGTGTTGCTTGTCAGCGCGCCAAAGTGCAACGACACACCAAATCCCCTCTGGAGCACTTTCCCATACCCCAGAGAAGGTTCGAACATGTCCATGTAGACCTGGTAGGTCCATTTCCCCCTTCCCGGGGTTTCACCCATCTCCTGACAATGGTGGACAGGACGACTCGGTGGCCTGAAGCAGTTCCTTTGGCGTCAACCACCTCAGCAGATGTTGCTCGTGCGTTCGTCTCCTCCTGGGTATCTCGGTTTGGCGTACCGCTTGACTTGACATCTGACAGGGGTCCTCAGTTCACGTCTGAGCTGTGGACTGCTGTGGCGGAGAACCTTGGCGTCAGACTCCATCGCACTACCGCGTACCACCCGCAGGCCAATGGCCTTTGCGAGAGGTTCCACCCGTACCATGAAGGCTGCCTTACGGGCTGCGCTGGTGGACAGCAGCTGGGTTGACCGCCTTCCTTGGGTCCTGCTGGGCCTGCGTGCGACACCTAAGGAGGACCTGCAGTCTTCTTCAGCCGAGCTGGTCCTGGGCCAGCCTTTGAGGGTTCCAGGGGAATTCCTTCCTGGTGCATCTGCTTCGGGGGCCGACAAAAGGAGCGGGCCGGTTTTCCCGGGGAATGATAGGTTTTTGGCCCCAGTAGCGGCGCATCACTGCCTTCCACAGTCATATGTGCCAAAGGACCTGATGTCTGCCAAGTACGTTTTTATCCGCCATGACGCGCACCGTTCTCCACTTCGACCTCCTTATGATGGTCCATTCCGTGTGCTAGAGGTGGGACCTAAGGATTTTTTGGTTGAGCTGGGAGGTCGTCAGGAGCGGGTTTCGGTGGATCGCCTTAAGCCTGCTCACATGTTTCCGGATGGTCCTATTGAGTTGGCCCAACCTCCGCGCCGCGGTCGTCCTCCTGTTTCTATGCCTCACTCGGAGGACCTGCCCCCAGCTGCTGTTTTTTCCCCTGCCAGGGGGCAGTCTCGCCGTGGTCGGGGCTATGCCCCTCCCTCGTTTTCACCACCTGTGGTCGACAAGCACAGCCGTAGCGGCCGCCTTGTTAAACCCCCTAGGAGATACTCTTGAGGTGGTATTTTATTTTTGCTATGTTGTGTTGAAAATGGTTGCTGTTTTTATTATTGTATTGTTTGCCATTCTGTGTGTTCAGGGGGGGCCTGTGTGGTGGCCACATATATGCACATTTCACACCAGAATGCCCCAAGCTCTTATTGTGAAGAGAGAGACCGATATAGATCTGGAAAAGGCGGGAGAGAGAGGCCTGGGATAAAAGGGCTTGACTCCTCCTTTTGGGGGAGATATATTTGGAGTTCTAGTTGTGTGTGTTTTACCGAATAAAGCTGAGACTACATACCTGCTCGTGTCTCCTTCCACCGACTCCTACACTAGTCCACTTTGCCGAAATTTCACTGAAGCAACTCAAAATGGTACTCAGTAGTTCGTGTGGTCCCCATGTGCTTGTATGCATTCCTGACAACATGTGTGCATGCTCTTAATGAGAGGATGGATGGTGTCCTTGGGGGATCTCCTCCCATATCGGGACCTGGATGGACTAAAACATAATGTCCCAGAGGTGTTCTATTGGATTTAGATCAGGAGAGTGTGGGGGCCAGTCAATGGTATCAATTCCTTCATCTTCCAGGAAGTGCCTGCATACTCTCAACACATGAGACCAGGCATTGTTGTGCACCAGGAAGAAACCAAGACCCACTGAACCAGTGTAGGGTCTGACAATGGGCCCAAGGACTTTCATCTCTATGGCAGTCAGGGTGTTGTTGTCTAGCCTGTAGAGGTCTATGTGTCTCTCCATGGATATGCCTCCCCTACTGAACACTGTTAGAGGCAGCATAACATTCTCCACTGCTTCTCCAGATCCTTTCATGTCTATAAAATGTGCTCAGGGTGAACCTGCTCACATCTGTGAAAAGCACAGGGTGCCAGGGCAGGTCTGGTATTCTATGGCAAATATAAATTGGACTCCATGGTGCCGGGCAGTGAGCACGGGGTCCACTAAGGGACATCGGGTCCTCAGGCCACCCTCATAAAGTCTGTTTCTGATTGTTTGGTCAGAGTAATTCACTCCAGTGGTTGCTCGAGGTCATTTTGTAGCTCTGGCAGTGCTCATCCTGTTCCTCCTTGCACAAAGGAGCAGAGACTGTCCTGCTGATGGGTCCTAGAATAACTGTTTCCTGGAATCTCCTCCAGGCTCTTGCGACTGTGCTGGGAGACACAGCAAAGCTTCTGGCAATGGCTCATATTGATGTGCCATTCTGGAGGAGTTGGACTACTTGTGCAACCTCTGTAGGGTCCAGGTATCACCTCATGGTACAAATAGTGACACTGACCATAGCCAAATGCAAACCTAGTGAAAAAAGTCAGAAAAGATGAGGAGGGAAAAACGTCAGTGGTCTCCACCTGTAAAACCATTCCTGTTTTGGGGAGTTGTCTGATTGTTGCCCCTCTGTTGGCAGTGTGTACATATTCTGTGCCAGTCAAGCCATGTTCAAGTTGTGCTGCCTGCAAGAACAAAATCATGCAATAATGTAAGAAAAAGATGCAAGAATGTAAGCATAAAAACATTACATTCCTGCTCTGTGGTATTTTCACAATTTTCAGTTTAAAACCAAAATGTAGCCATGTTGTAGCGCAGGCTGAAATGGATTACAAATATGTGCTGGATTTGTCATTATTTTGTGATCACATTTATGATAGTATCTTAGATGAGTCAGAGTAGCTTCCTATATTTGTTTTCCACATGAAACTCACACATGGGATCCCAGGGAGAACAATGGCCTCTTCTCAATAACCTTCAAGGTTTTAAGGTTATTTGTAAATGGGGAAATTCAGAGCACAGGACTGAAAAGGCTGATAAATTATTCATATGTTGGACTCCATGACTAAGCAATTTCTAAAAATAGGAAAACACATTAGGAATACCCCAGAGTTTGGGGGAAAACTGAGTAACTGTCTAATGGAAACCAGGACAGTGACTAAGGCCTTCTGAGCTATGTGTGGGTGTTTAGCGAAATATAAAAAAGCTGACTGTGTGGCATGTGTTACACAGACTGGAATCAGCGCATGTAAAGACGCAGTACAATTTTATTTAAACCTTACATTGCAAATATTTATTCATCTGCAGGGGAGCTGCTTTGGTCATTCATGTACTGTGACACATAGTAAAAGAGCCACAAGCCTCTTTAAATAACCTTTTACTCCCAATTTCACTGGTAAAAATACCCATTCACAAAACTAGCTCCTTATTACTGAACAATAAACACATTTGGCAGCTCTAATTCATTCATATTTCAAAGCAGCGTAACACTGTTGGTATTTAAGGTAACAGCTGGTGGGAACAATTGAACCCTCACACCACAGTCGCTGTCATATAACCACAGTGCAAGAAACAATATTATATAAAAACAATCAAAAGTCAGTTTTATGACAAGCAAAATAAGAATGTGTTACAATGCACTTTCTTCTGCCATTTATCCACAATATGCTTACAGATGTTATTACATGTGACACTGTTAACTGTCTCTTCATGTTAGCCCTGTGAGAGACCGGTGACCTGTCCTGTCCAGCTGGGATAGGATCCGGTGTCCACGTGACACTGAACTGGATGGATGGATGGACGGACAGATGGATGGACGGATGGATAGATGGACGGATGGATAGATGGATGACCAATTTTGAGAAATGTACTCAAATATACTTCACTGCCAGAGCCACAGAAAAGCAATGAAGGAATTGAGAAATGTCTTAAAAACATTAGCTATTTAGTAATGTTTGCAGTCATTTCCAAGCTTTTGGGATAAATAAAGTTTTTTCTTATTATTCTTATGTCTTTGCTTGTCTTCCTTTGAGTGTTACATTTTTTCAGATTAATTGCATGTTATCATCAATTTAGCATCTGAAAGACTGCCAAGGGACTGACCTAGGACCAACCTAATAATGACCCCTTAAGTAGTAGTTTCTCAACTAGAACAGCTATTTTCCTGTTACATACTCCATAATCTTTGTGTTTGTAAGATAATCATTAGTTCATTAATTTAGCATTCAAAGTTAATAGGTTATACCTAATTCGTTCATGAGTAACCTCTCACTCAAACATAGCAGTTTTTGAGTTTAATTCCTCAAGGTGCTGGAAACATTCCTCAGATTTAAGCTCATGATATTCTCATGCTTCACATCCATGATGTGAATCACATGTTATCTTGCTTTAAGCAGGCATCAGACTGTGGTCATAAAGGGATGGACATGGTCAGCAACAATACTCAGGTAGGCTGTGGTATTTAAGTGATCCTTGGTTGGTACTAATGTACCAAGAAAATATCCCCCATGACATTACACCACCACCAGAAGCATGAACCAACACAGTGGATCCATCCATGTTGTTTGTGCCAGATTCTAACTTCTAAACATTTGAAGTTTGTAGCAGAAACTGAGACTGGTCAGATCAGGCTATGTTTTTCCAATCTTCTGTTGTCTGATATTGGTGAACCTGTGCAAGCTGTAGCCTCAGTGTCCTGCTTTTAGCTCACAGGACTCTCACCCACCAGTGTGGTTTTCTGCTGCTGCAGCCCATCTGCTTGGTATTTTGATGTGTGTTCACAGATGCTCTTCTGCATAACTTGGTTGTAATGAGTGGTTAATTGAATTATTCTTGCCATCCCATCAACTTGAAGTAATCTGGCCATTCCCCTTTGATGCTGGATATGTTCTCTTTTTCGGATCATTCCCTGTAAGCCCTAGCGATGGTAAACCCAGTAGATCAGCAGTTATTCTGACATCCTCAGATTTGCCCGTCTGCCCCAGCAACTTAAATCCCCTTTCTTCCCCATTCTGATGCTCGGTTTGAACTTCAGGAAGTCATTTAATCATCTCTACATGTCTAAATGCATTAAATGATTAGATTTAGGAGAAGTTTAACAGATATACCTAACTCCTGTGTACCTAAGTGACTTTTTTGTTATATGTAATTTAAAAACACTTAAAGACGGCTCCAAATGCAGTATACTTTCAGAGCCTTTTTTCTTTGTTTGGCCCAATATAGAATCACAGTCTAGTAGAAACAAGAAAAACTAGTCTTTAATCATTCTGTGGGGGATACTTTCATCTAGGAAGATAGAAGCTTTGAGGGACACTTTCAGAACAACTGGAGTTGAAACTGTAACAGTCTTAAATTAGATAAATTTAAGCAGGTTGATTTACTTTTAGAAAAAAAAATGCTGGTCTGTGACCCCAGTGAGCGCACATGAGCAGACTGGGGCTAATTTGGCTATCACAGGTTTCTTTTCTAATGTAAATAATACAGCAGAATTTCTTGTCTTTAAAGGCAGCTTACACAACAACACACTGTGTCCTATAGTCTCACAGCACACCAAGGACACTGCCTGGGTTCACCTCCACTCCACACGCCACCCCTTCTTTTCTAACCAGAAGCGGGGTTCAATACACGTGCACGACTAATGCGGGGCTGCGATTGGCCGAGACGCTTCGCTAGGTCCCGCCTCTCTGCTTTACGTCAGCGGTGTCTGTGGAAGTCTGCAGAGCGGACAGAGATCCGCACTGCACGCTGACAAGCCAGGACGGGGCGAGGCGGCGGTCCCGGTGTATGCCCTCATCCGTCATCGCTATGGGAATTACCACAGCGCTCTCTGTGAAGCAAACCCTCACCACGTACCGTCTGAAACCGGTTCACCTGGAGACACAGACTATAAAACACTGCAGTTGAGGCTGTCGCTGCTCAGAGCCCGGCTCAGCTCCTCTCCTCCAGTAAACTGAGGAGGACGATGATGATGATGATGAGAAACATCTAGAGATGCCAAGTGTTTCTCAAGCAGCCAACTTGGACCTTTGCTCGACCTTCATCTGTATACTCTAAATGAGGACCATGCCTGCCTTGTGTGTATCCGCAGTGGTGAGTACATCCCATTTCCCTTTACCTCTCGCTGGTTTTTTATTCTTTATTCTAAGGACTCCTCCAGCAGGTTCTCCATTTAAAGGGCCAGTGCCTGTTTTTTTTTTTTCTTCCGCGCTTGACACAACTTCAAATGAATTATCCACAATTATTTAGGAGTCTGACACTTAAAGAATGCATTTATTATTTTTTCAACTCAAAGTGTGACAGCTCAGGAGTTTGTCATGAGTCTCCAGTGGAAGGATGGAGAAAGGAAGGGCACTCAGCGGTCTATTGTTTAGCCCTGTTGCACTGCAAACAACTGAAATGTCAGTCAATGGAATTTAAACTGATAAGTCTTTGTCACAGCTAATGAAGGGTACAGTTATAGATATTACAAAACATAACTTAACACAACGTTATATTACAAAACATAAGTTTCAGGGATGGACAAGCTGATGTTTTCATGCAGTTTAATACAGTTATAATGTCATCATTCTTGCCTCCACTCAGATGAGACTTTGCCTTTGTCTCCTCCCGGTCATGTTGACTTGTGCTAACAAAGAGTGAAGTGCTTCTTTATGCAGATATCATACTTATTTCATCATGATAATTTTATGGAATTCATAGCTTTGAGCTTGGTGTATGTTAGCATCCATCCATCCATCCATCCTCTTCCACTTACCCAATTTAGGGTCTGGGGTGGGGGATGCCAGGTACACTATGGACACAGGTCATTCAAACACAATGGTAATGGCAATAATTGAAACAAAAATCATCATGATGGTATCTTAAAAAGCACATTCTCACATTTACAAACTAAAGGTTTAAAGTACTGCAGTACTACAGTATATGTGACTTCAGGATTAATAAGAATATAACATCTCCATTCAGAAATTCAAATTACCAATTAAAAAATACCATCTGCTGTCACTGCAGCGTGCTACAAATGGTTCTGAGTGTCGTGTAATTTATACTTACCACTTCTACATGGCTGCAACTGTATGCAAGGGTCTGTCTGTGTAATGTTAACTGTGTCATCTAATTATCTCCATAATAACTGATGTATGTGGACATGCTGCCCTCAACAATGGACCACAAACATATTCAGCTGGCTTCAGTCTGTTTATTATCTGTATAAAAACACTGAACAAAAATCAGATCAGGTTTAGTCTGAGTTGTTGCATGAAGCTTTATGCTTTGAATATACCAGTTGCCTGTGTCATGTTGCCCAGTGGAAAACAGACAGACATTAGCTAGGCTAATGCAATGTATTGCAATGTATTACATTAGCCTAGTGGGCTAATAGTCAGTAATGGATGATATAAAGCACAGATACAACCTCATGTGGGCGTGTGGTCCAGGTTTGGATCTCAGTTTTTAGCTTTTGGGCCTTTTACACAACAGATATTTATTCAGATAGCTAATGAAAAGTGCCTTAAAGCTGTAGTCTATTTAATGGCCACCAAGGTGTTGAAAACAATGTGCTGTGAGTCAGGCGCTCTCTCCTGGTATGGTGAGTCTCAACTGCCTGGTGAGCTGACAGCTGGTGAGGCGAGCAGCTGCTAGACCAGCGGGAATGAACGGATATCTCTGAAAACGTAGGAGAACTTTTACAATTAAGCAGCATCTTGATAAATTGAGCAGACATTTAGGGTTTACACATCTGCATTCTCATCTGGAAACATGGTTAAAGTTTATTTTGTGTCACAGAAACTAATATTTAAAAATTCTCCTCCGCCATTCCTTCAGCAGATTTCAGCCTGCAATGAATCATGGGATAGGCTAGGAGACAGAAGATACACCTGACCTGTTCTTAAAATTCGGGGAAATTGCGGCCCACAAATTACAGCATTTGTGGGCAGCATCAAATTGGAAAATTGGAAATTTGATGCTGCCCAAATTGTTGCCTGTGACATAATCGGCCTTAAAATACCAATTAGAGGGATGCAGCCCCTGAATTGGGACACACCTATTGACTGTACCTGTCTCTTTTTTATTGAACTTGCCAGAGTAATACATTTTAAATGGCATAAAATCACCTGTAGTGCTGAATGTGGACCCTAACTAATGGCGCATTTCATTGCAGTTTACCCTCAAACACACCAAAGTCCAACTGCACAAAAACAAACTATTCCTGTAACACTTCAGAAAACAAACACAGCCCCAAACGACAGAGAGCTCTATTTGCAAGTTCTCTTTTTCACAAAGAATGACCTCATCCGGCAGTGCTCCCGCTCTTCAGTCATTAGCAGAAAACTCAGTAAACATCTACAGAAATAATCATTGCTGGCTATTGTCAGTGAATCCAAACAGAGTCTCTTTCTCCCAGTGAGCAGTGACACGAGGACACACCGCAACAGGTGCTGGGTAAATGTGTGAGTGTGTTGGTTAATAAGAGCATGTGGGAATGCACACATGTGTGTGTGTTTGTGCTCAGTGTTTGTTAGTGTGTGTCTGTCTGTGCATGTTTGCTTATGTGCGTTACTTAAATTTGGATAGTAATTACAGCCTAATGTCATCTCCCACAAACATCCCACCCCTGTACTGTATACACACACCTTATTATGTAACAGTTTCCAACGCGCACGCACAGAACACACACATGCTATCCTAAACAGTAGCTTGATTGTTTCTGTCATGACCCACTGTGTACAGTTAATAAAGCAATTTATTAAAACCAACTGAATTTCTGAAAGAATTACCAGTTCTCACCGACTCTCAGTCTGTTTCCTGTTCTGTGGTAAAGCTTGTCAGCATTAATCATAAGCTGTGTCACAGGATGTTTTCACGCTGCACAGCACTACCACAATACCATCAGATCATAAGTCTCGAAGACGAGCAGTTTGTCACGACAGGGTGAGCACAGTGACACCTTATGTTTGTTAACGGACTGCTGGTAGGAAATAAAAAGACACTCAAAGGTGCTTCTGTATTAGGTTTCAGGTGAGTAAGTTCATCAGGTGTGTGTAGTCACAGGTGTTAGGTGCAGTGTTTACTTTGGCCGAAATGTTTAAAACTTAATTAAAAGTCCTGCATAGAGCATTACAAAATCAAATACTATATTGATTTGCTGAAATACATTAGAATGAATAGTTGTGACTCAGCGCTTTTGCAGCTGCAGCCACAAAAGCATTTACTCAGAAAACAGTATGCAGTAAATCTTCGGACAAATGCTGCACTCTCACTGTCTTATGGAACAGCCTTTTCTTTTTTCTTTTTGCACAAAAGCAGCTTCAAGAGTATTAAATCAGCAGCCACTTGTTGCTTAAAGTTAAGCAACCGTCAACTTCCAGGGATGAAAAATTAAACTGGCACAGTGCCAAAAAAATACAGTTCCTCTAATGGCCACCCCAGTCCCATAGACTCCCATGTTTATGTGCCTGGTGTAAATAACAGTTTTAGGTTTGTTTACACAAGAATGTTTTCAGGTGAAAACAGTTTTGCGCTATGAGTACCGTTCGCTGTCTCTGTGTTAACGGCTAAAATGCTACGTTTTGAAAAGGAATTGGCACACGCACACTATGGTTGCAACTCCTGTACACGCACCGCCAACTGGTAGCCTGGCATGGGAACTACATCGTTTTCAGCGTCTCTTGCAGTTCTGTATAAAACGCATTACTCTTCGAGAACGACAACAGAAAAATGATACTGTTCTTGTGTAAACTGGGCCTTAGTCTCTAGAGTCTAATTTTTATATTACTTCACTGATGTTATGCAAAATTAGGGTGGCGGCCCCTTTGAGTGACAGGTGGCTGCGGTTTTGTCTTGTTCAGCTTTTGGTTGTGAGTTGACTCTTTAGTTTTGGCTGTTTTGTCAAAGCTAAAATTACTGTTTCATTAAATATCACAGTGAATTATAGTTGCACCTTGCTAACCAAGCTAGCTGGTTAGCACTAGTAAAAACAAAACCAACTAACTAAATTAATAAAAAGGGACAGTGACCAAAAGGATGGTAGCAAATGTTAGCCATACAAATATTCAGAGGACTGAAATGCTTACAAGTTGGTTTTGTTTGGCTAAAATGTTAGATATCACCACTGAAGATGTGTTAGCACCCTGTATCTACAGTAATTGACTGCTAGAAAGCTAATGCTAGCTACAGTGCCTTGCGAAAGTATTCGGCCCCCTTGAACTTTTCAACCTTTTGCCACATTTCAGGCTTCAAACATAAAGATATAAAATTTTTATTTTTTGTGAAGAATCAACAACAAATGGGACACAATCGTGAAGTGGAATGAAATTTATTGGATGTGGCCCCCTTGCATTAATACTTTGTAGCGCCACCTTTTGCTGCAATTACAGCTGCAAGTTGCTGGGGATATGTCTCTATCAGTTTTGCACATCGAGAGACTGAAATTCTTGCCCATTCTTCCTTGCAAAACAGCTCGAGCTCAGTGAGGTTGGATGGAGAGCGTTTGTGAACAGCAGTCTTCAGCTCTTTCCACAGATTCTCGATTGGATTCAGGTCTGGACTTTGACTTGGCCATTCCAACACCTGGATACGTTTATTTGTGAACCATTCCATTGTAGATTTGGCTTTATGTTTTGGATCATTGTCTTGTTGGAAGATAAATCTCCGTCCCAGTCTCAGGTCTCTTGCAGACTCCAACAGGTTTTCTTCCAGAATGGTCCTGTATTTGGCCCCATCCATCTTCCCATCAATTTTGACCATCTTCCCTGTCCCTGCTGACGAAAAGCAGGCCCAAACCATGATGCTGCCACCACCATGTTTGACAGTGGGGATGGTGTGTTCAGGGTGATGAGCTGTGTTGCTTTTACGCCAAACATATCGTTTTGCATTGTGGCCAAACAGTTCGATTTTGGTTTCATCTGACCAGAGCACCTTCTTCCACGTTTGGTGTGTCTCTTGGTGGCTTGTGGCAAACTTTAAACAAGATTTTTTATGGATATCTTTGAGAAATGGCTTTCTTCTTGCCACTCTTCCATAAAGGCCAGATTTGTGCAGTGTACGACTGATTGTTGTCCTATGGTCAGACTCTCCCACCTCAGCTGTAGAGCTCTGCAGTTCATGCAGAGTGATCATGGGCCTCTTGGCTGCATTTCTGATCAGTCTTCTCCTTGTTTGAGATGAAAGTTTAGAGGGACGGCCAGGTCTTGGTAGATTTGCAGTGGTCTGATACTCCTTCCATTTCAATATGATTGCTTGCACAGTGCTCCTTGAGATGTTTAAAGCTTGGGAAATCTTTTTTGTATCCAGCTTTGAACTTCTCCACAACAGTATCTCGGACCTGCCTGATGTGTTCCTTGGTCTTTGTGATGCTCTCTGCACTTTGAACAGAACCCTGAGACTATCACAGAGCAGGTGCATTTATACGGAGACTTGATTACACACAGGTGGATTCTATTTATCATCATCAGTCATTTGGGACAACATTGGATCATTCAGAGATCCTCACTGAACTTCTGGAGTGAGTTTGCTGCACTGAAAGTAAAGGGGCCGAATAATATTGCATGCCCCACTTTTCAGTTTTT
Organism: Archocentrus centrarchus; assembly: GCF_007364275.1. Lineage (NCBI taxonomy): Eukaryota > Metazoa > Chordata > Actinopteri > Cichliformes > Cichlidae > Archocentrus > Archocentrus centrarchus. Next base: position 26,998,159 of record NC_044369.1, on the reverse strand, counting down.
TATTTGTTAAAAAAGTTTGACACATCCAATAAATTTCATTCCATTTCACGATTGTGTCCCACTTGTTGTTGATTCTTCACAAGAAATTAAAATTTTATATCTTTATGTTTGAAGCCTGAAATGTGGCAAAAGGTTGAAAAGTTCAAGGGGGCCGAATACTTTCGCAAGGCACTGTATATGTTATGAAGCTACTATAGTTATCTATGGCACTTGGAAACATAATACCATTACTCACAGGTTTCTGAATTATCCACATTCCACTATAACACAAGGTGCACTCTATCGAAATGCTTTAGCTTAACTTAAAGAAATATAACTCAGATTAAAAACTAGACATCTAGATATTTGACTCAGCAATGAACAATGCTAAATATTGGGATCCCAGCCTCCCTATTTTATCAACTGATGGTGCCTCACATCTTATTGCTGCTTCCCACTTTTACTTTCTAAATATTTTATTGCATTATAATATGAATATTGTAAAAGCTCAGTTGTTCAGTTTGGAAGTTAAAAAGTTAGTTCTGGGTGCCTTAGTACAGCCCAGCCCATAGAATCTCTTAGTCATCCAGTTTTTGCTAACACACAGAGCCGACAGTAGTTGACAGTTGACATGGCTATGTATACATCTTTTTTATACAGTCTATGAATATAAGTCAAAACTGTCTTAAAGGGTAATTTCAGTGATTCAGGAACACACTGACAGTGCTTGATGGCTGAAAGCTGGGAATTGAATAGTAGAATGTTTAAAATAAAAGCAATAGAAGCTTGAGCATGTCCCATAATGCACATATCCATATGTTGCAAACTCTACAGCCTCTGTATATGGCATTAAAACAAACAGAACCAGAACCAAACCTTACTACATCTGAATGCATTCCATTATATTTTTCACATTTTGTTTTGTTTGAGAGCATATTATTAATAAAAAAAAAGTTACGATAGCCTGATTGATAGGCGACCCAGCCTGTTCAGCTACTTGAAAAATAGTCTCTACTGTAATACTGCTGAGCTATGGAATCTGTAAATGCACTGATAATTAAAAATTGTGTGATTAAGAATTTAAAAAGAGCAACCTGTATAAATATACTACACTGTCTTTACATTTGCTGCAGGCTTTTACAAACACACACTTTAAAACAACTTCCGTGTGAAAAGTTCCACATCCAGACGTGGATGTTCTTCACATACCAGAAATATTCAGACAACTGTTCACTTAATGCTCCCGGCAAACAACAGGGAAGTGAAAAGAGGCGGTTGAAATTCAGCCATCTGTCTCCTGAAAATGATCTGACCTATCGGCTCTGCTTCTGATCAGATGCCTGCGAGCAGAGTGGGAGCTGGGCGTATCAGTGGGTTGCCTACACAGTACCTGCAGTTGGAGGTAGAATTACAGGTTTTCTGCTTAGGGAGTCACAAAGTCAGCTTGAGAGCTGTGTTTTCTTAGAGTGACTGTGTGTGCAGTGGGTGGCTGTGCTCAAAGGGAGCCTGCTCTGCAGTGGTGGTGCAGTGGTGCCACACTGATGCCTCTATGGTGTAAACACAAGCTTCCTGAGTGAAGACTCCACCCTCAGATCTCTCCGTCTGTCCTCTGCTCTGTTCTTTTCTCTCTCTCTGAATCACAGAGACATCAGCTAAATGTCTCTGCGGGATTCTCGCCGCAGTGTCCACCAGTAAAATTTTCAGATATCACCGACTGTACATGAATAGATCCTGATTGTCTCAGAAAGTTGATTCTGGACGGAGCGTTTTCAGTGCGAGAAATGTTCAAGCACTCATCCAGCACAGTACAACAGTACAGCTGCATAATGACCATTACCTAACAAAGACCCACAAGATCAGTTTCATAATTGTTAATATACAAATTGTCGTGACCATTGATCAGAGTTGGGGAGTGTCTGTAAGATGGTGAAAGATGTACTCCGGGGAAGGGGCCCATTTACCAAAATGTTTCTGCTTATGCTTGAGGACTTCAATCTTTGTCTCTTAATTTGAAGTCTCAAAGTCTAAGGTAACCCTGATTACTTCTATGTGACATCACCAAGGTCAGGCTTCTCCAGGGGCCGAGAGGATGTGTACGCACATTTAGATGTGACCAGAAGAGGGGCCAAAGACGGGACTGGGGTGGCACTGCATCCTAAGATGTTTATTCCTTTCATGAAGCATTTTTAAAGCTTTTTTTTTTTTTTTGCATCAACAGTTGAGCTGTCCAGTCATCTGCTTTAGTGCAAACAGAAGTGACAACAGGTGCACTGGAGGGTGAACAACAAGACAACCCCAGACTTTTACACTGAATTAGGTGAAACTGATTCACGGTGGATTATGCTACCTAACTGTGCAGGCTGATATTCCTGAAGTTTAGCTGACCTATACTGTGATGATAGAGTGTTCCCTTCATTTTTTTGAGCAGTGCAAATGCATCCAAGTCCCCGACTGTGCCACCTGCTTTAAAACAAATCCTCCTACTGCTCCTGGTTATGAGCAGTAAACTGAAATTTAGATCTTAAAGTTGGTGGCTTGTACCTTTAGCTTTATCCTGTGAGTAAGTGAAGCAGGTGTAAATTAAGATTTAGGTCAACTGGTCATGCTGAAAGCTAATCAGGGTTTCCCTCTTTGTTGCCTGCGCCAGTAAGTGGTGGAACTCATGGAGACTGCAAGACCTGCAGTAAGGTTTGCAGAGGCAGGGACTGCAGAGCTGGAAGAGAACACAGATACGATAGCCCAGGCCTTGTCCCATCGCTTTGTGTCTGACGCTCTGATCGGAGGTCTGTGCACCAGGCAGATGATGTAAGTTTATCAGCAATGTGGAAAGATAGAGAGAAAGTTGGCATAATAGGAGGAGGGCTGGCAGCACAAAGACAGAAATGGATTCATACAATAATGAGCTGCAGAGGTGTCAGTGTGAGTATGCAGACAGTGTCTGTCTGCGCTAACAAAGTGCTGTTACTGCACTTTGCCTCCTCTTCTGTGTGTCTTTTTTGCCAGTTTCATTGTTTTGTATCTAAAATGCAAAAAGAGGGATGATTAACAAAGTGTGTTGAGCAGAGACGCACAGCCAAATATGACCACGGGCTTTGCTGCCATTAGCTGACTCGCTGCTTCCCCGACATGCTGACTAGCAGACGTTGCAGTAATTATCTTCATTGGCTTAAAACCGTAGATGCAGACAGAGGAGGGTCAGGAGGTCGGCCTGCTCGCTGAACAGCTTTATCAGTCTGCTCAGTGAAGAAGTCTGTTTCTCCTTCCAGGAGCTGCCTTGTGTTGTCAATCAGAATATTCTGTTAAAGCAGTGCTCTCCACACCTTCATTTACTGTTACATGTTACCAGGCTCATATAAATCACAAGGGCATTTAATGGAGTTAACCAGGTATGAGTTCAATACAGGAAAGGCACTGAAAAGAAAATGATGATTAACAGTTAAACAGCTACGTGGAACGTGATGCAGGGGAGGGGGTTAGTAACACTGTTGCTAAACTACTAACATTATATGATAAAGTATATCTGCATTTGACTACAAAGCCTTATGAAATATTTATTATAATATAAAATATTTCATCCCTTTTTTAATTTTATTAATAAAATTATGAACTTGAGCCTTTCACTCAGTGTGTTTGTGTCACCTGCTCCACAACTGCCATCTAACACTTGTCTGTCACTTTTTTAAAAATGCTGTTATACACAGTTATATACAATATGTTGCATGACTTAATTTCTTTTTTTTGCTGTTCAGGTAGAAAAAGTTACTAAGTCCAGTGTCTGTGACCATAGACAGTATAAACGATGGCCATAGACACTATGACATCACCCACTGATTAGTGAAGTCCCATTTTGAAGCCTTGAGATGAGCATTTTCAGCGTTGCCATCTTGGGGTGTTTGAAACTGGATGTGAGAAGTGAGGGATGGATCTGACTGAGCTGAGCTGATGTGCTAATAAGCATGCCCTCAGCAATCGTCCTTTCTGACACTTAAATGACCAAAATTAACAAAACGAACTCAGTGTTTCGTTCAATATGACTGAAACCAAATTCATCAGGAGAGTATTTACAGAGGTCCAGGCAAAGGGCTGTTTTCACACTTATTGTTCCCTTGTTGCCTTTAAAAAGAATACATGTTTAAGGCACTTCTGTGCTGGCTTCACTTTTAAGACCTGGAAGCTATGTGTATGGCTGTGACTGGCTTTTAATGCGTACTATATTCAATGACATTAATAGTGAAAGAGAAGTAGATACTGAGGAATATGAACTATACTGCCAAACATCAGTGTCTGACCTCACAAATGCACTTCTGAAAGAATGGTCAAAAATTCCCATAAACACTCCTAAACCTTGTGGAAAGCCTTCCCAGAAGAGTTGAAAGCTGTTATAGCTGCAGAGGGTGGGCCGACATCATAACAAACCCTATGGATTAGGAATGGGAGGTGTGAATACTTTTGGAAATATAGTGTATGTTTTACATTCCAACATGAGCAGAAAGTACTGAATCATCATGAAGTTCTTTCACATACAGCAAGGAAAGATGTAGCCTACTATAATCAGTGAGCATCAGTGGAAATGTGCATGCTAAACAGTTAAAACAGTATTTTTCTTTTTACTTCTTTAGTTTAGCTCTCTAGAATTGATTTTACTTGTCCAAAACAGCTAACGAGAACAGTAGGCTAATAAATATGTGAGTTAGCTTAATGTTAAGTCTATTTCAGGTGGTGCTCACGATATCTATGCTATTGTTAACCCAAGCACCTTCAAGGTAAACAGGGATAAGTTTTAAGCAGTGTTCACCCAAATGGCGATGATTGGTATATTTTTATTGCTTCTTCAAGCATAACAACATCAGCGCCGTTGGTAGGGGAATGAGAGAAAACCTCAGAAAGTTCTTGATTAATATCAACACTGAGTACAACACCCAAATTATGGTAATGTCCAGATTCATGCTGTGTCAGTAATCAAATTCTATGGACAAGCAGAAGGAGCCATGGTGGGGAACCATCCATCGTGTCCTGTAACAAGCAGAATGTTCCCATTTACTGCTGCTGGTGTTTTGACTTTGAACATTGATTTGAATGAATGCATTGACATTGCTGACGCACGTGAGTTATGAGCAGCATGTCGAGAACATGCGCTGATGTTTATGGATGAGGTTCAGGGAATGAACACAAAGAATGAACACTGGGTGGAGTGGTGAAAGGGCAACAGAGTGGTGGAAGAATGGACAGCTTTATCCTTATTAGCACCAATCAGAAATAGTTTGCCTTCCTTTGACTGTTTATTGCGCGTAGTTTGTGCTAAGTTTCTTTATATACCCCTGCAAGTAGTTTCCATTCATCAAAACATATATGTGGTCATTTTATGCCCTCCCAACTGCTACCACATTGGTATGAGTCTGAACTGATGCTTTTGGTTCAGTGGAAGATTTGGCCCTATGTTCGCAGTTGACAAACATTCACATGCGTCATCAGCTAAATTTTCCCCTCAGTGCATGACTTCAAACCCACTGGCCCTGTTGGGACCGCATACACACACACATTCTACAGCAGAGAACACCCTTTAAACACACATTTTTGCAAGCAGATCCACACTTAGCCTGTTCTGTCTCCATCCTCGTCTGTGTTTGTCTCTGTATGTGTCAGCACTTTTCCTAATCCTTCTCCTCCCTTTTTTATTTCTGTTGTGACATAATAGCAGCTAATCCTTCATAAAGTTTAGTTTTCTTCTCCAGACTACACTGATACACAGACTTTAGGTTGCTTGTGCCAGCATCAGACTACATGATTTTTTTTTTACAGTGTGTTCACTGTGTCAGCTTCACTGCTCGCTGTGTGAGAGTGAAGTTGACACAGAATCAAAAGTTTTTGTCGTGCCAGGCATACATAGACAGTCAGGCAGAGGTGCTGAGCTGGACTTATCATCTATCTGAATGGCATGTCAGATCACATGGATGGATGACTGATTGAGCTGACCTGATTAGGGATCATGAGGGGTGAACTACTATAGCTAGATACAAAATTAATCTAAATAAATCTACTACTTTCAGTCTTGCTCCAATAAAGGAGGTTATAGGGTAGTTAGCTGTCCATGATGACGACTGGTTTAATAAAAACCCTCTGATGTCTGAGTCACTATTTGAAGCCCTAGTGCCAAATCCTAACCCTGTTTTGGAGAAAATTAGAAAAATAAAATAAAATAGTATTTTACTCAAACTCAAATTACTCAAACTGACATTACTCAAATGTCAGTTTGAGTAATTACTTAAACTTAAACTACCTTTCAGATTAAATTTCAACCTATCCCTAAAGTTTATGATTACAGCATTCGTTGTGTTGTGTGCCAACTGTGATGTCGACACAGTCCCATAAGTGTGTATACGGGTACTTAAAGGCTCATTGGCGCTCTGCAGTCTTCTCCAGAATGATAGGTATCGCCACTTGGCAAAAACCTTGCTGGTTTAAGAGTTTAAGAGTAGAAAACTTCTTAACAGCAAGCAAAACAATCATAAAGTTTTTTTAGTCACAGAAAGTCTTTTCCAACTGTTGGAGCATCCCCATCTGTATACTCTGGGAATTCTGCGCTCCTTTACTGCTGTATCATCAAAATTGTGGTAGGGGTACTACTTTAGTCGAGCGCGTGACCCATGCACTATTGTCTACTCTACATCGTCCCACCAAAATGAAGTAAAAAAAAAAAAAAAAGTTAAAATAAACAAGAACTGGTGGTAAAGACTCACGTGCTTCTACACTTTTACATGACGGGCCAGTAGTAACCCTAAACTAGGTTACGCCTAAACTAGGTGTAACCCTGTATCATGGAGTTTTGTTGACAATCTGGTGGCTGTTAACCCGCTGAGGTGTACTGTAAGTCATCATCAGTGATGACCCCAACCGTAGCCCTGAACACTAACTCTCATTCTTTGGTTTTAGAAGAAAGCAAAAAGGACTTCTTTGGAAAAAATGTAAAAGAAAAAATGATGCTCTAGAATGATTGCTCTGTCTCATAATTGCCAACACTTTGGATAAAGGTTTATTAAAAAAATAGGATTATGGTCATCATGATTGTTAAGAGGTTATTGTTATTGCTACCCATAAATCTTATGCTTGGTTGTTTTGAAATAGATAATAAGAGTAAAAGACTGCAACTAGTTGTTCAAAAGTATGAAATGGTAAACTCCTGTCAGGTCTCTCTCATTTCCTGGTATCATTACTCTGACATGACTCATTTTGAGTGCGTAAATGTGTAATCTTAGACATGTGTGGGTTATTCCCTCAACTCACAGGTTCCCAGCAGAAGTGAGAGGGAAGCCTAGGGGAAGAAAAGAGAGGAAAGCTACCCATCAGGCATCAGTTACATTCTTAGCTATGGACATGAACACACACCATTTGATGCTCAAGTTGAGAGGGGCAGGATGAGTCAGTGGAGTGACTAAGTGAAATTAGTGAGTCCAGATGGATGCATGAGCTGTGTCCATGTAACCTGAGTCACACGAAACTCAGGTCATTGCTGCCTGGTGAAGGATGCTGAATACCAAAAAGGGCCACCAAATGGTGACAAACTTAACTGAATGAATAAACATGACCCACTTTGGAATTTGATGATGTCACTCTTTTGTTCTAATTTGTGACTCTGTACAAAAAAAGTACACATGAACAGGAGTCATGTTATTGTTCGGTCCTTCTGTGCTTCTCCCAAGGGCTGCTGTCAGGGAACAAGGAAAGTAATCATTCTGACACATAAAAATGTTTTTAGATTTTTCTCTAAAAAAGTACTTTTTGCTTGTTTCTGAAACAGGTTTAGGTTTTGGTTTGGGGGCTAGGGTTGGGACTGTCACTGATGACGACTTAGACCTCAGAAGGTTCATCTCTTAGCATCCACAGTGTTACAGGCGACCACTTTAGGCTAAGGCTTAAGGTTGGGTTTGTTATAGTCACACACTCAATAGGCAGATGTTCACACACTAGATGTTTCAAGTGTCATAGTCATACATTTTGGCATTAAAGTTTTTATATTAAAAGTTTTTAGATTGGAATGCTCCAAACAGGCGAAAATTCTATGAAAAGGCGTGGACGACATGTTTGTTAAGATGCTAATGGAAATAAATACCATAACTGGATATTACACAAGCCTCCATCTCTAAAACTAAGTTACCCCATACCCCCATCCTTCAGCAGACAGTGCTGACAAAACCGCCTCATGTGTGAAGCTGAAATCACTGAGCCCTGGTTCAAGAAGTCAGATGGTCATTGTGTGGTTTTTGCTTTAAACCCTTCACTTCAATGTTATGACTGCAGCAGCCTCCATGGTGTGACAGACTGTCCTACCTTGGAGGCACACTAGAACATCTTTAAAACGTGTAACATTTTTAGTCTATCACCTAACGGCTGCCTTCTTTTTTCCTCTCAGCTCTTATGTGCAGTGATGGCAGATATCTCAGCCCGGGTTTTGACCACATCCAGCCCAGATGACCAGCCGATCCTTTCTCCACGTCAATATCAGCACACTGACCGAGACACGGGCACCCAGCTGGTCTGTGATAAGTGCCCGGCTGGCACACATGTCTCCATCCACTGCTCTCCAACAGCCGTGAGGGAGTGCAGCCCCTGTCCTAAAGGCACCTTTACGCGGGGAGAGAATGGGGTTCAGCAATGCCATCACTGCAGGGATCCTTGCCCAGGTGGCTTTATCCAGAAAGCACCTTGCACGGCCACCCAGGATCGCATCTGCACATGTCCACCCAATACATTCTTGTCAGGGGATGGTGGTGCAGTGTGTAAGCCCCACTCCTTGTGCCCTCCAGGCAAGAGGGTGAAAAAGCAGGGCAGTGATAGAAAGGACGTAGTCTGTAAGCCATGCGCCGAAGGGACTTTTTCAGATGTGGCATCTAATGCAACGCAGTGCCGAAATCATACAGACTGCCAAGCTCAGGGGCTGGTGCTGCTCACACCAGGGACTAGAGAGAAAGATAATGTCTGTGGACCTTCTTATACAGCTCTGTCCTCTGCCTCCACAACCACTCCAGGTGGCCAAGCACAGGCCGTGCTAGTACAGGAACCCATTATTTCTTCAGTCTTTCCGGCACCCCTGGCTGGACCTGCACTTAAAGGTGAGGGGTGAGGGTTCTGAACATTTTAAAAAACTTAACATTTTTTTAAAATATTCTTTTACTTTTATTTGACTGTCACAACAGAGACAGACGGGGAAATGTGGAAAGAAGGAGAATGACATACACCAAAAATCTCACTTTATGTAAAAGAGTGAATAAATTTCTATGCTTTTTCAAACATTCTCTCTATTATATAAAGAAATCCTTTTGGTTTCCAGAAGTTCCTTTATTTTCAAATGAAAGATGCGGGATGGGTTTCCTGCAAAAATTCAAAGGTGGCATTTATGCTCTGTCGATTATTGTCTTGCCTAAATGCCTCTTTTCTGTTCTCTTACATCATCAAAAGTGAGCAACATTAGCTACGATTAGCCAAATGAGTCTGCTGATCAGTAATGACAGTAAACGACTGGCTCCCAATGCAGGCTCCACAGGAAAACTGAACGTGACAGAGAAAACAAGTCAGAATTAGTCAGCTTGCTGACTAATTCTGACTAAAAAGTTATTTTTTGGAAAAAGTGTAAATAGTTTTTGTAATGTATCACATTGAATGACTTAGGAGACTAATTTTTTTTACTATTTTATTTGTATAGTATTCAAAGGCACACAAAGTGGTTCACAGGTCACAGTAGGATGCACACATAAATTAAAAGCCATCAGACTTCTTTATGAATCATTGCTTCCTGGAAACTGGATAGGACATCTGTAGGCATGGAAACAAACTGGCTGCTGCACCCTGTGTCAGTAATGCTGCAGTTTGTGGACATTAGGACTTATGGGAGTGTCTCTCTTCTTCCTTCAGCAGACTTTCAGGTGAAAAATCTGCTCCGCTCCCTTTTGATTCTGCTCTATGTTCGAACCCAGGTCTCATTATCAAGGATTCTTTATTGCCATTCGCATCACATTTGCATGCAGTGGAATGAAATTCTGTCCTCAGGTCCTAGTGTTGCCCATGTAATAGTTATGAAAGTTTCAAGTGATTTAAAGAAGAATAAATATAAATATAAGTAACAATAATATAAAGAAAAAAATATATGCATGTATGCATACATTTATAGCTACACACACTCACACAAATATACACCTGTGTGTATCTTCCAAGGTAAATAAAAATAAATATGGAATTAACAGTTTAGGATGTGGAGTAATGGCAAGGTAGAGACCTATGGTGCCACAGTAGTGACTTGTGCAAATGACAGTAGCATAAGTATGTGCAACAACAGTTGTGTAAGAGCAGTCCGGCTACAAAGCCCGGCTGGACTGCTCTTGCACAACTACATTCATATCACTTTAACTGCTTTTCTGAATCAGTCATGATTCTTTCAGAAAACCAGTAATTTCTCAGAATCAACCATTCATGGTCAGTATGTCCTTTCTTCCCTGGATCAGACCCCCACATCTATAATACTGTCACTGCTGTATGTGTTGGCATTGGATTGATGGCTTCACAGCCAGTTAATCTGACCCCATCTGTACAGCAATAGTGGGGGTGTTACATACTCATGGTTGTTAATTTTCACCTGTCTCATGTTGTCAGTAGAAGTAAAGGGGACCACTTCATTCTGGGAAGAAAAGGAGTGGAGATTGAGTTGTAGTGGGTGTGTGTACTAAAATGTCTTAGCACAATGGTAACAGCAGTGATAAAGCCAGCATGCACTCGCTACATGAGGCTCTATGCAATTTAAGGTTTGTAAGGTACAACACTAATCTCCTAGCAGCCAAATATATTCCGCCAAAACTTGAATCCATACACGGATCTACGAAAAGGTTACAGAAGTCTCAGAAAACAGTGACAACAGCAAGAAGCCAGGTAACGCTCATTTATCGTGGCACAAAGTGATTTACTCCGAGACGTAAAGATCTTCATATAAGATTTTAAAAGAAGTAGAATCTGCTAGTTATCATCTAGTTTATCAGTGATATTCATTTTCTTCAGTGGCTTAGAAATTATTTGCTCATCAAACCGTTTACTGGACATGGTTAAAGTTCTACTAAAGTCAATAATCATCATGCTTTGGGAACCATAAATCTGTGTTCCTACCTCGATTACAGCCCATCAGTCGGTATTTTCAGCCTAAATTACCAACTGATGGACATTTTTATGGCTAATAAAGCTAAAACCAATATTCATTGCTGAAAGTCACCACCTACATTTTTTCCCCCAACATTTGTAATTTATTTCTCTGTGAATATATACAGTTACATTATCTGACCCTCATGCCCTGTTATAATTGTACAGTGTGTTAGTGCCAGCCAAAATACCAGCCTCATTTTGGGGATTTGACTTGTACTTACAAACAAGAGCCAGTTATGATTAGACAGCAGTGGTCCCATTGGTAGTATTATGCAAGCTCGGAGTAAACAGAGCTGCCACACTGATCATTAATAAAGGTAAATGATGCCCTAATACTGACTGATAATTAGTTTGTTCTAGCATTTCAACACCTTGCAAACAGTTTTTGGACCGTTCTTTTTTTCATATATAACTTTTCATCCAGTCAGGCTGATTAGTTTTTCCCTCACTCCTTAATTAAGGAACAGATTGTGGGATGAGCAATTTAGAGCTCATCTGCTCTGAGATAACAAGGTGGAGCACAGCTGGGCCTGTGCATAATAAGAGGAGGAGGAGTGGGCGATTAAGGATAAGTTTGCGGTTACGTTTTCATGGGTGATTTACCTGTTGTAGGATGCAAACATACTGTAGTCGCCCAAGACACTTGTGTTCACACTAAATACGAGTGTCTCAGGAGAAATGACATTCAACACCTGTTTTATTTCAATCTGAGAAACCATCATCACTCCTGTGGAAACCCTTTGGAAAGCTATGCCTTTTCAGGCTTTCTCCTTGGACACCATTATTTAATTTTCTTCAGTTGGACTTTGTCCTGCTTTTTTTTGTGTTAGTGGTGCAGACTTCTCTCTTACAACACCATTCAGGCTTAAACCACTCCCCCTCAAGGTAAACATATTTCCTTATGAAATGTCGGCATCATGTATGGGAATTGCAGGTAGCAAGTTTAGGATTCCAATAAACTAACATATGGTGATAAAAACAAAATTTGATAAATGTGATGATAATTTTGTGTGTGTGCTTATTTTTTTGTGCAAGGTAAGAAATTTTCTATGTGTGAATAAGGTCCATTGTCACAGATTCAAGATCACTAATAGTAGGTAGAGTGTGCTACATCTAAAACTCTTTTGTACTGGAATCCCAGCTGAACTCCTTGTATGCTCTATGATGGCTGTAATGGCCACTGCATAAAAAAAAAAAGATTTCTTTGGCCCTGTGAACATCTGCAGACCTGTTGGAGTTTCAGCAGTTAACAGCTGTTTTTTTTTAATTTTTTTATTTTTTTTAGCAACACTGATCACTGGAATTCAAAATGTCAAATCTTCTTTTCTACTGTGAAAATTGTTTTGCCAGGTGGTCGCAGATATAAAATGTAGTGCTCAGTGCTTATTGTGGGCACATGTTTTTGATAACCAAATTCAAGTGACTGTAACCAAATGTTTTCTTATGTCATTTTTTGTGTAAACGTTGTTATCATCTCAGATATGGATAGTCATAACAATCTCAAAAATGCAGTGGTGGACCTACTCCAGTCAGGTGTACATGGCCCACTCACTGATGGAGGACGTCAGCAAAGGATAGGAATTAGAAGGGGAGGTTACTCCTTCTGTTTGTGTGCCAGATTGCTTGCATGGATTAAGGTGTTAGGATTCCCCTCCTGTGATGCCTTCTGTTTTCATTGTCTGAGTTAGGCAAATCAACCAAGTGAGTTAATTTAATTCCCTCTTTCTCTGTCTCTCTGTTTTCATCTATCACTTCTGTACTTCTGTATCTTATTTCTTTGCTTTCCTTGTTCTCTCTTGTTCTATATCTCCATCGATTACTCTACCTCTCAACACAGGTACCCACAGCCAGTCAGCAGCTATTCAGCTGAGGGAGACCCAGGGTGGAAAAAGCCACAGAGCAGAAGAGAACCTCCCAATCCATTCCAGCACTCCCACCCCACCAAATTGGACTCCACCTCCTCCAGCTCACGAGCAACTGATGGATCATGAGCAACAGAGGGGGCAACCGAATTCTGAGCCAAACCCAGGGCCAGAGGGCAAGAGGGCAATGGAGGGTCTGGAAAGTGCAGAAGGAGTAAAGGTTGGAACAAGTATAAGCAAGATTAATGGGCAAGGTAGTGGAGGTGGGGTGTCCAGCTTCTACAGGCCAACTCGCAGGGGGTCCCCAAGGCCAAGCACCCATAATCACTTCGACATCAACGAGCACCTGCCCTGGATGATTGTTCTGCTGCTCTTGCTGGTGCTGGTGGTAATCGTGGTGTGTAGTGTGAAGCGGAGCTCTCAGGTGTTGAAGAAGGGCCCAATGCAGGACCCTAGCAGCATCATGGAGAAGGCAATTCAGAAAAAACCACCTGCGCCCCTAACTCAAGTCCGAGAGAAGTGGATCTACTACTCCAATGGACAGGGTAAACCTGCTATATCTTTGATTTCAGAATGTAGTAAACTGCTTTTCCACTGAGATGGAAATACACATATCAAATCTTCAGAAGAGTATCATTGTTGGTAAATACTTCAAAGGCTATGCAACAAAAGTCTGGAATGTCCACTAACAAGTGCTAATATAAATATTGTATTTTTGTGTGATTTGGTGACATTGCTACATCTTTAGTGCTGGATATGCGAGGTCAAACCCTTAAAAAAACTACATCATGGAGTCTTACTTAGGTAAAATGTCCATTACATTGAAGATTCCCAGCACTCAGAGAAGGAATCTTACTGCAGCCATGATGTTTTTGTATTCCCAGGATTGGTTTCACAATATGCTCCACATTTGCAGCTAACATAGGAGGCTGGTGACTCTTAGTTCCTCAGCAGATATCCCAGGCTGATGGTACGATGTGCGTGTTCTGCTTGTGAACTGCGTAGAACCATCTGTCGATGTTATCAGACTGCTGTTGGTATCTGACCCAATCAATTCTACCTCACAGCACATGGTGTGTAGGGCAGTGGTTACACAAGCAAGGACATGACCCTGTTGTAGAACCAACCTGCTGTCACTATTCACCCCCAACATGTGCTCAGGTCGCCTTGCAGCTCTTAGTTCTCCAGTTTCATCTCAGTGCATCTTCATTCCCTCTTCTCTCTTGTTTACCTCCATGTTTTCAGGCTCTTCCTTTGTCATTTCTTTCCTTATTTTTAAAAAACTAATTTCCTCCGGTTCCTTTATTTTTCACTTTTGCACATTAGTCCCCCCCCCCCCCCCCCCCCCCCATCCACTGTGCCTTTATTAACTCTTCTTATCTACTTTATCTTCTTGTAGACCTGCCTTTCTGCTTGCTTTCAATTTCTTTCTCTAGATCATATCTTCACCTACTCAGAGTCCTCTCTATCTCATTTTCTTTTGTTCTTTGTTTACTTTGTTTTTCCTTTTTTCTTCAATGTGCTTTCTGTTTCCTGTCAACTCTCTGCCCACTCCCCCCTCCCCTCCACAGCTTCTCTCTGCAGCTATCAACAGGTAGAAAATATCCTTCCCACGGCACGGCTCTTGATTTCACAGTGACAAGGAAAAAGAGACTCAAACTCAGGAAACACCTTCTGCAAGTCTCATGTTTGAAAATCTGTATATACGTGGATGTAAGTGTGTGTGTATGCAAGTGTATGTGTGTTCTTTGATCAAGCTGAGCTACCCACTACCCTCTCTCTGCTCCCTCATTGACTGACCACAGAGAACTGGAACAATCTGGTTTCAGCTGCATCAGAGTTGTTGTTTGGTTGGCAAGAAACATTAGTGGGTCAATCGCGTCTCTTACAGAATGACAAAGAGATATATGGAAAGAAGGAAATGAAGAGGGAAAGTAAGATAGTGCTGGTGTTGTGTGTATGTCTGTTTGGAGGAGTTGTAGTTTTGACACAGGAAGTGTTGTACTATTGCTGGCTAACCACATTGGGGTTTCCCTGCTGTTACCTAGCAGCCCTGATACTTTGATGGGTGATATAGAGACGCAGTTAGAACAACACAAGTACATTTTACAGAGCTAACTTTGCAGCTCCCAGCTTTACCAAGTTTCAGGTCATTGTCTTGATTTAAGACAAAGCTTCACTTTTTTGTCTTATTCACATAGATATAAATGAAAACAATTGAGCAGAGGTGGACACTGGTGAAGACTAGAGCAGAGCTTTGGGCTGAACTAATATGCTTTCATAAATTTGCTGTTATATAGAGTATTTCTCCCAGTTGATAACTATGGGAGCTTCCACTGTTGGACTTAATTACTGTAGTGCTAACAGTCTGGTATAATACCAATAGTGAGGTACAGATGGAACGGTGCACACAAAGTGGGGGAGAGAGAGAGAGAAAGACCAGAGAGTTTATCTCTCAGTTTTCAGCCTGTATGAGTAAGATAGTAACACTGAATCTATCATGACTGCTGTGGCAGGCAAGACAGAGAGGACCTCAGTGCAGGACTCAGAGGCAAGAGTTAATTTAGACTTCACTTTATTGTTCAAAACTTAGGATAACCAGGCTGGTCGGGTGCCAGCTGCACAAAACCTCGAAACATACTAGAAACTCGAAACACTAAAAGCACACAGCAGGAACGCCATCATAGACACCAACACGGATGAGGACGAAAACCAAGGACAAAGACAAAAACAGAAAATAAATACACAAGGGATAATGAGGGGAGTGCCAACAGGTGGGTAGCACAGCTGAACCTAGACGAGGCGAGGGGAAGCAAAATTAAACACTAAGTACAGGGAACACGAGACTATCAAAATAAAACAGGAAGTAACTAAACATGGTACATGCAGACTTAGGGCTGGCACACAGAGGGAACCTAAACACCAAACACAAGGAAACAACGGGAAGGGAAACTAAACACGAAAAGGGGTCAAGACACTGGGATGAGACAGACACAATGAGAAAAACAGACACAGGAACACAGAGACACAGGAAGACAAGGACAAAGGGAAAAACAGAATGAAAAGCAATAGCTAAAACCAAAGACAGAATACAAAACTACAACAAACTGAAAATCTAAACAGTGAGAAAAAACAAAAAACATAACCAGAAAATACAACTAAAAGAGAACTGCACAAAATAGAACTGAAAACACTGGGCCACTGGCCCAGGACCATGTCAGAATCACAGTTAGTTCACATAAAGAATGACACAGCCTGTCGTAATCCGGTGAAATTAGTGCAAATAAGTGGATGGCTATCAGTTATACAGGTAAAATACTATTATTCCTCTTATTCCTTAAAGGAAAATTTCTTTCTTCCAGAAGTTTATATGTTGACCAAATGGCTAATGGCAACAGTAGGCTAATAAGATACATTAGCTAACTTCACAATTATAGCATTTGTACATTTATATAAAAAAAAATCTCAGTGCTTATTTATGCCCTAACGAAAATTCACTATGATTTCCTATGGTTTTTATTCAGTAACCATGGTTTTACCATGGTAAAACCATGGTTACTGTGTAAAAACCATAGGAAACCATAGTGAATTTTCATAAGCGGGTGAGCGGATTTTTAATAACCACAACTGCCTGGCAAAGTCGGAACAGGTTATTAAAGAAAGAATAAAATAACCCTACAAGCTAACACCTCAGGCTTCAGTATGCTTCAAACACTGATTTCAAACATTTTTTCTACCCTTATCTGCATAATGTCATGATGAGTGCAGGAAGCACCACTCAGCTGCTAATCATGTTTTTTCCCCCTTTGGGGCAGCTAATCAGGAAAAAGCTGGCTTAAAAAGAGGAGGCGCTAAAATGGCAGAGGGGCCCAGTTTGATACAAAGAATGACTATTTAGAACTGTGAATCATGCAGCTCTACTCTAATGAAGTCCAAGAATACAAAAAAATATATGTTTTAACCTTATGAGGTGATAATAATATTGTGTTTGCAGTTTGTCCTTATTCTGCTAAGTGACAAAACAATACCAACTAATCAAAACAAACAAACAAACAAACAACTGTTAATTGTGCCTCAGTGTTGTTTTGTTTCAAATGGATCCATGATCAGATGACATTTGACAGGAAATGATCAGGACTGAAGCAATGCTTCTCACTTTAGGGTCTCAGAACCAAAAGCCCAACTGGTGTTTAAAGTGAACAAAACAAATAAATCATCATTACCTTGACATGGCATCATGAGTACATGGTGATTACCATTATGAATGGAAGATAAACAGCACCTGCTACAGTAGACAGTCAAAATCTACAACAGCAGGTGTCTCCTAGGATTCAGTTCCTCAGTCCGTGACTATGGGCAAATCTTTTAGAAAAATGAACTTAATGAAACTCATTAAACAAATTAAAGTGAATTAAGGTTGATTTTAAATTAACCTATTTAAAGGAGACTGTGTATTTGTGCATTATGTGTGTGTGCATTCTTCTGTTTGGATGAGTAATCCAGTGCCCATGTGTATGTATTTAGGTGGAGATATATGTATGCACATGCAACCTCCAAATAGCCACTTTACACTGTTATTTACTCTCTGGAACATACAACAAAACAGCGTCTTAATACTTCCAAGGTGTGTGGCTGGCTTCCCTTCAAGGTTGTAATGCCCCTTTACTAGGGCCGTTAAAGCACTTGGGCAATAAAGGGGAAAAGAAAGGGAAACGTCAAAGCATGGATCACACACATACAGTGCTTGGCATTTGGTCAGGGCTGGCCAGGAAGTAGTGAAATGTGCTACTTCTCCACAGCAGGGGCTGAATGGTGCTCTCCAGGGCCACAGCTCAGATTTGTGTTATATATGATCTGAAAAATGTATTTATTTTTCTTAAACAAAGCTGCAGCAATCAAATTAAATTAGAGGCAATCAGGAAACTTCTTTATAAAGAGTAGCTGGACTTTGCTGTCATTCTAAAGTTATTCCAAGGTGTCTGAAATGACCTTTCAGATTGTGCCTTTGGGTTTACAGAGTAATTGGCCAGGTGTGCAAAAGTCAAAAAGAAGGCACACATCATGTGTGGCAGTCTTTGTGAACACCTACGTTTATAAATGCCTGCAAGGCAAGTCCCAAAGTGTTTGCTAATTATCCCATTCATTCATCAGGACCTGAAAGACACACAAAGAGACAAAAATGATAGCCGAAGATCAACGAAGTAAGATGCAGCCAAGAAGGTTTAATGGCTGTTTTATCTTTATTTGTAATAATCTCGAGTTAGCAACTGAGTCTGCAGGAATATATCATTCATAATGGAATATAATCTAACAGAAATGTGGCTTGTATGTATATAATTCAGATGATTAAGATTGGTTGACCTTTTTCCCAGGGCCTCCGACATGAGGCACTTTCGACTATCAACATTCTTAGTAACCTAGTATTTTTTCAGGGTACTTACTCTTTGGCACAAAAGCAAAGCTGGAGTCACGCAAAAGCTCTGTGATGGTCTTGATATATGGGCTCAGTCACATATATCTAGATACCAGTTGGTGACCATCTGGCAACCACTGGTTCCACTGGAAAAATGTGCAATCCTGACCAGCTGCAAATGGTTGCTGTGAAGTAACTTGCTAAAGCCCCATTCATGCAGGCCTAGTTTAGTTGTTGACTATCTCGTAACCATTGGTTGTTAGGGAATACATATTTTTCTCTAGAAACTGGGGTTGCCATGGGGTCGTCAACCAATCAATAGGCCTGCCACTGAGGCCTAAGGCTATGTTGTTGCTAGCTGTGCAAGCTTCAGTTAGCTATAAACAACAACAAAAGACAAAAACTGAGTGATAATCGAGTTCAGGCTTTATTAAGTCTACTGTATATGCAATGAAGGAAATACAATGTTGACGCATCAAAGACAAATTTTTCTTGCATGACCGCTCAGCCAACTGTGCAAAGAGCTGCTCCAACCTAGCTTCACTGTTCCATCTATGCCATGTGTAGTATAATAAGATTACAGCAAGCACTACACCTTAAAATTGCAACCCCCTTCTTCCCCCGTTGGGCTGGTTGCAACTGCCTGTCTAACAGCCTTTATGGCTGAAAACCTGCCTTTGCAACTCCGTTGTCATCATGAAACCCATGACACATAACAAACACACAGCTCATATCAAGACATCCACTATTTGTTTGTGGTGGTTGTAGTTGTTGCTGTGCCAACTGGCTATTACATCACTTTAGCACTCCTGTTTGTGGTACAGATGTAAATAGAAGAATGGCCTTATGTATGTAAAGTTCTCAGGGAATTCCCCAATGGTCAGGTATCTTTGGGGAGTCCCTAGAACTCTTTGGATCGAAAGTGCTTGTGACACCGCATAATGAAATTGATTTCTGTTCTTCCAGTCATCACTTGTGTCCTTTAAGATTGTAATAATGCGAAGTAATGTGGTTATGTTGCTCATACAAGGTTTGCTGCTCTCAAAACCCATCTCACATGTCTAACCAATCCAAAACAGCTGTCATATTGAGTGTGTGCATTTTTTTTTAGTGTTGGTTTACAAACAGGGAAAAGCACACGTTTTATTCCTGTAAGAGGATATCACATAAAGGCAGTTTGCGCTTGGTGTGGTTACCAGCCGTATTATTTACAATCTATATTTCCAAAGTAAGTTGCAGACTGCTGAGGAAAACATGAAGGAAAACAACATTCTACCTACCCACCGTCTTTCCTCATTAAACATCCACACCGTTAATAATGCCAAGTTCCACATCCAAACCCAGTGGGGAGTCATGTGTTAGAATATATTTCTCTGTGCAGTAACAGGGTGGGCCGGGGTAGCCTGCTCTCTGTTCAGCCTGGGATTAATTGCAGAGTAGAGTTTGAGGGGTTTGTTGCCTGGTTGGAGGCACACGGTTCCTGTTGCGCTCCCACACAGCGCATTAAACATTTCACTAATTTATTGTTTTGTGTTCCTAAATTGGAATAAACGTGAGAGGACTATGTGATGTGATTAATTCAGCAGAATGGTATTTGTAAAGACGCTGACGCACACAGCACCCTGCTTCACATCATCCTACACACAATAACAGTACTGAGGTGAGACCACTTGTTGGATCTAGTTCTTGTTTTCCCCACTTTCTAAATTCTCTCTTGAGGTTTAAGGAATTTCCTGGACCTTGTCCTGTAGCAATATTATCAGTACTCAGGGTTTACCGTATATTTGTGTTTCTGAGAAATTGAACATTCTTGCATTCTAACATTATTATGCACTAAATACTTAGATTATACTTACAGATTAAAACGCCTCAGAATTTATGTCATTGGCATTGCAATCAGGCGTGAATTGTTGCAAATTGTTCAGGTTGTGCAAAACCGTGTACTGGTCAACACATATGTGATATATTTTTATGTCTTTGAGCTGCAGCCCACTCTTGACAGAGGCGTTATCGTGGCCTAAAAGAATTTGCCTTAAAAATTCAGTCAGACTCAAAGATGAACTGACTCAATTTTGTTGTTCAAATGTCAAAAATCACTGTGATGTTATGTCTTTCATTTGTTATAAATTCAACATAGAATTTAATGTATTTAATTATATTTAACACAAAGATCCAGGAGCAACTATTCGTGAACCTCTCCTCTGTTGATGCACCTCAGCCCGGTGAACTCATTATCAGTGATGACCCTAATCTGAACCCTTACCGTTATTTTGCCAAAGTCTTGGTAATTAGGGCATAAAGAAAGTAACCACACTGATGCACATAAAAAAAACGACCCCCCCCCCAAAAAAAAAAAAAAAAAAAAAAAATTAGCTTTTCTCCAAAATATGGAGTGCCTAAAGATCAATAAGTGAACCCAGTCTATTGTATTTCCTTCCCATACAAACACATAAACACGTCTGCTGACTGACATACTAAATCATCACGAGACCTATGTAGGTCATTTAAATGTGTCCAGCTAGCTGCGGCAGTGAGGCGTGCAGAGCAGGGGGATTTCTCGTCTGTTGCTGTGTTTTATGGCCAGCGATGTGGATGAGAGTCGACAGGCTCTCGACCCAGAAGGCCAGCACGCGAGGTCCTCTGGGTGCTTCCAGCATTCATGCGAGTGTATTAATCTTGAGCAGTAGTAGGGGATTGAGTGTATGCGTGTTCTTTGTTAGTCAGGAGTTTTAAGCCCTTTGGAGCAGGGACACCTTGTAAAATGAGGTCAAATGAAGCCGGTTCTCTCACTTTTTAAAGGTTTAGTTTAGAATTAGGGCTCTGGTTTCAGGTGAGATTTAACTTTAGGGTTAATATTAAAGGTAGTTTAGGTCTAGGACTGGGGTTAGGGATTAAACAAAGAACTTTGATTGGGTAAAGGTTAAGGGTTAGGCAAAGGTTCAGGATTTCAGATGGAGAATGAGAGTAGGTGAGTTTTTCTCTGTAAACATGTGTACAGGCTTCACATGTCTGTGTATACTTGCTTCTTGGCTTGTTTGTTCTTGTGTCTCTCAGTGTGTATACATTTATTTTATGTATATGTATGTGTGAGTGTGTGTGTGTGTGTGTGTGTGTGTGTGTGTGTGTGTGTGTGTGTGTGTGTGTGTGTGTGTGTATGTCCTAAGCCTTAAAGTACCATCGCTGGCTAACATCCATTTAATCTCGCTGCTCCAGTCTCTCCAAATCATCCTGGATTTATCTCCTTTGCTATTAATCAGGGATCAACCTGATGCTTATCAAAAGTGGAAGAATTAATCCTTTGTTGATGTTGTGTTAATGGCCATGTAGTACAAGAACCTTCAGTAGGTAAAATGCAGTTTTGCTGTAACACTGACAAGCCATCTTTAATCCGCACATTTTTTTCATTATTATGCAATTCAACAAACATTATTATTGCCAGAGACTTCAATAGTCATCAATCCCACACTCACCTTGTAGCTCAAGAATCTGGCTTTCTGTAGATATAATAAAAATATATCAAATACTTTGTGGAGCCTTAAAATGGGGCCATTTTCTCTCTGCAGCCATGACTGTTGTGGCCTGTGCATGAAGAAATGTCACCGAAGAACACTGTGTCATGGTGAGATGACCAAAATTGCAGTATTTGATGCACATTATGAGAACTTGCACAAGTGGTGCACATGACATTAAAGCTTGAATAAAATCTTTGCTTAGTAATAGTTTTATATATGCATTGATATATATGCCTCACCTCAGCCCCACTCAGTCACAACAGATGACTTCCCCTCCCTGAGCCTGGTTCTGCCGGAGGTTAAAAGGGAGTTTGTCCTCCTCACTGTCACCAAGTGCTTGTTCATAGGGGGTTGTTTTGACTGTTGGGTTTTCTCTGTAATTAATGTAGGGTCTTTACTTTACAATATAACGCACCTTGGGGCGACTCTTTGTTGTGATTTGGTGCTGTATAAATAAAATGGAATTGAATTGAATGGAATAAAGCACATACAGCATCCAGAACGCTGTAACTTTTGAAATGATATTGAAGCTAGACACTGTGGGCTTTACATTCAGGGAAAAAAGGGTCAGTTATACCACACACGCACACACGCATCGGTGTTGCCTTTTCTGTGTCAAATAAAACAAGGCAGCTACTGTATATTCACCCTACAAACAGGTGAGTCAGCGTTTCGATTTCAAGCCGAGTCACTGTCAGGTCACATAACAGTGAGTGAAAGTGCAGCAGAGAGTCTGAAGACGCAGCGGTGTGTGTCATGAGGGAGACTGTGAAGTACAATGTGAGGCGTGAGGCTGTTAGAGAGAATTTACTGAGACACGCTTAGGGCGCCTCAGCCAAAACCTGCTGTATATCCATGGCAGATTGCTCCAGGAATGACAGCTGTCCGTACAGCTGTGACTGGTTGGTAAAGATTAGTTGAGTAAATCCGTTCGTGGCCATTTGTACTCTAAAAACTCCAGCTGCTCAATACTTGATAAAGATGCCTTTTCCTTAAAAGCCAGTGGCAGTTTGAAAAGAAATAGGGCGACATTGCTGAAATTTGCTAAAATATAATTACCCAATACCAATATTGTTTTCTTCTTCTAATGTGTAGAAAATTTAGAAACTCAGCTCAACAGCTGCAGCCAAATGAATCTAGAAGAATTTAATAAAGGTGCTACCTCATTCACAACAGATCAAGATCTGACCGTGCTCTTCTGCTTTCATAATTCCATCAGTTTTGCCAAGATCTCCAACACCTCTGGCTGAAATACAGCCCCAAACCATGACAGAGCCTCCACCATGTTTTACAGATGGCTGCAGACTCTCACTGCTGTACCTCTCCTGACATAATCTGTATATATTGACTATTTGAACCAAAGATTTCAAATTTGGATTCATCACTCCTTGGATACTGGCAATTTTCATGGATTCAACAAAATAGGAAGAAAAGATGTGGCTAGCAGCAGCACGCAGTTAGTAACAAAGTGCCAAAAGTTACAACTTAAAATGGGTTCTTTGCTAAGCTGTTTCACTGTAAACCCAGATTTTGATTCCACTTAAAAATATTGAGTTCATATTATTTAAAATTGCCTAGAATGTGAATATTGCTTGTTAATGCTGAGTAGACTGTACTTTTTGATGGTCTAGCTTATTGTAATCATGTGTTTGAGTTCAAACAGCTTAATATCATCAAGTTTTGCACCTGCTAAAAATCTAGTTTATACCAGTTTTAACAGACTGGATTAATGCACAGCTGCATGATGGTTAGCAGTGCTGCCTCACAGGTAGAATGCCATCTAGAAGGTCTGGTTCAATTCCGGCTTGGCCCAGGCCTCTCGCTGTTTGGAATAGTAGACATTTGGTGTTTTTGTTCACAACGCTCTCTCGTATAGTTTTTTTTATTTTTCCATTGACAAATGTTATTTGTAAATGTTAATATACCAGCATTCAGCAGGGCTGAGTTTTATCATGTTTATTTACCAAATTTAAACAGACACAGTTCAACACTGTAAAAAATATTTGTGTTACTGGGCAGCATGGTGGCGTGGTGGTTAGCACTGCTGCCTCACAGCTAGAATAACTATCTGATAGTCTGGGTTCAATTCCACCTTAGCCCAGGACTCTTGCTGTGTGGAGTTTGTATGTTCTCCCTGTGTCTGTGTGGGTTTCCTCCCACAATCTGAACATGCAGTTACTGGGGTTAGGTTAATTGGTCTCTCTAAATTGCCCACAGGCGTGAATGGTTTTTTGTGTCAGCCCTGCAACAGGCTGGTGACCTGTACGGGGTGTACCCTGCATCTTACTGCCTTGTCAGCTGGGATAGGCTCCAGCCCCCACCACCCCCACACAACCATGAAAAGGATAGGGGAATTGATTGATCAAAAGACATTTTATTTTTCATGAACTATAAAAGATAAGTTTGGTCAATTAGAACATGCAATTTAGTTCAACTGGAAATGGAGTAGTGCTTACTTAACAGGCTGAGTTAAATAAACTGTTTCATTACTTAAAAAAATTAAGGCAACAAGTTACTTTGGTTTTTTTTTAAGTAGATTAAACTTATCCGGGTTTACAGTGTTGTTATGTGATGCAACACTGGTTCATCACTTGAGTCAGGCGCCTTTTTATCCTTGAATGATTCAGAGGTCAGTGTTAAGTGGCTTAACAAACAGAAAAACATTCCTCTGAAAAGGACTGTACGGAAAGTTAGTGAAAAACCTTTGGAAGACCTTCAGAAAGCGCAGACAGACCACTTTTAAAAAAGCCTTTGAAGCAAAATATAAAGAAATGAGGGGTCAGATTTCAGGTCAGGATTCTTAGCGTATTGTCTCATTTTTAGAAGGTCTGCGTATAACTCGTTAAAGACACACATGTAATTTAGTGTGCTCTGACTAGACAAGTATTTTGTTGTGTACCCTACAACAAAACTCTTAAGTCTGATTGGAATTACTTTTCTGCCTCTGTGCTGGAATCATTTGTGGTCTTGGCATCGTTCCGCTTTCTGGAATCACAAGATCTTTCCAAAAAGGTTAGAGCTACCTCAGCTTTCCTGCACATTAAAAACAACAAGAACAGTTGAGACTGATGGAAATGTTGGGATTTAGTTCATTAGTTTCTTTTCAACTGACAATTTCTCCATATTGTCCATAAATCCTGTTGTTGTTGAAGAGACTTTATCAGTATTTTACAGCTTCAGGACTGAATGTGTTTTTGCACAATAACACAGCTTCAGATAAGGGTCACCGGTGCTAATCCCACTGACTTGTATGCTTGTTATATTTTCTACTTGTGAGAGTTGAAGAAGCTGAAATTATATGATATTTAAATGAATGTAAAGATCTTTGCAACTGAGAGAAAGAGTTGTGTGTAGAACAGTGAGAGTTCTCCATGATTTAGAAATAAAGCAGTTTGTTGTTGCATCCTGTTAGCACAGTTTACTGACCTACTGAAACCATCTGAGCCTCCTTTCCTTTTTTCTTTTTAAATAACTGATTAAATAAATGATCACTTGTATTCTCTAACTTTTCTTTCTTTTGGTGTTCAGGGGTGGATATTCTGAAGCTTGTGGCAGCCCAGGTGGGCACACAGTGGATCGACATCTATCAGTCGCTGGCTAACGCCACGGAGCGCGAGGTCGCCGCCTTCTCCAATGGCTACTCCGCTGATCACGAGAGGGCGTATGCCGCGTTGCAGCACTGGACAATCCGGGACAGCGATGCCAACCTGGCCAAGCTGATCAACGCCCTGCACCGGCAGCGCCGCATTGACGTGGTGGAAAAGATCCGCTGTGTGATGGAGGACAACCCACAGGTAGGTTTGATGGATGTGTGGGTGTTGGGGACAAACATTCTACTACCACCATGTCCTGTTTTCACTGACCTTTGCTATCTTCACATCTGGTCCATCAGCAGCTCTGTAGTACACAGTGTTCTCTGAACATTTCTTCTACTGACATCTAATCTGGGAGGACATCTTTTTGGTGTGTCCCTCTGAAGTTGGGCCTCTGAGTTACTTCACTCACACAAATTGAGCTGATGTCTAAACAACACTTGCACGTGGTGCTCTAACCTCCCCCTGCATGCTCGTTAGGATAAGTAAATTAGCGAGGAAGTGGCGTGACTTTGGATGAGATTTCTGTCTGTTTGAGGCCAGGATGGATTTCTAAAGCATTTTTCTCCCAGGACAGCACAGTCTGAAGCAAGGCCAAAGTGCCCAGCAGAGTATAAACTGCAGAGTGTGTAGCAGCTCGCTGGAGACATTTATTCTGTTATGCAGTCATTTATTATGTCTAACTAAGACATAATTGGATTGGATCAGGATGTTTTATATGTACAGAACTTGAATTAGATAGTAATGTAATTGCTTTAGGGGTTTACATCATGACAAGGATAATTTTATGAAAAATACATTGCATTGACTATAATTATTGTTTATATAATTATTCATATACATATCAGAATCAGAATCAGAATCAGAATCAGAAGGTTTTTATTGCCATATGGGTGAACAGGTTCACAGCATTAGGAAATTGCTGCGGTACTTCGTGCTTACAGAAAAAAACAAATAAGTATAAAAACTATAAGACAATATACAAGTATACAAATTGCAAATATACAGAGATATTAGAGCTTACAAAATATACAGTGCAGAGACTAATTAAAAGATAAAAGAATGTAGACTATATTCCACTAATATGTACATCAGTGCAGTCAGACAGGTGCATAGACATAGGGTCATCAGCGTTTGTGGAGGGTGGTGGTAACAGTCTTAGGGTAATTGTTCATGAGTCCAACAGCAGAGGGGAAGAAACTGTTCTTATGGCGGGAGGTTCTGGTCCGTATGGACCGTAGCCTCCTGCCTGAGGGGAGAGGGTCAAAAAGTCTGTGCCCAGGGTGAGAGTGGTCGGCTGTGATCCGACCTGCACGCCCCAGTGTCCTGGAGGTGTACAGGTCCTGGAGAGATGGGAGGTTACAGCCAATCACCTTCTCAGCAGAGTGCACAACGCGCTGTAGTCTCTGTTTGTCCCTAGTGGTGGCTCCAGCGTACCACACAGTGATGGAGGAGGTAAGGATGGACTCAATGATGGCAGTATAGAACTGCACCATGGTCCTTGCTGGCAAGTTGAATTTCTTCAACTGCCGCAGGAAGTACATCCTCTGCTGGGCCTTTTTGATGACAGAGGTGATGGTGGGCTCCCACTTGAGGTCCTGGGTGATGGTAGTTCCCAGGAAGCGAGAAGAGTCCACTGTGGTGATGGGGGTGTCAGTCAGGATGATGGAGGGTAGAGGGGCTGTGTGCTTCCTAAAGTCCACTATAATCTCCACTGTCTTCTGGGCGTTCAGTACCAGGTTATTGTGGCTGCACCAGGACGCCAGACGTTTGACCTCCATCCTGTAGGCCGACTCGTCCCCGTCTGAGATGAGTCCGATGAGAGTCATGTCGTCTGCAAACTTAATAAGCTTGACAGACTGGTGGTCAGAGGTGCAGCAGTTGGTATACAGGGAGAAGAGCAGAGGAGAGAGGACACAGCCCTGAGGAGTGCCAGTGCTGATGGTCCGGGAGTCCGAGACATTCTTCCCCAGCCTCACGTGCTGCTTCCTGTTCGTCAGGAAGTCAGTGATCCACCTGCAGATGGGATCAGGCACGTTCATCTGGGACAGCTTTTCTTGGAGGAGATCAGGGATGATGGTGTTGAAGGCAGAGCTGAAGTCCACAAACATGATCCTGGCGTAGGTTCCCTGGGAGTCCAGATGCTGATGGTCAGTTTCCGGTGATGGTCAGATTTGTCAATCAAGACAAAATATTCAATATTCAATAAAACCAGCAGTACAGCTATAAAAATTACACAAATTATAAGCACTGATAAGTATTTCCACCAGGAAAGCTGTCACTCTCCTGTTTTGTTACAATTGAATGTAGCTCTCTGTTCATGTAGTGTTGTCCTGAACTGAAGTCAGGGCTCTAACACACAAAAACATGCATAAACATTATTATTATTATCACAATTACTTATTGTCAGCAGATCAGACATACCACCCTTTTCTTTTTCATGAATCGATTCTATACAGCAGAAGCGACCTTATTTTTATGTTACCTTGCAGTTTTCATTGCAGTTTCTGTGTCATTGGCATGCACGGAGTAGGATGAATTTCAGTAAAGAGCACGTGTCCGGCCTCAGTGAGCAGCCTGGTATCAGGCTCATGCAGTAATCAGAGAGGGACACACAGAGAACACGCCAGATCCTTTGCCGCCATTTACTTTCCTCCTCTTTTTCCTTCATCGTTCTCTTCTAATCTCCCTGTGATTTGTATCAAATTAGTGCTCTTGACCATGCTCACCAAGGACAGCGCTGCACACTCAGAGCCTTGTTCTGGTTATATATAAAAAAAAAAACCAGCCACTTCTAAATTGGCCTTTCATCACTGACTAATAATCAGAATATTATCGCAGGGATAAGATATCAGGGATAAGGAAGCACTCAGAGACTGCATACTTCTGCCAAGGCTGAATTCCCCATACACTGTGATCCAGAAGGATCCAGATTTGTTTGTGATGCGAAATGTCCAATTTTCTCTCCCATTGGTAAAGAATGCTTTTCCTGGATGCAGATTCAAATCTGGATTTGACTCAAGAGCAAAAGTTAATAACATCAACCAACCGACGGCCACCCACAAGAAGTGGAAACAGCCAGGGTTTGACATTTCATCCATCACCTTTAGGATGAACTGGATCACTGAGTGTGACTCTGGTCGTATTCAACATTTGTGTTGTGGACTCATAGTCTTTGGACTTAAAGAAAACAAATCATTCAGGTAAAATCTGTAAAGGTGTAACATTACCACTCGACTGGAGAAATCCACAAACACTCTGAACAGACAGTTGGACATTAACCTGGAAGAAGACTTCTGCTTCTGTTAGCACCTCTACATTCAGCTACACTAATTTGACATGGTGCCTGTGTAATGTCTTGGACACATACATGTGGCATGTTTTAAAGATATTTAACCTAGTCCATTAGATTGTGTCAGATTTTAACTGTTTTCTGAGAGCTTTCTGATTTTTAAACTAGATTCACTGACTGTTTTTCTCTTGTTAATGGACCGGTAATTTAGTCACCAGAAACATCCCTAATGATCAGATTCAGAGGTGAGAAATAACAAAGTACAAATACTCCATCCATCCATCCATCCATCCATCCATCCATCCATCCATCCATCCATCCATCCATCCATCCATCCATCCATCCATCCATTCTCTTCCGCTTATCCAGGGCCGGGTCGCGGGGGGCAGGGGCCTAAGCAAAGAAGCCCAGGCTTCCCTCTCCCCAGCCACCTCCTCCAGCTCATCCGGAGGGACCCCAAGGCGTTCCGAGGCCAGCCGAGAGATATAATCTCTCCAGCGTGTCCTGGGTCTACCCCAGGGCCTCCTCCCAGTGGGACATGCCCAGAACACCTCACCCAAGAGGTGGCCAGGAAGCATCCTAATTACATGCCCGAGCCACCTCAACTGGCTCCTTTCGATGAGGAGGAGCAGCGGCTCTACTCTGAGCCCCTCCCGGATGGCCGCAATCCTCACCTTATCTCTAACACTAGAACTACCAGCATTTTCCCTCTACTCCTTTTTCTACCAAGCGCTGCCAAATGGCAGTTTTACATCTCATTAGGCCACCTTTTGTTATGTACACGGGGCCAGTAGATTGGAATGTGTGTGGGATGGGTGTGGGGGTGGGGATGGGTTACCAATGATGACAAATGATGACTCAGGGTCGCCAGGTGTATAAAAAGCCAGGTCACAACACATATTTCACCTACTCTGTTGACTGAGAAGCAAAGATGCCAAAGGTTTACGGCACACAGCAAGCTTTGGACATGATCCTCAACCATGTCAACCCCTGTGACTCCGATGGAGATGAAATAACCCTTGTGCTAAATTCCGACTCTGAAAATTCTTCTGGTAAGATTTCCTAAATTTCCTATTTTCGTTTGCCGTTTGTTGTGTTTTAGGAAGAGATGAATATCTTTGCGATTGCACATTATTTCAACATTTCACTAATCAAATCTCAAACATGGTCACCCTGTAGATGAGGAAACTTCGCCACCTCCAGAAAAGAGAGGTCGCATGGAGACACATGAGTGGCTGACAGAGACGGCAAAAGACGGCACAGTGTGGCGTGAGGAACAGATCGGAAGGCCTCTGCATCACAGCCCAATTGATTGTTATGCCACAGATGGAGAGCCAACTGCTTTGGCCAGAAGAAAGGTGTCGAGTCGCTTACAGAGTTTCCTCTGTTTCATCACTCTGGAAATGCTTCGGACCATTCAGGAGTGGACTGTCCAGCATGCACGCCAGACACAGCAGGGAAACTGGTTCATGGCCCTCCCTGAACTAAAGGCGTTCATTGCAATCCTCATCCTGCGTGGGATTGTCTGCCTTCCAGCGGTGCATGATGTATGGTCAGCAACACTGGGAGTGCCCGCAATCAGCAAGATTATGGCCGGAACCGCTTCCAGGACATCATGCGGCACCTACGCTTCGATGACAAGGACACACGCAATGAACGAGTTGCAAATGATCGGTTTGCTGCACTCTCTGACATTTGGGGGTCTTTTGTTTCCAACTGCATTACCTCTTACAACCCAGGAAGGCACATCACCATAGATGAGCAACTTTTTCCAACTAAGACCCGTTGCTGTTTCCTGCAGTACAGTGCGACAAAACCTGACAAGTTTGGCATAAAGTTCTGGGTGGCATGTGACCTGAAATCCAAGTATGTATGCAACATCATCCCATATCTTGACAAAGACCCCAGTCGTCCCACGGGGGAAAAACTATCGGAAAATGTGGTGATGAAGCTTATGGAACCATTTATGGACAAAGGAAGAACCGTTACCACAGACAATTTTTTTACGTCATTGTCACTAGCACAACGACTGCTCAGCCGGAAGACCACACTCCTTGGCACAGTAAACAAGGTTCACCGTGAGCTTCCAGACTCCGCCAAAAAGACTTTGGACCATGAGGAATTCAGCACACAGGTGTTTTCAACCTCTGGTGCCACACTGATCATTTACGCGCCCAAACGGAGAAAGACTGTCTGCATCCTCAGTAGCATGCACAGTGTGGTGGAGACTGGGGATACCCGGAAAAAAAAACAAACACAGTCACCGACTACAACAACCTGAAATGTGGTGTGGATGTCATGGACCAGATGGTGCGAAAGTACACTGTACGTTCAGGAACACGGCGTTGGCCAGTCGCTGTGTTTTACAACTTGATTGACATTGCAGCACTGAATGCACATGTGCTTTACCAAGCATGCACTGGGGTCAAAGAGAGATGGACAGACTTCCTGGTGAAGCTTGCAAGAGAGCTTGCACAGTCTCATATGGCAGCCAAGGAGGTGCATAAGGAAAACCTTCAGCTGGCTTCAACTTCACCTGGCACAATGCCCTTTTCCCTGTGTCAGGTGAGAGTGGTTGCTGCAAGAATAACCATGCCAGTAAGTGTTGTGTTTATTGCAACAAGTTCACATGTGGAAAATGCAGAAAGGAGATGTCGTGGCAGTGCCAGATGTGTTCAGACAATCTGTAACAAATATACCAATAAAAATGTGCTGGATAAATATTTTGGTCGTCTTCAGTCCTTTTATAGTCGTATACAACTGTCCATCAATACTGAGATAAAGTATTCCTAAAAATCATAACATAACAACATTCACATAGAACTTATATATACATATATGGAGTTCTAAGTATGGCAGTTCAATACTTTAAAATAAAAAATAAATCAAATTAAATAATATTTGAAAATAAGCCAAAACACTAAAACACAAATAAAAACTTACACTCTAAAGTTAATGGCAGCTTTACACAAGGGCATTTATGTATGGACTATGGAACACAAATGATTTATAATAGTTTTACAGATATTTACAGTTAGAATTTCCTTACAGTACATGGCAATAGGAAGCCTACTTTGTCTTGTTGACCGATGCTGAATAAAGGGCATGTGAAAATGTATGAAATGGTCAAAAGTTTATGTGGTATAGTAAATGTGATGAGTGAAACAATACAGTCCATTTTGAAAGCCCCTTCTAGTCCCTACTCAGAAGAGATGTCTCAGGCATTTCAGACTTCTAGGCTCTGCTCAAGCATACCCCTCCCCCTAAGGTCTGTGCTTGAACCTCCAGGTCTGGCAGGTAATGGCTGCATTTACAAATGAAAGGGGGTCGTCTAGTGTCTAGTTGTGCTGGCCTCATTTGCATGACACAATTCACAGCTGCCATTTGGCAGCACCTTGGGATTTAAAGGTATAACTGCCATTTGGCAGGAGTCTGGTAGTTCTAGTGCTAAGGGAGAGGCCAGTCACCCTTCGAAGGAAACTCATTTCTGCCGCTTGCATTCGCGATCTTATTCTTTCAGTCACTACCCAAAGTGAGGGTAGGAACGTAGATCAACCGGTAAATCGAGAGCTTCGCTTTTAGACTAAGCTCCCTCTTCACCACAACAGACCGGTGCAGCGTCCGCATCACTGCAGAAGCAGCCCCGATCCGTCTGTCGATCTCCTGCTCCCTTCTCCCATCACTCGTGAACAAGACCCCGAGATACTTGAACTCCTCCACTTGGGGCAAGAACTCGTTCCTGAGCCAGAGGGCACTCCACCCTTTTCCGGCTGAGGACCATGGCCTCAGACTTAGAGGTGCTGATTCTCATGCCGGCCACTTCCCACTCGGCTGCGAACCGTTCCACTGCGAGCTGGACGCCACCCCCTGATGAAGCCAACAGGACCGCATCATCTGCAAAGAGCAGAGATGAGACCCTGAGGCCACCAAGGAAGAAGCCTTCCGCCACCTGGCTACACCTAGAAATTCTGTCCACAAAAATTATGAACAGAATCGGTGACAAAGGGCCTCCTTTCCAGCACCCTGGCATAGACCTTTCCGGGGAGGCTGAGGAGTGTGATCCCTCGAAAGTTGGAGCACACCCTCCAGTCTCCCTTCTTAAAGATGGGGACCACCACCCCAGTCTGCCCATCCAATGGCACTGCCCCGGATCTCCACGCAATGTTGCAGAGGCGTGTCAACCAAGACAGCCCTACAACATCCAGAGCCTTCAGGAACTCAGGGTGAATCTCGTCCACCCCAGGGGCCCTGCCACCAAGAAATTGTTTAACTACCTCAGTGACCTCGCTCCCAATGATGTTCAAGTCATCTCCCTCGTCCCCAGACTCTGCTTCCACTACAGAAGGCGTGTCAGTGGGATTCAGGAGGTCCTCGAAGTATTCCTTCCACCTTCCGACTATAGCCTCAGTTGAAGTCAGCAGCACCCCACCCGCACTATAAACTGTGTGAGTGGAGCACTGCTTTCCCCTCCTGAGTTGCCTGACGGTTTGCCAGAATTGCTTTGATGCCGTCCGAAAGTCTTTTTCCATAGCCTCACCGAACTCCTCCCACACCAGAGTTTTTGCTTCGGCCACTGCCCGAGCTGCATTCCACTTGGCCTGTCGATACCTGTCAGCTGCCTCCGGAGTCCAACAGGCTAACCAAGGCTAACCAAGCCCAATAGGACTCTTTCTTCAGCTTGATGGCTCCCTTCACCTCCGGTGACCACCATCTGGTTCGGGGGTTACCACCACAACAGGCACTAACCACCTTGCAGCCACAGCTCTGAGCAGCAGCCTCAACAATGTAGGTGCGGAATACGGTCCATTCGGACTCAATGTCCTCAGCCTCCCTTGGAATGCTGTTGAAGTTCTGCCAGAGGTGGGAGTTGAAGATCTCCCGGACTGGGGCTTCTGCCAGGCGTTCCCAGCACACCCTCACAATACGTTTAGGTGCGCCGGGTCTGTCCAGCATCTTCCCCCGCCACCTGATCCAACTCACAACCAGGTGGTGATCAGTTGACAGCTCAGCTCCTCTCTTCACCCGAGTGTCCAGAACATACGGCTGCAGATCTGATGATACGATTACAAAATTGATCATCGACCTGTGACCTAGGGTGTCCTGGTGCCATGTGCACTTATGGACATCCTTATGTTCGAACATGGTGTTCGTTATGGACAAACTGTGGTTTGCACAGAAGTCCAACAACAAAACACCATTCGGGTTCAGATCGGGCGGGCCGTTCCTCCCATTCATGCCGTTCCAGTCATTGCCCACATGAGCGTTGAAGTCTCCCAGCAAGACTATGGAGTCACCAGATGGAGCACTCTCCAGCACCCCGCCCAGCGACTCAGAAAAGGGTGGGTACTGTGAACTGTCATTCAGTCAGGACCCGTTCCCCAGCCCGAAGGCGCAGGGAAACTACCCTCTCGTGCACCGGTGAAAACTCTGACGTACAGGCAGCAAGCCGGGGGGATACAAGAATACCCACCCCAGCTCGCCGCCTCTTACCGAGGGCAACTCCAGACTGGAACAGAGTCCAGCCGATCTCCAGGAGACTGGTTCCAGAGCCCAGGCCATGCGTTGAGGTGAGCCCAACTATATCTAGCTGGTATCTCTCAACCTCATGCACTAGCTCAGGCTCCTTCCCCACCAGAGAGGTGACATTCCATGTCCCAGTAGCCAGTCTCGATAGCCGGGGATCGGTCCGCCAGGGCCTCTGCCCTCGGCCACCGCCCGACACACAGTACAGTACAGTAAACAGAGTACAAATACTCAATAATGCTTAATATTTTAAAGTAGAATTTTCACCATACTGGTGTGTCCATCACTGGGGCTTAAAAATAATTTATACATCATTTATAATGCTATAATCAGGGGTTAAAGTGGGCTGCAATGATGTGGAACACTGTTTTTGGTACAGATGTCCGTATGTTGTGGTCATGGTACTTCAGCATATACCTAGTGCTACAGAAGACGAGTGAGCATAAAGGCAGCAATGTTTTTAAAGTGCAGGTAATTTCAAAAGCATTGTTTCTATCATCTCAACAAATATCAGCAAACACACAAACTGTTTCTGTGCAGTCTGTCACACAGTGTGTCTGCTATCTAAAGGTCCAGCTGCTGTATTTCCCAGAGAAAAGAGTGTGAGATAACTTTGCTCAGACTGGCAAAAGATGTACAAAAGACAGGACAGGAGAGGAAGAAGAGAGGTTATATTTAAAGGTGAGGACTGCTTGGTGGCAACTGGAAATGAAAGCATATCTGTAATGTTGTCATTTTAAAATCAGATGCTGGATCTCTATATTCTAATCAGTTCAGTTCAATTCAGTTATATTTATGCAGTGCCAAACAGCAAGAGGTCACCTCAGGCACTTTATATTGTAAGGTAAAGATCCTACAATAATACAGAAAAAAACCCCAAAACAACAATCAGATGACCTCCTATGATCAAGCACTATAGGCAACAATGAGAAGGAAAAACTCCCTTTTAACAGAACCAGGCTCAGGGAGGGGCAGTCATCCGCCCTGACCAGTTGGGGCAGAAGGGAGAGAGACAGGACAAAAGACATGCTGTGGAAGAGAGCCAGAGATTAACAATAACTAATGATCAAATGCAGAGTGGGGTATAAATAGAGTAAAAAGAGGTGAATGAAAAGAAACACTCAGTGCATCATGGGACCCCCCCAGCAGCCTAGGCCTATTGCAGCATAACTAATGGAGAGTTCAGGGTTACCTGATCCAGCCCTAACTATAAGCGTTATCATAAAGGAAAGTTTTAGGTCTAAGCTTAAAAATAGAGAGGGTGTCTGTCTCCCGAATCCAAGCTGGGAGCTGGTTCCACAGAAGAGGGGCCTGAAAGCTGAAGGCTCTGCCTCCCATTCTACTCTTAAGTATCCTAGGAACCACAAGTAAGCCAGCAGTCTGAGAGAGAAGAGCTCTATTTGGGTGGTATGGTACTATAAGATCTTTGAGATAAGATGGGGCCTGAATTTTAAATTCAATTTTGGATTTAACAGGGAGCCAATGAAGAGAATCTCTGATTCCTCTGATGTAAGGGTGAGGCTCTGTCATGGTCTGGGGCTGCATTTTTGCCAGTGTTGTTGGGGATCTTGTCAAAATTGATGGAATTATCATTGCGGAAAAGTACCATCAGATTTTGATCCACCATGCAGCATCATCGGGAAAGTGTCTGATTAGCACTGGCTTCACTTCTCAACATGACAGTAATCCCAGACACTGCCAATCAAGTAAATGCATCCCTGGATAGAAAACACACAGTGGAACACTATCAGTCATGGAATGACCTCCCCAGAGTGCAGGATCATCCGAACAGAGAACTGAACGAAGGGCAGCCAAAATCTGAAGAAGAGCTTTGAATGTCCTTGAAGGAGAACTATTCCTGAAGTTTACTTAAAATCATTAGAAGAAAGCTGCCTAAGAGAGTTCAGGCTGTGTTGAAGAATGGTCATACCTAATACTGACATTCAAGCCCATTAGAACTTTACAAACTCTGTTTTTGCCATATACATTCTATTTCCATGTATGTTTGCACATTTCAATAAATCACAGCCCATATTTCCCATTTTTTCTAGCCAAACGAAGAAATGAAGAAATGAAGGGTGACTCAAGGCTTTTGCACAATACTGTAACTCTAACAGAAATGCTCCAAAATATACCAAAACTACAAAAAAAAAATTAAAAAAAAGATCCAGTTCAGTGATTTGAAATAGCAGTGGCCTGACAGCCTGCTATTGGGTACATTTCCCTGTGACAGCAGGGAGGCCAAACCCTGATTCTGCATCAGGCTAAAAACATGTTTATGTCTTCTGTAAAATTCAGCATTGCAACATTATGATCTGTAGAAACTGACTCGCCTTTGGAGCCAGCCTCAAGTGGTCGCTCAAGGAGCTGCATTTTTTTGCTCTTCCATGTTGGCTTGATCTCTCAGCCGTGGAGACTGGTGCAAGGTTAAGAAAAGGTTATATAGAAATAAAAAAAAGAGTTAAAGAGCACATCTTTTGGGTTTGATGAAGGCTGTGATCAGTCAGCGCGCTGTACTGCATGTTTCATATCTGGTCAGTGTCACTCACTTATGGAAAGCATATCAATGCGTCTGTTACATAACAGCGATGTATGACACTGGATGTTGTATCATCTCAGAATTGATGGCATTCCCACTAGAAAAGCTGAGCATCAGCAGTCTGACGGATGTTTCTATTTTTATCGTCAATGCTGCACGAGAGTGGATTCCTTCCTCCTCGCACTTGTGCTCCTCACTGTGAGCTATGAGGCCCCCTCCCAGGAAGTGAGTTTGCAGAGAGCCAGCTCAAAAATAAGACCTGGGATAGATGTAATCTCCAAAAAGAGACTGCCACAGATATTAGCTAAAACCTATGATTCCACATGTCTACAGATATATTTTATTTTGGACCTTAAGTACTGTAAAATATATACCAAATCATTAGCACAAAGTTGACTTATTTTTCATTTACAAATAGCATAACTCCTGAAATTTAGTGAAGTTAAAAAAAAATGTTTTATTCATGTATCAAATTAATGTTTTATGGACTTAGTCCTGTGCCTGCTTGTTTCTGTTGCCCTGGCATCAATATATACAATAAAACTGATTAAAGAGTAGCCACGGTGTTTCATTTCGATAAGTTTCTGTGTGTTGTGTCAGAGAGTGCAGCACATGCAGCTGCTGTGTCCAGGGAGAGATGAAAAACAGAAATTACAGTTAACAGAACACCCATCCAAGAAATACAAACACAGAGACAAACACAAACAGGGGAGACAGGTGTCTGAGGTCATGCAGCCGTTTTACCGGCGCTACAGAAAGAGATACATTAGGAAAGTTAGGTTCAAAAAAATCATCTCGTACTGTGTTCATTTTGAACAGTAAAGACCTGACAAAACATTGCAAAGAGCGGTGGGACACTATGGTTAGAGCATGACTGACTCTGCCAGGCTAAAACACAGGGGGAAATAAAATGTACAGGTGATTACGGTGTTGTGGTCGTTAGCACTGTTGCCTCACAGCTAGAAGTTCTGGGTTTGAATCCACCTTGGACCTTTCTGTGTGGAGTTTGCAGGTTCTCCGCGTGTCTGGGTTTCCTCCCACAGTCTAAAGACATGCAGTTACTGGGGTTAGATTAATTGGTGGATCTAAACTGCCCATAGGTGTGACTGTGAGTGTGAATGGTTGTCTGTCCGTCTTTCTGTGTTAGCCCTGCAACAAGCTGGTGACCTGTAAAGGGTGTACCCTGCGTCTCACCCTATAGCAGCTGGGAAAGGCTCCAGCCCCCCTGCGACCATGAACAGGATAAAAGGATGGATGGATGAAAAATCCAATATGTGTTTTATTTGACATTTTCCTGTCTGAGTGTTCAGGGCTGCTGGGTAGGTAAAAGGAAATCTCGTAAGTGAGTAATGCTTTTAAGGACTACAGTACTGAAATTGAGAATAGTCCACCATGCGAGAAACTCAAGAATAAACTTCTTATGTGCATTATATAATTATACATATTTGTTTTTTGTACAAATGGTTTCTGGTTTTCAGTGATTAGATCTTCTGTGGTTCACAGGACGAGACAAACAAAGTCCTCCATCTACTCTGTTCCAGTCCTTTCATCCTCGTAGTCTTCCTCCTCTTCTCCTCTGTGAAGCAAATGTACAAAAAGCTACAGTTTTTCTCCCTTACTGCCACAGTGAGCACAGTTAAATACAATTCCTGCCCTAATTGAGTGTTTATGACTAAGGTCCCATTAGATGCCTTTCAGTCCCTTTTGTAACAAGCTCCATGGATAATAAAAGGAAACCACATCCATTACTTTCTTTGGAAAAGGACAAAAATTTCCCAGAAACTGCACTGACTCTTTCAGCTCAGAGAGATTATTTGCATATGTCTGTGAGTGATTCTGACATCAAGAATGCTGTAATGCAGCCTGAGATCAGTCTGATCTGCTGCACTTTAAATGTCATACTGTAGATAAAGTTATAGATCACTGAGTGAGCTCACATGTTTTGGGATTAATTACAAGTGGGTGATCTTCATTTTCATCAAATCAATTTTAAACATTCCCTGTGTGTGTGTGTGTGTGTGTGTGTGTGTGTGTGTGTGTGTGTGTGTGTGCGTGCGTGCGTGCGTGCGTGCGTGCGTGCGTCCTTCAAGCCAGTGCAGTTTGTCAACTCTGCCAAGTGAGGCTAGCTGGCTCAATTTTCACGTGTGTACATACTGTATAAGTAGGCTGTGTGTTTGGTGTGTGTGTCACAGCCATTGTCCCGAGCAGACCCTCGTGGTGCACCTCAGTCTAGTCCTTTCTCTCTCTCTCTTTCTCAAGCACACACGCAGTAGCGTCGGAGCTTTCTGGAACAGCAGAGCTGTCCTTTGTCTCAGTGACCCCTCCGCTCCGGCTCCATCCCCAGCAGCTCTGCTGTGAGCTGCTCAGTGCTGCTGGGGTAGGGAAACAGGACTCCATGTGGTTTACAGTGCTTTCAGAGGGAGTGAATAGACATCCACAAACATTCACTCTAGCTGGTTAGGCACTAATGAGCAAGTGAGGGGACTAAGCTGTTATAATTATCCTAGCTGTGGACTGTTGGTCTGTATCACCATGGTGTAATTTAGTCTATAAGTCATCCATATACTGTAATTTGTTGCTTCATCCTTTTAATTAGGTCACACAAACACAATCAAAGGTTATTGAGCTGCAAGATAAATACATAGATTCATGTTTTCTGCACAGACTGGCATTAAATTTAAATGATTTGGGTTCAATTAGTTGAAACACTTCATGGACTCCAGTATAGTGGCATGGTGTTGCCTCACAGCAAGAAGCTCCTGGTTCAATGCCAGTTTGTATATTCTCCCATCCTTGGGGTCTCTTTGGGTACTCTGGCTTCCTTATGGATGGGGTTAGGTTAATTGGTGTTTTGTGTGTTAGACTGGTGACCTGTCCAGGGTGTACCCCACCTGGTTGGTTGGTCTGCTATTCTCTAATCTAAAGTTAGAAAGAGATAACGATAGAAATATTGCACCTACGGTTGATAACTCCTCTTTTACCTCTGTAATTAGCTCATAGAGGTAAAAGGTCAGTTTATATTTTTTAAGTACTGACCTGACAGACTAAATGAAAATGTTGAAACTGCACTGAAACGGCAGATTCAGCAGCCAGAATAATCTCTGGTGTTATTCTGGCGTGACTTCCTGTCCCCTGATGCTGCGTCCCTCTGGGACCTGTGTGTGTTTCTGCATCTGCCCCTGAAAACTGTTTGTTCCAGTGCTGTTGTATGAAACTCGGTGTGTCATTGTGACTGTGTGTATATGTACATGTGTGCATATACTCTAAGTAAACTTGCCTGTGTGAGCGAAACAGAGGGCACTTGTTCCATCAGCATCATGGATGTAAGCTGTGTCATGCTGCAGCCCAGTGATCCAGACATTATGGGATGGAAAGAGGAAAAGAGAACAGCACAGGTGTTTCTGTGTTATATCCTAGAAGAGAATATCCATTCTAGTAGACTCAATTCTCCACTGCATTAAAAAAAAGTAGTTTAAAATATGTTAGTTTTGTGTATTTAATTGTTGTTCTGTCTGGTTTTTGATCTGTTCCAGTCACCATTTCCTTTTCCAGTGTGTGTGGTGAATGAAATGACCTCTGCTGCTGCAACCTTTAGGCCCGCCCGGGCTGTGAAAAACAAAAAAGTGCTCTCATGATCTCATCCCAAGAACCAGTTAGTGCTGGTTCAAACCACGGGTCTATTGCCTCACTAAAGACAGAAAGAGAGAGAATAGGGGGTGAGGGGAAGAGAAGTGGTTAGGTGCAACCCACGGGAGGAGACAGGAAGAAGAAGAAGAAGAGAGAGAGAGAGACTGGGACTCACTAAAATTTTAGTATGAACATTATTATTAACATTATTATTAGGCAACCACCAACAATAATGTGCATATATATATATATATATATATATATATATATATAAAAAATCAGGGAACAAAGGAAGTAATACTACTCTAACTGATACACATCAAAAACTATTGACATTTCTTTTCAAAAGAAGTCGTTAGTTACTTTGGATCATGGCTTTTTTCATAGCAAGGCATTCAAGCCATGCAGCAACATATTAATGAATAATCTTGTTTTGTGGATGGCGTCAGACGTTCTCTTGGCAGGGGCCCATTTTCAGCCTTCTTCGTCCTTCCTGATGGCTTTTCTGTTTGCCAATCATTGACCCACAGCCGGACTGTCAGTGAGATCCGTTGAACCCTGATCTTGAATTTTCCCTTTATTAGCCAAACAGTAGGTCTGTAGCTAGTCACATGGTAGCAGAAGATTACCAGCCTTCCAAGCATATTTAATTTTACATCTTTGTTAATGCTCAAAGTTGTGGCAGTGCTGTATGACACTTTGTCATTTTTCATTGTCACAGAATAATGTGAATACTGAATTAGTGTTTTTGCGGAAAGGGCCAGAAAAGAGAGAAACTTCCTGCTTCAAACCTGCTTGTCTGTTCAGTGTGGAGCCTCCGGGCTTGGTCCCAAAGCCATGGACTGGCAGCAAGCCCAGATTAATTGGTGATGCTGAATTGGCTGTATGTGTGGATGTGAGCATGTATCTTTTTAATTAGCTATATTGTGCAAAGTGGGCAGATATAGTTCTGCATTACCTAAATATTCCTCGGCATCATCCTGAGATGAAGAGAACTGCAGGATCAATCAGGGACCACGCAGCAGACACAGGAGCACCTGTAAACATTCAGATCTTGTTAATGGGAGTAATTCAGAGCCAGGACCTTTTTGGAGGCATTACTTATTGCAAGTTTCTTCAGCAGTCTCAGCCCGAAGCGTTCAAAGTTGCTTTTCAAAAGCCTGAATTTGTCAAACTTCACTTCTTCTTTCCATAAATGTAAAATGTCTCTGTGCTTTCAGTGGTTCAGGCAGTCACGTCATTATTTTATAGTCATACTCCATATATCATCGGTTAGCCATTTCTCCCAGGCCTCTCAGATAACTTTTTCTCTTCTCACTCCCCCTCCGTGTCTTCTTCCCCTTCTTTTCCTCACTTTTCGCTTCTCCTTCATATTTACAGTTTGATATCAACCAGCTGATGACCTCAGTGAATGTAAGCAATAGTCTCAGTCCCATCCACAAGCCCATGGAGTCTCCCATTAGCATCACCAGCAGCGGTAGCCTGGGCCGGGTCAGTGGCGTGGGTGTGGAGCAGTCACCAGTGGAGCGAACCAAAGGCTTCTTCCCTGATGAATCGGAGCCCCTGCTTCGCTGCGACTCCACCTCCAGCAAAGACTCTGCCCTCAGCCGGAATGGCTCCTTCATTACCAAAGGTGAGACTTGACCACACCCTGATCTGTTCTTTGCCTAAACAGAACTCTAAGATTAAGGTCCAAAGAAGGTTCAATTCATTTGGTGCTTTTGGGGCTGTTGGTGGTCTGGGATCCCTTTGCAATTCCCATCTTCTCTTAGCTAGTGGTCCAGTCTTGGTAATACTAGACAAGACCTGAGGTTCCACTATG
Source organism: Archocentrus centrarchus (assembly GCF_007364275.1). Lineage (NCBI taxonomy): Eukaryota > Metazoa > Chordata > Actinopteri > Cichliformes > Cichlidae > Archocentrus > Archocentrus centrarchus. Next base: position 26,955,819 of record NC_044369.1, on the reverse strand, counting down.
ACTGAAAACCGCAGCTTAAATCAGTTGACTTCAGGATAGATGGCCTCACGTGACCTTTAAGCACTTTGTGATGTGAATGCAGTGGAAAACAAGCCCCAGACCATAACAGTTTCACCACCATAAGTCACAGGTCGTCTTTTGCCTGCCAAATTGTCTCCTGTTTTCTCACACAGGCAAAAACTCCACTTGACCCGGTCAGCTTTGTCAGTGAACATGTAGATGCTCACTGGTAAGCTGCACTTTGTCCAGTAACAATCAAGTTTTTGTCTGGCATGTCTTCCATGTTTTGTGTCCTCACTGAGTTACCTGAGTTTACGTCTGACTTTGGGCTGAACATCATTCTTTTAGAATCTAGACCACTTGTAGATGCTACTAGTTTAATTATTTTTGACTCTCTACGGTAAACAAACTCCTGTATTAGTTTTTTTCCCCCTGAGCTTTAATTCAAGTTTCATTTTAATTTTTACTTTGCACCTATATTAATCTGGCAGAAAACAGGAACTACCTGAAGGTATCTTGGCTTGAATATGCAGTAACTGCAAACACGACCAGTTCAGCCAGTCTGTATTATACCTCAGGGAACTGAAATGAAGGCAAAGAAAACATGTTGTTGATCTGATTCATTAAATGCACTTTTTCAATAATACCACATTCGAGTTTAAAATGGAACCATATTTTTATCAGCTGTGACAGTATTTCAGGTCTCCAGCACAGATCATTAATCTGGAAGGAGAGATTGTGTGCATAATCTATACAAGCAGTTTCTCGTTTCAAACCATATAGAAAAATCTGTCACGCACTCATTCAAACACCAATGTGTGAGTGCTGACTGCCCTCATGTGGTCACAATTCACACCAGTCACAGTGTTTGTTTTTTTCACATTAACTCTCAAATGTCTAACGAATGGTAAACAGACTGGTTCTTATATTGTGCTTTTTTCTTAAAGAAATGTCCTTTATATTAATTTATGCTCAATGAAACATGCTTGTGATCTGATCATTTTCTGTGCCCATTCCTGGGATATGTAAATGTTTTAGAGAAGTACTGCTCTGAAGATCCTTTTATTTGAAGAAGCTTTTTTCCTGATTTTGAGGAAAATGTTTTTTTTTTAATTTATTTATTGTATTTCATAAATGATACTATCAGTTCTGCTAAAGCAAAAAGGTTTAAAAATGACTAAATTTTTTTTTTAAAGGTTAGCTGGTCACATTGGCATCATGAAGTTTGGAACACAATTCCCTGGGGTAGCCAGCTTGCTAACTTGCTATTTAGTGCTTATGTTGCGCAGAACCTGTGCAAGGGGGAGTATTCAGTTACTTAGGGTGATTACAAAGCCTGCATCAAAGTAAATAGTTCTCTAACAACCTTTTCCTCGCTTTTTTCCCCTTCAGAGAAGAAAGACACGGTGCTCCGGCAGGTGCGTCTGGACCCATGTGACCTGCAGCCCATCTTTGATGACATGCTGCACATCCTGAACCCAGAGGAGCTTCACATCATCGAGCAGATCCCAGCTGCTGAGGACAAACTGGACCGGCTCTTTGAGATCGCAGGAGTGAAGAGTCAGGAAGCCAGCCAGAAGCTGCTGGACTCGGTGTACAGCCACCTCCCTGACCTCTTATAGTGGAGGAGCGAGGAAGACACAGACGGGAGCTGGCACAAGAAATACAAGAAATACGAGGGATGAATAAGATGTGGTGTTCTGATTAAGTCTGGGGTGGTTTGCACCCAGTGAGTCTTTCTAATCTTTATTTCTCTCCTTCTCTTGCACATGAGTACCCCTTCAAAACAACCCATCCTGTACCACGATACGCAGTGTAACAGAGTGAGGCTCAGAAGCCTCCTATTTTAGGGGAATGCTGGTTTGGAAAGGAGCAAGACATAAATGGACTCCATAGAAAATCACATGTAGCACTTTCGTTATCTGAAGTGGTCGTTATGCCTTCACGTCTACAGTTTAATACCCGTGTTTTTTTGTTGTTTGTGCCGATCATTCAGGCTTCTCTTGCCTTTAACACGACTCAAGTGTAACAAGCTACATTTCAAAATGAACATGGGCAAAGTACATAAGCTATAAACGACACTGGTATTATTCTTTAGTTTTAAGGTTCTTGTAAACCATATTTTTGCCCAAGTGTGTATTCAACTGTAAGTCATGTGCCTGAACTTGGCCCCTTTTTCAAAGTTTTGTTCCTCCCTCCCTCATATTATAACCACCAGCAGGCAGTAGCATTAGTTAGATGTTTATCCTGCTTCTCTGCACCCAAAACCATGGATCAAAAATACTGGATTTAAATGACATTTATCTGATGTTATGATATATGGTTTTGCAAAATAACTCTTGTTAAGAAAAAAGCTTTAGTGCACTGACTGTTTCTCTGGTACTGAAACCGTGTCACTTTGGAAGCTCAGCTGCTGTTGGATTCATTCAGGAGAAGTACTTAGTATGTAGTAGTAGTCTTATACTAGTATGCACATACAGACCTTTGCGAGCTAGTCCTGTTTGCCTCCACAGATGTAGCGTTGATAAAGTGTTCTTGATACATTTTGGAGCTTCATGTTGGTGTGGTTGTCAGTCAGATGAGTTGCCTGAGTGTTTCAGTGCTACAGCAAAAAGGATAAAATACAAGAGATTTTTTCCCTCCCTGCAGTCGTGTGTTGCTACCTGCGCCATGTAGTCGATGAGAAAATGTAATAATGATGCACTATTTTCCATTGGAGAGGCAGATCTTGTAATTTCTGTGTCCTTCACATTTTCTAACTAACTAACATTTAATTTGATTGTTTTGTTTTTATAGGTTCTTATTTTTCTGTCAGTGTTTTGATTTTTCTCTCACGGGCATTCAGATGTCGTTACTCCTGCTCGGTGTCAGGATGTAACGTATGCATACTTGAAGTCTGTCTACTTCTGTCACTTGATGTAAATGAGCGAAAAAAATGTAATCTCTGTTCCTTCAACGTCCACTGTTCTTAAGACAACAATAAACCCAGAAAGAGACCACCTCCCCACCCCCCCACCCCCCAAAAAAAAACAAAAAAAAAAACAGGAAACACATCAATGTTTGGTGCACATCCGCGTGGTGCTAGATGTGATCTCACACCGGCTGGGGGACAAGGACAGAGATACTCAAACTAAAGACTGAATGAAGAAGTGTGGAGGTTGTCTTGCGGGATGTTGATGATGATGATGATGATGAGGAGGAGCTTCTGTGAGCTTTCTTAACCTCTTAATATCCACCAGGTGGTGATCCATGAAGATGAGGTTTAATTTTAACCACGTGCTAAATAGACACATTTCCAGCAACTACAAGCTTTGCCATCTGGGTGCTGCAAACAAGTGAAAATTCTTTAAGTGTTGGACATCAAATAAAGCCAAACTTAGCCTGTACCCACAACCTTTACCCTAGTTCAGTCACCAGGAACCTGGTGGAACTAAAGAGGTTAAAAACTGTAGGATGTGAGCTTTTTTTTTCTGATAGAGGTGTGAAATGCACATGAGGACTGAGTCGATGAGTTAATCAAATTTCACACATGTAACCAGTATGTTTATTACTATGTAACCTCTGAAAATCAACTAATTAAAGCTAAAATATTTGTCATAATTTTATGTCTTATGTGTTTTATGTGTTATCTGTATCCGATGTGTTATGTCTGTTTCAGTGTTTACATTATTTTGCAGGACTGGTGCTAAGTTATGACTGTGTGCACTGTTCCCAGAACAAAACAAAGTTCCTTCACCAATTTAAAAAAAATGGAGTTTTAAAGACCGCAATAAATAAGATTTAAGAGAGAGTAATGTCAAAATTGGATATTACAACTGAGCCACAACATTCAACAGTGCAATAATCCTTTCAGAACAATATTTAATGCTTGTTTTTGATACACACGCCAGTAAAGTTAATAGCTTTTGGACCGTTGGTGTGACAAAACAAGTAACCACATTCAATTCAATTCAATTTTATTTATAAAGCACCAAATTACAACAACGGCCACTTCAGTGTGTTTGATGTTGTAAGCTAAAGATTTTACAATAATACACAAAAATGACTTGGTGACAGTGGGAAAGAAAGCTCCACTTTTATCAGGAAGAAACCTTCTGCAGAGGATGGTGTATAAACACAGAGAGTGAACAGAGGTGAGTAAAGAAGCAACATCATGGGAACCCCCCCAGCAGCCTAGGCCTATTGTAGCATACGTAACTAAGGGATGGTTCAGGGTCACCTGATCCGGCCCTAACTATAAGCCTTATCAAAAAAGAAAGTTTTAAGCCTAATCTTAAAAGTAGAGAGGGTGTCTGTCTCCTGAGTCCAAACTGGGAGCTGGTTCCACAGAAGAGGGGCCTGAAAGCTGAAGGCTCTGCCTCCCATTCTACTCTGAACTGCAAGTAAGCCAGCAGTCTGAGAGTGAAGTGCTCTATTGGGGTGATATGGTACTATGAGGTCTTTAAGATAAGACGGGGTCTGATTATTCAAGACCTTGTATGTGAGGAGAAGAATTTTAAATTCTATTCTAGATTTAACAGGGAGCCAATGAAGAGAAGCCAATATGGGAGAAATCTGCTCTCTCTTTCTAGTCCCTGTCAGTATTCGAGCTGCAGCATTTTGGATCAATTGTCACTGATTTCTATAAGACAAATATTGCTGTACAGTTGGATTTTATATTGCCTCTTATACAGTCTCTCTCTCTCTTTTTAAAAATGTCGTGTTGAAATTAGCTTTAAAACAAACAAAAAAAAGAATTCAGTTTTGGGCAGAAAGTTTAAACTTTGCCAGGTGGTGAAAACAATACCTTCTTTTTTTAAAGAACAAAGACAAACACCATTTGTCTTTTGTCTTTGGTTTGAAGGTGAATGCCTGAAACTAAAGGAATGGTTAAACCTGAGGAGTGTCACTACATGTTTCAGTACATCAGTACATGTTTCAGGTTACCTACTGATCAGAAGGTCAGCGGTTCAATTCCTGGCCACTCCGGGCTGCATGCCAAAGTATCCTTGGGCAAGATACTGAACCCCAACTTGCTCTCTGACGCGAATGTGTGTGAATGTTAGACAGTAAGCACTTAGCTTAGTTACTCTGGGAAGTGCTTGTGTGAATGGGTAAATGTGAACGTGTTGTATAAGTGCTTTGAGTGCTCAGACAGAGTAGAAAAGCACTATATAAGAACTAGTACATTTACATAGATTTACATACAGTTACACAGACTCGATAACCTTACGACTCTGTAAGCTACCATCATAATGCAGTAAGTGTCCCAAACAGAAGAGAGCTGCTGGTTTACACTGTGATCTTTACACTGTGTTATTGTGTTCTCAATAAACCATAATAGTTTTAGTGCAATAGCGTTAACAGTGAATTCTGTTTGGTTTAACTCTGCATACTGCTATTAAATTTATTTGTGTTCAGGGAAAATGAAGTTTCTGCAACACAGAGAGAAAAAAGGAGCTGCAGGGTGACCGTCGTTTTAACCTCGTTAGTCAGGTAGTCCTGAAATGCCAAGTTAAGCTTTTTGATTTTTCAGTTCCTCTTTAGGAAATAATCACTGGAGTGAAATTTCATGTAATGTCAGTATGTTTTACCACTCTCATGTAACTCTTGCTTTTGCACCATGCTTTTCTATTTTGAAATTATACTCACTGTACAGTTGTAAATTCTAACTTTCCAACCAAAAATCATGTTTTGCTGACATACATTTCTTGACAACTCAACATTCATTTTAAACAAGGACAGCCAAATAAATCTGTCTCAAAGTTGTACAACCAGAAGCTGGAATCCGCTCAGCCTCGTGATGATTACCACTAACGTGAGCCAGCAGTCATTCCTTTTTGTGATCGTCCCCTGGAGGGATTCAGGTGACAGCTACGTGCTCTGCACCGTGCCAGCTGGATGACACAAGTGATTTATGGAATCAAGTTCTACTTGTTCAGAAACCAGTTTTAACTGACTGGTGGTGAATTCACCGGCTTGAAACGTGTAACCAGTGTAACAGTCTGAGACCCGCTAGGTGGTCTGAATAAGCTACGATATATTGGACTAGTGTTTAGGTTCGAACGTTAGGTGCTAGAGATCAGAGATGTGTGAGAAGTAGCTTCGAGGCTTTGACTGATTTTGCTGTACTTGTTCTATTTGACAATGCCGAATCACAATGAACAACTTAAAAGGGTGCTGAAATTCAACATTTACCAAACAAACCAAATAAATAAGTAAATAAATGTCACTGCAATGTGGATTATTAGACTCTATACTAAAAAATTATCACTGGTAATGACATTAAGTTCTTCCAGTTCCTTTCTATTCAATTTTAAACTGGGTTCTTGATGACAGTCAGTTTTGTTCCAGTCAACAGTCAACAGTTAGTCTGGCAACTGAGCTGAGGTCAGTCAGGACTGCGTCACTGCCTGCACCTCCAAGCTGAAGAATATTTAGTCAAGTCTTAAGACTATTGTCTCTTCCTGTGTTCCCCCACAGTAAGAGTCAGTGACAGTATGTGGGCTATGTTAGTCCTCCCACATTAGAACATTTCACTGGGGGTGGGGGGGGATAGGCGGGTTCCTTCTTTGGTAAATGGAATAATTGATTCCTTGGGTGGCTCACCACCTCCTCGGCCAAGGACGAAATCCAGGATCCAACTCCAGGGAGCTTCAAAGGGTATCAGAGAAAAACAAGCCAAGATGGTTTAGTTAAAAGTAGTGGAAAGTAGTTAAAGTTCATCAAGCTCGTTACCTGTCGCCTGGGTCACTCCTGCTTCTACTCGTGTACACTTTTAGAGGATGAGAAAGACTTTGTTCTCACTTTTTTGGAAACTTTATTCTCGGCTGTCTCCTGCCACGTGTGTCACGCTGGGTCTCTGCTCTGGCTGACCCTCCACACTAGGAGGGGGCAGGACAAGTTTCCTCCCTGCAATAAGATTCCAGTAAAATCGTGGAACCAAGAAAATGAAAACTTTTCAAAATAAACTTGAATGATACATAAATTAATCAAACAACTTCTTTTTTTTTGTCATCTGAATGACATATAAATATTACATAAAACAAAATGAAATAAATATGGTACTTTCTTTCTACTGGGCTACAAATGCATTCCCGCATTTGCTGGCATGCTGCACATCAAACCCTAATTCACAGCTTCTTCTGCCATCAGTGCCCCACCCAGTGACCTGACATCTTCACATTTCCAAGGCTACCAGCAAGCAGTTTACCAATCATATGGTATCTCAATGAAAAGCTGGCGGACTAGCATTTCTTGTTAGATGTATTTCACTTGACATTCAGTGCAGGATCATTATCTCACTGAAGGAGAAAGGCCTGGAGAACCCATTCCCCTGGAACGTGTATACATCACAGCAAATGAAGCCATTGCTGCCGAGGCAGCAGCAGATTTTCTTCTCATGTTGCAATTTTGAAGCATTCACTGTCACTGTGGACCTCTTAGATAAGGACCCTGCTGAGTGGGAGGTAGACCTGTCCTTCCTGTTTGACAGGCAGGTCATGTGCAGGCTTGCTATCATCAGTGATTTTGTTGAGTATTTGTCCATGCATACATTTTTTAAATTATCCAGTTCATCCCAGTTATTTTTGGACAAGCGGTGGGGTACGTGTCTTTGGACCTGGAGGAAACAATCTGAGCACAGAAAGGACATGTAATACCACACAGAAAGGCCTCAGTTGGCTGGTGGAGTTGAACCCAGGGCCTCCTTTCTGTGAGGTGACAGTGCTCAATGCTGCAGCACTTTGCCAGCCAAGCGGCACTTATCCAGAGCTACAGTGAGGTCTTAATGAGCAGGATCTGCAGGTTACATCACCATCAGTGAGTCAATATTTTTCTCCCAAGAAATGAAAGATGGCTTGAAAGTACAATGAAAGTTTTAGCTTTCATTGTACTTTATTGTGTCTGCTGCAGTAAAAGCCACCTTGTGAAATGTTTATACCTCAGAGCAGTAAATAAACTTTGATATTTGGAACTAACATTTATTTTTATTTATCTAAAGATTAAAGATTTTATTAAGAAGCACTACCGGGGTTAGCTTAATTGGTGATTCTAAATTGCCCATAGGTGTGCATGTGAGTGTGAATGGTTGTCTGTCTCTCTGTGTTAGCCTGTGACAGGCTGGTGACCTGTACAGGGTGCACCCCACCTCTCACCCGATGAAAGCTGGGATAGGATCTTTTGCAAAGATTTTAGGTACTTTAATCATAAGTGTAATATATAATAAATATAATAAACTAAAATGGTGGCAGTGGTGCAGCAGGTAGGTGCTCAGCTTGCTGGTTCGAGCCCCTGTCCCTGCGCTGCGTTGTGTCCTTGGGCAAGACACTTAAACCACTTTGCCTAAAGGTAGCGCTGGTCTCTGGCTGCATGACCGCAGATGCTCGTCTCTGGATGAGTGATCTGGAACGATCATTTAGTTGTGTGCACAATGAGTTGAATCTAACATCTTATAAAATAATTCAAATCAGTATTACATTTTCATGTTTTGTTTTGTTTTTTCAAAAACTGAAAAAAGAGCACAAGGAACACAAGAGTCCCGACAAAACAGTCCAGGGGGTTAATCTTCCAAGGGGCTGCGGGCTGCCTAGACTATGGACCCCCAGCGGCCGGGTCTGCAATGATATCCTATTATTAACTGAAAAAAATCTTTAAAAAGTGCATTGTGGGTAAACTTTCATGTAAAATACTGCAAAAACGTATAGAGCCAGCCCTCATTTCCTTATGTTTTGCTTCCTGGGATGGAGCTAACACAGTTTGATAGAAATAAAATAGTATTTTTGGACCAACAACCTGATTTCCAAAGACCTATTAGCTGAAAACTTGGCATATTTTAATTCAGTTTCGTTTTATTTACATAGCACCAAATCACAACAAACAGTTGCCTCAATATCTCAGAATGGTTTGCAGCAGGAACTTAAAATGATTTGAGGAAATTGGACAAATGGAGGACAAAAGCAGTGGCAGGACTAAAAACTATACACAACAAATAAAAAAATATGAAAGTCATATCCTTAATAAATATGAAAGAAATCCAGCGAAAGCCTTAGACAGGACCTGAGGGATCCATCTGGCCCTTCAGTGGATTCACTTTATTAAAGCCTCATCACAAATGGCTTCAATGGAAGGGAGGCATTCTTAAGGGAAACAGTACATGCGTGCCAAATTACTCAAGAACTGGACTGAAAATTGATTGCAACTGGTCTTGTGGTCTTATAGAAGTCAATATAGAAGAAGTCAAGAGAGAAAAAGAAGTGATTAGAATATGTTCCCACGGTCTCCTGCAGACAGGCAGCTCATCTTTTCCAGCTGTTAGAACCCCCACTGTGAAGATTTCAGTGTTGAAATCCAAATGAATATTTACACACGTTTAATGTTTTTATATTTATTACCGAGTGTAGTTCGTTTACAGTGACAGTTAAAGACGGTGATGTTCAAAACATGCGTTTATTTTGTTTTGTAAGCTCAAATTTAATGTGTTCGATGGTTTACTGAAATCAGCACTCACCACGTCCTCAGCAGGGTGTGACGCACCAGAGTGAAGGACGCCTTATCATCAGGGCAAACTTTGGTAACAGACTGAGGGAGTGTGGACAGAATGATTTCTGAAACGTTTCACTAGGCAGGTGTGTCAATTTGGCCAAAATATGACTTAGGCAATTGTGCTATGAGGCTAATGGTATGTTTTATTAAATATATAATATATGTAAATATGTATTCTTAAATATGTATTCTTTCTATTCTATTTTCTCATATGTATGAGACTTTTAGGGCACAACAATGGTCTAAAAGGCAGCTACTTGCTTTCAGAGCAGGTTGGTGTTGATGTTTTATTTCGTGGAGTCCTGCTATGTGAATCAGTGCCACAAAGTGGCGCTTAAATGTACTTAAAGAGTCTCATGCCTCTGCCAAAATTTGCAGCTGCCACCAAAGTGTCAACCGTGAATATCCATAAACTGTGTAATTAAAATGGAAATTTGACAGACATTAAGCTGCATCTTATCACTCATGTCCACTCAGAGGATGACACCTGACTGAGAAACATGAGAGAAATATGGTTGAAATGCTGAGGTGTGTCATTGCAAGATGTGTGTGATTTGTGTGTGTCGACGTGAGTGCGGGTGTAGGTGCTGGAGGTGAGTTGGCTGTTTAAACCTTCAGCTGAAGAGGCAGAATTCTGTCACAGGGCTGGTTTCACAGGAGAGGTCACGATAGGTTAAAGGTAGGCTGTGATTAAAAATTATATGAATGTGACTACAGCAATAAGTTGAGGTCTAATTACCCCAAGCCAGAATGAGATATAGCAACAAAATGAAAAATGTGCAACTATAATAATAATACTGTAAATTATTGTTTAACTGATCTTTTTGTATGTTTTTGTACAGTTGTGGTTACATATGCCATGGCCATGCACTTAAATAACATTAATAAATGGAACTGATTATATTGTTACACAGTTAAAAATCTGATATCATAACAGCCATAATCCAAGGTTTGGATTTGTATCGCAGGTTTTTGCAGGCTGAAATTTTAACAATTCTTTCCCCTCAGTCTTCATTTGTCAATTTATTCACAACTTTTCTTTTCTGTTAACTTTTCTAAGTCAGCTTTTTGTGCCAAATTTTGAAAATACTAGAGCTTTGGTTTAGTTCATATTTGAGAAAAAAAAATGTTGAGTTTTAAAAAATATCGAAAAAGAAGCCACAAAGTTCCTGGTATCTCAACAGTGGCTGAAAATTAAAAAAATATAAAAATTCCTAATTTTTCCTATTCAACAGCTCATATGAAGAAAGGCCAGCGTGACTCTACTTCTACTATCTGAGTTGGACTTAGCTTTTGAGTGTGTGTGTGTGTGTGTGTTTCAGTCCACTGTACCAAAGACCTATTATGAGCCAGGATCAGATATCTAATCCACAGCAATTCACAAAGGAGCTTTTACAGAAGAGGAGAGAATGGGGGGCGTGCTGGATGTACTGAATGCACTGGCAGCCATAATGAAGGTCTTACGGTGTGCGGACATGACTTTTGTTACCGTGCAGAACTCAGCTGAACCAAACACACAATCACAATATTACATGAAATTATTTAATAATTTATCAACCATGTATTGTGTGATTTGTCCACTTAGTATTTGGATATCTAACCTGACCTAACAGTGGTGGAGTTGACCGTGCTTCATGCTCAGTCTTTACCTTTTTATATCGAAAATGTTTTTTCCTTTTTCTTTCTGACCTTTTACAAACTGCAGCAGGAGACCTGATCTAAAATAGCTACATTTACATTAAATTCTGGTAAAGTGTTTATTTTTCATCATTGTAGATCAGCTATTAAGATTTTTGAAATCATGTAGTAAACAAAGGACATTTGGACAAAGCAGAACCGGTTTCACAGCTGAGAGTCGTCCACTGTTTGCTCCTGGCTACGTCTTTATTATAGTTCAGAATTAAAGTCGCCACGGGCAACAGGTGAACCTTGTCAGAAATTACACTGTGGGATTTTTTTTGCCTATGTAATACATATAGACCATCATGTATGGCAAAGCAAGTATTTCCATTGAGCTACTGCACTGATCCATTTGATGGTGGGAACCATCCACTTAAGTAAAGCAGAATAAATCAGCAGAGCGGGGCAATCATTAGTAAGTGCTACAGAGATGTATCTGTGAAATTCTTCAAGGAACAATAAGATAATGATGGAATCACTGCATTTTTTACGTGTTATGTGTGCAGCATGATAAAATTATTCTGCTGCCTCTTATTCCCTCGTCCTTCAGATGTAATCACAGAAATCAATTAGTCATCAGCACTGAAACTATTTTACCATAAACTGTTGAATTTGTACTTCATTTAAGTTTGTTACTAAGTTGATTTGTTCAAGCTTATAGTTAGGGCTGGATCAGGTGACCCTGAACCATCCATTAGTTATGCTGCAATAGGCCGAGGCTGCTGGGGGGTTTCTATGATACACTGAGTGTTATTCTTTTCATTCATCTATTTTTACTCTGTTTATACCCCACTCTGCATTTAATCATTAGTTATTATTAATCTCTGGCTGTCTTCCACAGTGTGTCTTTTGTCCTGTCTCCCTCCCCTCCACAGTTTGGTGTCATGTTTTCTGGGTGATTGTGTTTCTCTGATGGGAGTGGAATTCTTTCACTCCTGAAAAACTGAGCTTGTCAATGTTAACGATGAAACTTGCTTTTTTATGGAGTTTCTTATATAAAAAGATGTTGTTTAAAGAATGGTGGTTAAAAATAATGTCTGCACATTCAGATTAAATAATTAATTTGGTAACACTTAACATTAGTGCATAATGTACTGATACAGATTCTGTTTGCTTGTTTTTTACAGATAAGACACATTGACACTATAAGTCATGTTTTGCCTTCAGCTATCACAGCCATGTACTATGGGACCAGCTTCCAGTTTGGATTCCTGAGACAGACCCCCTCTACTTTTAAGATTAGGCTTAAAACTGCAATAGAATGGCTGCTGGGGGGGGGGCTCCCATGAGGTACTGAGTATTTATACTTTTACTCGCTATCTGTTTATACACTGCTGCTGTATTCAGTCATTAGTAATCATTAAAGTCTGGCTCCTTTTCTCATAGTGTGTCTTTCGTCCTGTCTTCCTCCCCTCACCCCCAACCAGTCAAGACAAATGGCTGCCCCCTCCCTGAGCCTGTTTCTGCTCGAGGTTTCTTCCTGTTAAAAGGGGGATTTTCCTTTCCGCTGTCGCCAAGTGCTTGTTTATACAGGGCCATGTGATTGTTGGGGTCTTTACAATATAAAGCACCTTGAGGCAGCTATTGTTGTGGCGCTACATAAACAAAAGTGAACTAAACTGAACTGAACAAAGCAATGAGGAATATTTCACAGAGCTTCACAAAGAAGTGTAAAAACCACAAAGCATCCACAGTTAACTGATAAAAGGTACTTAAGGCTGCTCCCTTGTCACAAGGGGTCACCTGGTAATGCAGGAAAATGAATCTGGGATGTTTAAGAGTTACTAGTTCAGCTTTCCTCTGGTTTGTAGTTGGTTGTAGTCAGTTAGCTTGCCTTAGTCAGGCGAGCCATCTTTAAGTCAAGTTTGGTTCTAAAGTGCACCTGGATTAACCAAATTAGCTAAGCTGTTCAGTGCTGTGCTTTCACACAGGTGAACTCAGTAATTAATCCTCCTAAAGGTAAGGAGGTGATCAGGTTCAGGGTAGCTTGCCATGCCCTTCATCAAGGAGAATCCCAAAGCCAATGGCACTTCCATGGAATCTCAAATCCCAACCTGTATAAAACAGGGATGTTGCTGCTTTAAAATCATTCAGTATCAAAACTCTCAAAATACCACTCTTATCACAGTGGGAAATAAATAAATTAATATAACATTATACTCCAATCAGGCCTAACATTATGACTACCTGCCTGATACTGTGTTGGTTCCACTTTTGCAGTCAAACCAGCCCTGACCCATCCAGGTATGGACTCCACTAAACCCCTGAAGGTGTGCTGTGGTATTTGCACCAAGATGTTGGCAACAGACCCACAGATGCTTGATTAGATTGAGATCTTGGGAATCTGGAGGCCAAGTCAACACCTCAAACTCACTGTTGTGCTCCTCAAACCATTCCTGAACCATTTTTTTTTTTTTTTTTGTAGCAGGGCGCATTTTCCTGCTGAAAGAGGCCACAGCCATCAGGTAATACCGTTTCCATGAAAGGGTGTAGATGGTCTGTAACAATGCTTATGCAGATACATGTCAGACATCCACACGGATGGCAGGACCCAAGGTTTCCCAGCAGGACATTGCCCAAAGCATCACACTGCCTCTGTAGGCTTGCCTTCTTCCCATAGTGCATCCTGGTGCCACCACCCATGTGATATAAAAGAAAACATGATTCTTCAGACCAGACCACCTCCTTCCATAGCTCTGGGGTCCAGTGCTGATGCTCATTATTGGCTCTTTTGTTGGTGCACACGGGTCAGCATGAGCACCCTAACAAAAGTTGTGGAAGTAAAGCCATTACTGGTTTTAAATTACATTGGAGAAAAACAGCGAAGGAAGGATGTGATTTTAGAAGCATCGAGTCTCAAATTGTGACTGGAAACCTGCCAAGCAGCTCCTCCACTGTAGCTGTGTTTGCTTTTGCTGAGTGTTGGTGCCACTGTATACAATGGAATCCAAGGCATGTCTAAGAACACAAAGGTCTAACACAGTCTGAGCTTCAAACCGAATGAAAAATGCAGCTCTTTTTCAGAGCAATGAAAATTCAGAGCAATTTTCATTACATGGAATGCTGAAATGTTCTGGTCGGGTAAAGCAATCCTTACAGACCAAACTGCACATTCAAAATAGAGCTAAAAGAAGCAAAAAGAGATGCTAGTTCCAGGCTAATTAAGAAAATGATTGTCTTCAAAAGGACTGGGACAGTGAGGCCAACCCCTTTATTTTTGCTGTAGACTGAAAACTCCCCATCTTTAAGAGATGCTTAAAAAAATGCTCTCAGAGATACCTGTGGGTGTTTCACTTAATTTTTACGATATTTTTATGATCACATTTGCCTTATATTTCTCTGTAACCTTGTGTATGTCTTCTATTTAACACTGTAATATGTATTTTTGTTTGTTTGTTTTTTTTTGTATGTGCATGTTTTCTTGTATGTAATGGAACTTTCCTTTTCTCCCCCGAAAGGCTTTGCCTTTCCCAGGCCACAGTTGTTAATAAGAACATGTTCTTAATCTGTCTGCACTGGTTAAATAAAGGTTTAAATTAAAAATTAAATTTAAAAAAATTTGGGTTTGACATTAAAAGATGAATACAAGACAAAAGGTCAACATTTCACCTTTTATTTCCCCTTATTTACATCAGTTTCATGTCGGCAGCAAAAATGACAGTGAGGCAAGTGTAATTATGTATGCAATGTACAAGAGAGAGGTTAGCAAACTCCTGTGCAATATCAGGGAAATATTAAATATTAAAAGAAATATTAGGGAAATATTAAAGGATTTAAAACTTTCAACTATTAATTATTATTAATCATTATTAGGTTGGCAAACATATATACAATCTTTAATCTTTTCAGTTTGTTTACTCAAACCTCTCTTTGCTCAAAGTGTTTTAATTCCATCTGATGTCAGCGACAGCCTCGGGTGTTTTCTGGGCCGGGCAGCTGGGTTGAGGTCCTAGAACCAGTTCTGAGTCTAAATTCATGAGATCGTGGGTTTGGAACTGCAGTTGCTGAGTTTTTTTTATTTTTTGTTGCCTTTTTCTAAGTAAATGAAGTTTTTCCAGCGATGCCAAATGCCCAATATTTCCTCCTCCTGTTACTGGCAAACGTAGTCTTGATAGCAACACGCTTCCTTTGGCTGTAATCGCTGATGTATATCAGTGGCATATAAATGGTCTTTCTATGATTACTGGGGTGTAAAACATAATTGAAACACAAACGTTTAATATTGTCCAAATGCAGCTAATGCTGTCCTGTGATAACATGATTTGGTTCATCTTGTCACTAAACTGACTTTGCTGTTTCCTTTGTTTTGTTTGTCTTTTAGATTTGCAGGGTATGAATGCTTACCTGTACATAAATATTTACACAGACAACAGTGAAATCTCTATTATTAATCTCATTGTACATCCTGTATAATCCTGTATAATGACAATAAAGGCTTTGTATTATTAAAAATTTCCACTGTCTGTTGGCCTCTACAACTAACAGTTAACTTATCTGGCTTTGAATGCAGCTGCTGCCTTGGTGAACACTGTCTGCCTGGTCCACTGTGTTATCATCTTACAATTAAACTATTTTTCCTTTTGCCTATTCCTGAAAATATTCTCCTACGAATTTTAAAAAAAAGGTCAAATATTTTTTAAAGATTTGCCCTTGGTTTTGCACATGCCCACAACAGACCAAAGGGGGGAAAAAAGACTGATACAATGAAACAAGGAAGCCATCATGGGAATAATTAAACCTGTTGAGTCACTGCCTGTGTAGTTTGCACCCTTTACAACATTTCAGGAAGTTTTTAGTCTTCTGCACTGCGTGGTTACCACAGTTTAACATGCAGCCTTGACGGCCTGCTCTCTGGATAAGCACAGCAATTATAGCAGAGGAGAGAGAAAAGCAGGTGGGGTAAGAAGGCGGATGAATTGTGCTGTTTGAACAGGATTTCTTTTATAAGCTGCTGGTTTAGACTTGGATCTCTTTTGTGATTCTTTAGGAAACACTTTGCATCACTGTTTATTCAACCTGCAAAATATGAACTGCAGATTACACTGAAGTATGTTGTTGGCTTCATGTTTTTAATGCTCTTGTGCACTGACAGACTGGAGTGACTGTGGTTACTCCATGGGCTTGTATTTTATGAAATTTGGTTTATAGTTGATTAATATTTTTTTATTATTTGTCTTGTTTATCTTGGTTATTTTCTTTTTATGTGGGTAATATAAGTATGTGTACTTGTGTTCTGCTGATTGATTTAATCAGTTTTATTTTATTTATTTGCACAGGGAGTGCCGATGGAAATTAGCTGATTGAAAAATCTGGTGCAAAGGATCTTTTCTTTTTACGTAGATTAATGTTTTTTTGTTCATTGTCCCTGAAAGAAATTAACTTGGGGGAAAAAAGAAAGAAAGAAAATGTTTTCAAGGATAAATGTGGGCTGTGGAATAATTGGTGGATTATTGTAGAATAGTTCCTATTTGTGGTTTAGCCCAAGTATGATCTAACACAAGCTGGGCTGGTAATTCACACGGTCGTCTTCCACTATGTCAGCCTTTCTGAAAGTTTCCTCAGAACCATTAAAAACGGTCAGTAATAATGTTTGCACTGAAATTTTATTTAAACTGTTGGATATCGTATAAATACACACAGTACTCTGCGTTCTGTTTTTCGGCACAGAAGCAATATTTACAATATTTGCACACGTATAGAAACTTAATGTAATGTAAATGTAATAACTCTGACATTAACAACAGCTGATTATTCTTTCAGAGAGTTCTAAATTATTTTTTACACAGTTATATTTTTCATTTGTAAATGACTGGTCTTTAAAATCTATAATTTTAAGCACTTCATCTGATGATAGGGATAAAGCATTAAGAATAATAGTCATCAGTGTTTGAAAGTGCATAATGTCATGCAAGGAAAGAGTGATGAAAAAGTACTGTTTTATCCGTGAACATGCACGTTCAAAAACACAGAACAGACACTACAGAATCTGGACCGATTAAAGAATAATCTGTGACCGACTGGAGCGCCGCCCTCTCAGATGCTAACTGCTTTTAAATGCCGGTAGAATTGCAACCACATACCATAGAGCAATAATTCTTTTTGCATACAGAATCAGAGGATTTACACTTCTTGCATTCAATGTGTCCTAGAGCGTTGTATCCATTTCAATCAGCTTCAAATCAGTTTGTTGTTCTGGCGTTTACTTTCAGTTGATTTTGAGGTTTTTGTGATTTGGATTAAATTTGTTGGGCGAAACCTTTTTCTCTTTTATAGGCAAGAAAAACCAGGACTGACCTTGAGATTTTGCCTATGCAGAGTAATCTGGAAACTTTTGTTGTTTCTTTATCAGTGATCAGTGACTGGATTATACTGGCCTACCAGCAGGTGCAATTTGCCCAAACTGAAACATAATAATGGGACCGATGACAGCTAATGATGGCCGTGTGGTCAGCTGATAACATTTAGAGCAGGTGTGGATTCTGTGTTACATCTGTGACAAGTGACCATGTGAGTTTATAGCAGAACCATCGCTGCTCAAATCCCAAAAGTAGTTAAAACATGTTAGCAGATAAGCTAATGCTAAGTTAGCTAGCAAAGGCAAATAAAAACTTTTTTTTTTCTGACATCATGTGAAAGAAGAAGCACAAAATGTCCTGTTTTACTTCCAAAGTAGGGATTTATTGAATAATAGACTTTCTAAATTACTCAGAATAATGAGTTTAGTCATATAAGTTCCTTTCTTAAGTGCTGCACATATAATGTTACATTAATAGCTGATGATATGTTGCTGCCAACAGTGTAGCAATTAATTTCCTCAAAAAGAAATGCACAAAACTCTCTGCAGATAATTTAAATGCTTCATGTGTTTCTGAGCAGATCTTTCTGAAACATGTTAAAAATGTTCTGCTGATGTGCCTCACAAACCAGCAAACACTGAAAGACCCTGCTCAGTGCAATTATTATTACTTCAGCCACATAAAGTGATTATATTGTCAGACAATGTGAAGCTTGTATGTGGAACTACTTTAAATGAACTGGAAATTATTGATTATGGGATTTTGATTTATGTTCAGATTTTGTTACAGACACAGTTTGTTCTGTTTGAGGTAAGCGAGAAATTATCTGGATGATTCACCATAAGTGGGAGGAGCTACTTTGGGCTCTCCGAAGGTTCCAGAAACACAAATCTCACTCCTAAAGAAAATGTTTACAGGTTAATCTCTTTGTGGTTCGGTCTAAAATAATAAAAACTGCAGGAGACCTTGGACATTGAAATTACGAAGTTAAATACTGTATACAAGAAAAAAATCAGAAATTATTTTAACTAGAGTACTGTGCAAAAGAAATTAGAAATAGAAATTAGAATAAATAACGTGTTTCTGTGACGGGCTGCTGGTAACAATGTGTCTAAAGCAGCAAAAAAACTGGTTCTTTGCTAACTTGTCTGTTATGTGCAGGCAGTACACGGGTACATGCCTTGAGTTAGGGGCCTTCATGCTTCAGTGATTTGTAGGTGAGTGTTAAGAGGCTGAACAAACAAAAAACATTCCCATAAAAATGGTCAGGTACAAGGTCTGCCCTGAAAATGACCCAAAGAAACACTTTGAAAGACCTCCAGAAGCCCGGGAGAACTATTGCTCCAGACCACTTTAAAAAATGTACTATTTAAACAACAGAAACAAGCTTTGACTCAGGCCTCAGTCACCAGGGTACAAAGTCATGATAAAGTCATGAAGCAAACATTTCTGCTACTTGCACCACTAAGGGATTATAAATTTGGCACTATAGTTCATAGTTACAATTATGAACTACAGAATTATATTTAGTTAATCTCAACAACAACAAAGCATTTATAAATTCACTGCTGTGTTGATTAAAGTCTCCACCTTGATTCTTTTCTGTGGCATTGGCCTCTGATATTGTAATATACCATATTTTAACTTGTCATCTCTGTTATCTCTGTTTTCTGGATAAATTTGTGATGATGACATAATGAGGTTGTCATGACTGCCGGCAGTAGGTATTACTGTAACCTCCGCACCATGAATCGTGACACACTGTGCTGTCACAGCTGAATGCCTTTCTTGTTTTTGGCAGTACATTGATAATGTACAAACTGCTCCTGTACGTGTCATATAATTAATGAGCTGTAAAACAAGGTGACAGTGTCGTGCAGATGAAATCACAATTTCTTGTTAATCTGTCCTTCTTGAACTTTCCTGTTAGGAATGGCGATATTCGGGAATGCCTTGACCATCGTTGTCCTGCTGGTGATACTTATTATTTTGGAAACAGGAAAGGTCAATGAATTTTCAGGTCTGGTGTTGCAGGTGGGTTACCCCACACTAAACAGAGAGCGTGTGACTCATGATTACATTTTCTCTTCGTAAATCAGTGTAAGCAATTATTTGATATTGTTTCTCAGGAAAGCCATGAAGCAGAACACTTTCATCCTCATACCCGGCACAGAAGAAACGGTTTGTCTGATTAATTGGATTATTGAATATGAATATGACATCTTAGTGATATAATACTTTGTGTATAGTAACAACCTTCAAGGGTCAAAAGTTCTGAGCCCTCATTGGCTTCAGATGCCATGCTAAATGAATTATGTGGTGAAATCACCCACAGGAATTTAGACATTTTTCCCTCTTAAATTCATTTCTACTTCGGGCACCAAGTCTAAATGATATATGCAGAGAACTGTTGACAATGGCATGTCCCAAAACAAAAATAACAACAGAAGAATGAAATGAATTTATCACGTGTTATAATTATTTCACAGAGCTGCGGGCTGAGTTTGAGTATGAAGTTGACCTGGAGCTGAATGTGACAGATATTGCAACAGTGGACTACCTCAGGAGCCTGTTCAACACCGCCAGCTATTCCATAACCTTGGATCCCGCTGTGAATATCACACACACTCACATCACAACAGGTAAAATTATGAAAACTGCGTGTTCTAGTTTGTGTACCAAGTGAGTCATACCATGTGATTTCCTCCCCACAGCGATTCATTCCACAATGAATTTATTTATGTGATGTGATGTTTCCTAATTTTTTACATGAAAACAAACAAACAAAAACTTATATATATCACAGTTATATTAAATATTTCACTGGGATTATTCCTTTATGTCAGTGCAATATGAAAAGTCTGACTTGGAAATTTCTTATAACTCCCGATCCCAAAAGGAAGTGATTCTACAGTCCAATTTATAACAGTCTCGGGCCATAAGCATTCGTACGGCTTTCGTTGTTCTCACACATTATTCTGAAACACTCTAAAACTGCTCTTTGAATCAGCGAGTTCCTCTTGGCATTCATGCAGGTCTGTGCAAATATGTACAAGTTAATGTTCAACAAGTACCAGCACCAAATCCCACAGTCACCTCTCAGCACAGGTGACAATACTCAGCACAGAGACCCTAAAGACAAAAATAGGGTTCCTTTCAATAATTGACCAATTAGATGCAGTTTTAACTGCATATCGTTGTGCTCAACCATGTGTCTAATAAATACGCTGTAGATATTTTTTGATCAGTCTTTTCCACTTCTGCATCTTACCTCTTCAGTGTGCTACCCCAGTGGCACCAGCTTCCAGTGCAAGTGTGAGGATGAATACCTTTGGTCATATGGAAACTGCAACACTTATGGAGCTTGTGATGAGATCATTGAGGACGCTTGCACATGTATTAACAGTATCCCGTTCACTGGGCAATACTGCCAGCCAAAGAGAGGTGATAAAGACATTCAATATCCCTGCATCGTTTATTTAAGTCTTTAACTTTTTTGAAAATCTAATTCCCTTTCATGCTAGAATCTCTACAGTTGTATGAATACTTAACTGAAGTTGAAATCAGCATTAACAATATTGCACTGATTGAAGAGTTAAGGCTATTATGTTTCTTATTATATTCATCTCTTCAACAGTTCTCACAGCTGTTTATGAATATCATATTTCCCTTGAGGTCAACATAACTGACATAGATCAGCTGAGAAACGCTCTGAAAAATGCAGCTTACCCTATTCAAATCAGGTCTCAAATAAATATCTCAGATGCTGATATTACTACAGGTAAGATCAGATATTTCATCCTTCAAAAGGTTGAAATTCTTGCTGTTTATAATTTTTTCAGGCACTTCATAAGAGAATTTGCTTTTTTTTTTTTTTTTTATAAAAAATCCCAAAAGTTTGCAGGCGAGATGCTGAAGGGTTGCAGTGCCGCTGTGAGAATAACTACGTTTGGCCCTGTGACATGTGTGCCACCTATGGGGAATGTGATGGTGATGCAAACAGCACATGCACATGCATCAGAGCCATTCCCACAGAGGGACAGTCCTGCCAGTCAGCACAGCAAAGTAGGTCTTCCTTAACAATCCTTGCTGTAAACTCTCAAATTTGTATTTGTTAAGTTTTGAAATAATTTTTATCTGATACATTTGGATGTTCAAACAGCTGAATTAATATTTTTAGAAATTAAATATAACAGCAGATTACATTTACATCTGTGGGTATATTTAATGTATTTTACATTCACAATTACACCCACAAATCAGCTAGACTGTTTTTGTTTTTGTCCACAGACATTACGAGATGTCCTCTGACAACAACATCTCCATCAACAGGTAAAACCAAATATTACCGGTTCTTATCAGAGAACACATGATCAGGAATTATGTAACAGAAGATTGCATTATTTAAGTGTTTATATATGATCAAACTAATTTCAGGACTCCAAATTGTTATTGTCTTTTTCAGCCTCCATAACCCCTGCAGTTTTTTATGAATATCAGGCTTCTGTTCAGTTGCACATCTCAGAAATCAATCGGCTGAGAACTATTCTGAACAACATCAGTTATCCCATCAAGATTGACAGTCACACACAGATCTCTAATATCAGCATTTCAACAGGTGGGAATGATGAATGTATGCATATTTGCATAATTGTTTAACATTGCAAATAATTTTTTTGGTTTGAATAAAGTTTCTTGAGGGACTTACTTGTCATGACTGATGTTTTTGTCCCCAGTTTGTGATCCGAGCAGTGGAGGCCTCCAGTGCAAATGTGAGGATCAGTATCGCTGGTCATGTGACCAGTGCCTCCTGTATGGATCCTGTGATAACATCACTAATGACACGTGTGGATGTATTAATGCCCTTCCTCTTAATGGACAATACTGCCAGGCTGTTGATCAGCACAGTAAGACACATTGCATCAAATACACCTTTTTAAACTGATATCTCTTTTATCACATCCATCAAATAAATCTTTAAGATTAAGAAGTAATTTCTTCTATATCACAGCACAAAAACCGATACTCTTCTCATCCTGTTTTTCTGTCTACCAACAGACTTCACACCATGTCCCCAGACGACAGGTAATCCACTGTCAACAAGTAAGTCTGAAAAGATGTTTATTCACTGAAAAGTACAAGATATAGTTAAAAAAATAATCCTCCCTCTCTTTTCTGATTTCTTTATATCCAGCTTCTCCATTTACTCATGAATACCTGGTTTCTGTTCAGCTGAACACCACAGAAGTTACTGTGGTAAATCTACTCAGAACTGTAGTTAACAACATGAGTTATCCCATCCACATCAACAGCCAAATAGAACTGACTGACATCAACATTTCCACAGGTAAAACTGTTTGAATCACTTAATCACATAAGATTCAATCCAATAAAGTACTAAGCATCACATTTAGCTCTATTTCTATAACTATAGACTAACATGTTATTTTGGTTGTCTGACCTCAAATGAGCCATTACTATTGTTATTACCTATGGCCAAGGTTATGTTTTTTGCAGCATTTGCTTGTGTGCATGTGTGTGTCATTCTGTCTTTAACACAATAGCTTGAAAAATTTTGAATGAATTCTGATAAAACTTTGTAGGGGTGTAGAGTGGGGCAATGTTAACGATTCATTAAAATTTGGCTCACATCTACTGAGCTCTTCAAGGACAACTTCATGATTTATTAATCAAAACTCAAAAGTTGCTGGACTTCAAAGCTTACATGGGCACTAAGACCTCGAGGTGCATGACTGGGAGGAACGGCCTGCCCGATCTGAGTGGTGTTTTGTTATTGGACTTCTGTGCAAACCACAGTTTGTCCATAACGAACACCATGTTCAGACATAAGGATGTCCATAAGTGCATGTGGCATCAGAACACCCTAGGTTGCAGGACGATGATTGATTTTGTAATTGTATCATCAGATCTGTGGCCTTATGTTCTGGACACTCAGATGAAGAGAGGAGCTGAGCTGTCAACTGATCACCACCTGGTGGTGAGCTGGAACAGGAAGCTGGGAAGGATCCTGTACAGATCTGACGCATCTAAACATATGTGAGGGTGTGCTGGGAATGCCTGGCAGAGGCCCCATTACACGAGAAACTCCCACCTCTGGCAGAATTTTGACAGCATTTCGAGAGAGGCTGAGGATATTGAGTCCAAATGGATCATGTTCCACATGTCCATTGTTGAGGCTGCTGCTCAGAGCTGTGGCTGCAAGGTGGTTGGTGCCTGTTGTAGTGGTAATCCCTGAACCAGATGGTGGACACTAAAGGTGAAGGGAGCCATCAAGCTGTAGGAGTCCTATCAGGCTTGGGGACTCTGGAGGCAGCTGATGGGTACCAGCAGGCCAAGTGGAATGCGGCTCGGGCAGTGGCCGAAGCAAAAACTCGTGAAAAAAAGACATTCAGAAGGCCTTGAAGTGATTCTGGTGACTCAGGAGGGGAAAGCGGTGAGTGTGGGTGTGGCACTGCTGACTTCAACTGAGGTTTTAGTCAGGCGGTGGAAGGAATACTTCAAGGACCTCCTTACTTCCACTGACACGCCTTATGTAGTGGAAGCAGAGCCTGGGGATGAGGGGGATGGCTTGCCCATTACTGGGGGTGAGGTCACTGAGGTGGTTAAACACCTCCTTGGTGGCAGGGCCCCTGAAGTGGATGAGATTTGCCCTGAGTTCCTGAAGGCTGTGGATGTTGTAGGGCTGTCTTGGTTGACACGCCTCTCCAGTGCCGCATGGAGATCCGGGGCAGTGCTACTAGATTGGCAGACTTGGGTGGTGGTCTCCATCTTTAAGAGCTGGGACTGGAGGGTGTGCTCCAACTATCGGGGGATCACACCCCTGAGACTTTATGCCTGGGTGCTGGAAAGGAGGGTCTGTCTGTTAGTCGAACCTCAGATTCAGGTGGAACAATGTGGTTTTCATCCTGGTTGTGGAATGCTGGACCAGTTCTTTATCCTCTCAAGGATATACAAGTCTACGTGGGAGTTTGCTCATCCAGTCTACATGCGCTTTTTGGACTTGGAGAAGGCATTTGACCGTGTCCCTTGGGATATCCTGTGGGGGATGCTGTGGGAGTATAGGGTGTCTGGCCTGTTGTTGCAGGCCATTCACTCCCTGCACAACCGCATCGAGAGCTTGAGCCGTATTGCCAGCCATAAGTTAGACTCGTTTCCTGTGGGTGTTGGACTTCGCCAGGGCTGCCCTTTGTCACCGATTCTGTTCATAAATTTTATTGACAGAATTTCTAGGCATATCCAAGTGGTGGAAGGCTTCTGCCTTAGTGGCCTCAGAATCTCAATTCTGCTTTTTGTGGATGATGCAGTCCTGTTGGCTTCATCAGGCGAAACTCCAGCTTGCAGTGGAATGTTTCACAATCAAGTGTGAAGTGGCTGTAATCAGAATTAGCGCCTCTGAGTCTGAGGCCATGGTCCTCAGCCAGGAAAGGGTGGAGTGCCCACTCCGACTCAGGTACGACTTGCTGCCCCAAGTGGAGGAGTTTAAGTATCTTGGAGTCAGGAGTGAGGGGAGAAATGAGCGGGAGACTGACAGATGGATTAGGGCTGCATCTGCAGTGATACAGAGCATGGGGGACCACCATGGGGAAGAGGGAGCTGAGCATGAAAGCGAAGCTTTCGATTAACCAGTCAGTCTACGTCTCTACCCTCACCTGTGGTCACAAGCTTTGGGTAGTGACCGAAAGAATGAGATGTGAATACAAGCGGCAGAAATGAACTTCCTTGGAAGGGTGGCGGGCCTTTTGCTTAGAGATTGGGTGAGAAGTGCAGCCGTTCGGGAATGGCTCAGAGTATAGCCGCTGCTCCACCACATCAAAAGGAGCCAGTTGAAAATTACATAGCTTTTTAATTTTGAGCTAAAACAATTATTTAGTGTAAAAAAAAAAAAAGTACTCAAAGGAATAATGTATAACACATTAGTGTTTACATTTTTTAAAATGCTTCAGTAGGAAACCTCAAGCCCCTCTGAAACCCTAAGGCCTAATCTGATGTGCACCCCCCTGGAAATATCACTACACATCACAACTATTGTGTGCTCATAACTATTGTAATTGGCCTGTTTAGTAATATTGTGGCTATTTTTACGCTGCAGTTTTTGAATTTGTTGGAGAAAGAATATCAATCATTATTTCAATATAAGGAACAATGACATCAATATAAAGACTCAAAAATATCAGCAAATTCATGGAGTTTGCTGGAACTATTGGAATGGATGTGATGGAATGTACAAAAATTGGAAAATATTCGAGGGATGAATGTGCTGGCTTTTGAAAAAAAAAATGACCACAACAACGACCACAACAAAGTGTTTTATTTGTTTCTATGCTGGCACCACATATATACAACACCAAGACACAACCACATGGTAAATAACACATAAAGCACCATCCACAAGCATAAATACCTGCAATGACTTACGTAGGTCACATCATAGGCTCTACAAAGAGTCACTGCAGAAGTCTAAAAAAGGTCTTAGTCTGCAAAATCACTGTGCAAGTAATTAAATAATGCTAACCTAAATATTATATTTTGAATATTTGGAGGCCTTTAATTTTGCTTTAAAAAAGACAAAAAATAACAGATTTTAATTATGTATTTTTGTCTCCAGTTTGCTCCCCGAACAGTGGAAGCTTCCAGTGCAAATGTGAAAATGGGTATCGCTGGTCCTGTGATCAGTGTGTAATGCATGGACCCTGTGACAGCATCACTGATGACACATGTGGATGCATCAATACCATTCCTCCTGTTGGACAATATTGCCAGTCTGTGTATCAGCACAGTGAGTCAAATAATAGTTAGTTAGAGATTACTTATTTTAAAAGACTTTACTTCCAAGACAACAACAGCGTTTCTCTGTGTCACTTCAGACTCTAAAGTTGTCAGAAAACAGGAACTTGCTTCAGTCAGAAAGAAATCTTTGAGAACAGGGCCATCTGCTGTTGAGAACACATTAATACATGTAGTTGCCTTGTCCTTAAACGTGAGATTACTCAGATCAGAAATCACAGCTGGGCATTCAGGTGGATAAAAGTTGCAGTACAAAACAGTTTACTTCTTAGCAAACCAAGAACATTTAACAGTGCATTTACTTCACTGTTTTTAATCTTTCCCCCCTGAAACTACTACTGTGTCCCTCTGTGTGTCCTGACGTTGGAACCGTTGTTGCTTCAGTTAGAGAGAACATTTTAAAAACAGTGCCATCTGCTGCCTGAATATGCACTATTCCATGTCTTTATCTGTTCCTCAGAAGTGACACTGATAATATTGTCTCAACTTTGAATTTTCAAATTGAGTTCAAAGACAAATGTTAATGAGCTATGCTGAGGTTTGTTCCCTGTAGAAACTACACTGTGTTGTGGTAATTATCAGTGTGTCTGTTTGCATTTATTCTCTGCCTTCCTCCCTGCAGACTTTACCACATGTTCTCCTACAACAACAGCTGCACTACCAACAAGTAAGAATGAGTCATGTTTAATATGGCACAAGAAGAAATGATAGCAGAGTGTAGATTTAATGGACTGGTTCTTATATAGCGCTTTTCTACTCTAGCTGAGCACTCAAAGCGGTTTATACAGCACGTTTGCATTTACCCATTCATACAAGCACTTCCTTCTGCAGCTAGGTGCTTTCTATCTAACATTCATACTTCGACAGCTGCATCGGAGACCAACTTGGGGTTCAGTATTTTGCCCAAGGATACTTTGGCATGCAGACTGGCGCAGCCAGGAATCGAACTACCAACCGTCTGTTTACTAGATGACCTGCTCTAGCTCCTGAGCCACAGTCACCCGTAATCTGCTGTAACTACAATTTTATTTCAGCTTTTTCTTTCTGGATTTTTGTCTCTGCAGCTCCTCCAGTTGTTTATGAATACCTGATTTCCATTGAGCTGATCACCACAGACATAACAATAATCAATAAAGTGAGGGCCATTCTGAGAAACATCAGTTACCCCATCAGCATCAACAATCACATAAACATCTATGATATCCACATTTCTACAGGTAAAGACAAATCAAACATGATAACTGTATAAATATTCAGCTCACTGAGTGAACAGAAAAAAATGAAACTGTGGTTCATTGCTGCACAGGTTTATGATTACAACTAAAGTTTTTTATTAGATGATTGTTTTATCCATCGTTTCAAGATGGAAAGTTGATTTCTGTCATTATAGTGCAGAAAGACGTTCCTGTTGTTTTTGATTTGTGTCTCCAGTTTGCTCTCCGAGCAGTGGAGGCTTCCAGTGCAAATGTGAAGATGGGTACCGCTGGCCATGTGATCAGTGTCTGATGTTCAGACCCTGTGACAGCATCACTGATCACACATGTGGATGCATCAACAGGATTCCTCCTGATGGACAGTACTGCCAGTCTGGGTATCAGCACAGTAAGAAGTTTGAAATAATCTTTCAGAAAAATATTGCAACAATTCATCATTCTCCATGTTTGTTCTTAATTCTATTTTATTCATTGTTCTTTAGATTTCACAGCCTGTCCTGTTACGACTCCCATCCCAACACCAACAGGTATATATATTTACATATAGATAAATAGAGAGAGAGAGAGAGAGAGAGAGGGCGAGAGAGAGCATATACTGTGCTGAGATAATTTTCTTTGAAGTGTCATTCTATTGTATTTATTTAGATGCTACTCTTTGCCTTCATTTTTAGAGTTTACAACATATCCTTCAACAACAGCTCCAACAACAAGTAAGAGAGAATGACACGAGAAAAATGTTAATAGAATACAGATTTGTGTATGTGTGAGTGTGTTTCATATATATATATATATATATATATATATATATATATATATATATATATATATAAATCAGAATTTGTTTATTCATTCTTCTACAGCACTGCTTTACATCAGCTTTTAGAAATAGTGTTGCTAAAACCACACTTTAAAACTTTAAAACTGTTGTTGAGCTAATCTGAAGGCCACATGAGGTTTGGAGGTCTGTAGCATTTGATAGTGGAAAGTTGGTGACCTCTGTGCACTATGCACCTCAGCATGCACTGATCCCACTCTGTGATTTTACATGGCCTACTGCTTTGTGGCTGAGTTGCTGTCATTCCCAGTCACTTCCACTTAGTTATAATGCCACTAACAGCTGACTGTGGAATATTTAGTAGTGAGGAAATGACAGGACTTGTTGCACATGTATCATCCTTTCATGGTACCATGCTGAAATTCACTGAGCTCCTGAGAGCGACCCACTCTTTCACAAATGTTTGTAGAAGCAGTCTGCATGCCGAGGTGTTTGGTTTACACACCTGTGGCCATGGAAGTGGTTGGAAGATCTGAATTCAATGATTTGGATGAGTGAGTGAATATCTTTGGATATATTGTGGGAATATCTAAAAAAAAAAAAAAAGTTTTAAAGTGTGGTTTTAGCAACACTATTTCTAAAAGCTGATGTAAAGCAGTGCTGTAGAAGAATGAATAAACAAATGCTGATTTATACTCTGGCCAGTGCTGTTGCCATTTTTCCCCATCCATGAAAAAAAATGGCCAATAATAATATAGTTTGACCAAAATTCTGTTTTTAAAGTGGTTTAAAGTGTTCAAAGACTTAAACATGTTGATTAAATTGATCCACAGGTTATGGTGACTGCATGATTGACAACTGAAACAAGACACTGCCCATAATCACTGATTATGATGTCATATACTGTACTGTTTCATCTTGATTATGCAGCAAACTATTTAAGGCTGCAGTGTGCTTTCAGGTTTTATTATATGCAAGACCATAACAATGCTTAATTCTAAATTAATTTCAGACACAAAACCAAATATTACAACAGAGTTCAAGACTACAACACCTACACAAACAGGTAACATTAAATGTGTAGTATGAATCATTATTTAAGAAATACAATGTTATACAGTTAGGGCCATAGGTTTTTAGACAAATACAGATTTGTTGTCATTTTGCCAGCAGTGCAGTAGATTAACCAATTAAGATACAATTGAACTGCAGACTTTCAGTTTTATTACAAAGAATTTTAACAAAAGTACTTAATTAACTGTTTAGGAATTACAGCCATTTATACTGCGCACACAAAATTTGTGTGTTGCATTCATATCTTTCAGTACAGTTTATATTAATAGTTTTTTTCAGTTTTTCATATACAGTTAGAAACTTGTCATTTTATAATAAAACTGTCTTTTCAACAGCAGTTACTGCAACAGAATTTACAACAGTAATTACAGCGCAATCAACAACTGTAACAAGTAAGTGCTTAAATATAATTAAACAATTATATTAATAGAAACAGTTATAAATAGCAATTCATCTGAGGACCAATAGTTTTTTTTTTTTTTTTGTATTATGTAGTTATAAATCGGTGGCTCCATAGTGTAGTGAATTTTATGTTTGTTTGGCAAGTGAAAGGGTGCTGATTCAACTTCATCCAGAGACACTAATCCCCTTTGTGTCAGAAAGAGCAGCTGACATAAAAGTCTGACAAATCAAACATGCAAGTGACCCCTCGTAACAAGAGAGCAGCCAAAAATAGCTTTATGAGATCATCTGATTCAACTTTTTTTTATTATACTGTAATTACAGCACATTTAGGCACTTGCAACACTAACAATAACTATGAAATGTAACAAAAGTCTAATATATTTTAGAGTCATGTAAAACTATCTTCTCAGTTACATAGGGTCTGTGTACATTCACTGCAGCACATTTTAATACCACGCCCACTTATCATTACCTAAATTTACCAACATGACAGTGGACAGCATTTGATTTTTGGTAACTTTGGAGGATTGTACAGGATTGTTTTATGGCAGTTTTCAGAGCAAAAACATGTGTAATCAAAAATAAAGCTCTGATCGCAGAAACTGTAGTGGGCTTTAACAATCCTGGTTCCTACAATCACTACTAACAGTAACATTGTCTTTGCAGACCATACTACCTTTGCTGCAACCCATCTGAACTAAGTGAATGGAGGTGTACAAACCCAATCTTTTGCCATACAATAAAAGTACAAATATTTAGAAAGTAATGTCAGCATTGTCCTTGCAGGTTTATCCAGTAGCTCTACAACACATCCACATGCTACAACAGCAATGTCCCCAACAACTGTACTTAACAGTAAGTTTTTAAGTTGTAACAAAACCTTTCAGAAATTTTTTTATTTATGTGAATGATTTTATATAGTGTATATTATTAGATTCAACAGTTACAACAGCTGAACAAAACATCTGTACCAAGTAAACACGTCCAAATAGATGTTGAATCTTAACTTCTTGTTATAACTAGACAGGCTTTGATTTCTTCAGCGTATGTGAAATGTAGTTGGTAGGTTTGTTGCAATGCAAAAACTACAAGTTGTTATTGGCTAATTAATTTTAATATACCATATTGTCACATTTAAAAGTAGTTACTGTGAGTTGCACTCACAACTTCAGCGAGAACTGTATTTACAAGCTGTCACGTGTTGTTTTCAGTTTAATGTATACACTTAGAAAATTGTCTTTTCAGATTCAACAACAGTTGCTACAACAGGTGTGACTACAACAACAACTACAGTTATCACCCAAACAACACCTGTAACAAGTAAGTGCGTAAATAATCAATTATATTAACAAAAGCAGTAATAAATAGCAATTCGCCTGAGGATTGATAGTTTTGTTGTATCATCAGTGGCTCCATAGTTCAGTGAATTACACGTTTGCTTAGCAAGTGAAAGGTTGCTGATTTAAATCTGGCCAGCAACACAAAGCCCCTTTGAGGGTGTGTAAGAAAGGGCAGCTTGTTATGTGGCATGAGCCCTACTCGGAAAGAGGACTCAAAAGCAGACACCGGAACAGACAGCCACTTAAAGGTTAAGGAAACTTTTATTTACAAATTTAACGTAATCACACATCAAACACAAATATTCATTAAAAATTTAGAGGAGGGTCTAATCACAAACCTGAGGGGAGTATTTGGGGAACACATTAATTGACATTCGTCTGGGCTCTGCAAGCATGAGTCGGGTCACTGGGAGAAGAGAGTTAGGAAGGGGGATGCAGTGGAGGTTATCCTGGCAGTGACAGAGAGAGATAAGGGCTTACTTGGTGAAGTGTGGGTTTTCCATCTGGGAGGAGGAAGCAAGACAGCGTTATGACCAGAGTCTGACGTTCCGGGTTTTCTGCAGGGCAGGTGAGTGCTAAATGGTGGAGTGATCCATTCCTGAGCAGAGGTGAGCAACAGTGTTAACAGGTTATCAGGCCAATTACCCTCCTTTCCAGCACCCTGGCATAGACCTTAGTCTGAGGAGTGTAATCCCCGATAGCTGGAGCATACCCTCCAGTCCCCCTTCTTAAAGATGGGGGCCACCACCCAAGTCTGCCAATCCAGTGGCACCACCCCAGATCTCCATGCGACACTGGAGCAGAGGTGTGTCAACCAATACAGCCCTACAACATCCAGAACCTTCAAGAACTCAGGGCGATACTCATCCACCTCAGGGGGCCTGCAACCAAGGAGTTGTTTAATCACCTCAGTGACTTCACTCTCAGTGATGGGCGAGTTGTCCCCTCCTCCCTAGACTCTGCTTCCACTACAGAAGGTGGGGTTAAGGAGGTCCTCAAAGTATTCCTTCCACCATCCGATTATAGAAGTCAGCAGTGCCCCACCAGCACTATAAACCATGTGATTAAAGCACTGCTTTTACCTCCTGACCACAACCACTTTACAGGATCTTTTTATGACAGTTTTCATAGCACAATAACTAAAAACATGTATAATCAAAAAACAAAGAACCAATCACAGAAAGTCTAATGGGCTTTAACTATCCTGGTTCCTCAAAACACTACTAACAGTAAAATCATCTTTGCAGACTATACTGCCTTTGCTACAACCCATTTGAACTAAATGAATCTACTCATGCCTTTTGACATACAGTAGAAGTAAAAATATTTAATAAGTAATGTGAACATTATTTTGTTTTCTACATTCACCATTAGTACCTAAAAACTTTTCCCCCAGATTCAACAGGTATTGACAGTACAACAGCTGGAACAACATCTGTAACAAGTAAGCACTTCCAAATTTTCTTTAATCAGATCTCCTTGTAATAAATTGGCAGTTATTTTAATATGCTATGTGTTAATATAGTTATAATTAAAAGTAGCTACGATGAGTTACACTCACAACTTCACTAAAAACTGTATTTACCAGTTATCAGATGTTATTTTTCAGTTTAACATTAAAAAATGCACTTATAAAATTGTAATAATAAGCAACAATTGTTGCAAAGGGTGAGAATACAACAATAGTATTTACAGCAGCAACTGTCCCAATGTTCAGTTGAAGAATTTTATTTAATGCATTTTTCTGCAGACTCAACATTTATTGTTACAACACAAGTGAGCACTGCAACAGATATAACACCAACAACACATCTGTCAAGTAAGTGCTTGAAAATAAATTATCTTTGATTTCTGAACCTCTAATTTTTGCAGTTCAGTATAGAAGAAAATTACAATCGACTTTTAATTTCCATAGCTTATAAGTTATAAGCTAAAGTACAAGGTGCTTATTTATAACTGTTACATTATACATATACAAAGGTATGCAGCAGTTTAAAAAATTTGCTATACTGATTATTCATAGATAATTATAAAAATGTGGTTGTTCACTTGAGAACTACAGTGGGTGAGATGCATCACTTTGCTTTTTATTTTTCCAAAAGGTTGAGACGTGGCATAAAATTTAAATCAAAAAAATAGATATTACATTAACAACGTATTTGTAAAATTGTCTTTGCATCTTCAGCTCCCAGCAGTTCAACAAATCCCAACAACACAATTACAATATCAGCACCAGCAACAGTAGCAAATTGGTTTTTATGAATACATGGTTCCATAAAATTTATTTATTTATGTTGTCAGATTTAACACCTGGGTATGAAGACTACAACAGTGGCAACAATACATTTAAACAACTAAAAGATTTAAAAACCAAAAACAGAATTCATTGCCAAAATGGACGGTTTTCTTTTAAACCTCACTTGGTATTTCACTTCTGGCATGACCAGTAATGGAAGTTCCACTACCACCACATCTGTCTAAGATCACTTCAAGGATATGGGGTCCCCAACCTCCTTTAAAATAGCCCATAC
Source organism: Archocentrus centrarchus (assembly GCF_007364275.1). Lineage (NCBI taxonomy): Eukaryota > Metazoa > Chordata > Actinopteri > Cichliformes > Cichlidae > Archocentrus > Archocentrus centrarchus. Next base: position 26,922,177 of record NC_044369.1, on the reverse strand, counting down.
TCCCACATCAGGCATTCTTTCCCATCACGATCAGTAGAGCTCCTCAGCAATCTTGACCCAGGATAGTCTTTTTACCCATTTGCTGACGGGAGGTAGTCCTTGAAAGTTGTTTTTTTTTTAATTTTTTTTTTCTGGTTTTATGATTAACTGTTATTATACTGTTAAATATTTTTGTTACAAGAAAATATATTTCTGGTAACTGGTTGTTGAGTTATTGCAGACCTGTGTATTATCAAGCTAGCAAGTTCCCTGCAATATCTCAGAGCCTGATAGTGTGGAGCAGCATCCTCCAACACCTCCTGTTAGGCACAACACATATTCCCGGTGTGTTCAACACAGGAGCAGATTTGCTCTCCAGAGGGAATTCACTCTACTTTGAGTGGAGACTCAATCCTAAAATAGTCCACCAGCTGTAGGATAGGTTTGTTTGGGCATCCGTACAACAAAGTTGCACCACTGGGCATGGGACACACTCGCTCACCCATGGCCAACATGCTGCTGTACACATTATACCCTCTCAGCCTCATATTGTTGGCAGTGAGCAGGGTTATAATAGTTTGGGATTTTACATTATCATTTAGTTTTAGTTAGTTTTACTTTTCTTCTCTAATTGTGCTCAGTTTTTTTGGCTGCAAACATATTTGTCACAGTTTTTTTCACTTTCTTCCTTCCCTCACGTCCATTCTGACAGTTTCAGCAGTCTCCCTCCAGGAATTTGTTGACATTTGTGAGTCCGTATATTGATGCTCTGATTATTAGTCCTGATTGCTATTCTCTGACTGATAAAGTAGCCGGAGATGCACAAGGACGGAACAGGTTAATCACAATATTGCGACTAAACTCAGAAAAATGATCAATCCACAAGGTTTTTAAATAAAATGACAAACAAAAAAAGAAAGGTAATTTTATCTAAAATTTCAGTTAGTTTTAGTTAGTTTTTTAAACTCACAATGCAGTTTTAGTTAGTTATTGTTTTTTCCTTTTAATTGTACTTTTTTATTTATTTTAGTTAATGACAATGTTTTTTTCAATTTCAGTTTTCATTATTTCGTTCATTTTCGTTAACTATAATAACCCTGGTACTGAGCAGGTGAGGAAGCAGTGGCTGTCTCTGATTTTGATTGCTTCTTACTGGCCCAGAAGGCCATGGATAGCAGAGCTAGCTTGTTTGCTCTACAACCAGCTGTGGCCACTGTCTTTTCACAGGGATTTGGTGTCACGGGCATAAAGGAAGATTTTTCATCATCATCCACAGCAGTTAGCTCTTTGTGTCTGACATCCATCCATCCATCCCCCCCCCCCCCCCCCCCCCCCCCCCCCCCCCCCCCCCCCCCCCCTTCCTCCCTCCTCTTCCGCTTATCTGGGGCTGGGTCACAGGGGCAGTAGCCTAAGCAGAAAAGCCCAAAACTCTTTCTCTCCAGCCACCTCTTCAAGCTCATCCAGGTGTTTCCAAGGTGTTTCCAGGCCAGCCAAGAGATATAATCTCTCCAGCATGTCCTGGGTCAGCGCCATGGCTTCCTCTTAGTAGGAGATTATCGATCACTGACCTGCGACCTAGGGTGTCCTGATGCCACTCTGACTTATGGACATCCTCATGTTCAAACATGGTGTTCATTGTGGACAATGTGATTGCACAGAAGTCCAATAACAAAACACCACTCAGGTTCAGATCAGGAATATTGTTACTCCCAATCACGCCCCTCTAGGTCTCACTATCATTGCCTATGTGAGCATTGAAGTCTCCCAGTAGGACAACAAAGTCACCCTCGAGCACCTCGAGGCACTGCCTGGTTGAGATAGGTGTTGAAAATGTTTGTGACTTTTAGTTGCTCAACACAGTGCTTCAGGACCTACCAGGGGATGTTGTCAGGTCCTGTAGCTTTCTGTGGGTTGACGCTAGCAGGGATCCTCTTCACTGCAGCTGTGGACAGCTGCAGGATGTGATCGCCGGTTGAAGGGGGAGCCTCCATGCCTTTGTGGTGTTACTTACTAACCAAGCAGAGAAGTGGTTGAGTTCATCAGGCTGGGTGGAGTCATTGAGGCATATCCGTGGAAGGCGAAGCTTTTCACAGATGCCTGGTGTCCCCTGTATAAGTGAAGTGGCTGTGAAGTCTCTGTCCACATCACATCTTTGTGTCCCTAATGCCATGTGACAGGTGCCAGTCTGTATGCTTCTGCATCTCCTGACATAAATGCTGTGTTTCTGGCTCTCAGCAGTGCATGCACTTCAGCAATCATCCAGGGTTTGTTGTTGCGACACTTATGGTAAATGGACTAGTTCTTATATAGCGCTTTTCTACTCAGTCAGAGCACTCAAAGCGCTTATACAACATGTTTTACATTCACCCATGCACTCCCATTCATACAAGCACTTCCATGTTTACTAAGCTAAGTGCTTTAAATTAGCTAACATTCACACTCCGACGGGACGGTCGGAGAGCAACTTGGGGTTAAGTATCTTGCCCAAGGATACATTGGCATGCAGCCCGGAGTAGCCAGGAATCGAACCACTGACCTTCCGATCAGTAGGTGACCTGATCTACCTACTGAGCTACAGCCACCCCATGGGTCATGACGATGGGTTTTGACCATCGTCATGTTGTCAATATCCATATCTGCTGTCCCTCCGATTGTTTGGCATCTGAATTTTTAAGTTTTCTGACTTCTTTCAATCTAACTCAGTTAGTTAATGGACCTACACATTATCTTGGACACACCCTGGACCTTGTTATTTCTCGTGGGTTGTCCATTTCTCATTGTGATATATCTGAGACTGCTATCTCAGACCATTTCCCTGTTATCTTTACTCTTGATGCTCCTCTCCTGAGAGAAAGACCTTTGATGAGTGCTATCGTCGTTTCCTGTCTCCTTCTACAGCTGGGCAGTTTGCTACTGCTTTCATGGACTCTCAGCTACCTATCTTGGATATACCAAGTATCTAATTTTTTCCTGACAGCTTTATTGAATCTTTTTATGATATATGTAACACGATTTTGGACTCTGTTGCTCCCAGTACTTTTAAACCTGTTAGACACAGAGCTGAGCCTTGGCTAAATGATAATACTCGTGCACTCAGGAGACAATGCCGTAAAGCTGAACGCAAATGGAGGAAAGATAAATTACAAGTATCATTGGAAATTCTTAGAAACAATTTTGCTCAGTATCAGAGGTCAGTTAAGGAAGCAAAGTGTCAATTCCTGTCTAATCTTATTTCCACTAGTAATCACTCATCTAGGGTATTATTTCATACAATTGATTCTGTTCTTAATCCTCCAACCTCAGTTTCACTTAAGGCATCAGTCTCAGTGTGCAATAACTTCCGCTTACATTTTATCGAAAAGGTGGCTTCTGTGAGACACTCTTCTTTTACGCCTGATAGCTACAATTTAGCTGTTAGTCCTGCTTTGGTTGTCTTTGAGCAGTTTGAGCCAGTGTCCTGCTCTTTTTTAAAGAAATTAATTTTTCATATGAGGCCTGCAAATTGTCTTCTTGACTGCATTCCTTTTAAGTTATTGAAGGAAGTGTTTGATACTATTGGTCCTGTACTTGTGACCTTTATCAACTCTTGTCTTAGCTCAGGGACTGTGCCCAGGATCTTTAAACACGCTATTGTGAGGCCCCTTCTTAAAAAGCCCCATTTAGATTCTTCAGTTTTATTTAATTTTAGACCAATTTCTCATTGATCCTATCTTTCAAAAATCTTAGAGAAAATTGTCTCCCAGCAACTACAGGCCTTCTTAGAATCAAATGATATTGTTGAAAAATTTCAACCAGGCTTTAGATCTAGGCACAGTACTGAGACTGCCTTGTTGAAGATTTATAATGATATTGCTATGTCTGTTGATAATAGATACCTGGTTATTTTAGTTCTGCTGGATCTTACAGCAGCTTTTGATACCGTGGATTATTCCATTCTTCTGTCTCGACTGGAGCATTTTGTCGGTATTCGCGGTTCCGCCTTGAAGTGGTTCACTTTTTATTTGAAAGACAGAACGTTTTCTTTTATGATTAATAATGTATCCTCTTCATATGCACCTCTTTTAGTGGAGTTCCTCAGGGTTCTATCCTTGGTCCTCTTTTATTTTCCATATATATATGCTGCCATTGGGGGAAGTCATATCAGCGCATAATGTATCTTTTCACTGTTATGCTGATGATTTACAACTTTATTTGGCTTTTAAACCACATATGGCTAATCCAGTTTTATCTTTTATTGATTGTATAACTGATGTTAAAAAATGGCTAAGTGATAACTTTCTGGTTTTAAATCATCAAAAAACTGAGTGCATTTTATTTGGTGATGCTGCTGTCATAGACACCAGTGTTCTGCCCTTTAAGTTAAACTCTACAGTTAGAAATCTTGGAGTCTTATTTGATCAGGAATTCAATTTTGACAAACAGATTAATTCTGTAGTCCAAACAAGTTTTTATTACTTGCATCTACTGGCTAAAGTCAAATCTTTTGTAGATCGCACTGATTTTAGAGAGGGCAATTCACGCTCTTATTAGTTCCAGACTTGACTATTGCAACAGCCTCTATATTGGTGTTCGTCAGTCTTCTTTGAGACGACTTCAGCTTGTCCAAAATGCTGCTGCTCGTCTCTTAACTAACACCCCTAGACGCGAACATATTACGCCTATTTTGTTCAATCTCCATTGGCTTCCTGTTCATTATAGAATTCATTTTAAAATCTTGTTTGTTTTCAAAGTTTTGAATGGATTAGCCCCACTGTACTTATCAGATCTTTTAAGATTTGCTGTATATGAGAGATCTTTGAGGTCTTCTAATCGTCTTTTACTAGATGTCCTGAGAACCAGGTTAAAGCATTGGGGTGATTGGGCCTTTTCAGTGGCCGCACCCCCGACTGAGGAACAGCCCTCCTTTAGATTTTCGACTTATTTCTGATCTGAAAATTTTTAAATCTAAACTTAAGACTTATTTGTTTAAACAGACTTTTAATACCATGTAATGGAACGATCTTGTTTTTGTCTTTTGTGATGTAATATTATTGTATATTTAATGTTTTTGTAAAGTGCTTTGGTCACCTTGTCGGTTGTGTTAAAGCGCTATATATATTATATTAGCGCTATATAAATGAATAAATGAAATGAAATACATTTATCAGTGTAGCCAATTACTCATTCAGTGTATTCATCCAGGTCAAGTCCGTTGTCATTTGTGGCCGCCTCCTTGAAGATGTCCATAGTGAGATACCGAGTATATATATATATATATATATATATATATATATATATATATATATATATATATATACATGCTCATGAGCTCGTGACCAAAAGTGTGTACACTTGTTTTACATAAATTTAACTACACTGACTTTTATTGTTCAATCTTCCTTAACCCTTTAGCTAATAAAATGTTTTGTGCCTGGTTAAAGAATTCTCATAAAGTTTACACTGTTAAACAAGATTGATATAGTTGATCTGTACCCGTCCCCCCCCAAAAAAATATTGTTACACCTGCTAATACTGCATATAAATTAAATTAAATATTAAATTAAAAAAATGATCGTTTCAATCTGAATACTTTACTGATTGAGTGATCATATGCTTTTAGTCCAGATTGCTGCAACATCTTGTTCGAAAAACTAAAAATTGGCAGCAGAGTCTTAGAGCAAAACAGTAGGCGTCTGCAAAACTGTGTCTTCTTTAATAAAGTAAATAAGTTACCCAGATATTTTACATGTGAGTTCAGAGTTAAAATCTATGACATTAGACCATGAAAGATGCTGGGTTTGAAGCTGGAATACCTCATTCCTATAGGAGACACAGTTAGACTACACATTTTACTGGCTCAAATATCCAATAGCATCTGTAAACATTTTAATGTGGCAGTTATTATTAGGGCCCGAGCACGAACTGTGCGAAGGCCCTATTGTAATTGCTTCGTTTATTATTATTTTTTTTTTTATTATTATTATTATTATTATTATTATTCAGGCAAATGAATTGGCTTTTTGGGGGCTTTATCATATTCAAAAACTCATGAAACTTTGCACATGCGTCACACCTGGTGAAAATTTAAGTATTTTAATGGGCTCGGGCAAGGGCGCGCCCAAATGGCTCGCTAGCGCCCCCTAAACTGGAGCCCCACCGCTGTGTTTCACGTACATGAATGAAACTTCATACACATGTATATCATGTCCAGGCGCACAAAAAATCCTCTTGGAGCCATGCCCTAAACCCAACAGGAAGTCAGCCATTTTGAATTAATTATGCAAATTTGGCGATTTGCAGCCCTCACACTTTTTCTAATAACTCAGAGGTTTTAGACGTTATCATCTTCATATTTGGTTTGTCTAACCTACACCCCCAGGGGAATCTAAATCTCGAAAATGGTGAGTTTTTGCCAAGGGGGAGGGGTCCTTATGCCCCTTTGAACTTTGATCATTCGCCATGAAATTTTGATTGCCTCTCATTCATACCTACATGATCCAATGTGCATCAAACTTCTCCAGTAGGATAAGGGTGCCCCCCTGAATACATACATATGACAATATTTAATATCAGTCGCAGCGCCACCTAGTGGGAACAGGAAATGTCATATTTTACACTTGGAGGTCCAGCTCCAAGGTGGTTTAGCAGAACCATCTCAAATTTCACCTGGAAAGCCTTAAGAAGTTGGACTTACTGTGTTTTCAAAACTGTGAGTTTTTGACAAAAGGGCGTGACCCTTATGGGACGGCAAAGTTCGATGATTCGCCATGAACACAAAAATGGCTGTAACTCAAAGCCAACTTGCCCAATCTGGCTCAAACTTCAGTGGTGTGATAAGCACCCTGTCCTGAACACACTGATATGCATAAAGTCCATAAACGTTAGAGCGCCGCCTAGTGGCAGCTCGGAATACCTTAAAATAACAAGTTTTTTGAGTAGCCCCGGAGCTACGTTTTATCTACATGTATGAAAATGTACAGGCTCATGTAACATACTAAGACGTACAAAAAAGTCTCTTGGACCCATACCCCAAACCCTACAGGAAGTCGGCCATCTTCAATTGAAGGTGTCAATTTTTGCGATTTCCACGCCTGCTATTTGAACGAACTCGTCCTAGGGCATTTCACCCACTGACACCAAATTGGCTCCAGATCATCTACACAAGTAGCCCATCAAATATTGTGGAAATCTTTACAAAATATTAAACGGCCTTGTCACACCAGGCCATTAAATTTGGCCTTTGTTTTTCTCCCTCACCACCAAAATTGTTTGTGCACTTGTTCGCACATGCTTTGTCTGATCAGGCTGAAAATTTAATCACTCATGTACACACCCAGGCTGAATCCATAACTACAGATTCAAGACTGTAGGCGCAATAGCGCCCCCTACAGAAGCAAATGAAAATTTGTATGACCGTCCACAGAATTAGTTTTGCTCTGAAATACATGAAATATCTTTCACCATTCCTTACAAAATCCTCATCTATTTGATAAGCCTCCTGCCCTGAACAAATTGATATGCATAAAGTCCATAAACGTTAGAGCGCCCCCTACTGGCAGCTTTAAATATCATAATATACCATGTTTTTTAGCTAGCCCCTGAGTTACATTTTATCTACAGCTCTGAAATTTTGCACACTCATGTAACATCCTAAGACATACAAAAAAGTCTCTTGGAGCCATACTCCAAACCCTACAGGAAGTCCAGCATCTTCAATTGAAAGTGTCAATTTTTGCCATTTTCAGGCCTGCTATTTGAATGAACTCCTCCTAGGGCATTTCACCCAGTGAGACCAAATTGGCTCCACATCATCTAGACAAACAGCCCATCAAAAAAGTCAATCAGACCCATGCCCTATTTTGCATGCTGGAGCCGTGACCACACCCCCAAATATTCCATTGCGTCTATGCCGAGAGCAAAAGATACCTTTTCCTATAAAAGAATTCAACTTTCTAGAGACCCATCACGATCACAAAACCTCCGAGTGCGGCACGGGTCGACGAGCGCCACAGGTCGACGCGCGCGGAGTGCGAGGGCCCGATATCACCGCTTGCGGTTTTAATTATGTTTGTGTCTGAAGTGAAAAAAAGAATGTTTATTCATAGCATGCTCATAATTTTCTTCTTTTGATTTCTGTGTTTTAAATAAACAGGAATTAATGTGACGATGTCAGTCACATTAGGCACAGAATACAAAACAGACTACAATAATAAATCGAGCTCTGAATACAAAATGCTTGAATCAAAGATTAATTCTGTGGTAAGTGGATTTTTAAGACCATATCCAATTATATTAGTTGTTATCTAATGCTGATATTATTACTGATATGTTTTCCCACAGTTAAATGAGCAGTATAGGAGTATCAGTGGGTTTATCAAAGCTTTTGTCACAGGATTCAGGTAAAGTAATTCAGGAATAATAGAAGGAAAGATTGAACTAGAAGTCACCTGATTTCACATGATAACTTTGACCTCTGTTTGTTCTTACAGACAGGGAAGTGTTATCACAGACTTTGTTGTTCAGACAAAACAAGTTGATCAGAACGAAATGACTGAAGCAAATACACACTTCACAGAGGCCTTACAGTCTGTTGCCGCTGTCATTGGCTCAGTTATTGTACATTTTTTCAGTAAGTTGAAAAATAGATGTCACTTTTTGCTTAACAGAATTAAATGACTAACTCATTTATTACTAACTCATCTTTTATTAATTTTTTTATTTATTTTTTACAAAGGTTCAGGTTCAGTCAGCACTCCTGATGAGACTTATACTGGTAAAACCATGACGCTGATATGTGGCCCCACTAGCACTGATAATATTAAAATCGGAACAGTTTCTGATTCTGTTTGGAAATTTAATGACTTGGAAATTAAGTCTGAAAGGATTAAAATAGATTCTTCTAACAATCAGTCCAAGTTGATAGTTAAAAACGTCATTCCTGCTGATGCTGGTAAGTCAAAGCATTTGTTTTTCTTTTTAAAAAAATAATAGTTGTAATACTACATAATAGCTGTTACCAAGTCTACATTTCACATATTAATAGTGTGTGTAATTTCAAATCAGAATATAGTGTGCAAGACTAAACTGGCTTTTCAAGACAAAATGTTATTCCTGCATAGCCAATATATAATTGGTCAACATTACCAATTATATATTTACTGCTACCCATTATTTTATATAGTATACCAGTGTAATCCACAATGTCTACTTCTCTTAATCACAGGACGATATGAATGTATCCTTAAGAGTAGAGACTTTAATTTCATCCAAAGTGGAGTTGTAAAAGAAGCTCAGATCAAACAAGCTCCCATTGTCCAAGTACAAAGTAAAATTAATGTGAAATGCAAACAGGGACAGAAACAACCACTTCAATGTTGTGTGCAATCACCCTACAAAGTGACCTGGTATAATGGTTCATCTTTATTAATTTCTGGTAAGTATGAGCTGTTGTTGAATCTGTTTGTCTATCTATGCTGGGAACACAGCTATTAACAATTTCATATTAATAACAATGGCAAATGTCCACAGAAAATGTTGAAAAAAACTGCATCAAGTATGATTATGAAATGAAAAGCTGCAACGGATCACAAGCAGAAGAAAAAGTTTTTACTTGTAAGGTTGATGAACCAAAAGGGTATGAACAGACAACAAAACTGACCATTTTCACTGAAGGTAGGAGCAATGTTTGAAATATAACAACGTTATTTGTTTGCTTTTTAATGGTTTTAAATAACCAATTTATTGTTGTTGTTTTTAACTCTTAAGGTATTGAGTGTAATGACAGTGAGTACGGAGCTGGACGAGCAGGTGACAGAGCGACCAAAAGCTGTGATAAAGGTCAAGAGGGGAACAAGACTGCAGAATGTCAGAAGACAGGAAAGTGGACACTTGTGGAGGACATCTGTGTCATAATTAAAATCAATCAATTATTTACTGCTTCACAAGTAAGTGATCTACTAATGTACCAAACATTTCAGTGTATTGAAAGGAATGCAGCTTAAGGGTTTTGGGGAATTGCCTAATTTTTTTCATTTACCAGTTGATAGTTGCACACTGACAGCAACATTCCACCAGAGTTAGTGTTAATTATTTTGCGTAAGCAATTCCTAGAGGGTTGCATTTAGGAAGGGAATCTGGTGTAAAGTCTTGGCCATATCAAACATGCTGATCACAAACAATGAGATTTCTGTATCGGATCAATTGTGGCCCGAGTTAACAACGACCACCTCCAGTGCTGTTGGCCAGCAGGGCACTGGTGGAAACTGTGCTATTGATGGCTGAAAACAAAGGAAGAGGAAAGTGGGGAAGGTGGGTTAGGAGGAAGCAAGAAAAGGAAAAACAGACACGTGAAGGTGATAGTAGGGACCATGACTGTTAAAGGGATAGAGTACAGTGTCTTACCCATGCAGCCAATCACCAACCTTCCAATTAGTGGATGACCTGCTCTACCTCCTGAGCCACAACCACCCCAGGTTGAGGGTAGGGAAGGCCAGGAGCACTGGAGGTGGATTCAACCTGTTCTACCTGGAAGTAAGAATATGTAAATAGTGTTGTGGAGGGGAAGAGAATGTCAGACAGGATCATTTGAAGCTGGAAATTGAGAGTGAAGGGGCTTGTTGAATGTTGTTAATGCGTATGCCCCATTGGTTGGATGTTAGAACAGAAAGAGGAAAGAGGATTTCTGGAGTTGGATGAAGTGGTAGACAGTGTCTCCTAGAGGTGAGAGATTGGTGATTGTAACAGACATTTAGGTGAAGGGAACAGAGGTGACAAGTAGGTTTGGTAAGAATGGTGTTAAGGAGAGAAATGTAGAAGGACAGATGGTAGTGGACTGGGCAGAAAGGATGAAAATGACAGTGGTGAACAAGTACATCAAAAAGAGGGAGGAACACAGGGTGATGTATATTATTGGAGGAAGGTGCACACAGGTGGACTCTACCTTATACATAATGTGTAATGTGAAAGAGATATAAGACTGCAAGCTGTTGTCAGGGGAGAATGTACCAAGGCAGTGTCTGCAAGATGACGCTGGACATCAAAAAGAGGAAGCTAGTGTCAGGTAAACAGGTTGTTTATGAAGGAAGACACCTGAAACACTTTAATTAAAAAAGTAAGACATTTAATATATTAAAGAATTAGAAAATTTACACATGCCCATGTGGGGACTCAGAGTAAGAGTGTGCTCTCTCTCTCTCCGAGCCCGTGTTCCTGACTAACCACAACATCTTTATACCGCCACTTATCTAAACATAAACAAATTCTGGGTGCTATGAGTTGGCCTTCATCACTCAGTCTTGTACAAGCTGGTTTTTCATGACCCAGATTCCTCTCATCAGCAGTGGAGTCATAAAGCACAAGAGCAAGCACAGAGCAATTTTGTCCAGATAATAACAGAACATGGTGACGTTTTAATTGTACGTTCTTGTGGCTGAACCTCAAGATAAGATGAACTGAGACAGAGAAGTTAGTCAGCACTTTCTGATCTGTTGCTCTCTGTCTAATGTATTATTTAATTGTTTATTATTTGGTTGATCCACTGTTTTTTAATTTACTGGAGTTTACCTTTAAACTTTTGTCCTTTATTCATTGAGTTAAAAAAATCCTTAACACAAGTGAAGGCAGGGGCAAGGATTAAATGGTGGACACAGAAGAAGGAAGACTGTTGTAGAGTTCAGGATGGAGTTCAGATAGGCTCTGGATGCCAGGAAAGATGTTTGGTGTATCCTCTGGACAGAGGACTCTGTGGTGGGATGAGGGAGTACAGGAAAGTATTCAAAACAAGATGTTAGCAAACAAAAAGTGGGATAGTCAGAGATAGTCAGAGAATTTTTTTTTCTTCTGCTCCTCAAAGGAGACAGGCACACTTTTCTTCTCTCCCCAACCCTTCCTTTTTTACCCTGCTTTGCTGCATAGAGCATCTCTTCACTCAACTTTCTAACTAGAATTTGTAATTATGGATCTGATCAGCTGGTCTCTCAATGCATTTTTTTTGATCAAATTTTTCACCATGAGGAGATTGGGGGAAGGAGAACATTCCTGGCTGGCTACGTTTTGGATTCCTGTGTGGGTGGAAGATGACGTGCCTGGCCGTACTGTCACTAGGATTTCTCTGAATTGGTCCTGGAGATGCCTGGCTTGTCGTTACAATTTGGGAAGTCTAGGCAGCTGTTGGGCCTTGGTAAGGCTGCTTATGATGGGACTGCAGGAAGGGACAGGTACAACTCAGACTCTGTATACTGTATCTGGAGCTGATTCAGAGGGGTAAGATCTTGGAGATAATTGGATTTTTTTTCGCCACTGAGAAGTGCCAGAAAGACTGAAGGCTGTCAACAAATTAATCAGTACAGCCTGAACCAAAACAAGTCGTAGAATCAGAAATTTGGCTCCCTGGCGGCCTTGGACTGCAGCTTATCAAATTGTTCTCCTGGATGTTTTGTAAACAGATGCCCTATGCCCCCGCTGTCCTGTCTTCTTCTGATCTGTGTTGAACTGATCTCCCTTGACCTAGCTGCTGATGAACTCCACATCTTATCAGAACTGTTAGCTGAGGAGGGAGTTTGAATCAGCTCACAGTAGCCCGATCCCCGCCTCTCGCCTCTGCTGGCTCTCTTCGTCCCTGTCCTCCCCACCCTAGTGCTCCCATGCTTTATGCCATGTGCTTCTTGCACTATCACAGAGGTTTTTGTAACCTTATACTATGTGTGTATGTATACAAAGAATGAGATGATTTTTTCCCCCTCACTCATCCTTATATGTTTTCGCTATTGTTTCCATCTTTTTAATGGCAGCGCCTCCAGAAGGGGGGAGCATGGCCACAGTTCACCTATCTCCCCATGTTTGTTTGGTTGTCTTCTTGCATGGGTGTTCTATTAACTGTAATTTCCCCATTGTGGGATCAATAAAGTATCATTCAAATTAAGAAAGAAGTTGGGAGTATTGGGAGGATAGCAGTATAGCAAAGAGGTGGGAAAGACAAAGAAAAACAATTTATAATCAGTTGGTGCAGTGGTTAGCACTGCTGCCTCACAGTTAGAATACCGTCTGGAAGGCCTGGGTTTGACTCCACCTTGGCCCAGGCCCTTCCCTTTCTCTGTGTGGAGTTTGCATGTTGTCTGCATGGGTTTTCTCTTTGTACTCTGGTTTCCTCCCATAGTCCAAAGACATTCACTTTCTGGGGTTAGGTTGATTGGAAACTCTATATTGCCCTTAGGTGTGGATGTTGTCTGTCTCTCTGTGTTGGCCCTGCGACAGGCTGGCAACCTGTACAGGGTGTACCCTGCCTCTTGCCCTGTGTCAGCCGGGATAGACTCCAGCCCCCCGCAACCGTGAATGGCTGTATGTATGTGAAGCTGGACAATAAGGAATAGTAAGTATTGTTTTGATTGGCTAGGCAGAGCGATTGAGCTGGAAGTAATGTGCAGCAGGTCGGGGAGTTAAGGACAGAAATGAAAATGTTCTTACAAGTGAAGACAGTGTTTTTAGAAGGTGGAAGAAATACTTTGAGAAGTAGAAAATGAGAGCAAAGAGGATGGATGGAAAACAGTTACTGAATCAGGATGTGTAGAGGATTAGTAAGGAGAAAGTGAGAACAGTTATGAAGAGGATGAAGAGTGGAAAGGTGTTTGTTCCAGATCACATGGAGGTATGGAGATGTCTGTGAGAGAAGGCAATGGACTTTTTGACTGTTTTATGCAGTCTTGGAGAGTGAGAGGATACCTGAGGAACGGAGAAGATGTGATGTTTGCTTTGAGAGTGTTGATGGAGAAGTACCACCTCTGTCATCTTGTATTATTCTCTTTCAGGTTATAATGGAGACCAGGGGTTACATTAGCTTTATCTGCTTATTTAGTAAAATAAAGGATTGATGTTTTAAATAAGTTATATAAAAAAACACACATTAATTGTTTTGAGTATTCTTTATTGAGTTAGTTTGTGTTAAAGTGACAGTTATGAAAGGTGAAGAAATGGGACTGACCATCCTACCTGTATAGAAAGAAAAACCTTAGTCAGAACTGTTGACAATAATCTGTTTCACAATTTTCATTCTGTGTTGTAAATATTTGGCGTGTGGTAAGGTTAGCAGTAGTGAGGTTTCGAAGCGTGTATCGAGTAATTCAGGGGGGCTTTTGTGAAACACGTATCGAGGCTTGTGTCGTGACGTTTGAAGCCTCACAAGCCGGCTGTACCACGTGAGTAATTCAGGAAACGATTCATAAGTTTGGTGTGCGATTCGAAATATAATGGGCAGCGAAATGCAACAGATCCCCCCTCACAGATTGTGGTATTGGCGACTGTTGCGTGTTTGTTTGAGCTGCTTCTTTTTTGGTGTTGGAAACAGCCAGAAAAAGGAGATTTTCATTGTTTGGGAACGTTTTCAGCTGATCTCTCCTAATAATGTGTGTGCATAGTAATAAATTATTACCCCAGCATCATCTGTGCCCTGTTAAAGTGTATTTTCTGGTGCAGGTGAAACCGTTTCAAATAAAAGAAAACACCTGAAGCTCAGCACTGCGGCAAAGCTGTTATTTCTAAATAAAAACGAATAAGTAAAATGTCCCTAGTGAGCACACTTACCAACCAAGTAACACAATCACGATCACATCACAACTCTCTCCCCAATTTATTTCCACTTTCCCTCTTGACCCCAACATTGTATCATAAAGACAGGCACCATATTAGTTAGCTCAGGATTTATTTATTGTCATCACAAAAATCGTATATTCTGTTCAAAGCTTCACGCACCAAATCCTTGGTGTGATTATAATCAGTCTGTCTGTTTTACATTGACTGTCCTCTTGATGGCGCAGTTTCAACCCATGGGTTCACCGATTGACTGGAAAGCTTAAATTAGGGATCCTCAAGTCCAGGCCTCGAGGCCATTATCTAATAGATTTTTACATGAACAAAATAAATTTGTGGAGCAGAGTTTAGGTAGCTGCTCTGCACTGTGTTGGCGTGTGGCTTTGAAGAGCATAACAATGTAGGAATCAGATCCTTAAACTTAGTTACAGCACTTTCAGAAAGACTTTTACTGTAATGTGCTGTAACATTGTCCTGTCTCTCTCCCCTCAGCCCAACCGGTCATGGGTCTTTGATTAATTAATAAGCCAGAGTGGAAGATTGCTGCTAATTCTCCTCCTTAACCTGTGCTTCAAGCATTCTGACAGTTAATGTGACTCGGCGGTGTTGATTAATTTAAACTAACAGATTCATCCTGCTGTAACCAGGTTTCTGTAAGGCAGAATAAATCAATATGTTGATCAATTATTAAATCACTTAGTAGCAGGGACTTGGAAGAGAGAGACCTAATGTTGAATAATCTACATTTAACTGTTATACTCGTTGGTGTAGTTGAGGATACTATATTATTTTTTCTTTTTGAATTTTTATGCTTAAATAGTTTTTTGCTGATTTTAGGTTTGTTTCAAAGTACGTTTGATCAGCCATCTCAGCAGTGATATGCTCTGTGTTAACCAGCTGTTCGTGGCAGGTAAGGGCAGGTCACAGGTGCATCAGCGGCGATCGCCCGGTGTTATAGGGTTAAAGGAGGGCAAGCTGTTCCACTGGGTTAAGTCAAAAAGCTGATAACTAAGATTTATTTGGCTCAAACATGTTCTTCAGGCATCCTAGTCACCCAGTGATAACGTTAAATGAACCATAACTAGAGGGTTGGCACTCCCCACTGGCCATTGCTGCCCCCTCTCTGGGGTGAAGTCACTTTGCAGTTCCGGGGCAGGTGGCTGAATGTTTTGGCATGGTTGCTGACCAGCTCTCTTTGAGGTTATGATCTGGGTGTCTTCGGTTTCTTCGGCTTGGGGAGGGGAGATTCTTGGGCGCTTAGACCCTGGGCCCTATTTTTGGCTTGGAGTGGGGTGGCCAGCCTCTGTAGGGGTCGGCCCCCCGCTACCTCTGGTTCTCTGCTGCTCTTGACCTTTGGCCGTGGGGGCACTGGCTGGGCCTCCCTCTTCCTTCTGCTGGGGTTGGCATGGGGATGTTATTGGGATGTGTGGCCTCATTTCTTCAGTGCATCTCAGGTGCGACGGGCAGCCCAGGACTTCTGGGTCCTTCTTTATCTGTCGTTGCAGCTTCTCACCCTCATTACCAAAAGTTCATGACAAACACACAATACACACACACTTACACTCGCTCGCTCACTCGCTCACTCACAAACAGTCAAACAAAGAAAGACTATGTGCTAGGTTCTGTTTAGGTTTTTGTGTTTCAGGGGCTGTTTATTCTCTTTTTTTTGTTATAGTCATAGCATCTGGGAACAAATTATATGTGCTATATTCCTGACAACATAACATAACATCTACCTTCTTATATTTTTAAATGATAATGGCCTGTAGCCTTTTTTAAACTGAATCGCAGAGCAGCATTTTTTTTTTATATGTGTTCTCAGAGTTCAATTAAATATTGTTTGTAATAGTTCATTTTATGAATGAAATGGTTTGGTATTTTTCAGGAAGAGCTCATTTAAATGCTGTCATCAAAATCTGTTTTTGTGTTTTCTTCTTTTTACTCTTTTTCAGGACCTGGTTGTTGAAAAAGTGCCAAATTTTGTTGCAGAACTGAGTGAAACTGTCAGTGGCAGTGCAAAAGAAATTGCAAATTCGTCTGCAACAATATCAGCTATTGTTAACATCCTAAATAACATTGCAAATGTTTCCACTAATGTCAATGAAACTGTCATGCAGGTAAATCGTGCCTTTCATTTTTAAATCTTTCAGTAAATGTTCTGGCAATAAAGGTTACTTTTTCACCCCATGATGGGGTTCTTTCCTAATAATATAACATCTCTTCATCTGCAGAATGTACTAAACACCATTGATGTCATTATTGGTGATGATGCAAAAAAGTCCTGGGGCTTTCTGAATGAAAAAGCCAACAATGCCAGCTCAGCATTACTGGGTTCACTGGAGACACTCACCAATGGGCTGGATGGTAGATTTTCCATAGCAACTGAACGGATCACACTCAACAGAACCACATTCAACAACTCATTCACTGGAGATCTTAACACTAACTTTTTCATAAAAATTCCACACACTGACATTTTCAATGTCTTTATTACTACAATTACTTTTCCTACCCTGAGTAATGTCATGCCAGTAAGGAACTCCACTTTTGACACCACCGCCATCAACAACAATGTTAATGCCACCAGCAACGAAACTCATGAAACTAATGATGCCATTAACGCTGCTGTGGTGCTTGTCAAAATCGATGCAACCATTCAAAGTGTTACTCTCAGCTACAAAAAGTTAAACACCTCCCTGTCACAGAACCCACAATGTGTCTTCTGGAATTTCACACTTTTTGATAATCTTGGTGCTTGGGATAATGAAGGATGTACATTTGTTTCTGATGAAAATGATAACGTAACCTGCCACTGCAACCACCTGACATCTTTCTCTATTCTGATGTCAACTCGTGTCCCTCCACTAGTTAGAAAACTCTTAGATATAATCACTTATATTGGGGTTGGAATATCTTTGGCAAGTTTGGTTATATGCCTTATTATTGAAGGATGTGTTTGGAAAGTCATTACCAGAAACAGTACTGCCTTCATGCGTCATGTTTCCATCATTAACACTGCTCTTTCTCTGCTGATTGCTGACATATGTTTCATCATTGGGGCTGCTATTGCTAAGAACCCCAGTGAAAACCCTGGAGAGAACTATGATGTTCCAGTTGGACCATGTAGCACAGCAACATTCTTCATGCACTTTTTCTACCTTGCTCTGTTCTTTTGGATGCTTGTCTCAGCCCTTCTCCTCTTTTACCGGACAGTTATGGTCTTCTCCCATATGTCTAAGTCAACCATGTTGGCCATCGGCTTCAGTTTAGGCTATGGCTGCCCTCTGATTATAGCTATGATTACTGTTGCTGTCACAGCATCTAACAATGGATACATAAGGGACCGTGAAGCTTGTTGGCTTAACTGGAATGAGACAAAAGCCCTGCTTGCTTTTGTGATACCTGCCCTGACTATAGTTGTTATCAACATTTTGATAGTAATTGTGGTCTTGTTCAAAATGATGAGAAGAGGTGTGGGAGACACTGTCCAAAGAGATGAAAAACATACATTGATTGTCATTTTAAGATGCGTGGCCATTTTGACTCCTTTATTTGGATTAACCTGGTCTTTGGGAGTGGGAACTATGGTCTCTCCAACAAATCGAGGAATTCATATTGCCTTTGCATCCTTCAATTCATTCCAGGTAGTTACAAACATGAACATCTAATGCAATAATTAAATGCGTAGGAGGCAGTAATTCAATAAACCTTTTTTTTTTTAAATAAAGGATGTTTTTCTTTTCTTAGGGTTTCTTCATTTTATTGTTTGGGACACTATTTGATTCAAAGGTATGCTGATTTATAATTAAACCCTTGCACTATACCTGTACAGGAGGAGCATTGAGAGAAAGTTAATGTAGCAGCAGCAGTTCAAGGAAGAATACAACCACAGAACAGAATTGAATTTTTCCTAATATTTGCTTGTCTCTGCAGATCCGTATGATCCTCTCAAGACGTGTGCCTAGACTAAGTACGAGCTCATCAAAGGTAAGTGATCTTTTTAATGTAACACAAATATTATCTTTCATTGAATAGTTCGATGGCCGGAGGCATGAGTGTCCTTCAGGTTGGATGAGTCTGTTTTTTGGAAACTAAGATGATGATGACGCTTTGAATGTGTGTGGGAGTTCTGCATCTGTTAGAGACTGATTGAACATGTCTGTGTACACACCTGCTAGGTGTTCAATGCAGGCCTTGGTGATACTCCGTTTAAGCCCATTGTCTTATGTGGGTTCACTTCCTTTAGGGCCTTCAGGGCCTACTGTATGTGTATCACTTGAAATGCAGAATTGACAGGGTCACAGGAGAATCTGTGTTGAGCTGGTCGAATTTTGCATAGAAACTGTTCAGGCAGTCTGGTGGAGCGGTGTCTCTGATCTCAGCGCTGTGTTCTTCTTGTGGTTTGTGGCAGACTGGATACCCTGCCACATACCACGTGTTTTGTTTTCCAGGTATAGAGGCTTTCCAGTTTTGGGGAATGTGCCCTTTTTCCTGCTCTGATGGACCTGTGCAGCTTTTACTGTGCCCACTTGCATGCTGCTTGCTTCATTAAACAAAGGCTTTTGGTTTGGAAAGACACAAACAGTTCTGGTGGGAACACCAATAGAAGTGCACCAACTGATGTAGTTGCTGACAGTCACCAAATGATCATAAATATTGTTTGTTGCCTCTCTAAGGATGCCCACCGTGTTTCTAATGCATAGACAGCTCTGCAGGTTTGCCAGTGCACTTTCAGTCCAGGTGTTAATCACTCTAGTGTGACTGGGCTGGCCTTTAGCTGTTTGGTGTAGGTGGATCCTACTGTAACCAGGTCTTTATAAGGAGGAAAAATCAATATATTGATCAATTATTTAATAGTTTACTAGGAGTGGCCTAATGTTTAACAGTCCATATTTATTTGATTTACTCTGGTGCATTTCAGTGTGTTGTATTGTTCTTTCAGTGTGAATTTTTGTACTTAATTTTTGGTTTGCTCTTTAATGGGAGCAGACAGCATCTCTATGAGGATGGGATTTTGGAGGATTGGCAGGAGGAGCGGAGCTGCAGAGAGGCGTGTAAGACTGCAAATCTGCTTCCTGGTCCCAACTCTGGATATTCACGTTTTATGGTGTTTAGTAAATATTGCAAGACTTTTCAAAATGAGAGCTGAATGGATGCCATCTTTCCTAACAAAACTAGGTTTTCCTGAGAAAGCTTCCCAATTATCTTTGAAGCCCATGTCATTTATTGGACACCACTCAGGGGGCTAAACATGTCGCTACTGGTCTGATTGGTGCGGGCACCAGAGAAAATTACAGAGCCTTAGACTGTTTCAGCAAAATTACACACAAACTCAATATCGATTTTAGTGACCTCTTGATGCAACTGGGTGTCATTACTGTCAACGTGAATTACAGTCCTACAAAATCGATGTTTATCCTTAGCTGGTAGTTTCAAATTTCCTTCAGTGTTGCATGATCTGGACCGTGGAATACAATCAACTATGGTCTGGTCTGGTCTGGTCTGGTCTGGTATGGTATGGAGTCTGTAGCTTCACATGTCCAAGAATAGAGTCACCAATAACTAGAGTTTGCTCCTCAAACCCTCAGATTGTTGATGTACTGGGGGCTTCTGTTTAGATCTACGCTTCTTCCTCACAATCACCCAGCTGGCCTGATTTCTCAGTTATCTGTGCCACAATCTGCTGTGGTACAGATAATTGGGAGTACCTTGGCCCACACTGGGGTCTGTGTTGTTTTAGGCTATATTTCAACTGTGCAGAACCGGGTTTCCAATTCACTGACCCTGGCTTCCAAAACTATAAACAAATTATATCTATTAAAGACCAAGGAATAACTAAAAATTTGACAAACTGAGCAGGAAAATGCTGGTAAGACACCTGAATAATCACTGGCCACATGTGTGACACAATATGTGAATACTAAGAATATAATTTGCAGGTGATTCAAGAGAAAATGTGTTCTGATAAAGCATAATGTAGGTTACAGTATGAAATACGTCACTATGTAAAAGATTGTAATTAATCAAGCTACACAAAACACCACTGTGTAACAAGAATGGGAAGTGATACAGTACAATACCGCAGTGAGAGCGATACCAAGTATGATATTGAAAAAGTAAAATACTGTGTACTGAATAGAGCTAACTTTATATTTCTTTGTTTCTACCGTAGAGCACAAGCACTGGCATTTTTACTTTCAGTGGAATTAACTTAATAAATCGACTCAGAAGGAGGCAATGTAAGTTAATTTTCATTAAACATTTGTGTTTACTTACTGTGAATCAGCTGAATTATCACTTTTGCATGTTATCTTTCAGATCACTACCGTGTTTCAGAGGCTGAAAACTCAAACAGCAGTGGTGCATCTGAATCATTCATGTATATCTGAATGGTTGCAATAATGAATTCACATTAAATGAATTCAATTAACAGTAAGAAAGCAAGAACAATATGTCTCATGTAAAGATCAGTGGCGTGATATTGTAAATATAAATGTAAAACAGTATTGTGACTTTGCACTTGTTGCTTCTTGCAGCAGTGTTCAGGATCACTAAAGGTGCACAATGATGATGGCAGGCACTAAGCAACTTCTAAGAAATTACATTGTATGCCTTGTAAAATGTTTCCAGTGTTTCATTATAATTGTATTGTTAGTACTTTAAATGGCATATTTTTCATTGAAAACCTGCTATTGATGTTATTGACTGATATAAATATATATAATCTTTTCTGAAATTATCAGAATTAAAACAACCTGAAAATAAAATTACATTGTTATATTTGTGATGTTCACTTACACTTAATAAATTAGATAATTAACAGATTGCTAAATGTAACACAAAAATACATTCTAGGAAGAAACTTCTGTTTTTTTCTGTTGATTGTAGAGCAGCCTAATGCTTTAGCTGTTGACCCTGATCAAATATCCACTGAAAGTTCAGCAGTGTTGATACCATCATCCCCGTTTGTTAGGGTTTTTGCCATAAATCACCATTTACTAAACCCCTCCTCTAAATAGTGGTTCAACCAATCCAGGCTTATTATAATAATAATACCTTTAATTTATAACTCACTTTACATTTTAAAAAAACCTCAAAGTGCTACAAAACAAAAAACATAACAAACAGTAAGAGTATAAAACACACTAAATAACAGACCATGGTGTAAATTAAGATACACCAGGGTGTAGATAAAATAGCTAAAAATTATGGACAAAGATTAAAAGCTCTTATAAAAAGAAAAGTCTTTAAGCCCTTTCTAAAACTGTCCAAAGTTTGAGGCGCTCTCAGTTCAGATGGAAGCAAGTTCCATAGACGAGGGGCAACCACACAGAAAGCCCGGTCACCCATAGTCCGTAAATTTGTCCTTGGTACGATGAGGGAGTTTGTGTGAGCCGATCTGGAGGAGCGTGTCATACATTTTAAAGAAAGAAGTTCTTTAAGGTAGGAAGGGGCATTGACATAGACGCATTGATAGGTAAGAAGAGCGACCTTATAGTCAATCCTGTAAGAAACAGGAAGCCAGTGGAGGGACTGAAGAGTTGGTGTAATATGATCGTATTTGCGAACTCCCTTCAGTTTTCAGGGCCGCAGCGTTTTGAATGTACTGGAGTTTCTGAAGACTCTTGTAGGGGATGCCGACAAAGAGTGCATTACAGTAATCCAGTCTGGAAGAGACAAATGCATGGACCAGTTTCTCTGCAGAGTTAAGAGAGTTGGAGAGTTAAGATAGGGCGGAGTTTTGCAATATTGAGATTTTACTAAGGTGGTTTATATGGAGTTCCATGTTGAGTTGGGGATCCATCCTAACACCAAGATTGGTAACTGATGAGGAGAGAGGAATACTGTGTCCGAGAAAAGATAAACTAACGATGGGTGATGATTTGATCTGGCGGAGAGTACCAATCATGATTGCTTCTGTTTTAGAGCTGTTAAGCTGGAGAAAATTATCTTCCATCCATCCCTTGACCTCCTCCAGACATTTAACAAGCCTTGGCAATGATGGAGACGGAGATGACGAAGGTGCAGGTGGAAGAGGCTCGTCAGCAGTGGCTTTAACATATAACTGCGTGTCGTCAGCATAGCAGTGAAACGAAACACCATGTTTGTTTATGATCTGACCCAGAGGAAGCAGATAAAGGTTAAACAAAGCTGGTCAAAGCACAGATCCCTGGGGCACCCAACAGGTGACAATGTGGGGTTCCGATTTGGCCAATGCAACACATTCCGATCGATTTGTGAGGTAAGAACTGAGCCAATCAAGGGCTGGGCCAGAAAACCCAGTGGTGTATTGAAGCCTGTGTAATAGGATGTCATGATCAACCGTGTCGAATGCTGCCGATAGGTCCAGGAGGATGAGAACGGAGGGGGAACCATTATCGGCTGCCATCAACAGGTCATTCTTGATTCTCACGAGTGCTGTTTCTGTGCTGTGGGCAGTGCGAAATCCAGATTGAAATTTTTCATAGAGATTATTGCAGCTAAGATGATTTTGGAGATGCATTGCAACAACCTTTTCCTTTAGAAATAAATGAGAGGTTTGAGATTGGCCTGTAGTTTACTAGGTTATCCAGATCAAGGGTAGGTTTTTTTAGTATGGGTCTGATGATGGCTTTTTTCAAAGAAGAGGGAACATGGCCACTTCACATGGAGAGGTTGACAATAGAACAGATGATGGGGGTAAGAAGAGGTAGATATGTTTTCACCAAGGTGGTAGGAAGAGGATCTAGGGAACATGTAGTGGTCCTCATCTTCCTGATGGTGTCCTGGATCTCTTCTGATGTAACAGTTGGGAAGCAGGTGAAGGGGTGAGAAGTAGCACTCAGGCTATAATCTGAAATGACAGTTTTAGAACCTGATAGAGCTGTACGTATTGAGGAGATCTTGGATGTAAAGAAGGCCATAAACCTGTTGCATTGCTCCACTGCGACATCAGAGGTAATGGTAGGAGAAGATTTCACAGTAAGAAGACAGTTTACTGTTTTGAAGAGCTGTTTGGAACAACCAGGGTTTCTACCAATGATGTCAGAGAAGAACTGCGAACGGGCAAATTTCAAGGAATGAGCATAGGCCCTTTGATGTGCTCTGTACATTTGTTTATGCACAGTGAGCCCCATAGATATATATCGGCGCTCCAGGGCCCGTCCTGCAGTCTTCATTTTCCGAAGTTCACTTGAATACCAAGGAGCTGACCAAGAGAATGTAACAGTTCTTGTTTTAATTGGCACATGGGAGTCCAAGAGGTTACTAAGATGAGTGTCGTAGTAACCGAGTGCCTCATCAGCTGATGTAAAGTCTCTACAGAGGCACTGAAGCTCAGCTACAAAGCCAGATGTGTCAATGTTTTTAATATTTCTAAAACATATCTGGTGTTTAGGCTTTTAGTGAGTGCAGTGGAGCGTAGTTTCAAAGATATTGCCTTGTGATCAGATACACCCAGGTCATAGGCCTGCAGATGAATAGGAAGCGTGGCGCTTGTGATAACAAGGTCCAGGGTGTGACCCCCTTTATGAGTAGGGATATGGACATGCTGCCTTAAGTTAAAGCAATCTAGTAGTTGGAGAAATTCGGCAGCAAGATGATCAGTAGGGACGTCGACATGAATGTTGAAGTCTCCCAGTATGATAATATTTGCTGAAGACACGAAAATGGTGGATAAAAGATGAGACATCTCGGAGATAAAGGATGCATTTGGTTTTGGTGGTTGGTAGATGAGGAGAACTAACACTGAGGTAGGTAAGTTTGATTTAAATGCCAAGCATTCGAAAGATGACCATTCAGGTAGGTTTACTGAAGAAAGATCCAGGTTATTACGGTAAATTACTGCAAGTCCACCACCACGCCCCTTACTACGGCTTTCTGAAAGTAACTGTATTCTGTAGGACAGCACTCAATTATTATTACAGAAATTATTAACGTTTACAGGCTGAGGCTAAAAGGAGTGACAACTCCAGGTCCAGGTCATGTTTGTAAATGAGAACTGGTTCTCAAACATTTTACCTGTTAAAATAAAGGTTTAAAAAACTGTAGAAATAAATGTTTGTGAACTTTTGATTTCTGTTTAAGTATGGCCTAAAATATCACCTGATTTTTAGCACAAGCCCTAAAACCAGATAAAGAGAACCCAACTAAACAAATAAAATGAAAATATTTTACTTCATTATTATATTTGAGAAATGTGATCCACTAATGCATATCTGTGACCAACAGAGAGCACTCCATGAGAAAGACTTGAAGCAAACAATTCCTGCCTACAGCTTCCTCTCTCTGGTCAATCAAAGAGGAATTGTCTCTAATTTAATGTTTTCAAGTGGAAAGTGTATAGTTGTAGCATTCACATTGTTTTTCCAGTATGATGCAATGATATCATCCAACCTAACACCTCTCCCATTAAAGGTGTGAGTGCCTGTGAGTCTTTGATCCCTCAGCTGCTCAGAGAGAGAGCTCTCCTTTTCCCCAAGGTGTGTTTTTTATGTGCAAACTGATGTGTTACTCATTAATAAGAGTTGTTTACATATGAAGTATTTTCAACAAAGTTATACATTTGAACAGAAACAAAGATCTAAGAACAATAGGGACTACTGGCAAACTCATTTCATTTTATGGAAATTATTCACTTCATTTTATGGACTCAGGTTAATGTGAGTCACTCAGAAATGAGCCTTAGGGTTGGATATTTCCATTTAATATTTTCTCTAACCCTCTTTTTACTTTGCTGAATACAAGGCATTTTTGATTAAATAACAAGTACATATTCTATAACATGTGCTATTAACATGTGCTGTGTATCAACTGAAAATCTTATGCTGTGTGGCAACCTCTGACCTCTAAAATTAAAATGTAAAAAATTCTGTTGCTGTAGTCATACAGCTGTGTACTACATACCTCAGCATCCACTGACCCTGCGCTGTGATTTTACATGGCTTCCATTTCTTGGAAGCAGTATAAACTCGGTCACCTACAACATTTCCAAACAGCTCACCACCATCTTATCTCTGCTTGTTGGCAACACAGCCCACCACACTGAAAACTCCACAGATTTTATGAACAAGGTCCATAATCTTGTACTGAATCCAGATGAAACCATGGTGTCCTTTGATGTGGTTTCACTTTTCACTTGCATACCCACAACTGAGGCAGTGGAGACTGTCAGAAGTGGACTACAGGAAGATGACTCCTTACAGAACAGAACCAGCTTTACCCCAGATCTGATTTGTGCACTTTTAGACCTCTGCCTTATCACAACATATTTTAAATACAATGATGGATTCTACAGACAGAAACATGGATGTGCCACGGGCTCCCCAATGTCACCCATTGTAGCCAACGTTTACATGGAGGAAGTGGAAAGTAAAGCTCTTGGTTCTTTCAAAGGGGTGGCACCTAGCCACTGGTACAGATATGTAGATGACACCTGGGTCAAAATCAAAACCCAAGAAGTAGAAGCCTTCACTCGTCACAGCAACACAGTAGATAAATACATCCGTTTTACCAGGGAGGACACCAGAGATTACAAGTTACCATTCCTGGACTGTGCAGTGCTTACTGAGGAAGATGGAGGCCTCAGCATTGAAGTTTACCGGAAGCCCACACACAGGGACCAGTATCTCCTCTTTGACTCCCACCACCCACTGGAACACAAACTTGGGGTGATCAGGACCCTACAGGTACATCACTGGGCAAAGAGCATTCCCTCTAAGGGGAACAAAAGGAACACACACATATTAAGAAAGCCCTCAAAACATGTGGTTACCCCAACTGGGCTTTCATTAAATCAGCCAAGATGCACAGGAATGACGGTCAAAGACAAACTAGAGAGAATAAGATATATACAATGATACCACCAAGCTCATTCCGGCAGGAATGAGCTTGGTGGTATCATGTGGTATGGCCAAACTCGCATGCAATTGGTCAGTGGGTTTCCTGGGATGCTTCACCACTACCGTAAGGACTGTAAAAGCTGTGCTGGTAAACCAGTAAGCGCTCAAGATTTTAAGTGGGCATTTCTGTTTCGGTATTATGTTCATGTCCACATGAGACATCATTTCAGTCCGGATCCAGACCAAGGTCCGCCTACTGGTGACCTCTGCCCTAGACCCCAAAATGAACCCTACAACATCCTACACCATGACAGTATCATACAGAATTGATTTTAAAATCCTCTTGTATATAAAATCTTAAATGGTCTTGGACATTGTTGATATTGGGTCATGGCTTTATGTGGCTTTTTAAAAAAAAAAAAAAATCTTGGGATGCTAGATGTGTGTACCAAATTTCATACATGTATATGGAACATAGCAATTGGTTCTCATTTTTCACAGTTTTGTAGGGGGTACTCTGAAGCCATTTTTAATTATCCATGTACAATTTTCATTGGTCCATATGCAATTTCATGAGTGTTCAGGCTTAAATAATAATAATAAACAGAACAGATCAAAGCAGTGTCAATGCTCGAGTACTAAAAACACAAACATACAAACAAAAGTCAGCACTACACTATCTGCTTAACAAATGACTGAAATACTGCATACTGAACATAATGCTGGGCATAAATCTGTAACATGGCCAGGTATTATATTACTATGGGTTTTAAAGTTGTTGACTCCAGTCACAATATTAACTCAAAACAAAAATGATCGTTGGTTGTTTCAAGTAGTTTTAATGATGACACAAATCTTTCATGCACACATGCAAACTCATAACTACTTGTGATGTCAGCAGCAGGCGCGAATTTTTTTTACATTTGAATGGATGAGCAAATTATGTATTCTAATTAGCTGAGAAATGTTACAGTCATGTGATAGTCATGTTAAAAGGGTCTTGATGAGTGAACACACTCATCAACACAGGTATGTAGCACCTCTAGACTGCATATTGTTTGTGTGTCATTTTGAGAACAGGTATTGATGCATTCAGAGATGTAAGTTAAAAATGTTATTTTAAATGTAGAAAACTGAATCTTGTTTCAAGGATGTGAAATGGAGCCATGGAGTCATTCAATAGGACTAATGATACTATGAGCTGGCTTCTCTGTGAAACAGAAAAAAACAAATTGTGTGTGTTATTATATGTTTTTATTCTATCACTGATAGCTGTCATAATATGTGGAAATCTTCTTGTGATAATTTCTATCATTTACTTTAAACAGCTCCACACTCCTACGAACTACCTTATCCTCTCTCTGGCTGTGGCTGACCTGCTAATTGGTGTTTTAATATTTCCTTTCAGTATGACATTCTCTCTAATAGTGTGTTTGTCTGCATACACTTTACTTTGTAACATAAGAAGCACTTGTGATATAACAATAAGCATAGCTTCCATACTTAACTTGTGCTGCATTTCTGTTGACAGATATTATGCTGTCTGTCACCCTCTGGTTTATAAAACTAAAATAACTGATTCTGTTGCTATGAAGATGGGCCTTGGGAGTTGGACTGTTGCTATCATGACTGGAATTTGGTACTTCCTGATGTTTTTTATTCAGTATGAATGTGACACAGGCTGCAATTCCACTCTGATTATCTTATTTATTATTATATATTACACCCCAACAACAATTTTAGTGTGTATGTACTGTAAAATTCTCTCTGTTGCACTGAGTCAGGCACGCAGCGTCCAGAATAAAACAAAGTCTGGAGCAGTTGCCAGTAAGGAGAGCAAGGCCACCAAGACTCTGACTATAGTTGTTGGACTATTCTTAATTTGCTGGGCTCCTCTCATTTTTAGTTACCCACTTTATCCTCTGAGTAATTTTATAGTTCATGTGCTTCTTGAACCATTGAACTGGTTTTCACTTTCTAACTCATTGCTTAATCCCTTTATTTATGGTTTCTTTTACAGTTGGTTCAGATCAGCTTTTAAAATGATCATTTCTGGAAAAATATTTCAAGGAGATGTTAGTAACACAAAATTATACTGATTGTGAATTATATCAATAACAGTAAATATTAGCACAATTGATCTTCTCTGTCTTTGTCATTACAATTCTAACTATGTAAGTCAGCTGTTACTATGCAGTATCAACTGTTTATGTACAGTTATTTATCAGTACAGTGTTTATGAGCTTATTTATGTAATAATCAACTGCCTGTAAAATATGAGCCAACAGGCTAAAAAAGATCTGATTTTTATGCTGTCATAACATTAAATGGCTGTTAGCACTGAGTACTCCCACACATATGATCGCATTGTTACCTGTAGCTCACTTATAGAAGGCCATATTCATGAACAATGTGTACTGTTATAATAAATATGAACATAATTCATCAATTGTGCCTCTTTTTTTTCACTTTTTGAATCTGTATTTCCTAAGCTGCCCTAGTTGTACACAGAGCTGTTTTTCTTTAGGCAACTCAAATCCTTACATGTGCCCCAATGAACAAAGCTAAATCATGATGCAGACCAGTAACATACACAATGTCCATCTAGCATGTTAGCTGCAAAGAGAACTTTTTTCATCTCACTGTTAATGTAAGTAAAAATGCAGTCATCCTTTCCCCTTCTCTCTCCCTCTCCCTGTGTGTGTGTGTGTGTTTTCTGACAGTACTGTATGGTGGCCCAGAGGTGTCAGGTCGAATACAAAAGCCACAACACAAATATAAAAGCCACAACGGAAATAGAAAACCACAACGGAAATGACGCAACATAAGTTTTATTTTTTTCAGAACTTTATTTGTCGTTAAACAATACAGAAGAAGCAGCAGGACCGCCAAAAATTCTATGAAGAATAAGGAGCTTTGCTTGCAGACTTAGAAGAAGCAAATATTGAGGAGACAAAGACAGTCTGCACACCGGAACATTCCTGGGAGATCGTTCCGGTGTGCAGACTGTCTTTCTCTCTGTCTTTGTTCCTGCACCCCTTTAACTGCTGGATGTGCGTGTTTGGCCTGTAAAGAAGCAAATATTGCCCGTTTGATAAGTAAGTGAAGCGTTTTTAAGTTAACTATGATGCAGGTGTACCGCTATGCCAGAAAGTGGGTTTACTGACAAAGTTTGTTAACCCTGTGTGGGAAACATTGCGTTTTAAGTTTGTGAGTCAGTGGTTACCATGGAAATGACTTAAACAATTTCAGATAACTTGCGTTGCTTAGTGACAGTATGGTGAAAAAAACGGAGAATTGATCGCTCAGAAACTCCCAAATTGGAAACTATAACTTCAACTATATTCTATGCTTTGGCAAAATTGTTTAAATTGTCTCCACAGACTCCTTGGCCCAGTTTCCCATACAGGGATTATGTCTAATCCTGGACAAAATACTTTTTCCTATTTTGGTCTTCATTGACTTTTTCCTTTTAGTCTAGGACCATGCTTAATCCATGACTGGAAAAACCGGCTGCTTGAGTTGTTCTTTACAGTTAGTGTCTTTATTGAAAGCGACTTTTTCATTTGTGTGTTAAACACATTATAAATCAGGTTTAACTCTGCCATGTACGGAACATAATTTTTTTAAGCCAAGGTGGAAAACAGTTTTATGGTGTACCTTATGTATAATGATGGTGCAAATACTCTGTGAGTTTGTGTATGAAGACTAATTGATTCTTCTTGGCTTTTACCAGGTTATGTTTTGTCCATTTTGTGGTGGGAACCTTCATGTCATGCTGTTCTGTTGTGGCCAGAGGTGGCCAAAGTACTGACATTCTGTACTTAAGTAGAAGTACAAGTACTTGTGTTAAAAACTACTCTGGTAAAAGTTGAAGTACTGGTTCAATTTCTGTACTCAAGTAAAAGTAAAAAAGTACAGGCTCTGAAATCTACTCAAAGTGAGAAAGTAAAAGTAGCTCCTTGGAGGATGTTTCTACCTCTTTCTTACATCTTTCTCCACCTGAGCGAAGTTATCGCTCATTCTTTGCTCTCCCTTAAAATATAGCAGCTGTTCTTTTAGCCAGCAGACACAGTGTGTGACAAACTGCACACTTTTTTGTCCTTTTCCTTTTCTGTCACTTATTTTCCTCACCGTTCTGGCATGCAGCCTCTATGTAAAGCACAACTTCCTCTAGCTTTTTCCGGTCTCCGAACTAGCGTTGCAGGGGCCTCTCCCTCTACCTTGTGGGGTGTCTGTCCCCCCACCCTATTGGTGTGACTTCCAAGAAAAAAACGCTCGCAATCAGGAACCGGCTCCCGCACTGACCAGAAATGCAAACGTTTCTCAAACGTGTTAAAGCTAAAGTAACGAGCTTGTTTTGAAAATGTAAGAAGTAGAAAGTACAGATACTTGTGTAAAAATGTAGGAAGTAAAAGTAAAAAGTAGTCAGAAAAATAAATACTCAAGTAAAGTACAGATATCTGAAAAATCTACGTAAGTACAGTAACGAAGTATTTGTACTCCCTTACTTTCCACCTCTGATTGTGGCTCATGTGAAATATTCAGTTTTTAAGGAGTCATCAAGATGAAGATATGTTTTGCTCTGAAAGTTGGTGATGTCATATAAATTACTAGTAAATATACCGTATTTTCCGGAGTATAAGTCGCACTTTTTTTCATAGTTTGGCTGGGGGTGCGACCTATACTCCGGAGCGACGTATATGTGACATTTATAACACATGAACCAAAATACTCCAGCCACTTGACATCTCCGTGAACTGCAGCTTTAAGGCAGTCTTGCGTAACCTGTGGGCGCAGTGGATGGTGGATGGAGAGCACAGCTTAACGGCAACTGGGAGAATGCGCCACCCAACTTTCCTGGAAGTCATTGGATGGATCAAGAAAACATGGGCTTCAGTGACAAACCATCCTGTTGGGATTCAGAAAGGCTGGAATAACTGGAACTGCAGCTGACGACGAGTCGGACTAACGCGACACAGAAGAGGAAGCGGCGCTTCGTCTACGGAGTGTACGGAATTGTTTAGAAGTGACACCGAGGATGAAGAATTCAATGGATTGATGGTTTGGTTAACTTGTTAGTATGTTCTTTATGCTATGGTTATCTGAATAACTTAATGTTACGTTAACATACCGAACACGTGTTCGTTGTGCGTCATGTAGCTGAATGTGCTACGTTAGCATAACGTAGGCGTAACCGTGTTCGCCCTGTTCTTTAATCCATTATTATTTTAAATTGCTGTTCAAGATGGAATTTCTGCTCTGGGTCTCGGATTCTATCAACCCCCCCCCCCAAAAAAAGTGCGACTTATAGTCCAGTGCGACCTATATATGTTTTTTTCTTCTTTATTATGCATTTTTGGCTGGTGCGACCTATACTCCGGAGCGACGTATAGTCCGAAAAATACGGTAAATGAAAACAAAGTTCATGAATACGGCACATTTTCTATTCTTAGATCTGGTGTCTCATTCTTTCCCCTCAGATCCTGAAACCACAACTGCAGATGATCTTATCTCGAAGTATTTCACAGAGGGCCACAGTTATGAAGTAATAAGAGACTTCCTTGCAGCCAGACACAATATTTCAGTGAGTCTTAGCACTTTAAAAAGAAGACTACAAGATGTAGGCCTGACGAGGAGGACAAAGTACACACCAATTGCTACTGTGCAGGCAGCTATTTCTGATGCACTTAAGGGATCAGGCCTGCTGGGTTACCGAGCGATGTGGCAGACCCTTAAACAGAAGCACTCTCTTGTTGTCAGAAGAAGGGATGGGAGAATTGGATCTGTCTGGAGTAGAAAATTGGTCTAGACGAAGATTTGTCCGCAGAGCATATCATTCAGTGGGACCCAATGAAATCTGGCATGTTGATGGGTATGACAAATCAAAACCCTATGGAATTTCATTAAGTGGCTGCATTGATGGGTTCTCCAGAAAAATCATGTGGCTCAAATGTGGAAAGTCCAACAATGATCCTAGGATCATCGCTCAAAATTACATGCAGCGCATTTCTGAGTTTGGAGTTTTCTAATGCGCCTCCGCACAGACTGCGGAACAGAAAATAGACTGATGGCAGCACTCACTGTTCCTTGAGATCACTGCACACAGACGAATTTGCAGGAGCCAAAAGTCTCATGTAAGGGACTTCAACATCCAACCAACGTATTGAAAGCTGGTGGTCCTACTTTTGGAAACAAAAGGTTTTTGTCACATAACTCTTCTTGTTGAAGTTATTATGGATTATGGTCCATTTACTTGACATTTCTGTAATTATTGCATGTGATTATTGTGATCCATACACACTTTTACTTCTGGCTTTATCATATATACTAGTGTCAGCTTGAGACTACTTGTGCTCATTTTAAAATTGCTTTCATATAACAGTTTCTTTAAATGCTGAAAATTGCAGTACATCTTTAAAAGCAACTTCAACCATTGTTCAGTGTTTTTTAGGGTCAAAGTCCATCTTAATAAGATGTTTGTACTTTAGGAGTCAGTTTTGGATGGATCTGTTCAGTGACTTGAGGGAAAGTCACCTCTTCAGTAGCAAGGAGTAGAATGTTAATGTTCAAGTACAGTGTAAAATATGCAACTGTTAGAGGCCACTACAATACCCACTATTAAATAGATACAAATCTGCAGCACGCGAGTACATTGTCCTACATATTTAAAAAATGCCCCGCCTGATACACTCCCACATCTGCTGTAGCTCAAAAGTTTTTGCAAACGCTAATATAATTAACATATTAACAGAAGTAAGCAAATGCAGTGTTTTTAAGTTCCAATTTACAGTTGCAGATCAAATAACTTCTTACCTGTGCGTTTCTAAGGCTCATACCATCATGTAACTTCCTTGTTTATCGATTTGAAAAATATGATGGCCAAAATTATGGGGTAAGATAACTGTCAAAAAGAATGTATGTGTAAGGAGTCTAAATTCCTACATGTAAGTCAATAAACGTGCATAAATATAAGATTTATATTTCGAATGCAATCTACAAAGTTACAACTTCGCAACAATACAAATACAAATCACAAATTTACAAGTACAAGTTACAACTTCTCAACAATACAAGTACAAATCACAAATTTACAAGTACAAGTTACAAAGTTACAACTTCTCAACAATACAAGTACAAATCACAAATTTACAAGTACAAACCTCTAACTATCGAACGTCATACTGCGCATGCGTTAAAAGACAACATTCTTATGGCGGATGGAGGATACTTCCCGGTTGGTGGTTTAATATTTTTCTCGAAAATGACATGAATCAAATCCCGGGAAAAGACAAACCATTTCCCGGGAATCCCGGGAAAAAGTTTTTTTTTTTAAATTTTAATTAGGCTTTCTGTAGCCTGTGTCAGGCTTAACCTATTTGATATTGTAGAGGTAGCTTTCCAGCTATGTCCTGTTATGTCCAGCTATGCGGTGTTGTATCGTTCCTCAACACTCCCTTAACAAATATAATTTGAATATTCCTGCATTGTACATGGAATTATACCAAGCTATTTTACAATTGCTGGTGCAAAACTAGGGATGGCACGATACCACTTTTTTATGTCCGATACCGATACCGATCTTTTAAATACCGATATAAATCCGATATTTAAAATTTATCTAGGCATTTAAAAACATTTAAAAAGAAGTCAACAGTCTCTCACACAACAAAATCAAAGTCTTTTAGTTGTCCCACATACAAGACTAAGGACCAGGGTGGACAGAGCTTTTTAGGCAGTGGCACCAAAGCTCTGGAACTGTTTACCACTCTAGTTCCATTTAGCTGTCTCTGTGGCATCATTTAAAAAATAGTTGAAAACTTTTCTGTTTAACCAGGCTTTCTGGTTTCTGACTTTATTTTTATTCTTTTAATATGGTAATGTTATTATGTTTTCAACATAGTGTTTTCTGGGGGTGGGGGTGGGGGGTTGATATTGTGTTTTAATTATTGTACAGTGCCTGTCTGTGAAAAACGTTATATAAATAAATTTTACTTACTTACAACAATAACTATCACCTGAATCCTGTTGCTTCTGTGTGAGAAGGTGATGCATTGGCTTATGGTATGTTGCAAATTTCATTAGGGCTGCAACTATTGATTATTTTAGCAATTGACTATTCTATTTATATTGATTACCTAAGTAACTGGATAAGAAATACTTTTTTTCAACAGTTCATCTGCATATTTTAACTTCGGTACTGTAGTGGATGGAGCAGCTACAAAGTTCTCTTTTCTTCACTTACTGATCAGGTGGTTGATGAAGGACCTCCAGCTGTTTCCCAGTAAAGGTTTATGGAGGTTACAGGGACGAAAAAGACGAAAAAAAATTTCCTTCTGCTCCATCTGAGCCGGCTTCGCCTCTTTCCGCTTGTGCAGACAGACTGCTCGTAAATCAGCTGATTGCTGCTGTTTTGTCATCAGTGTTTATGTTGACAAACTGGGGGCTGTGTGAGCGTAATCTTGTAATGCTTTATATTTACAAGCATTCTCCTAAATACGTTTCTACTGCAGGTCTATATTTAGTCACAAATCAGGGATTAAAGTATCAAAAATATTTTGACGGGGAAGGGGTTCTTCCGGTACCGGACGGTCACCAGTGCTAATAGCTGCGCTCGCTAGCAGTATGTCCAGGAGTAGAGAAAAAAAAAATAACAGCTGATTCTCAGCACAGCAAGCACAACATACAAACAAGACAGAGAGCGGTGGAGGCGGAACAACATGTCAGCGATGATCGCTCAGTGTCAAAGGGAATCCGTCGCAGCGACGGCGAACTTTATAGAATGTGCGGAGGGTTTTTTCCTAACTCCTGATCCCCCACTCCAATCCAGTAGGTGGTGGTAATGCAGCTCTAAGCTGGTTTGGTTAGCCGCAAACCCACAAGAAGAAGAAGACGACGGAGCACTGTAATGCAGCTAATGTGAGCGAAACGTTATTTAATGTATCGGATTATATTTTTTATTTCTCTCCGATATCCGATCCAGTAATTTAGGCCAGTATCGGACCGATACCGATACTGAATATCGGATCGGCGCATCCCTATGCAAAACAATACGATTCATCTCCACACAGCATTGATAAAGGCTCAGCTACTTGTGCTGTCCACAATGCACACCGTTCCACCAGTGGAACGCTGTAATAGTCATTGAAAAGTTAACTACCGTACTACACTATAATATGACATAACACAGGGCCTTGAGTAATGCACTACAACTTGGTCATTGCCATTCTGGCAACAGCAAATTTATAACGCCGTGTCTGAGGGTTAAAGTAGGTTCGTTGTGAATCGTCTTTTGAAAAACTGGCCAATCCTTATAGCCTAAAAAATATACATTTTACTCAACTCCATTTTAAAAGCGAAATATGTTAAAGTAATCTATTTCATGATACTTTCTTCACACATTAGGCCTGTATCCTAATTCATGATTGTTAGTAAGCGGCTGCAAACAAAACACTCGAAGTTAAACAGATATTTCTTTATTGTTCAGGGCAGGCATATTTTATAGGCTATATAATGCAATATAACAATATATAATAATATAAAATTATATAATACAAAATACCGTAGGGTAAACACATTGCCTACGATTTCAACAAATTAAAGAGGAAAAAAGTACAACTGTGTAATACCTCTATTAATACGTTTAAGATGAAGGCTGAAGCCTTAAACGGAGGCTGAACGTGCCTGAAATGAAGAGTAATGCTTTTTTTTTGGTTCTGATCGCATTTCCCGGGAATCCCGGATCCCGGGATTAAACCCTAGGGTTGTCTGCCTATCTCACTTGTGGAAAATGGACATTTTAAACACTTTCTTGAGGTCACGGATAGTAAATACAGACCAATCTCTAAAAGAACAGAATATGAAATGTGCTTTTAAAGTACACATGCCCCAACAGCAATCTGATGACAGTGAGAGTGAGGAGGATAATCTAGATGACGAGCACTTGTGGGAGGACATTAATTTAGCGGAAGACACAGAATTACCCTGGTCATCAGGTAAACGTCTCTCCTGCTTTGCACACTCTCTGCAGTTAGTTGTGAATGATGGCATGAAGGAGGTTAGGACCATTTCCAGCACCCTAGCCAAAACATCACAGTTCACAACTCTATTACATAGCAGCTCACAATTCAAAGACAAGTTTGAGGCTATGTTTGGCACTAATAGGACTGTTCCAGCTGCAAGCATGACTCGTTGGAACAGTACATTTAAACAAGTACAGGCCCTCATAGCTCTGGACCACAAAGCCCTGAACGAAATGTGCACTAAGGATTATGAGGATGTGGTGGTTAGCACCCATGAGTGGAACCAACTGAAGGAACTGAGTGCAGTTCTTGCTCCATTTTCTGAGGCAACAGACCTGACAGAAGGAGAGAAATCAGTTACCATTAGTATGGTGGTTCCAACTGTCCTGGACTTGAATACACACCTCCTCAAGATGGAGGAGACCTGAATGCAGTGCCGGCCATTAGTTGCAGCCCTCAAGCAGTCTCTGATGAAAAGATTTTCTGGAATCTTTATAAAAATAAACATGGCCAAAGAGAGCGGAAGAGAGGAACCTTTTAACCACAATGTGTACTTTTTTGCTACCATGCTGGATCCGCAGTTTGGCTTAAGCTGGGTGGACTTAGATGTTACCAATGGGGGAAATGCAGCATCAGTGAAGAAGTTCAGAGATGAACTTAAGAAGACTCTGACAGGTTAGTATACATTTTTCTCTGCTGAAAATAAATGTCTTATTTACAAAATCATAAATCCTAAAATGTTTTAAATTGGTAGCCCATAAAAGCTTCATTTCATCTGTTTACTTGTCATAAAAATTATGTTGTATACTCTACTGAACCTTATACTCTTTAAGGTTACCAGCCTAAATATTAGGCTGGTAACATGCCTATTGTACATAATCCAAACTCACTTTATACTAGCCCGTCATACTCACCTGCACCTGTACTCAAAGTACCAAGTGTTTCAAGTACTATTAAATAAGTAGGCCAGCAGTTAGATATAGTACAGCAGCATCTTGTAACCTAAAGAAATAACTATTCATAGAATCATTTCATAACTGACCTCTGCACTGGATAAAATAACCAGCATTTGATTCTACATTAACCTACTGTGTTTTTTTGAACAGCAATAATATAACTTAATCAATAATTTAAAAAAAAGGCCCTATATAAGGTTCTAAAAGTGTTTAATTTAACTCTGATATGTGCATATCCCTTTAAATATAACTTTAGTCATTGTGTTTATGTTTTTCAGACACATTGATCTTTGAGGTGGAGAACATGATGGACAGTAAAGATGAAACGGGCTCAGAAGCCAGGAATGTGGATCCAGCCAGTGATTCACCACCAGCTAAATGTCCTCGCCTTCTGTCCTGCTACAAGGCACACAAGAAACGCAGCTCAGTGCAGGATTCAAGTATTGTAACACAGATAAGCAAATACTTTGATGCCGTCCGTGACTCTGATCCTGACAATGTACTTGTCTTCTGGGCCAAAAACCATGCCAGATTTCCACAACTCCACAATTTGGCATTGAAGGTGCTATCAGTCCCTGCCTCCTCTGCACCAGTGGAGAGGGTTTTCAGTAGAGGAGGCATTATAATGAGACCCCATCGTGCACGTTTAGGTCACAGAATGTTGCAATGTTTTTAAAATGCAACCAAACTTTTCTTTAAAGTGATTTCTACTGATGTAACTTTAGAGGTGTGCAACTACTACTTTATTGCAACCACTGTGCAACTATATGGTTATCCTGTCATGTACTGCGCCTGTGGCCCAGTGTTTTGTTCCTTTTTGTGAAGTTCTGTTTTGTTGTATTTTGTAGTTATGTTGTCTTAGATTTCCTTTCAGTTTAGGTCCTCAGTTTGTTATTGTTTGGGTGTTCTGTTATTAGTTATTTGTATGTTATTCTGGTTCCCCTTTGTTCTGGTCTTTCCATGTTTGTGTCTGTTTTGTCCCCGTGTCTTGGCTCTTCTCTGTGTTTAGTTCCCTTCCCATTGTTTTCTTGTGTGTGTGGTGTTTAGGTTCCCTCTCCCATAGCTTTAGAGTTTAGTTCTCCCTTTGTTTTCCCTTAGTGTCCCGTCCTTGTCTTGTCTCTGTCTTCCCCGTGTTGTCAGCCTGTGTTCAAGTAGGTGTCTCTTTAGTCATATCTTTAGATTCTGTCTGTGTCAGGTTTCCGTGCATTAAGCCTGCATGTCTGTCATGGTTAGTCACTTGCTGTTTTATTTTGACAGTCTCGTGTTCCTTGTGCTTTGTGTTCAGTTTTGGCTCCCCTGTGTAATTATGTTCAGCTGTGCCCCTCACCCATTGTTACACTCCTCATTATCCCTGGTGTATTTATTGTCTGCTTTTGTCTTTGTCAGGTCCTTGTCAGTGTAGCCATCCATGTTGGCTTGCCTGCTGTGTGTTTTCAAAACACTGTTTTGGTTTCTAGTTTCAAGTTTTTTCATGTAGCTGGCCCCTAACCAACCTAGTCTTGTTACATGTGTACAATAAAGTTAAGTAAAAGTACAGGTCTTGTCTTTGTGTCCTGCATTGAGGTCTTTTCAGCCTTGCTGCAGCAGCAGCCATGACACATCCTTGGTCTTGAGTTTGGACTTAAAAAGATTATTTTGCCACTGGAGTTTTTTAAGGCTTGGGGTATGATAAAACTGCTCCTAATTTAACAGTTGTGTAATTTTATGGTTGAAACACATGTGGTTAGGCCATTGAAATTCTTTATATTCTTATGTAGTTTGAAAACTTATAAAAGCTTACACATTAATTCAAAAGCAAACTTAATGCTGGAGTATGTAACTTTTATAAAAAATGTTTTACATATTAAAACACTATGTCATGACAGTATAGTATGAGACAGATAATCTGAAAAGATTGAGCTCCTCTGCCTTCTCCCAGTACTCCCAGTAGTAACTGCAGAAATACACAGCTAGGTCAGAAACAACCAATCAGAGCCAGGAGGAGGGTCTTAGCACTGTCAGTCATGCTTGTGTACGTGCTGCTAACACTCTTTATGGAAATGTGGATCTTTAAGATCAATTTGAGAAATGATTCTGATCATCTTTCACATTTTATTGTGTCGTGTAGGATGGGGCACAGGTCTTGGTCTTGTCTCGGTCTCGGACCCCAAAAGTCTTGGTCTTGTCATGTCTCGGACCCTAAAAGTCTTGGTCTTGTCTCGGTCTCGGGTTAGGTGGTCTTGACTACAACACTAGGACAGGGGAAAAAAAAAAGCCCTCAGGGCTGAGAGAGTCAGCTCTTAAATGCTCCAGGGAGACTGGCCAGGTGATCCCAGTTGCACTGATTAGCTCCACCCACCAGAAACCTGGAAGACACAAACAAACAGACAGACAAGCAACAGCAGGCCCTGGCCAAGGCAGAGGGCTGTCACATCTCCCTCCATAAGAATGGAGCACCAACCCCAGACTAATGGGAAAAAAAAACATGCCTACTGAAGGAAGGAATGTAAATATGCCGCACACTAGACATGCCATAAATATAACAATTTAAATAGAAATATAGCATCAAGTAGCATATTTATTGTTTATTGTTTATTTTCTGTATATCTCTTGATCATATTGATTATACTAGATTATAATATTTTTATTTTCATTTAGAGAGTTTGATTTTCTGTTACATTGCACTGAACAGGAGTGGCCCTCCAATCTCATTGTACATCCTGTATAATGACAATAAAGGCATTCTATTCTATTCTATTCTATTCTATTCTATTCTATTCTATTCTATATTGCAGAATTAATCTTCACAACAAGGTGAAGGTGTTGAAGTAACACTGCACAGCAGACAGAAATAAGACTGCATAGCAGGGAAACAACAAAATCACATGCCGATGATTTACTGGAAAAGAATGTGTGTTTTGGTCTTTTGTTTTGTGTCTACAAGACCCGGATGAGGCCGTAAACAGGCGACAGTGAAGGGCACAGAAGAATGAACTGATAAGCATGATTGTGATCTGTATAGACCACCACTGGAACCACACCAGAACTCACATAAATATCAAAATACTTTAGGGTCCACAACAGTGCCAATGCTTCCTTTTCAATGGTGGAATAATTTAACTGGTAAGAGTTAAATTTTTTGAGAAGAAGCATACTGTTATACTGACAACCATCTCATCGGCTTGCTGAAGGACAGCCCCTGCCCCCACATGGCTAGCATCCACCTGAAGTTAGAAAGGCCGGTCAAAGTTTGGGGCTGCCAACACTGGAGCACTGCACAACAATGTTTTCACATTTTCAAAAGATTGTTGACAGGCAGGAGACCAAACAAAGGTCACTTTTCCTTTCAGCAAGTCAGTTAGTGGGGCTACCACTTCAGAAAAGTTCCTGCAGAAACTCCTGTAGTATCCTACCAACCCCAGAAAACGCATCAGCTCCTTTTTCGTGGTGGGTGTAGGATACTGTTCTACAGCTTTCACCTTGTCTTGCACTGGGTGAATTGCACCTTGTCCAACCACCCTCCCCAGGTACGTCACGGTTGCCTTAGCAAACTCACATTTGGTGAGGTTGATGATGAGATTGGCATCTGCCAAACGATCAAACAGAGCCCAGATATGCTGTAAATGTGAGGACCATGTATCAGACCAAACCGCAACATCATCGAGGTAGACCGTACATTCTTCCAGAGCCCCCAAAACTTTATTCATAAGTCTCTGGAATTACGCAGGCCAAAAGGCATGACTTTGTATGAATACAAGCCATTTGGTGTAATGAATGCAGAGATCTCCTGTGCAGTGCAGACAATGGGACCTGCCAATACCCTTTCAGTAAATCAAATTTACTAACATACTTGGCATGGCCTACCTGGTCAATACAGTCTTCCATACATTGCAATGGGAAGGAATCTGGCTTAGTAACTGCATTCACCTTGCGGAAGTCAGTACAAAACCTAGGGGTACTGTCTGACTTTGGGACTAAAAGGCAAGGCAACGCCCAGCTTGATGACGATGGCTCAGCAATTCCATTGCTTAACATGTACCTCACCTCAGCCTTCAGATGTTTATGTTTTTCAGGATTGACACGGTAGAACATTTGTCTAATTGGCTGGGTCTCACCAACGTCAATGTCATGCTCTATAACATGAGTCTGAGTGGGAGTATCACCAAATAAACGTGGAAATTCCTTAATCAATTTGGACAAATCCACCTGCTTTGCCTCAGGCAGATGTCCCAACAAAACCTGTAGCTTACAAAGTGACTCTGAATTCCTCAAATGTCCCTCCACCACAGCGGAGTCAGGGCAGGGTAAACTGTCCTCCAGCTCAGGTGCCACAGTCTGAGGAACCGAGACTACTGACACTCTCCCCCCTGAACATGCTGGAACCACACAACCTAACTGATCTTCAGCGCCAGAAGAGACAGGCGACCGGGAATAATAAGGTTTCAACAAGTTCACATGGCATAACTGGGTTGGTTTCCTACATTTAGGGGTGGCTATGATGTAATTTTGTTCAGATACTTGTTCAAGAACCTCATGGGGACCTGTAAACTTTGCCTGGAAAGGCAAGCTTTCCACAGGCAACAGGGCCAAGACCTGGTCCCCAGCCATGAATTGTCAGCACTCAGCACCCTGATCAAACAGCTTCTTCATTTCACTTTGAGCCAAGGCCAGATTTTCCTTTGCCATCTCCCCTGCTGCAAACAGTCTATACCTAAAACCATTGCCATAGTCAATACGATTTCTGGGTGGTTCGGCTTCTTTTCACTGTCCATGCAACAAAGACAGCGGCCCACACATGGTATGGCCAAACACCACATCATTAGGACTGAACCCAGTGCTCCCCTGTGTGACCTCCCTAGCTGCTAACATCAACCATGGTAACCCTTCTTCTCCCCCCAACTGAGTGCAATAAGCCTGCAACAGGGATTTCAGCGTC
The DNA here is from genome assembly GCF_007364275.1 of Archocentrus centrarchus. Classification (NCBI taxonomy): domain Eukaryota; kingdom Metazoa; phylum Chordata; class Actinopteri; order Cichliformes; family Cichlidae; genus Archocentrus; species Archocentrus centrarchus. The sequence goes on along the minus strand of NC_044369.1, from coordinate 26,879,927 downwards.
TGATGGAAACGCTCCAAAGTCCCCTGACTTTGAGCATGATAGGCTGAAGCCCTGTTGTGCTGTTGGAAAACAGATGAGAGGAAAAGTTTGAACCCTGTCGGTTTGAATCGTTCTTGGAATACCAAAAATAGAAATGAACTGGGTGAGTGCACAAACAACACTTCTAGCAGTTATGGTACACAGAGGGTATGCAGCTGGGTAGCGGGTATTCAAACACATAACTGTGAGTAGATAAACGACTCCAGACCTAGAACGAGGCAGTGGTCCTACACAATCGATGATTAGATGCTCAAAAGGCAGTGAAACAGTGGGAATGGGAACTAATGGAGCAGGTTTAACACTGATTAGGCTTACCTGTGAGCTGACATGTGAGACATGTCCTAACATAAAGAGTAATGCCCCTTTTCAACCTTGGCCAGAAAAAATGACGTAGCACCTGATCATATGTTTTCTTAACGCCCCAGTGGCCCCACTCATCATGGGCCAGCCTCAACACAGGACTTCAACATTTTTCCGACACCACGACCTGAACAATGGGGTCCCCAACGCCCGTTGTCCCATGAGGCACCCATGTCCTTACAAGCAGGCCATCGTGGACGAAGTAACCCCCAGCACTATCATTCACCTCTGTTGTAGGGAGCACCTGCTCAAACAAGCTCTTGAGAGAAGGATCAGCATGCTGTTCAACCTTCAACTCGTCCTTTGAAACTGAAAGGGGTACATCAGACAAAGAAAATGGACAGAGCTCTGTGGCCTCACATCTGCCAGGCACAGGAGCAATATTTGCCCCAGACATTGAACGTGTCGCTGCGCATGCTGTACAGATGTCCAACAAATTCTTTCCATCCTCCCCAGGTGGTTCCTTCGCCAGTGGAGTTGAGGACACCACCAAAGGTGGAGGAACTTCAGCCCAAACACATCAGCCCATTACCCAAAATCCGCATAATACCTCTAACTGGCAAAGCGGGACGCACTCCCACCATTAATTCACCATGAAAGAGGTCAGACTGCAGACTACAGGACCCTATGCAGCGGAACATGCAAACTCTTTATTCCCATACCTACAACTTTTATAGAGGATCCCGTGTCACTCTCTTCTGAAATGGTAAAATTGAAGCCTGAATGAAAGAGTCAAAAGCCGCTGTATCCTGCAGTATTCTTACCGGTGATTTCACCTCACTCCCCACAAGGGAAACCAAACCATCAGGGACAAAAGGTAAAAAAGACTCTAGGCTGTAAGGCAATACTTCTCCCATATCCTCACCAGCCAAGCAGGTTGGGGACAAACTAGACGCAGACACAGCCAGGTAAGCTCCTTTTCCCTGTGACAGTGCTCCTACGGACCGCAATTTAGCCTTAAGAGCATAGCAATCAACCTTCCAATTTTTTATGACAAAAATTACAAACCTTCCCAAGGTTGTGTGAACTGCTACAATCCTTGCCATCAGACCTACCTGATGGAACAGAAGGTCTAACATTATCAATGTCTGTACTAGGGATGGCACGATACCACTTTTTTATGTCCGATACCGATACTGATATTTTACATTTGGATATCAGCCGATACCGATATAAATCCGATATTTAAAATTGATCCAGGCATTTAAAAACATAAAAAAAATTTTTTTTAAAAAAGAAGTCAACAGTCTCTCACACAACAAAATCAAAGTCTTTTAGTTGTCTCACGTACAAGAGTAAGGACCAGGGCGGGCAGAGCTTTTTAGGCAGTGGCACCAAAGCTCTGGAACTGTTTACCACTCCAGCTCCATTTAGCTGACTCTGTGGCATCATTTAAAAAATAGTTGAAAACGTTTCTGTTTAACCAGGCTTTCTGGTTTCTGACTTTATTTTTATTCTTTTTCTTTTATATGGTAATGTTATTATGTTTTTAACATAGTGTTTTCTGGAGGTGGGGGATGATATTGTGTTTTAATTATTGTACAGCGCTTTTCTGTCTGTGAAAAACTCTATATAAATAAACTTTACTTACAACAATAACTATCACCTGAATCCTGTTGCTTCTGTGTGAGAAGCATGTTGCAAATTTCATTAGGGCTGCAACTATTGATTATTTTAGCAATTGTGTATTCTATTTATATTGATTACCCAAGTAACTGGATAAGAAATACTTTTTTTCATATTAACAGTTCATCTGCATATTTTAACTTCCGTACTGCAGTTTTTCCCTGTGTGAAACAAACAGGGTGGATGGAGCAGCTACAAAGTTCTCTTTTCTTCACTTACTGATCAGGTGGTTGATGAAGGACCTCCAGCTGTTTCCCAGTAAAGGTTTAATGGAGGTTACAGGGACGAAAAGGCTTCTTTTGGACAATAGAAAAAAATTTCCTTCTGCTCCATCTGAGCGCGACGGCTCTGCCTCTTTCCGCTTGTGCAGACAGACTGCACGTAAATCAGCTGACTGCTGCTATTGCGTCATCAGTGTGAAAAACTAGGGGCTGCGTGAGTGCAATCTTGTAATGCTTTATATTCACAAGCATTCTCCTAAATACGTTTCTACTGCAGGTCTATATTTAGTCACAAATCAGGGATTAAAGTATCAAAAATATTTTGACGGGGAAGGGGTCCTTCCGGTACCGGACGGTCACTAGTGCTAATAGCTGTGCTCGCTAGCAGTATGTCCGGGAGCTGAAGTAGAGAAAAAAATAACAGCTGATTCTCAGCACAGCGAGCACAACACACAAACAAGGCAGAGAGCGGTGGAGGCAGAAAAACATGTCAGCGATGATCGCTCAGTGTCAAAGGGAATCCGTCGCAGCGACGGAGGATCTGAGGGGGTTGTTTTCTAACTCCTGATCCCCCACTCCATTCCAGTAGGTGGCGGTAATGCAGCTCTAAGCTGGTTTGGTCAACCGCAAACCCACAAGAACAAGAAGACGACTGAGCCCTGTAATGCAGCTAATGTGAGCGAAACGTTGTTTAATGTATCGGATTACATTTTTTTATTTCTTTCCGATATCCGATCCAGTAATTTAGGCCAGTATCGGACCGATACCGATACTGAATATCGGATCGGCGCATCCCTAGTCTGTACCAACCACACTACCACGGGTCCCAAAACCCCCAGAAGTATGCTTATGTGTCAGCAAATAATCATCCACTAAAGCAGCAGCTTCAGCAGTTTTCACCTTCTGATTGATGACATGTGTGACAACAGCCTCAGGGATGCAATTTTTAAACTGCTCCAAAATGATTAGGTCACACAATTTCTCAAAAATGTCTACCTGCAGGGTCGAACACCAACGCATAAAATGTACAGACAAATCGCAGGCAAATTCAAGACCCTTTCTCCACATCCTAAACCGTTGTCTGTAAGCCTCTGGAACCAGCTCATAAGCCTTCAAAACAGCTGCTTTCACAACAGAGTATGTCTGGCTATCATCAGAGGATAAAAAAGAATAAGCTTCCTGCACTTTACCAGGCAGAGGGCCCTCACAACACACATAAATATATATACATATGGGTCATTCTATACGAACTCAACCAATGGGTCCCTAGGTCACCATCTCAGATTTGAGTGAAAATTATTTTGAAAGTACGTCTATAATATATAGATATGTAAAATTATGTTGACCAAGTGGCATTACCTTGGGCAATTGCCCAGGTACCCAACCGGACAGGCAAAAACAAGCAAAAAAGTCATTTTTTCCCACCTGGAACCGTTTTCTGAGTCCCTTAATTCCAATTTTATGCTTTCTACTGAGCTAATTTTCCCCAAACACACACACCTGTCCTGAAATAATAGGAATATGCCATTAAGTGGTCTCTGAGAGAGATCCTGGCATCATGGGAGAACTTTGAAATCTGAACTTTGTAATTTTGCCTGTAAAAATATTGGTTTTTAAGGGGTTAATAACTTGAGAAAGAGAGAAATACAACATTTATGATGCCAGATTCTGAAAGTCTGGGCCAAAATTTCAGGCTAAGCATATTATTCATGTGGGAGATATTGCCTCTTGAAATATTAGAAATTTGAAAATCATGATTCACGAGGTCAAATATAGGGCATGGCACCTAATGTTTGGAGGGTATATCTCAGAAACCCTTTGGAGCTGAGGGCTATAATTTTGCATTGTTCATTATACACATAGAGGTACTTTCAAAATAATTTTCACTCAAATCTGAGTCGGTGACCCGGGAAGAAGTTTGGCTTTTTCGTTGAGTTCATATGGAATGACCCATATGATATATTTAACTGAAATTGCTGATCTGAACAACCAATGATTTATAAAGCAAAATCATGAAAATTATCAGGGATGCCCAAACTTTTGCATACTACTGTAAATTGCTCCACTGCCACTGTGTACAGTGTGGTGGCATGTACATTTTGCGTACATGCAGTGCAGTACAGTGTTTTAATAGATAGGAAAGAGAGTATATTTGATACCAAGATTTCCAGAATTTTTGAACACCAAGATGTGTTTTTAATACTTCCTATTACATTAAAATACCAAAGAACCAGGAGAAATTAAATGTATATATCAACATTTTCTTTGTAAACTTTTGGGGAAGGGGGGTCTGAAAAAAGAGTACTCTGTGTAAACTTTGGAAAATGTTGATAATTGTGAATGACCCATTAATGTGCTGGAAAATCTTGAAAATGGACCTTGAAAGTGGTTAAAAAGTGCTTGAATTTGATCCTGGAAAAGGTGTACAAACCCCATACCTGTCAAGTTTTGTATTTAAAAATACGGGAAATTTTACGCTGCTGAAAATAGAGGTCACTATTTGACGTCATCACCTAATTTGCAAAATTGTTCATTTGGATGTACTGTAGTTGCAATCGAGGCTGCAGAAGAGAGGAAAAACATCTTTGGAGAGACAAAAAGTTTAGAAAAAAACCCACCATAAATATGTTTAGAACTACAAATAAACTTTATGAAATAACTTAATAACTTTAATGCGTTGCCTAGACCCACATTACATAGATCAGTTTTGTCCCGTATTGTTTCCTCCCCTCCTCCTTTATCTGGGCCGCTGTTGCCAACTTGAGTAAGAAAACTCGCTGTCGGCTGTCTCAAAGGTTGATAAAGGCCGAAGAGAGGACCGAGGACTGGGGAGCGGACGGAGCGGGTGGGCAGGCCCAGTGTTTAAGTGAGGTTTGGGGGTTGGAGGGTGGAGACAAAGTGAGGTCTGAGCGATGCCAAAGCGTACAAAGGGACGCAGTAAGAAGGCTTTAAGTACATAACACATAGTGACAGCGGAGGATTTCGCTGTCGCTATATCGCTTTATGGGGCAAAACAAAAAAAAACAAAACAAAAAAAAAAACGCAAAACTTTGTTTACGCTGCTAAACTAAACTGGAAACATGTCACCGAACTCTGGGAAAAGGGCGCACTGAGATCCATTTGTTTTTACGGGGTTGTTCTGTCTGTCGGCACTAACCTAGTGATAGTGACAATTCAGTTTGGAGCGGCACAGGAATGCTTTAAAAAAATTGAAAAATACGGGATGACGCCAGGACAGAGGGGTAAAATACGGGAATTTACCGGCCAAACTTAACAGTTTGGCAAGTTGTTCAGACTTGATTTTACAAAAGGCATTTTACACTGTTTCGCTGATAGTTCATGGGTAAAAGAAATGTGAATATTGTTTGAAATGGCACAGAAGTGCAGTGTCATTTCAGTTTTAAATTTGTTCCTTTTATTTCAAACAAAACTTTTATCCTAAATGACTTTTTTCGCTCCCATTCTCTTGATTTACTTCTGTTGACAGAATCTTAGCCACTGGTGTTCTACATTTTTTTCTGGGTGAAGTTCTGGCAACAACAGCTGCCACTGTTTGAATGTAATGTTGATTTTTATAATAAAATACTTTATTCAGAAACCATAAAGACTGGTTTCTGAATACAACTGTGTATCACACAGTTGTATTCTGTTTTTCATTAACGACTGTAATTAGATTTAAGGTATATCATTTGTATTTGGAATTGTTTACCATAAATGGTTTTAAATTGTCACTGTATTTTATACAGTATACGGTATTTTACTATGAACCCGATTTACGGTATTTTGCCATGAACCCAGCTTACGGTATTTTACTGTGAACCCGCCTTACGGTATTTTGTCGTAAACCTGGTTTGCAGTATTTTGCTGTTAACATGTTTACGGTAAAATACTGGCAGCTGTGGTTGCCGGTACTTTAACGTGAATCTGTTTACAGTATTTATTGTAGAGCAGTTTACAGTTAACTACTGGCAACCACAGCTGCCAGTATTTTACCGTAAATTCAACCGATTTTTTTTACAGTGTAGAATGAAATGAATGAAATATTCTCATTGAATACTTTGTTCTGTACAAAGTTGAATGTGCCAACAACAAAATCACACAAAATCAATGGAAATCAAATTTATTAACCAATGGAGGCCTGGATTTGGAGTCACACATAAAATTAAAGTGGAAAAACACACTACAGGCTGATCCAACTTTGATGTAATGTCCTTAAAACAAGTCAAAATGAGGCTCAGTATTGTGTGTGGCCTCCACGTGCCTGTATGACCTCCCTACAATGCCTGGGCGTGCTCCTGATGAGGTGGTGGATGGTCTCCTGAGGGATCTCCTCCCAGACCTGGACTAAAGCATCTGCCAACTCCTGGACAGTCTGTGGTGCAATGTGATGTTGGTGGATGGAGCAAGACATGATGTCCCAGATGTGCTCAATCGGATTCAGGTCTGGGGAATGGGCGGGCCAGTCCATAGCTTCAATGCCTCCATCTTGCAGGAACTGCTGACACACTCCAGCCGCATGAGGTCTAGCATTGTCCTGCATTAGGAGGAACCCAGGGCCAACTGCACCAGCATATGGTCTCACAAGGGGTCTGAGGATCTCATCTTGGTACCTAATGGCAGTCATGCTACCTCTGGCAAGCACATGGAGGGCTGTGCGGCCCTTCAAAGAAATGCCACCCCACACCATTACTGACCCACTGCCAAACCGGTCATGCTGAAGGATGTTGCAGGCAGCAGATCGCTCTCCACAGCATCTCCAGACTGTCACGTCTGTCACATGTGCTCAGTGTGAACCTGCTTTCATCTGTGAACAGCACAGGGCGCCAGTGGTGAATTTGCCAATCCTGGTGTTCTCTGGCAAATGCCAAGCGTCCTGCACGGTGTTGGGCTGTGAGCACAACCCCCATCTGTGGACGTCGGGCCCTCATACCATCCTCATGGAGTTGGTTTCTAACTGTTTGTGCAGACACATGCACATTTGTGGCCTGCTGGAGGTCATTTTGCAGGGCTCTGGCAGTGCTCCTGGGTTGTTGCCCTCCTACGGTCTCCTCCACGTCTCCTGGTGTACTGGCCTGTCTCCTGGTAGCGCCTCCAGCCTCTGGACACTACGCTGACAGACACAGCAAACCTTCTTGCCACAGCTCGCATTGATGTGCCATCCTGGATGAGCTGCACTACCTGAGCCACTTGTGTGGGTTGTAGAGTCCGTCTCATGCTACCACGAGTGTGAAAGCACACCAACATTCAAAACTGACCAAAAGATCAGCCAGAAAGCATAGGTACTGAGAAGTGTTCTGTAGCCCCCACCTGCAGAACCACTCCTTTATTGAGTGTGTCTTGCTAATTGCCAATAATTTCCACCTGTTGTCTATTCCATTTGCACAACAGCATGTGAAATTGATTGTCAATCAGTGTTGCTTCCTAAGTGGACAGTTTGATTTCACAGAAGTTTGATTTACTTGGAGTTATATTGTGTTGTTTAAGTGTTCCCTTTATTTTTTTGAGCAGTGTATATTGATTGCTGTGATGTTTAAACAGTTACTTATAAATTTTCTTAGCTTTCTTGAGATTGATGTGTGCCATGTCAGGACTTTCACTGTGAACATGTCAGCATAATGACATCAGGATTAAATTCAAAGCACAGCCCTGCAGAGCCACTAACTATGAAAAAGACTAATGAACAAGAAAGTGAGATTGTGAGCTTCATCACTGATAGTTGCTGAGGAATCAAATTTCATTTTTACCTTCAGTACAAGCATTGAATTTGTCAGGTAAACAGGTTTTTTGTGAAGGAAGACACCTGAAACACTTTAATTAAAAAAGTAAAACATTTAATATATTAAAGAATCAGGAAAAATACCCACATGGACATGCGGGAACCCAGAGTAAGAGTGTGCACTCTCGCTCTCTCTGAGCCCGTGTTCCTGTCTACCCAAAACATTTTTATACACGTTGTTATCTAAGCATAAACAATCTCTGGGTGCTATGAGTTGAACTTCGTCATTCAGTCTTGTTCCAGCTGGTTTTTCATGACCCAGATTCCTCTCAGTCATAGGCACATCTTCTTCCTGATGTTCTAATTTAATCAATGCAGAGAAAGCTTGTCCAGATTAATGACAGAACATGGTGACGTTGGCGATGTTCTAATTGTTCATTCTGTGGCCGGTCCTCAAGATAAGATGCTCTGAAACAGAGAAGTTAGTCTAGAACTTTCTGATCTGTTGCTCTCTGTCTAAAGTATTATTTAATTGTTTATTATTTGGTTGATCCACTGCTAATTATTTAATTTACTTGAGTTTACCTTTAAACATTTGTCCTTCATTCACTGAGTAAAAAATAATCCCTAACAAATTGTAGGACTGTTGTGCCATGCATTCCAAAGCTTTGTTGCAATATATACTATAGTTCAATATGTGAATGCTAAGAGTATTTGAAACTTCACGATTATTAGCTAACTTGAATTTAAAAAAATGAGCTGAGTAATAATTGTGGCATGTTAGGGTGTGCACATTGCCTCGAACAACTAATCTCATTTGTTACTGTTTTCAGTTCAGTTATTGAAATATCAAATATGAGTCAAGTACTTTTGGACTGCTACTAAGAATCAACATGAACACTAGAATTAACCAGCCCTGTTAAAAGAATTATTAAGGACACACACTTCCTCTGTGTCTAAGCGTGCGATCAGCTCTGAACGGGCGCTATCGATACATTTCCACGCATGACAACTCAGACCTGTCTACCTTATCTGGGAGCACTGGGTGGCATTTTATATCACAACAGATGAATAACGGTTCTTTTTTGACAGTTTTAGCAACTCACCAGACGAATTTTAATCTGAGGGAAAAAAAAAAAAAAAAAAAAAAAACCTTTCCAAGTGCAGAGTGATGTCTCAACAACCTGCAGTCAACATTGTGTTTTTTCTGTGTCATATACAAAATGTAGTACCTTACACAAAGCTGATTAATATATGGAACTAACCTTGTGTATAACAATGCTTTGGTTTGTTATTTTGTTGACCAAATACAATTTGTTTCTGTGTTATGAATTTAACATTGCATGTGTACATGTGGATACTGATGCTATGTAGCAATGATAGTAAAACAATATGAAAACATAATTTAATTGGACCATGTCTATTTATTTACAACTTTAGCATAAATAAAACATCAATTTGACTTTTTTGTTTTTTAGAAAAAAAATCATCATATCTCATTTTTTATAGCTGTCATAAGAAAAACACATTCATCATACACCTCGATCACAGCCTAATCTAACTCAATCTGTGTCATCTGTCTGACAGATTGTGTATTCTGTTACTTTAAAAAGTCCAACTGTTGTCTTGAAACCAAAAACAAGCACAGGGATCCGTCAAATGTTACCCTCATGCCATACTTATCAAAGTGTATCGTAGTGTGAACAAATGAGATTTCTGTGAGTCTCAAAACCAAAGTTGTTGATGCTTTTCAGGAAAGAAAACGATAGTTATTTTGAAATGGTTATCAGCTGTTTCAGTATTTAAGGCTGTGTGCCGTTCCAAAAGCTTTCAAACAGACCAACATTTGACGTAAGGTCAGGGAAAAGGAAAGAATACCGCTTTTATGTCACGCTGTGTCTACACAGAAGACTTTCTACAAGCATCATGTCTACAGTGGAGACATTCAGGCCCAAATCTGAGCTGTAGGATGACAGAAAAAAAATAGCCTTTCTTAGTAAAAATGGTTGTATATTATTTGTAAAATCCAAACCACTGTAGGAAGCTAAATTGATAATATTTCATCTTAAACTGGTTTTATAAATGCAAATTACTGAATTTTTTTTTTGTTTCAGCTGAACTATAGTCTAAGGCAGACGAAATTATGCTGCATGGTTCAGGCCCATCGTTTCAAAACTAATTTTAAGAAAAAACTTGGTCCTTGGTCTGTGACCCAGTGTTTCTTATTTTAATGCACTTTGTAGTTTATTTACCCTCGTTAGAGTTTGGTTCTCCCTGTGTTTTGGCCCTTAGTGTTCCTCCCTATTGTGTGGCGTACATTTAGTCGGTTTTTCTCAGTGTGTCTGTCTCCCCGTGTGGTGTCAAGTTTCTGTTTCCCTTTCTTCTCACTTCCTGTTTTATATTGTCAGTCTTGTGTTCTGTGTACTTCGTGTCCTGCTTTGCTTCCTCTTATCTCGTTTGTATCATTCTGTTCACCTGTTTTCCCAGCTGTCTCCACTTATGTAATTATCATCTCTGTATATATTGCCTCACTCAGATCCTCTACTTATGTTCCTGGTTGCCTCACCTGGTTGCCTCACTCTGAGATTGTTTGTGCCACTCAGTCAGCTGATTTCAAGGCTGCATCTGCTGCCCAACCAGCATGCCAAAAGAACTGTTTGCAATGTTTCCCTGCTGGCATTTTTAGAAACAGGTAATAGTGCTGCTCAGCCTGCCTTGTCAGAGACTCTGTTTTGTGTTACCTGGCAGGTAACCTGTTTTCCAGCCTACCCAGTGTGAGTCAGAATAAAATGTTTTCCAGCCTATAAAGACTGAGACTGCACTTTGTGTTATTCTGCCTGCCCAGCCAGTACCTGACTCTTGTATGACTTTTGTATTGCTCGGCCTGAAAAGATAGAAACTCCATACTTCACAGCATGCAGCCCCAGTGACTGTTAATAAGGTGCGTGTGCAGGTACTTCTTGAGACCAGTTATGTTTCATTGCCTGCCTCCCCTGAGACTGTCACTCCACCTGAGGCCTTACCTGTGTCTAAGCACCCTGCACCCGAATCCTGCTCCACAGGTGGGGGTGACCAAGAACAGACCCATTCCTGCAGCTGTATCTGTTCAACGGGTTGGGGAGGCCAAGGTCCGTCCAAGACTTCAGCCTCTGGGAGTAGCAGTGTGCCCTGCAGAGTGGCCCCAGCTGTCGGAGGAGACAGAGTGTCCACTACTACTTCAGCTACAGCTCCTCCTCATCAGCCTTCAGAATCTGCAGCGCCAGCTCCTCCTCATGAGCCTTCAGAGTCAACAGTCTGCAGCTCAATATGAGCTGCTGTGCCCTCTGAATCACTTGGACAACCAACTTGTGCAAGAGAAATGGCCGGTGCAGCTGGGTTTCAGCCAAAGACTGTTTTGCCCACATCTACTAACACCAGGCCTCCTCACTCTATTTATGGCTTTGCCAGCGGAAAGCCTGAGTCCTGAGCCTCCAGCATCTAAGCCCGAGTTGCAGTAGTGCCCTGCTTCACCCATGTGTCCTGAGCCAGAGAGTCCGGCTCCGCCTGCATCTTGGTTGTCCCGTCGCCTTCGACATCAGCTCCCAGACAGTCTCCTCCACTCTTTACCCCTGGAGTCATGTACATTGTAATATTGTATAGTCTTGACCTTAAAATATAAAGCACCTTGAGGTGACTGTTTTTGTGAATTGGTGCAATCTAAACAAAACTGAATTGAATTAAACTGGACACAGTGAAATCACACTAACCTTTGTACTTTGTTGTCTTACTTCTCGCGCTTCATCGCTGAGAGAGTTGACTAACTCCTTGAATAACATTTAAAATATGTCTAAACAGGTTCAGAAAGTTCAGAGACGTGTGTCATTCCTGCTGGGGAAACTGCTCCTGCTTTTATATCTCTTGAAACTTGATGCACTAAACTGAATAACTGCACACTTATAAGTGCACACTTATTTAATCCCATCCCTTCTCCATAGGTTAGTTATTTCTTTTTCATGATTTTACAGTGTGTCTCTTCCCACCATATATAACTCATATCATAATATATGAGTTATCTTTTTAGTTGTTTTTAATTCTATAGACCAATATTAGAGGTTTGCCAAAAGAAGGTTTACAATCTATAATATCTATAATATCTAATTACACACATTATGAGATGAGACAATGTCTACACATAACTGTTTCAGCACTCCCAACTCAAAATAAATCAAAGGAGTTTTGTGTTAGCAAAGTCACCTTGAAATATTTTTCCTGAAATTATCATTCTGAAAGCTGACCTGAACCAACTGTAAAAGAAAGCATAAATAAAGGGATTTAGCATAGAATTGCACAGTGTCAGCCAGTTAAGTGTTTCATACACAGCAAGTGGCACTGACACTTGTTTCAATAGCTGACAACTAAAACAAAGAAAAAAAGGCAGCCAACACATGAGAAAAACTCCCAGAACAGTTGCCAGTGTTTTAGTGGCCTTCTTCTCCATCTTACTCACAGTTGCTCCACACTTGGTTGTGTTCTGGATGCTCCGTGCCTGTCTCTGTGCAACGAGGAAAATCTTCAGGTAGATGCAGAGCATTATAATCACTGGGAGATAAAATGAGAGTGCTGGTCCCAAAATGTTTGCAAGTAGAACATCAGAAATACAATCTCCTTTGCATTTCTCATGGTTTAATTCTGCAACAAGAAAGCCAACAGCAACGAGAATAGAAACACTCCAGCTTACCAGGATCATGATCACAATAACATGAGCCTTCATCTTACTTCTGTATGTCAGAGGCTGACACACAGCATAGTATCTGTCAATGGAAATACAATACAAATTCAACATGGAAGCTGTGCTCAAGATTACATCACAGCTGTTTCGTATTTTGCAGAATAAATCTTGATAGAACAGGCACACACTAACAGTGAATTTCGTGCTCAAAGGAAAGACTAAAACTCCAACAAGCAGGTCAGCCACAGCCAGCGAGAGGACCAGAGAGTTAGTGGGAGTGTGGAGCTGTTTGAAATAAATGATGGAGACTATTACAAGAAGATTTCCAAACACGATTAGAGCAGATAACAAGCCCAAAAAAACGCACAGTAAAACACAGAGTGTGGAAGGGGTGCTTATTACCATGTAAGAGACCTTATCTACTTTATAACAGGGATGCAAGTCATCAGCATCAGTGTGGTTGACAGGGATGTCTGATGCCATCTTTCTGGGTTCCTATTAATGGTAATTGCAATTTTCTTTATATAGCACATTTCATTACCTGCAAAATTAATGTGCTTAACATAGAAGACAAAAGCATAAGAACCACAATGCCTAAAAACAATAAAAACAGCACATATATATATATATATATTATATATATATATATATATATATATATATATATATATATATATATATATATATATAACAAAACAAAGCAAAACAGAGCAAAACAAAATCAAAAATCCTGCTGAGTTTTGGGCCTGTGTGAAAAAAAAAAAAAGGTGTTGATTATTTCATTCACACTTTTTATTTATTTATTGTGAATTTTGCCCTGCAAAAATGCTAATATACAATAACAGTTCTTTAGTTTTATTTTATAACACAGCTTTCAAATGCTGAATATCATTTTGGCATGAAGTGTGTGAACGAGGAGTTTCTCAATGCTGTAACAATGTGCACAGCCTCAGTTTTATCAACCCTGTATCATTAGCAAAAACAGTTGCATCATGTAGTTGTCCAATCAGATGCAGACTTTTCGTGTAAATGACATCATGTGCCAGATTAAACTAATGTATTTTAAATTCAGTTCATTTAATTCATTTTCACCAGAAATGCTAAAACATCAGGATCAGAAGGAATATATTATGAAACATAACCTGACCACAATTGGTCTGTTATATAACCTTTCTTTTCAAAACAAGTCCATCATTTGTCTAAGGATAAAATTGTGTTCATTAACATTCAAGATGACTACAATCAAGTTCATCAAGAAAATTACCCTACTGTCAGACAAGAGTTTCTGCCACCCTGCCTACACATCCCATCTCAGTCTCAGACTCCCAGCTGAACTAGCATTGAGTTGAGTCTCTTTACCTTCATCACCTTTGTTTATTAAAACCAGACATGAATGGTAAGGTATAGAGTAACCCCCCCCACCCCACTCCACCCAGGGGGGGTGTGGACCGGGCCTTAAACGGTCCTTTATCACAGGGACACAGAGTTGTCATGAAAAACCTGTAGTCGTGATAGAAAGCGGTGGAAGGATTGGCCGGAATGGTCAGACACTCTGAAACGAGGATCTTCGCGTTTTTTCAGCACAAAATCGCAGATGTGTTTATTTTAAAACATGATCAAGGGAAGAAAAACATCATTTTTAAAAAAGATTCTAACCATAGGTATACCACACGTGTTAATTTAAATTCACATTTCTGTTAAAAACAAAAAGTTTGACCCATAGGTAGACCGTCATTTACGTTCACAAGGCCTACTGACGCTGTCGATTAAGGTTGGTGATTTAGCCTATATATATATATATATATATATATATATATATATATATATATATATATATATATATATATATAAAACAGACATTTTTATTTAAGGTGTGATGTATTCTATGTTTTTAACAGTTTATTACACAGCGCACAGCGGTTAGACAGCCGTTAAGAGAGCTCAAAATGATATCAAACGGTATGTATTTTCATATTACAACATAACACATCTGTTTGAAACATTGGATTAAATCATTCACGTGTGTATCTGTGGATAACAAGTAGACTTTTCACTACAGGGAGACCTGGTAACTCACCATTTTCTACATCAGACATTACCATCACACCTTCAGCCTCCTTTGAACCTGCACATCAACCATGGAGGCCTTTCCACAGCTAATATGCAGAGGGACTTTTGAAGGTACGTTGCCGGATGACTAGTTGATGTGTGCTCCCCACAAAGAAAACGTGGAGAGAATGAGTCTAATTTAGAATACAAAAGTGGTGGGTATGTGTATACAGTTAAATTTAGCGAGGCGAAATTATGATGTGTGTGGTTTCTAGCGAGGAGGTTAAATTTTATTCAGTGGACAGCTCAGCTTTGAGTATGTTAGAAATCACCTTATGTTTTGATGATATTACACATGCCATTCTCACATGTGTAGGGCGAAAATCATCAGTCTACTAGAAAATAAATATGGTATGTGTGACATTAATGAAATTATGAATACTTATAATAATAATAACATAGTTTTTTCTATTACAGCCTTCACTAAAACCAAGCCAGAAATGTATGGGTCATCCCCACCATCATCCCCACCACCACCTGTACAGGCATCTCCTTCACCACCCCCATCATCACCTCCTGCGTTTCACCAAATACCTGAAGAGGAACTGTCGGAGTGCGCTGTCACGGCGGTTAAGCTGGCTACACTTCACATTCTGGCTATGGCAGTGCAAAAGTATCATGAAGAGATATGCTACAGCTGTCAAGTCGAACATCCTAGCCAGAATCAACACAGCTGTCTGCAGGATATTCCTGATTTCTTCTATGGAATCCATTATGATGAAGTGATGAAAAGATTCTGGTCGGATCGTCTCATTCCAGCCATTCGGCTCTTCTTGTGGCCCAACAGTGTGATGGATGCACGCAAGGATTTCACAGGGATTGTGGAAGTTCAGGTGTCTGAATTGAAGCATGCATTAAACATCATAGAGGCAATAGACAGTTTGTATCATGAATTAAGGCAGGAGTATTTCTTTGATGACTTAGCAGCAGAGCCTTTTCATGGTGGAGAACTACTGGATCGGCAAACAGACTGTGTGTATGATGCATTTCTCTGTGTTTTTGGTTTTTATGGTGTTGAAAATAAAATAAAAAAATCAGTGTTAACCTCACAATCTAGTCATGTTTGTATGTATCACAGCGATCATGGAAAAAAAAAAAAAAAACACAGTGCAATATATGCTTAAACATCTTTTCATTCATAAAACATCACATACTAGGCCAAACAAAAAAACTATGGTTAAAGCAAAAGGTGGTTATTTTCTCATCTAAGGGGGGAAAAAAAGAGTTCTTACACCATCTTGTATTTTTTATCACATCTGCATTTCTTAAAACACGAGCTGACTCTAATTTTCAGTCACAAAGAGACCAAAGGGGGACTGCACTCACACGAGGACCCGTTAGGTGACCTCGCAGCCGTGTATACTTACCATTCATCCCCTACTACCAGGGGTGTGGTTACTTTAGTTTCTGTTTTTTAAAATCCATAGTTAAAACTTCTGATACTACTCTGTTTTATTCAACCATAATAAACTCATCACCACTGTGAAAAGCATTATTGCATTAGGTTCTCATCATCCTTTTCTAACGACATTATAAGTCTGACTCGATAAAGTCAGAACATAAAGTAAAACATCACAGAATAATGTTGATAACAGCGGTGCTGAAGTACAAAGATGCTTTAACACCTTTAGGGTTTATGAGTAGCATTGTGTTGACTTTTTTCCTTTTAAGCTCAATGACCCATCTGTAACACACGCTTGAAACACAAAAATATATATAAATACATTATGTTTTGGTCTTTGTGGCACGGATCATAACTATACAAACCATCGAGTGTCCTGCCCGATACTTTGACAGTGATAGTGTGCAGATTTGTGTATAAAACCGCAGCTGTCTCACCAGTACTGCATTACAAACTTTCATTTTTAAAACATCTTGTTGCAGACTTTGAGCAACAACAAACAAACAGTGATATGCTACTATGAAAAATACTTAAGTCCAGTATGGTGAAATCAAACTAGGTGTGTTTAGTCTGATTTAAATACAGACAACCTGCTCGTGTGTGTGAGTTGGAAAAAAAAAAGTAGTGATGTAGCATGCAAACACACTTTCTTTGTGCTGTTTTTGTAAACAAAGGTTAAAGAGACAGATACAATAACACAATATGATCGTGTCTTATATCGTTTTGGCATCAGTTAATCTGTGTTGGACAACAAGATTTTTGGGGGGTGGAGCATGGAAACGGCTCTGCAGCAAAATGTCCTAAAGCTGATTCAACGACGGTTTTGTTTACGAGTGTCTGAACTGTCACATTTAAGAAAGACGGAGGTGGTTGTGACTTTAGTGGAGGGTCCCACCAAAAGATCTGTGCGCAGGGGTGATGCGTGAGTCTTAGGCCATGTCTTCTCTTAAACACGAGTGTAGACTCAGGCAGTTGTTACAAAGATCAAATCTGTAATTAGTTTGCATTTTTACATTTACAGAGATGTTCTTCATCTATTTGGGTCACATAAAGTTGTGAGGACAACTCAGTTTCTACAGAACTCAGCCTGCTCGCTCTGTTCTTTCAGCTCTTTAAACGACGCGCACTGTGAGAATAGGATGGTTTTTTATTGGATCCAATCTACAGTATCTACATCACTCAATTAACGCTTCCACTCGTTAATTGAGTGATGGGCCTAAGATGTAACTGGAAAGCAGTAATCAGTTTTTTTTGGACATGTAGTTACATTCTCGAGGTGCATGTCAGGTTTGGTTCAGAGAGGATTTTCAGTTATACACAAAGGATCAATGCAGAATCTCTAAATCAGGCTTTAATCAATAGAATGATAATTTTGCATATAATCCAGAAAGTTACATTTATATATCAAGCATTTCATGTGTCCCAGAGTGACGTTCCTTCCACTGTGTTTGCAGAAATCACAATAAAAAAAACATACACAACAAAAACATAATCCAGATTCCTCAGGCTGCTAAAAGCATTTCCTACATTTGAATATCAGCCACCATGTTGTGAGCATAAACAATCACGTTTTAATGCAACCATAGAAGTGACATCTTGCTGGGAACTGTAGTTATTTTATTCTTGAAGGCGTCTCATAGCTCTACTGGTGCTGAAAAATAATGTTTGACTATGGCTTTCTGAATACAAGTAGGGCTGCAACTATCAATTATTTTAGTAATCAAGTATTCAATTGATTACTCCGTCAATTAATCAAGTAATTGGATAAGAAATAATTTTTCATTTTAACAGTTCATCAGCATATTTTAACTTCCGTACTGCAGATGTTTCTCTGTGTGAAACAAACAGGGTGGATGGAGCAGCTACAAAGTTCTCTGTTCTTCATGTTGCTGATCAGGTGGTTGATAAAAAACATTTTGACGGATCCTCTCTGTACTGAAGGGGGTGGGGGGGGGGGCCCCGAGCGATTGCTAGTGCTAATAGCAGCCCCCCTTTCCCCAGTACACTGTGGTTATAGGTCTGTTCTGGTGGCTACAGCTGACGTAAAGAAAAAATAACAGCTGACATTCTCTGCACAACGCGCACATTCAAACATGCGCACTCACAGCACAGAGAAGTGGGGGCGTGGAAAAACATCTCAGCGATCCACTCGTGTTAAAGGGTCGTTTTTTTTTTCCCGCCAAATGAGGGAAATCAGTTGCACTGATGGAGAACTAATGTGGAGGAAATGCTCCGCTTACACGGAGACACCTGAGCTGCAGAGTTGAAACGAAACATCAAAGCAACAAATTTGTGTCGAGGATTTTTAATAATTGAATTGCGTTACTCCAAGAATTGTTGCAGCCCTAAAACTTGCATTAAATTTTTAGTTTGTGTATCAAAATACATGAAGGTTGGTATTTACCTTTCATGCTGGGATTTTTTTTTGAATCGAAGCCTGAAATTTTCCTTTGATATTTATTTTCCCTCTTACTTCTCCTCGTGTTCATGCCGGTTGTTGTTTCGATTTATGCAGCACACGCATGACCATAGTCAGGGGCGCAGCTATATACTTTCTGAGGTGCATGCGGACACATCTTTAGGCGCCCCCCCCAGGGGTGGGGGTGGTAATGCTAATTAGCAAGCTAATACTAACCGCTAAAAGCTGCTCCCGCTTGTTAATTGAGTGAAGGGGCCTACACATGTAACCAGAAAGCACATCTAAAGCCTAATCACAGTCTTCGTGAACCTGTAGTTACATTTCTCGAGGTTCATGTCATTTTTCTTGAAGGCCTTTCACAGCTCCACTGGTGCTGACTAAGGCTTTCTGAATAGAACTATCGATTATTTTAGGAATCGAGTATTGTATCGATTATTCCATCAATTAATCAAGTAATCGGATAAGAAATAATTTTTCGTACTATGAATTCATCTGCACATTTTAACTTCCGTACTGCAGTTTTTCTCTGTCACATGTGTCAGACTCAAGGTCTGCGGGCCACTTCCGCCCCACGATTTAATTTTATACGGGCAGCAAGATGATTTCATATAGCTATTATTAATTGCCCGCGGATAAATGTGCTCCCACCACTTATACTACACATCCCACAATGCACTGCAACAGCTGCCGGCAGGCCAAGAACTGTGTGCTAACCCGTTTTCCGTATTGCCAATTGATCAGTGATCAGCGGATAAAACATCGGTCAGCACTTTTTACAGTGACATTTAAGCTGCCTGACTCCCCAAAAATGACCAAAGGAAAAGTGGAAAACAGGGATTTTCCAAACAGGTGGGAGGCAAAAGACCTGAATGCTGACATCGGAGGTAAACCATCTGTCTCTTTTCCTCACTTGCGCTGCGGGGAATAGAGCGGATTGGTGGGACAGATACGGAGAAGATGAAGAGGGAGACCTGCACAGGTGAGCTGACAGAGCATCACTGCGTCACACAGCAGGAAACGCTGCGCAGCAAAGTCCTGAAGACAGAACGCGTCATAAACACCGAAACAGACAGGGAACTTTATAAGAGGCAAAGGTTTAAATCACACCCCTCTTTTCTGGAGTAAATAGCTTCTGAATTTGGTGACGTGCCTTATTACACAGGTGCGATGAGCTGCCTGAGGAAATCTGTCAGTTCATAGAAAGTGAAGGAAACGGCACCAAACAATCGCACAAACCAAACCACAATAGTGTGATTACCACCAGATTGTGGTTATAGTGATCGTTCTGGTGGCTACAGCTGATGTAGGGAAAAAATAACAGCTGACATTCTCTGCACAGCCAGTAAAACCACACAAACAATGGAGGCGTGGAAAAAACTTGTCAGCGATGATCCACTCGTGTTAAATCATGCCTGAAATTTTCATTTGATCTTCGTTTTTCTTCTTACTTCTCCTCATTCATGCTGGTTGTCATTTCGATTTCTGTAGCCGCGAAATCAAGTGCGCGCATGACCTTAGGGACATCAAACATGCACATTGTGAACTTTCCCTGCTGTGGTTGATTGTAAATTGCAGTGAAATAATTCAGGCGTAAGCAGCGATAAAAGCAGCTCCTGTTTGCTAAATGCAGAGACAGCAGAGCTCCGAAGGTGAAGCGGAGAAATCCTCAGCCCGACTACAGGGCGTCTCAGACCGGCGCGGCACCTTGCGATCAACCGCTAGCTAGAACACTACACACACACACACACACAACACACACACACCATCCGCATCCTCTCAACATTTACTGTGTTCATGTGTGCAGATCACTTATTCATGGACTTATAAAATACAAGACTTCTATGACATCACTTGCCGACTGTCTTTAAACGGGGACAGGAGGAGGGGAGGTGAAGGAGCGCAGGGGCGCCTAATCAGTGCCGCGCCTGTTATTGAGCATGTCATATGCACAGCTGTTAAATACAGATAATGAAACTAGAGAAATATTTTCCCACATTGTTTTGGCGCCCCCCTCTTGTGCGGCGCCCCTATGCATTGCATAAAGTGCATACCCCCTTTTTGCGCCACTGACCATAGTGAGATCAAACATGCACATTGTGAATGAAACTGTCCGTGCTCTGTGGTAGGTTGCAAACTGCGGTGAAATGATACAGGCGTAAGCAGCGATAATAGCAGCGACCTAGTCGGGGCAGAGGCTGCGAGGTGCGCTCCTTTGAGAGGCAGAGGAGCGCAATCTTTGTTGGATTTGAATCAGTACGTTTTGCATCCAATAAAAGCAAAGATGTTAACAAATAAATTGGACAGTATTCTGGCAATTTAGTGATATTTCCAGAGCTGTGGTCTTGACTGGTCTTGAAATAAAATCCCGAGTTCGCAAGGTCCGAGTCCGTGACAAGACCGAGACCATCAAAAGCGGTCTCGAGACCAAGACCGATATCGAGTACTACAACACTAGCCTGCTCAACACTAGATGCCCATTCACTCGACAATAGACACAAACAAGAGACAGGACAAACTGCCCTTAGTTGGAAACACAGGTCCCTGTCCACCCCAACCACGCCACGACGTCCCCCCCCCCCCATGATGTAGGCATCCCAGAGCCCCAAAAGCACAGACTGGACATCCTGACTACTTTTCCCACAACAGTCCTACAATTTGTTAGGGATTATTTTTTACTCAGTTTTTTACTCAGTGTAAAGGTAAACTCAAGTAAATTAAATATTTAGCAGTGGATCAACCAAATAATAAACAATTAAATAATACATTAGACAGAGAGCAACAGATCAGAAAGTTCTAGACTAACTTCTCTGTTTCAGAGCATCTTATCTTGAGCCACAGAACGTACAATTAGAACATCACCAATGTCACCATGTTCTGTCATTAATCTGGACAAGATTTCTCTGTATTGATTAAATTAGAACATCAGGAAGAAGATGTGACTATGACTGAGAGGAATCTGAGTCATGAAAAACCAGCTTGAACAAGACTGAAGGTCAACTCATAGCGCCCAGAGATTGTTTATGTTTAGATAACAAGCAGTATAAAAATGTTTTGGTTAGACAGGAACACGGGCTCAGAGAGAGAGAGAGAGCACACTCTTACTCTGAGTCCCCACATGGCCATGTGTGTATTTTTTCTGATTCTTTAATACATTAAATGAATTACTTTTTTAATTAAGTGTTTCAGGTGTCTTCCTTCATAAAAAACCTGTTTACCTGTCATTAGGAACCCCATATCCACACATCTGCCCCCCACAGACTAAGTCAAATTATGTGACAGCAACAAACCTACACTGCCAGATGCACAGTCATGCGAATATATAGCCGTGCATTTTAAAACTGGGGATATCACTTTACTTTGGATTGCTGACCTCTTCTTCAAGGTCAAATAAGGTCAAACTGTCATAAACTGTCTTATCTACTGCCTTTGTTTGTATTAACAGCATTTAAGAAATTATACAGGTACCGTATTTTTCGGACTATACGTCGCTATACGTCGCTCCGGAGTATAGGTCGCACCAGCCAAAAAATGCATAATAAAGAAGAAAAAAACATATATAGGTCGCACTGGACTATAAGTCGCACTTTTTTTTGGGGGGGGGGGGTTGATATAATCCGAGACCCAGAGCAGAAATTCCATCTTGAACGGCAATTTAAAATAATAATGGATTAAAGAACAGGACGAACACGGTTACGCCTACGTTATGCTAAAGTAGCACATTCAGCTACATGACGCACAACGAACACGTGTTCGGTATGTTAACGTAACATTAAGTTATTCAGATAACCATAGCATAAAGAACATACTAACAAGTTAACCAAACCATCAATCCATTGAATTCTTCATCCTCGGTGTCACTTCTAAACAATTCCGTACACTCCGTAGACGAAGCGCCGCTTCCTCTTCTGTGTCGCGTTAGTCAGACTCGTCGTCAGCTGCAGTTCCAATTATTCCAGCCTTTCTGAATCCCAACAGGATGGTTTGTCACTGAAGCCCATGTTTTCTTGATCCATCCAATGACTTCCAGGAAAGTTGGGTGGCGCATTCTCCCAGTTGCCGTTAAGCTGTGCTCTCCATCCATCATCCACTGCGCCCACAGGTTACGCAAGACTGCCTTAAAGCTCCGGTTCACGGAGATGTCAAGTGGCTGGAGTATTTTGGTTCATGTGTTATAAATGTCACATATACGTCGCTTCGGAGTATAGGTCGCACCCCCAGCCAAACTATGAAAAAAAGTGCGACTTATACTCCGGAAAATACGGTATATGGGAATTGTAAATATCACATTATACTTTGTATCAAATATCATGTCACATTTGACCTCTGACCTCACTTTTACGTTTCCCATATGCCTTTCTTTCAAGCTGATCCAAAAATACATTCTGTCATTAGAGAAAGTCAATGAGGTGCCTAGTTACTTAAAAATAAATTGTGTAATAATATTATATAATAACCTCAAGTTATTCATGGCAAAATATTTGTAAATTAATACAGATTATCCAGTATGTACTCCTACAAAATGTTTGTGTAATCAAAGTAAACATCTGACATTTCAATTCATCAAGAGCACTGAATCACAGACAGCTCATACATTTTGATTTACTACTGACAGAACACTTTAAGTCGGTATTTCTGTTGGATTTTTATTTTTAATTTAAACATATGAACTCCATCTAATCCTGACTTTTGTGGGTCCATGACTGGCTTGGGCAGAGATCACCTGAAACTGAACCCACAATGAGTCACTTCACCAGCCAGCATTGTAATTCCAGCCCGGCCTGATCAGATTATCTTACACTCATCCTTATTATTCATTCACGACCATGCAAAACTTCCTCACATAATTAAACCTTTAAAGTGGCAAAGATATGGCATGGGCCTTGGTAATTTCTAAGGTGATGCATGTAATGATGTAAACCAAAGCTACACAGCAGGGATTTTTTAAAAATTGCGTTATTGATCTAATGTCATATTTATTTATTTTTATTAATTATAGTAAGTAGGTATTTGTCAGGTGTAGATTTAAGAAATACATATATAACCCTATGCACTAGATCCATAGAGACAGGAGTCAACCACAACTGACAGAACCCAAGTTGCAGGCTTGTTCCCCTATGAACACTATTCATAGGGGAGGACAGAAACTGGTGCAGGGTTTGCAGGGGTAATGTCTATGAGAGAGGGAAAGGTAGAGGTGAGTTACAGTTTTTATTGATTGCTTTGACCTGTTTGAAGAAACTGGGAACCTCTCAGTCTTCATCATCACCATCTCAGCAGAGCAAAAGACACCTCTTGCAAATCTGTTAACCCATTCCCATTGGATTGACACAGTTTTCCTACCCTTTTGCAAAATAGTTAATGCAGATGTCATTCAAGAAGTCCAAACTCTATTGTTTTAGCTGTGGTTACAGAACAGAAACCATATGCTCTGAGCTCTTAGAAACTCCCTGATCAGTATGAAATCACTGAAAGCACCTGTTTGACACTTCTTCACAGAATTTTTCAGTTTGCAGTCAGTCTGCAGGCCTGTGTTGTTCTTTGCAAGCATGGATCATCGAGGAGGTCTAAGGCAGATGAGAGGCAGAGTGAGAGTAAGAGGTAGAGGGGTCAAAGGAAGAGGAGTCCATGTGCAAGGTGGAGGTATAGCTGGAAGGGCTCAAGTTAGAGATGAAATTCGGGCAACTGTGATTGATCATGTCGTAAATCATGGCCTTTCACTTAGAGAGGCTGGACAAAGAGTCCAACCTGTTCTAAACAGAAACATTGTTGCATCCATTGTTAGAGTTTTTCAACAGGAGAACAGGTAATGTTGCTATACAGTATATACGGAAATATCTGCAGTGATATACAGTACTTCATGTAATTTTTTCCACATTTCATGCATTCTTTATAGAATCGAAAGGCTACCAGTCGGTGATGGTAGAGGGAGAATTTTTAATGCCGAGCAGGAGGCAGCCGTTGTCAACATGAGTCTGGCAAATAATGACATTAGGCTGCGTGAAATCAGAGCAGCAGTGATTGCTGATCAGGGAGTATTTAGGAACATCAATACTGTGAGCGAGGCCACAATTGACCGCGTCCTCAGAAGGAACCATATGGCCATGAAACAGCTCTATAGAGTTCCATTTCAGAGGAACTCTGAAGCTGTGAAGGAGGCCAGATGCCAGTATGTGGAGGTAAGGAAACACAACAGTACTATACTCTTATGCCTTGTCATATCATGCAGTTACTGTAGAATGAACTGGAGTCACTTTGATGTAATTGTAATTTTGCCTTTTCATTCTTTAGTGAATAATGGAGCTTGAAGCTGAGGGGGCACATCATGTCTTCATTTATGTCGATGAAGCCGGTTTCAATTTTTGTAAAGTAAGGAGACGTGGAAGGAACTTCATTGGGCATAGGGCCACTATTACTGTTACTGGCATCCTGTGCCATATCCCTACCATTGGCCCATACAACACCGAGCGTCTCGTAGCATTCCTGAATGCCCTTCATGACATCCTGATCCTGCCTCAGCAGAGAGGCCTGTTGGAGCCTGGCATGCCACTGTTCGTGATTATCTGGGACAATGTGGCGTTCCACCACTCTCGTGTTGTGAATGAGTGGTTTGCAGTGCACCCTCGGATGATGGTACAATTCCTTCCTCCATACTCTCCATTTTTAAATCCCATAGAGGAATTCTTTAGTGCATGGAGATGGAAGGTATATGATCACTGTCCCTATGAACAGATGTCCTTGCTCAATGCAATGACTGCTGCTGCCCAAGATATAGATGCAGAGGCATGTCAAGAATGGATCAGGCATGCTAGACGATTTTTCCCTCGGTGCATTGCACGAGAGAATATTGACTGCGATGTGTATGAGGCCGTGTGGCCCATTCTTCAAGAAAGAAGAGACTAGAAGAGACAGAAGTGTATCACTTGTGGCTATCTCTTATACTCTTATAGTATAGGCCTACTATAGATTTTTGTTCTTTACTGTAAAAGACTGTTTTTTTTATTTTCCTAATTTCTCACACAGTAATGGATTTTATTTTTATTTCCATGTATTCTCTGTTGGAATATTTCATTTGTCAGCCACAGTCTGAAAAATGGAATGTAATCAATAAAATTTGCATCAAAGCATATCTAATTCTGGATGCATTTTTTGCAAGAGGGTAAATTTGACTACAAACGGCACTGGCATGTAAGCTACGTACATTCATAGGCTACAATGACAAGCAGTGGTGCACTGATTCACACATGGGTGCTGTATTTTGGATTTTGTTGCCCATTGTGTAATGATTGATTGGAGGTGCTCATACACTTGTGTCATAGTTGAGTTGTTTGACGGCAAAATTTGCTTTTGTTCCATATTTTAAATGTTTGGGCACAGTTAGAGCCTTTTGCAAACAAAATGTGTCATTTTGACCACTGTGGCACTGTTTAGGCCTCTGCGTTAACTGTTTTGAAAATGTGGATTTTGAGTTGATGGCTGCGTCAAAACAATCAATAAAAACTGTAATCAACCTTTCTCTCCCTAATCTCAATCACCAGGTAAGTGACTCAGCACAATGGCATGACTGAAGGGTGAGGGTAAACAATGAGCAAGTCCATCCTGGGGAGAAGGTTGGTGCCGGAGAAGTCCCGAGGTGTCAGGTGAGGCAGACAGGTAAGAGCGACTGAGCAGTTGGAGATTGAGATCATGCTGAGCAGACGTTGACCTTCTGGTGTGGAGTGAAGCCTTCCACTGGTTCTTCTTGATGAAGCTAGATGGGTGCGTCTGACAGCAGCAAAAGAATGTAGCTGTGCCCCAAGGGACTTTCTAACCCTTTCCCATAATTGGATTCAGCTGTGTATGTAGTTCAAGGGTCAATGAGCTTACAAAAGAAATTTTGTGTTCCAATAATTAGTGCTAAAGGTATTCAAATCAATAAAACGACAAGGGTGCCCAAACTTATGCACCTGCCTAATTTTGTTTAAATAATTATTGCACACTTTCTGTAAATCCTATACACTTCATTTCAGTTCTCAGTTATCACTGTTTTTGTCTGCTATATGATATATTTAACTGAAATTGCTGATCTGAACAACCAAAGATTTATAAAGAAAAATCTTGAAAATGATCAGGGGTGCCCAAACTTTTGCATAACACTGTGTTACTGTGGGTTTTAAAGTTGTTGACTTGCATGGTCACAATATTAACTCAAACATCATCATATGTTCCAGCTTGTTTTCACTAGAAGTGGCTGAAAATAATCATTGCTGGTTTGAGCTAATTTTCATGATGACACAAATCATGCATGCACACATGCAAACTCAACACTACTTGTGATGTCAGCAGCAGGCACAAGTTTCTCACATTTAATTGGACAAGCACATCATGTATTAGTTATTCTGATTAGCTGAGAAATGTTACAGTCATGTGATAGTCAGGTTAAAAGGGTCTTCTCAGTGTAAGTGAGAGTGAACACACTCATCAACACAGGTATGTAGCACCTGTAGACTGCATATTGTTTGTGTGTCATTTTGAGAACAGGTATTGATGCATTCAGAGATGTAAGTTAAAATGTTATTTTAAATGTAGAAAACTGAATCTTGTTTCAGGGATGTGAAATGGAGCCATGGAGTCATTCAATAGGACTAATGATACTATGAGCTGGCTTCTCTGTGAAACAGAAAAAAACAAATTGTGTGTGTTATTATATGTTTTTATTCTATCACTGATAGCTGTCATAATATGTGGAAATCTTCTTGTGATAATTTCTATCATTTACTTTAAACAGCTCCACACTCCTACGAACTACCTTATCCTCTCTCTGGCTGTGGCTGACCTGCTAATTGGTGTTTTAATATTTCCTTTCAGTATGACATTCTCTCTAATACAGTGTTTGTCTGCATACACTTTACTTTGTAACATAAGAAGCACTTGTGATATAACAATAAGCATAGCTTCCATACTGAACTTGTGCTGCATTTCTGTTGACAGATATTATGCTGTCTGTCACCCTCTGGTGTATAAAACTAAAATAACTGATTCTGTTGCTATGAAAATGGGCCTTGGGAGTTGGACTGTTGCTATCATGACTGGAATTTGGTACTTCCTGATGTTTTTTATTCAGTATGAATGTGACACAGGCTGCAATTCCACTCTGATTATCTTATTTATTATTATATATTACACCCCAACAACAATTTTAGTGTGTATGTACTGTAAAATTCTCTCTGTTGCACTGAGTCAGGCACGCAGCGTCCAGAATAAAACAAAGTCTGGAGCAGTTGCCAGTAAGGAGAGAAAGGCCACCAAGACTCTGACTATAGTTGTTGGACTATTCTTAATTTGCTGGGCTCCTCTCATTTTTAGTTACCCACTTTATCCTCTGAGTACTGTTATATTTGAAGCTCTTCTTGAACCATTGAACTGGTTTTCACTTTCTAACTCAATGCTTAATCCCTTTATTTATGCTTTCTTTTACAGTTGGTTCAGATCAGCTTTTAAAATGATCATTTCTGGAAAAATATTTCAAGGAGATGTTAGTAACACAAAATTATACTGATTGTGAATTATATCAATAACAGTAAATATTAGCACAGTTGATCTCCTCTGTCTTGTAATTACAATACAAGTATGTAAGTCAGCTGTTGACTATGCTATAGTGTATACTATGCTATAACATATACTATATTATTTATCAGTACAGTTTTTATGAGCTTATTTATGTAATAATCAACTGCTTGTAAAATATGAGCCAACAGGCTAAAAAACATCTGGTTTTGATGCTGTCATAAAATTAAATGGCTGTTAGCATTGAGCAGTACTCCCACACATATGATCACATTGTTACCTGTAGCTCACTTATAGAAGGCCTTATTCATGAACAATGTATACTGTGATAATAAATATGAACACACTTTTTCAACTCTGCCTCTTTTTTCAGTATTTACTGTATAAATGAACCATCACAATGCAGAGTTCTGTTTTAGCGGTGGGAAGGTTGTTCCATTTCACTTTATTCACTCAGTACAACACATATAGTATGAGGATATCACACCCAGTGGGTTTGAATGGAGAGGGGCTCCAGCAGCAGGGAGACATCACTTCTCTCCATCTGTTGTCACCCAAAAGGTGCCACCTACGTTCTGTTCAGTCCCGGAAAGTATTGTACTCTCCTAACACTGTCTCCCAAGAACAAACCCCCTGCACACAAAAATGTTTTTTGTTGCCTCAGGTTGTGTTAAATGCTCAGGTGACCACAGTGTTATGCCCCAATAAATGTGCCTCCAATAAACTTTGTGAATATACAGGGGTTGGACAATGAAACTGAAACACCTGGTTTTAGACCACAACATCCCTTTCAGACAGCTTCCTCTTGCGTCCACAGTTAATCCTGTTGGATGTGGTTCGTCCTTCTTGGTGTGCATTTCAATATTTTGAGCAAAACTGTGCTCTTACCCTGCTAATTGGACCTTCACACTCTGCTCTTACTGGTGCAATGTGCAATTGATGAAGATTGACCACCAGGCTGGTCCAATTTAGCCATGAAACCTCCCACACTAAAATGACAGGTGCTTCAGTTTCATTGTCCAACACCTGTACATGTTCCCATGTTGTAATCAGTAAAAAAAAAGTGCATATTCTCAAACAATCGCAAATCCTCAGCTTGCAGGCCAAATGAGACAGGTCAGACAAAGCACCTCCATCGGTGGCAAGCTTGCAGCATCTCTCTGTAGATGTGAGATCTGTTGCTATGGGTTACTGGCTACATGCTGCCTTGTTTCCATGGTGTAATACGTTGTACTGTAAGAAACAAAGCACCTGCAATACTAAGGGAGGAAATAAACACACTGCTGCAGAAAAAGAAACCTTTGAATAACACAAAGTTAGTATACCTCAGTTTGGATTGGAGGATGTTTCATAATATTTAAAATCATAACTTCACATGATATACAGAGCCAATATCTGATTTTAAAAATATGAGCATTACATGTAAGATGTAAACGTCTAGTTTATCAGATGTCACTGAGCAGTCCTTTAAATATAACTGCTCTTCTTTCCTCTCTTTGTAGGCGATAAGCCCTGATGATGGATACACAAACAGGACTGGCTTTTCTGTGTTATTTTTCCCTCCATTTAGGCTCAGATCGGTTTGATGTCCGAAGGTGGAGTGATGTGAAAAAGAAGCTTCCCTCAGACATGTTAAATCTAAAGTAACGAGCCTGTTTTGAAAATATAAAGAGTAAAAACTACAGATATTTGTGTAAAAATGTAGGGAGCAAAAGTAAAAAGAAGTCAGAAAAATAAATACTCAAAGTACAGATACCTGAAAATTCTACTTAAGGACAGTATCGAAGTAGCTGTGCTTCATTACTTCCCACCTCTGTTGGTGAGCTTAGGTTATGTTGTATGGAAATAATAGGTGTTATGGATGGTAACCCACCTTTAGCTTACAAGTCAGTAGCAGCCTAGTACACGTTTGTGGTCCTAAATAGCCTTGCTCATTTAAATATTATAATGTAAAAAATTAGATACAGATGCAGCCACCTAATGTTGCCGCATCCAGCCAGACGTCGGCCAGCTGAAGTCCAGCTCCCAGCTGGCCGACGTCCGGCTGTCGTCGGGCTGGAAGTCCCCCTCCTTCTCCTGGGCGTATCTACTTTCCAGCATGAACACACCCCTTTCCCTCAATTGTAGACTGTCACCAAAAGGTGGCGCCTTCTTAACAAAAACGTTGAGTTCTGTGATTCAAAAAAGTTTTGGTGAAGTATCAAGTTTTGAAAACCTAAAATAGATGCCTAAAATTTTTGTCAGTATGACCTTTCACACATTTCCATTGCGAATCACCAAAAGATTCCTTTGTTTCACTTCATCTTTTAACTAAATAAGTAAATAAATACAGTAGGTTAAAAAAGAAGCGGTGCTGCGCTGAGCCAACCCGGTCTCACGGCAGTTCGTGCAGTAGTCACGAAATTTAATCTATTGATTCGTGCTCATGAACACGAATTCCCTCTTTTTTCGTGTTACTCTCGGCACGACTTCTAACCTGCCTGAAATGCAGTGGGATAAAGTTCGTGCCTCTGAGCACGGCTTCTAAGCTGCAGTATATTTTTTTTTTTTTTTTGCCCCTGTCCCCCTTTTTTCCCCCCTTTTCTTTTGAACTGGAAGCTCAGAAGCTGAATTATGCCTTTAATTGCGATCCTTAAGCGCCACTTTTCCTTTTGACATGAATTTCTCCTTGTTTCATTTAATGTGGGGTGCTGCTTATGGTTGTAACGATGACATTTGTGGGGCTTTTTAGGTCTAAATTTATATTTACGTGTTTATGGTTAGTGCTATATTCGGTGTCCAATTTTTTCTGTGAGTTCCGTGGTCTGAAGCCGTTTTTCCTCTGTGTTAAATCCATGAACCAACGATGAATAAATAAATGAACTACAGTACCCATCACCCCATCCGCCGTAACCATGGTCACGCGTATTCCCGTTGCTGTCCAGCTAATTGCATTAGTTCACCCGCTTCGGGTGTTATCAGGTAATTACTGACTTTATTAGCGGTTTTCAGGCCTGTAGATATGGGCCAGCAAGGGCCGTCTGCACCTCGTAGTCAGTCGAGAAGGTAGTTATCGTTCTAACGGAGGATCACTGACAAAGAAGGACTACAGAAGAAGGACTACAGAAGCCATGCTCGCTGACTTCCGGCGGATGCTGCAGTGTTCAGGTAAGAGGATTTCAATGGACAGCGTTTATATAGTGATATTATTAAGGCAGTGAGTTCAATAAGCACTTGAAATTAGATTAATGTGGTGTAAGAGAGCGCTGATATCCCAACTCTGAGATGCATTTGTAGAGATTATTGCGGGTTTTGCCGTCTTTGAGACGCTAGCTTAAATTTTCTGTGCAAATGTTAGCGGATATCGTAGGAAAGCGTTCACTATTTAAACAATGTTATGACAGAAATATGAGCTTCTGGACTTGCTAGTTAAGTAAAATGATTATTTTCAGCCACAGATTCCAAATAAATATCCTGATGAGCTTCAGTGCATCCATATTCAATATCTGCGAGTACAGTGCTTCGTTTAATCTGCATTGAACTGACCCAGGCTTATCACAATGTAAAATAAAATGATACTGGTCTGAACACAGTTGCTGGATCAGGTGACCCTGAAGCCTCTCTTAGTTATGCTGCTATAGGCCTAGACTGCTGGGGAGGTTCCCGTGATTTCTTTATATTCACTGTAAACAAACCTATATTAGCAAGTTTCTTATATTCACTATATAAACAAAGAGCAGTCTGTTTATACTTCAGACTGCTGGCTTACTTGTGGTTCCTATGATACTTAAGAGTAGAATGGGATGCAGAGCTTTCAGCTCTTCTGTGGAAAGAGCCTTGAGGTGACTGTTGTGATTTGGCGCTATACACATAAAACTGAAAGTCTGGCTGCCTTTAATCCTCTGTGACAAACCTGAGGATCCATGAAACCTGCCAGCACCTGACAATGAGCTGAAACTTACAGTGTATTACAGTGTATTACTTACAGTGTATTAGCTTCCAGACTCTGGGAATCCTGTCAGTGAGCAGGGACTGATTCACTGTCCTCAGCTTTAAACAAACCCAGTCTCCATCTCAGGTTTTGACTCAGCCTGCTTTGGAATCACTAATCTAGAAGCATCAGGCTACTTACTTTCAACACCATAATTTTGTTACTGATTCATTAATATGTTTTACATATTAATGAATCAGTAATTTTTGGCATTTTTGTGGAAGAGGAGGTTCATCTTTAATATTCAGGCTATATCAGCTACCAGTTTATAAACCTGTTTTGTGCTGCAGCAACAATCAAACATGTCCAGTTCATACATCATTGTAGTTTGTGTCTTTGCTCTTTCAGAACTGAATTGGAAATCCAAAGGTGCTGGAAAGCTTCTTCTCCAACCCTCAAAGCCAAACTTCACCCATGAGAGCTGACAGCATGCAATCATTTTGAGAAGTGACATTCTCATAAATAAAGGTGAGCAATGATACTTAATGTGTACTTTTGATTATCATGTTTAAAGGTTTGTCATTGCTCACAGTGGCCTTGTATTCATTAGGCATTTCCAGAATAGTATCCAGCAGTTTCTTGTGAGCTGAGCTGAATCATTTTTCTTTTAATACATGTTTAACATTCACTTGAGTATTACTTGTGTACATAACTGTGGCTCTGAAAACAAAGGCTCTCCTGAAGGAGAAGAAGAGAGCCTTTAGATCAGGAAATAAGGAGGAGCTGAGAGCTGTGCAGAAGGATCACAGAAGGAAAATCAGGGATGAAAAAACACCTACAGAAAGAAGATGGAGGACCAGCTACAGCAGAGCAACACCAGTGGAGTTTGGAGAAGCTTGAACTCAAGTTCAGGCCACAAACCAAGCCCACTCTGAGACTTAGAGTAGAGTGGGTGAACAACTTGGACCACTAGAACTACCAGCATTTTCACACTACTCCTTTTCTACCAAGCGCCTCCAAATGGCAGTTTACATCTCATTAGGCCACCTTTTGTTATGTACACGGGGCCAGTAGATCGGAATGTGTGTGGATGGGTTGGGGGGTGGGGATGGGTTACCACTGATGACCCAGGGTCGCCAGGTGTATAAAAAGCCAGGTCACAACACATATTTCACCTTTAATAAGAACATATTTGTAATTGAGATCCAGATTTTGAAGAGATGTTTTGTGTTCTCCGTGCTTCAGGTTCACAGCAGATGGAAGGAAACTCAAACAGCCACTAATGTAGCCGTTGTGCTGACTGTAGACTGAGGGATCTCTTCAAATTGTTGTATTCCTCCTCTTCCTCGTCACCCCCTGCTTCAGATCTTGCTATCCACCATCAGACTGCAGCAGTTATGTTATTTAGCCATGAAACATGTCGTCACCCTCCCTTGATTTTTTTCAGGCTTTTCAGAAAACACAAAAAACTGAACTGAATGTTGAAAATTTAATTTGGACAAAAATAAAATTTAAAAAATGTCTTTGACCATTTTTTAGGAGGTGACGATATATAACCTTGTTCAGCCTGTTTAGGAATGCACTGAGATCAATAACCTAATTTCCAACGCAGATCTGGAGAAACAGCAAAAACCCACGGGACCCTACACAGCCACAGATGCTGCTCCAGAGCTAGAAGTTCTAAACCATAAACACCAACCTGGAAACTTGCTAAGTGTGACAGGTCCAACGTAACCCCAGATACAGCCCAGCCACAGGGTGAACCAAATCTTTCAGATATGACAACAGAGAACCAAACGCACCTCCCTCCTAAACTCACCAGCCTGCACCAACCTGACATTTCTCCTCCCTGAGTAAATAGATGAATGGAAGTTAAATGGTTACAAACATAAAAACCACGGGTCCACAGACAGGATCAGTGAGCTGAAATCAACACAAAGCTACCTGAGAGGCTGTATTGAACTACTATATATAATTTAATCATTTGTCCTGACTGGTTTCACCTCAGATGTTCTTTCTCCTTTTGGTAGATTTCTCCCACCTCTGTTTTGATGCCAAGAAGAAGAAGAAGCTGCTTCAGAGAAGTGGGCTTCATGGTCTCAGTGCACAGCAACATGTGTTTTCACTGCCACAATCAAAACATTGAATAAAATCTATGTATTGTTGTTTGGAAATGTGTCACATTACTACATGCTAAGGTGTGTTATTAAAGAAAAAAATGAGTTCTATTTTTCTGGTTTGATGATATCCGAAGCTTTTGATTCAAAACGTTATTTTCCACTGGACAAAATATTTACTGTTGCACATTTATTTCTCATAGGGATTTTTTTTTCTTTCCATATTTCAGTCTCTGGTTCTTGAGAGTCATGGCTCTGTCTGGTCTCTGACAGAGATCCTTAAAATATTATTGGAAAGTACCTATTAATTTTACTTTCAAACAGCTTTATGTGAATGTTATCTTTTCATTTATAATTTTTAATATATTGATCACAGTGTAGTGTACCGTAGAGGCATCCAAAATGATGAGACTGGGCTGCTTGTGTGTGATTTGGAAGGTTTGTGTCTGTCTGTGACTCTGCAGAGGTTAAAGCTGTGATCCAGTCTCAGTCTCTGACTGAAGGTTGCTGAGACTCTGATTAGATACACAATGTGAAGTTCACAATTCTCTAAACAAATAAAATGGTAATGACAAACATGAACAGCTGTACTTATTTCAGAGACATGAATGTTTACAAACATAATATTTATTTTAAGGATTGGACTTCATAAAGCGCACTGATGTTAGAGTGTGTGTTCATATTTAAATCATTTTGTAGGCTGAAATTGTAACGGTGGACCTGAGATGGTCCAGAGAAAGTAAACACATGTTAATTGGAGTAATATCACAACAGACTGAGACAGACAGCTGTGAAATGCGCACACAATGACGTCACCTCATTCACTGCTAGCTACACTGCTAGCTACATCGTATCATTCATGATCATCTATGTAAACAACGTTTAAAGAAGCCGCCACAGCTCTGCAGCTGTAACTGTTTCAAATCATATATTTTTGCTCGTTTGAACTCTGAGGATGTTTTTAAAACGGTCTTAAAAGGCTGTTTCTATGGTGGTTGTCACGGACGCCTCAGCAGCTTCTTAGGCTAACCTGGCGCGTCCGGTTCCTGCTGCTAGCTGTCTGCCGCAGGAAGGCTGCGTCCCATTTCAAAGAGCCGCCGCTCCGTCGTAACTGTGGCTCAAACACCACTTTATCCTTTAAGAAAAGGCCTTTTATAGCCACTGATGACACACACACACTAATGCACGTCACTGTCACAGTGTGACTTCACTAAAACCTCTAAAGTATTGTTTATAAAATGGAAAATGAACCGGGCAGGGCTCTGATGATGGAGACTGGGGGGTCTGCAGCTGACGTTTCACATCCTGATTGACTCGCTGTACATTCATATAATTAATCAGAGCAGAGTTTAGACTGCACAGTGTGCTGCGCTCACTGTTACTGTGTCAGCTGCTGCCTTCATACATGTTACTGCTGAGGTTTGATGAAGCAGGTGGAGGAGAGTCAAAGAAGTAAATATAATCCACTTATTATGCAATTACTAACCCTAACCCTAGCTCAGCATACAATAACGACTGCCGGTATTATTAGTTTGGGAAGGAGTCATTTTGGTCGCAGTTTTGATTATAAAATAAAAGGGAAAATATAAACAAACAAAAAGCTTAACATTGTGAAGACTTGGAAGAACAATGTGACACTGATGAGAGGATTAGGCTTCCCAGGTCATTCCCAGGCCAAACCAGCTGGTGATCAGAATTATTTTAATTATTTTTTTACCCAGTTTCGCTGGCGGTGCAGCGCTCAGAGCCTGTCCGAGGTCCCGGGCTGAACTTCAAGCCCAGCCCGTCCCTCCAGACAATACTCACTGCTCCACTATAATGACCGCTTTACTCTCATCTTTCTATTGTTTTTAATGGACAGTTCCGCTTACAATTACAGTTCAATGATGTGAGGATCCTTGGTACAGTATACAGCGGGCTGTAAATGAATGCGCTTCCACTATTACTGCTCCTCCTGGTGGATCAACAAGACATTACCACCATTTTCCCCAAATGCTGCTTAGGGGCGTTCCCACCAGTGGCCGGAATTCCTACGTCATTAGCGGGGGATCGCGTTTAGGCCAAGGTTCGGCCACGAATCGGCCAAGGACCGGCCAAGGTCGCGTCACGGATCGGCCGGCCATTTTCGGTGGCTGCATCTGTAGTTAGGCTGTAAAGATTCGGGTACTTTTTCTGTACTGGAATGTAATCACAGTTTTCTGAACAAAGGATCTATACTAGTCACATACTCATGTGATATACTTAGAGCTTCTGCTTATTGTAGTACACGGTTGAGATATATTCCATAAGAGTAGTATTGTGTAAATATGAAACAGGATTTCTATATCATAGACCTGGCTCTGATAACAGTGTTACATTATGCAGATTATCATGTTGGGGTATTTGCTGTTATAGTCCAACATTGTGACATCTCAGTTAGCTACTTGTTTATTCAGAGACCTGCTTTGGGTGTTATTTTGTTTATTTCTTCTGAGGTATCACAGTTTGCTATAAGATGGAAAAATAAACTTACCCTGTTCCATCAACAGTTTCCCAGGTTAATCACAGGTTGTTTAATGATATGGGGCAATTACTTTTTCACACAGGGGCCAGGTAGGTTTGGATAGCTTTTTTCTTCTTGACTAATGAACTCATGATTTAAACACTAAATTTTGTATGTACTCTGGTTTTCGTTGTCTAAGGTAGAACTGGTTTGATTATCTGAAACATGTAAGTCTGACAAATATGCAAACAAAGAGAATCAGGAAATGGAGTAATACTTTTTACATCACTGTATATACACACGGGAATACACTGAGGGTTACCAAGGGGAGTGGAAACAGCTGGGGAACAAGGAACACGTGTAGCTAATCAAAGAAAATGAGACAAGACCTAAAAGGGGAAATACAACACAGAAGTCAAAAGACTACCAAAATAAACTGGAAGTGACTATATATCGAGACAAGACATAAACCCGTTACAGAAGATACAAGGGAAAAGCTAGAAAAATAACAAGCAACTATACAAACTAAGCACAACCAGAATCCATCCATTCTCTTTCACTTATCCGGGGCCGGGTCGCGGGGACAGGAGCCTAAGCAGGGAAGCCCAGGATTCCCTCTCTCCAGCCACCTCCTCCAGCTCATCCGGAGGGACCCCAAGGCGTTCCCAGGCCAGCCAAAAGATATAATCTCCCCAGCGTGTCCTGGGTCTACCACGGGGCCTCATCCCCGTTGGACATGCCAGGAACACCTCACCCAAGAGGCGACCAGGAGGCATCCTAATCAGATGCCGGAGCCACCTCAACTGGCTCCTTTCGATGTGGAGGAGTAGCGGCTCCACTCTGGGCCCCTCCTGGATGGCTGCACTCCTCACCTTATCTCTAAGGCAGAGACCAGCCACCCTTCGAAGGAAACTCATTTCTGCTGCTTGTATTTGCGACCTTATTCTTTCGGTCACTACCCAAATCTCTTGACCATAGGTGAGGGTAGGAACATAGATTGACCGGTAAATTGACAGATTCGCTCTTCACCACGACAGACTGGTGCAGCGTCCGCATCACTGCAGAAGCAGCCCCGATCTGTCTGTTGATCTCCCGCTCCCTTTTTCCCGTCACTCGTGAACAAGAGCCTGAGATACTTGAACTCCTCCACTTGGGGCAGGAACTCGTCCCTGAACCGGAGTGGGCACTCCACCCTTTTCCGGCTGAGGACCATGGCCTCAGACTTAGAGGTGCTGATTCTCATGCCAGCCGCTTCACACTTGGCTGCACACCATTCCACTGCAAGCTGGAGGCCACCACCTGATGAAGCCAACAGGACCGCATCATCTGCAAAGGGCAGAGACGAGACTCTGAAGCCACCAAGAAAGAAGCCTTCCGCCACCTGGCTATGCCTAGAAATTCTGTCCATAAAAATTATGAACAGAATCGGTGACAAAGGGCAGCCCTGACGGAGACCAACACCCACAGGA
Organism: Archocentrus centrarchus; assembly: GCF_007364275.1. Lineage (NCBI taxonomy): Eukaryota > Metazoa > Chordata > Actinopteri > Cichliformes > Cichlidae > Archocentrus > Archocentrus centrarchus. The sequence goes on along the minus strand of NC_044369.1, from coordinate 26,841,806 downwards.
AACGAGTCCGACTTGTTACCGGCTATACGGACCAAGCACTCACTGCGGTTGTACAGAGACCGAATGGCCCGCAACAACGGGCAAGTCACCCCATACCCTCGCAGGACCTCTCACAGGATACCCCGAGGGACACAGTTGAATGCCTTCTCCAACTCCACAAAACACATGTAGACTGGTTGGGCAAACTCCCATGCACACTTGAATATCCTTGAGAGGATAAAGAGCTGGTCCAGCATTCCACGACCAGGACAAAAACCACATTGTTCCTCCTGGATCTGAGGTTCAACTAACGGGTGGATCCTCCTTTCCAGCACCTGTCATATTCCTTACCGGGGAGGCTGAGGAGTCTGATCCCCCGGAAGTTGGAGCACACCCTCCAGTCTCCCTTCTTAACCCCTTAACTGGCCAGGGCCCGCTGACGGGCCGTTTGTAGTCCCTTTGTAGTGCATTTTATATGGCAGGCTAGACCCTCCCATTTTCATTGACACCGCATTCGGCCAATCATGTTAAGAAATGGCTTTGCTAGAGCCAGTGATACTCAGAGGGCGTCACGTAGCTTTGTCAGGTGATTTGGTGCAGGCAGTTACATGATTGGCCGAATGAGGTGTCAATAAAAATGGGAGGGTCTAACCTGCCATATAAAATGCACTTCATTCGGCCGGCGGACCAGACGCGGCCAGTTAATAGGCTATGAAATGGGTTTTTCAGAGCCAATAATAACCAGAAGGCGTTATGTAGTTTTTGTCAGGTGATTTTTTTGCTGCCAGTTCAGGGGTTAAAGATGAGGACCACCACCCCGGTCTGCCAATCCAGTGGCACTGCCCCAGATCTCCACGCGATGTTGCAGAGGTGTGTCAACCAAGACAGCCCTACAACATCCAGAGCCTTCAGGAACTTGGGGCGAATCTCGTCCACCCCAGAGGCCCTGCCACCAAGGAGTTGTTTAACCACCTCAGTGACCTCACCCCCGGTGATGGGCAAATCATCCCCCTCGTCCCCAGACTCTGCTTCCACTACAGAAGGCGTGTCATTGGGATTAAGGAGGTCCTCAAAGTATTCCTTTCACTGTCCAACTATAGCCTCAGTTGAAGTCAGCAGCACCCCACCCGCACTATAAACCGCGTGAGTGGAGCACCGCTTTCCCCTCCTGAGTTGCCTGACACTTTGCCAGAATCACTTTGATGCCATCTGAAAGTCTTTTTCCATAACCTCACCAAACTCCTCCCACACCTGAGTTTTTGCTTCGGCCACTGCCCGAGCTGTATTCTGCTTGGCCTGCCGATACCTGTCAGCTGCCTCCAGAGTCCCACAGGCTAACCAAGCCCGATAGGCCTCGTTCTTCAGCTCGATGGTTTCCATCACCTCCGGTGACCACCATCATTGTAGAAGACAGGTCTGCAGCAATTGTTTGATACTGTCATGTCAATATCATGGTTGTGGAAAAGTGAATCCTATCCCAGCTGTAATAGTGGAAGCAATTCAATTTGAATTTAATGCTAAAGGTGTATGTTAAAGAATCCAAAAACTTTAATCTTCAGTTGTTGCCTATGCAGGTGGATATCACTTGACAAGGAGAAACCTTTGGTGTGCCATGCTGTGAGTTGAGATAAATAAATGACTAATAAATAGCCACTGTCTGAGTGGGAATACTTATTGTTCAGGAGAATACTGCAGCGGCTACATGTGCCATAATGCAACATGTAATGTATGTAATGTAATGTGTACATAACATAACATAAATTGGCACATTAATTGGCCAGTACGGCAGGTATACTGGATGAAATTAAATGTAGCTTTATTGCAGAATTACACAGAATATAATACCATGCAGCTACACTGGGCTGGACAGGTGCCAGAAATACTCTAGTAAGGAAAATAGGAACATATAGAGCAAGGAGACGTGCAGTGAAGGGAAACCACTGACATGACAAAGAACAGAGGAGGATGTAGACAATACATATATGATAAGTAATGAGGGGGAGAGAGTAAACAGCTGGGGAGAACAGTCAAACACTAACAAGACCAGCAGAAGAAAAACTGAACACAATGCACATGGAATAAAGGACTGGCAAAATAAAACAGAAAGTCAATAAACAAGGAGACAGACATGCAGACTTGACCGCACAACGAGGCATGTACACAGAAACACAGGGAAGTGAAACCAAATACAAAACATGAGACACGGGACTAGGACATAGAGGGACAAAAGAGACACAGGAAAACAGGGAGGCAGGGATGATATAGAGGCCATAGGGAAACAGGAATTAAATTAACTACAGCTGAAAGTCCAAGAAGGGAAACATAAAGAGACTAAAACTCAAAACAGCAAAACTGATGGGCATGACATAATTGCAAACAATGTTAACAAAGAATTGGCATTGTTACATTCAACCCCTAGAATTACACAACATTTTGAATATTCTTCAAAATATTTGAGGCCACCATAGACGATCAGTTCTCAGTTGTCAGAAAGCTTCCGTTTCCCCCTGGCAGTTTTGTTCACCAGCAGCAGCTTATCCCCAAGTGCCAGATGCAGACCTTTGACCCATTTATTGTACTGGTCACATTGATGTTTTTGCTCCACTGTGCAATTCTTTTGAGCAAGAGCCATCTTGCAGCACAGGTCACCCAAGAGGGACTTAACATTAGATCAAAACCTTTCAAATAATGAATACAAAGGTGCAACATATGGTCTCATGAATGGTGCAGTTATAGACAGGCGCACAGCTATATACTTTCTGAGGTGTATGTGGACACATTTTCAGACTAGAGACTAGAGAAATAATTTCCCCACATTGCTTGATGTTTTCTACTGGGGCTTTGGCAGAAGGTTGCCAAGTTTGCTGGGGAAACATCTTTTCACAAGATGTTCCACAACTTTCCTCATACCAGACCACACCAGACCACATCAGACCACACCAGAAAAAGCTCTGATGAGCCAGAAAGAGTTTGAGCTTAGTGACCAGATAATGCAACAGCTTTCAGAGACCCAGGCACAACAAAGTGAAATTGCTTGTGTTTGGTTCAAAAGGTCTTTGTGACCCGACAGAGGATCCCACATGAGTGTCAGCCTGTCCCACTGCTTCAGGATTCTCAGGGTTGGCTGACTCTCATTGCATCATTCAAGTCTGGAAGGCCTGCGCTTTCTCGACATAATGAGAAACTCGTGACTTTACTGGAGCCTTCTGCTGCTGTGACTGAAGGTCAGCAAGAGACAAAGAAGGCCTGAACAGCAGGTTCCAAGGAGGTAAGGTGGTCAGCAAGGGAGGCTGCACATTCTCTTGCAGCAGAGTCCCACTCCTTGAATGAGGAGTGAAGAGAGGAAATGTTATCTTCACGCAGTGAGCCATCAACTGCAGCTAAGGTCCATTGAGTAGTAGGTAGTGTTGTAGTCAAGATCACCTGACCCGAGACCGAGACAAGACTAAGACCAGAGTGTATCGAGACCGAGACAAGACCAAGACTTTTAGGGTCCAAGACCAGTCGAGACCAAGACCGAGGGAGGGCGAGACCGAGACAAGACCAAGACCAGTGCCTGACGCTACATGACCCAATAAAATGTGAAACATGATCAAAATCACTTCTCAAATTGATCTGAAAGATCCACATTCCCATAAAATCATCCTGATATTAAACACTCACAGCTCAAATAAATATAACCATCTTTATTTAATACTCCTGGGTGACTTCCATCATTTATCACAGAATGTAAAACAATTATTCATAGTTCATCACAATAGTCTTAACTTTTCTCTGCCTTTCATAAACAATGCATAAAGTTGTGTTGTTTTTAAACCAACAATCTTTGTAAAAATGGGTGCTTTTTCAAAACCACATAGCTAAATGTGTAAAACTGAGAAAATGGCAAACACTCATCGACAGCAAGAACTAAAGCCCTTAATCTTATACAGATTAAAGCTGCAGGATGTAACTTTTATAAAAAATCTGGTTTTTACATATTTGTTAAAATTGCCACCATGTCATGACAGTATGAGACCGATAATCTGCGAAAAAAATGGAGCTCCTCCACTTCCTGCCTGAACCACTCCCAGTCAAAAACAACCAATCAGAGCAGGAGGAGGGTCTTAGTACTGTCAGTCACTCCTGTATGCTGCTCAATGTAGTTGCTGCTAAAAGCATTTCCTACATTTGAATATCAGCCACCATGTTGTGAGCATAAACAATCACGTTTTTAATGCAACAATAGGAAGTGACATCATCTTAGTGGGAACTGTAGTTATTTTATTCTTGAAGGCCGTTCATAGCTGTACTGGTGCTGAAAACTAATGTTTGACTATGGCTTTCTGAATACAAGTAGGGCTGCAACTATCAATTATTTTAGTAATCAAGTATTCAATTGATTACTCCGTCAATTAATCAAGTAATTGGATAAGAAATAATTTTTCATTTTAACAGTTCATCAGCATATTTTAACTTCCGTACTGCAGACGTTTCTCTGTGTGAAACAAACAGGGTGGATGGAGCAGCTACAAAGTTCTCTGTTCTTCATGCTGCTGATCAGGTGGTTGATAAAAAACATTTTGACGGATCCCCTCTGAACTGAAGGGGGTGGGGGGGGGGGGGGGGGGGAGCGATTGCTAGTGCTAATGGCAGCCCCCCTTTCCCCAGTACACTGTGATTATAGGTCTGTTCTGGTGGCTACAGCTGACATAAAGAAATAACAGCTGACATCCTCTGCACAACACGCACATTGCGTGTTGTGCAGAGGATGTGTTGTGAGGATGTGTTGTGAGGATGTGTTGTGCGCACATTCAAACATGCGCACTCACAGCACAGAGAAGTGGGGGCGTGGAAAAACATCTCAGCGATCCACTTGTGTTAAAGGGTCGTTTTTTTTTCTCCCAAATGACGGAAATCAGTTGCACCGATGGAGAACTAATGTGGAGGAAATGCTCCGCTTACACGGAGACACCTGAGCTGCAGAGTTGAAACGAAACATCAAAGCAACAAATTTGTGTCGAGGATTTTTAATAACTGAATTGCGTTACTCCAAGAATCGTTGCAGCCCTAAAACTTGCATTAAATTTTTAGTTTGTGTATCAAAATACATGAAGGTTGGTATTTACCTTTCATGCTGGGATTTTTTTGTTGAATCGGAAGCCTGAAATTTTCCTTTGATATTTATTTTCCCGCTTACTTCTCTTCGTGTTCATACTGGTTGTTGTTTAGATTTATGTAGCACACGCATGACCATAGTGAGATCAAACGTGCACATTGTGAATGAAATTGTCCGTGCTCTGTGGTAGATTGCAAACTGCGGTGAAATGATACAGGTGTAAGCAGCGATAATAGCGGCGACCTAGCCGGTGTGCTCCTTTGAGAGGCAGAGGAGCGCAATCTTTGTTGGATTTGAATCAGTACATTTTGCATCCAATAAAAGCAAAGATGTTAACAAATAAATTGGACAGTATTCTGGCAACTTAGTGATATTTCCACAGCTGTGGTCTTGACTGGTCTTGAAATAAAATCCCGAGTTCGCAAGGTCCGAGTCCGTGACAAGACCGAGACCAAATGCGGTCGAGTCCATGACAAGACCAAGACCATCAAAAAGCGGTCTCGAGACCAAGACCGATCTCGAGTACTACAACACTCGCCTGCTCAACACTAGATGCCCATTCACTCGACAATAGACACAAACAGGAGAAGGGACAAACTGGCCTTAGTTGGAAACACAGGTCCCTGTCCACCCCAACCACCCCACGACGTCCCCCCACCCCCCATGATGTAGGCATCCCAGAGCCCCAAAAGCGCAGATCGGACATCCAGATGGGGGCCAGACTTACCCACCCCAGTGCCAGGGGCACCTGCAGCTAAACCATGTGGATAGGTCTTCACATATCCTCTGTCAGAATCTCTGAACAGGCATACAAGACCATAGAGTGTGTAGATAATTCTCCCCTAAATTGCTTTTACAGTGGGTACTTATGTTTGAGAATTATTGTGGATTTCAGACATGATGTCTGAAGAAGGGCATGGATGCCCAAAACGTTACCTATTAATTGAAGGTCTTTTTGTAATAAATTATCTCCTAGGAGCGCTCTGGTGTGCAGACATTCTTCTTCCTCTCATGTTAGATTCAGACCAGCATGTCATGTAACAAAGCAACTCAAGAAACTGTACACACACATTGCTCCCAGTTATCAGCTCATCTCTCTTCCCTGGAACAGGGAATGTAGGAACAGTGGACTTGGAGCTATAAATCTCAATGTCAACATCATATATACATCTGGGCTTTGTGGTGAGGCAACCACAGTAGGACCACCTTCTCAGGCACAAGTTGATGATCAGGGAGAACTGCAGCTCTAAGCTTGGACTCCCCATTTTCATTGAGTGTGCATGACATGCTACCTGAATCAAGCATCCCTCTCAGAGCACACTGACCACTGACTGTCACTAGAGCATAAAACAAGTCACTCGCTCCATCTACAATGTCTGAAACCACCACAATTACTTTTGTGTCATCAGGGCGAGTACTTCAACAGTTCACATAGGTGGACTGAAAGCCATTTTCCTCACTGATGGTGTCACCAGCAACCCATGTTACCCCTCTTATCACACAGGCAGGCTAGTTTAAATTAGTAATGGATGGAGGAAGGGTAGGCATGGCATCACAACAGGAGGACTGTGAACACTCAGTTCTTATATCACCAGCAACAAAGTCTAAAATGTGCATGGGTTGAGTGGTCCTTGGCACCACAGACAGTTACTTGGTCTCACACTGGCAAGTGAAGGACTGCGCAGAGACAGAACCATATCAAATATAATAGCTGTCATACTAGGGACAGCCATTGATGAGAAATGTATTTATCTTTCTGGTGTGAACTGGTTGGAATTGCTTGGGAAACAAAATTATGTCACTGTATAAAATAGAGCTGATACCATCTTGGGGACATCTGCTCTGTTTCTTCCAGTTTCTTCCAAGAACTTACTTACATCAAACGCACCAGCCGCCATGCTGACCAAACACAATCACCAAAACCAAAAACCTCAAGATGTTCAACATCCAGCAGTGGGATAAAGCAATCCCGGACGAGCCCCCATTTATGTTACATCCACATCAGAGGCCTAGGGGTGAGGGGAGTAACATAAGGCTGGAAGGAAGAACATGAGGAGGCTTTCTTAAGGTGGATTAAAGCTTTATTGCCCAGACAACATTAGGGAAGCAAGATTATGACTTCAGAGAGAGCCAAAGCCAACATAACAAACAAAACAGCCCTACTCTAAGAAAAGAAAGCCCCATCGACTACTTAACTAAATCAAACCAAAATTACAAACCTACACCTCAGCTCCCTAACAAGCATCGTCAAAAGAAATGGCAGCTCTCCCCTACCAGCTTCCACAGGGCACTAAAGCAGACAAGAATAAAAAAAAAATTAACAAACAAAACAAACAATTATCCACGAACATAAGCAAACAGATACATCTCCGAAGTGCCTGGTGCACTAATTACCACCCATGGCCAAAGGCCCTGAGGCACACCTGCAGCCAGCTTATGTAGACCCTGCAGAGCGTCAATTGGCTGCAGGTCCCAGACTCCAGCCAATGACAGCCTGACAGCAGGAGTAAGGGCTGGGGAAGGGCGGATCCCACACAGCAGGTCCTGGAAGCAGCATAGCACTTATAAAAACGTCAACAAGGGAATGTAACACCCCCACCCATAAGAACAAACACGTTTGTTAACCACAGTAGATAAATTACATTCGTGAGAGGGCGTCTGCCACAACATTGTCACATCCCTTCTTGTGTCTAATGAGGAGGTTGTAGTTCTGGCAAATTAGTGCCCGCCTCATCAGATGCTAATTGTTGTTGTACATGCGTGACAGGAACACAAGGGGGTTGTGATCTGTGTAAACTTCTACAGGCTGTGATGCTGAACCCACATAAACCTCAAACTGTTGAAGGGCAAGAAGCATGGCCAACTTTTCCTTTTCAATAGTGAAGTACTTCTGTTGATGCTTGTTGAACGTATGGGAGAAATAGCATACGGGATGGCTCACTCCCACGGAATCATCCTGAAGTAGTACAGCTCCAACCCCTGCATCACTGGCATCCACCTCCAAGTTAAAAGGCTTAGAGAAATCTGGAGCAGCAAGGACAGGTGAGCTGCACAATAGGGCTTTGGCACAGTCAAAGGCATGCTGACACTCACAGTTCCAGACAAACGGCTGCTTTGGGCTGCACAGGCTAGTTAACGGGGCTACCACATTAGAGAAATTTCTACAGAAACAGCGATAGTAGCCAGCCATCCCAAGGAACCTACGCAGCTCTCTTCTAGTGGTAGGTACAGGAAAGGCAACAATAGCAGATACCTTGGCATCAATGGGGCGAACCTGGCCACGACCAACCTTCTTCTCAAGGTAGGTGACAGTGGCCTTGCCAAACTCACATTTTGCTAAGAGTGACTATAGAAACTGATGCTAGAGGAGATGTAGTTTGGTCATTCAAGGGAGGTGAGGAAGACATAGCAGACTCACTTGTGGGCTTAGTAAGGGATTGCTTCCTTGCATGATACAGCTTCAGCATGTTGAGATGACACAAGCGAGTCTGACGTTTCCTGTCAGGGGTTTTAATCACATAATCTGTATCACTCACTTTCTGCTGCACTACGTAGGGGCCAGAAAAACGAGCAGAGAGAGCCGAACCAGGGGTTGGAAGCAAAACCAGCACCTTATCACCTGGGTTGAATGATCTAGGGATGGCTTTTTTATCGTAATGCTGCTTCATAGTGATCTGAGCAGATGAAAGAGCTTCCAGTGCTACTGACCGAGTGTGATACAAACATTCATGGAACTGTGAAACATAGTCCAAAACATTGGTTTTAACAGATTGCCCTGGTGACAGGAATTGTTCTTTTAGCAGCTTTAGAGGACCCTGCACTGAATGACCAAAAACAAGTTCCGCCGGGCTAAAACCCAGAGATTTTTGTTTAGCTTCTTGTATGGCAAATACCATTAAGGGCACTCCCTCATCCCAATCATTACCTGTGTCCAAACAGTATTTCTGCAACATAGACTTAAGAGTCTGGTGCCACCTTTCCAGAGCTCCCTGTGATTCGGGGTGATAAGCACTAGAAACAATGTGCTGAACACCTAGTGTTTGCATGACCTGTTTAAAGAGTTTCGATAGAAAATTGGAGCCTTGGTCTGTCTGGACTATTTTTGGAAGGCCAAAGGTGGTAAAAAACTTTGTCAAGGCCTTGACAACTAGAGGAGCTGTAATTCGTCTGAGAGGGATTGCTTCAGGGAAGTGGGTTGCAGTGCACATTACTGTTAGCAGGAATTGATTACCAGCTTTTGATTTTGGCAATGGGCCAACACAGTCCACGATCACATGCTCAAAGGGCTCACCAAGTGCTGGAATAGGATGGAGGGGCGCAGGAGGGACTACCTGGTTTGGCTTTCCTGAAATCTGGCAGATATCACAGGACCGGCAAAACTGCACCACATCTGCCTTCAACCCGGGCCAAAAAAAATGGCTGAGGACCTTGTTGTAAGTCTTGTGACCCCAAGGTGACCAGACAATGGGTGATCGTGTGCAAGGGACAAAACATGCTGGCGATAGGCAATAGGAACCACAACCAGATACACTGCACACGAATCACACGCTGTATCTTCCAGACCCACATTACCCTCAGACTTTATTATTTTTGCTGCATGGGAGGCCCACTTGCGCATGAGGACCCCACCCTGCAAGAAATATGTACATGAACCATTTTGGCCTCCTGTTTGAGACAGTGAAGTAAAACATTTAGTCAAAGAGGGGTCGGCTCTCTGGGCAGCAGTGAGGGCATCATGTGCTTAGACAGAGAACAACAGATCAGAAAGCGCTAGACTAACTTCTCTGTTTCAGTGCATCTTATCTTGAGGATTGGCCACAGAACGAACAATTAAAACATCACCAATGTCACCATGTTCTGTCATTAATCTGGACAAGATTTCTCTGTATTGATTAAATTAGAACATCAGGAAGAGGATGTGCCTATGACTGAGAGGAATCTGGGTCATGAAAAACCAGCTTGAACAAGACTGAATGACGAAGTTCAACTCATAGCACCCAGAGATTGTTTATGTTTAGATAAAAAGCAGTATAAAAATGTTTTGGTTAGACAGGAACACAGGCTCAGAGAGAGAGAGAGTGCACACTCTTACTCTGAGTCCCCACATGTCCATGTGTGTATTTTTTCTGATTCTTTAATACATTAAATGAATTACTTTCTTAATTAAAGTGTTTCAGGTGTCTTCCTTCATAAGAAACCTGTTTCCCTGTCAGATGGTGACCCCGACGTGATAAGGACTGATAACAGGTAATGACAGGTGATTTGTGAAGGAGGATGACTGGCAAAAGAGGACAAAGGGGAATATTTTCTCCTGGACTCACCTTGGGACTTTAACTCCTCAAAACACTCACACGGGGCCTCGTGAAAAAGGTAAGCAGAAACCTGTTATTTTTAAATAACCGAATTCTGCAGAAATGGACATTAAATTTTTTTTGTGAATGAGGAGGAGGTAAGGTCTTGAGAGAACAAATTTTAGAGAATCTGTTATAAGTGGTTAAAGCTTGTAAATATTAAAGTGTCAGAAAAAGAAAAAGGGGTTGAAATTAGAGAAAAATAAATAAATAATGGGTAAAAGAAACAAAACAAGTGAAGTGATAAGTTGAAATAAGTAAAAAAAGGATTGTCAGAGATGAAGGAAACATAAAACTGCCCTATAGCAATAGGCTATTGATCAAATTTATTTATTTATTTATTAAAACCAAGAAGTGTGTATGGCTGGAAAATTTTCTATTGAATAGAGATAACTCCTAATATCCACAGCATGAAGAATAGTGTGTGAGAATTGGCTTTTATACATAGTAGTGTGGTGGCGTACTGAAATCACTAGGACATTAATTAGAGCTGTTCTAGAGGTCAAGCCTGACTGGTGGCATTGTAATCAGATTAGACCTAAAACAATGACTTTCTTGTAGAATAGACTCATGGCTGTTTTAGATAAAATTGAACATAACCAATAGTTCGGGTGATCTTTCATGGTATACGTTGGCAGGAAATAAAAATTGTAACAAAAGTATTGTGAATAAATAGAGACTAACAAATTGGCATGAAATTTTTAGTAAAAGCTGCAACTAAAGTGTGAATGAGGAGGCCTCCGCATGTGTATGTGTGTGGGTGAGTGTCTGTGTGTATCTTTGTGTGTGGGAACAAGTGGGCTGATACTGCAGAAAAAAAAAGGGGGATGACATACTAAAGAAACCAGTAAAACAAATCTAAGGGTGAATAAAGTCCAGAGGACAAATATCAAGGTTCCAGTAAATGTAAACAATTATGGGGGAGACGTCCCTCAGTCAGCTGTTAGATAAAGTAAAAGCTTAAATAAATTCTTTGTTTTAAATTATGCACCTGAAAAACAAAAGATCAGGAATGTGGGAAAAACTCTAAAGCTGAATCACACAGGAAAAGGAAACTGCTTCTGTTGCTATCTGTCTGTGTGTATCTGAGTCAGTGTGTGTGCCTTGCAGAGAAAAGAAAACAACTGGAGTGTGTGTGTGTGAGTGTGTGTGGCTCAGAGACAGACATAGAGAGAAAGAGAAAAAGGAAAAATGGTTGTGTGTGCGTCTCTCTGAGCTTTGTGGTGTGTGTGTGTGTGTGCATGTGAATCTAAGTTTGTGTTTGTCAGAGAGACACAGCCTGTGTGCGTATGAGTGAGAAAAAATGAGTTATGAGTGCTATAAGCTGTTGTTTTGTTTTTGTTTTGTTTTGTTTTTCCTTTTTGTTTTTGTTTATTTGTTTGTTTTTGGTATGGATGGTAGAGTTAGGGAGTCAGGGTCAAGAGCACTCAGGGATAAGGTTTATCCCTGATACAAAGTAAGTATTGCCTACCATTGAAGGATAAAAAAAAAGACAGTCAGGAGTTCATTGTTTTTAGAGAAGACCATATACTTATTTTATTTAAAAAAGGAAAAAGATGCATTTTCAGTTTTATTTTTTATTCTTTTTTCTCTCTTGATTTTTGGGTTGTCTAGGACTTTGCTTTAGGAAAACCCATATCCACACATCTGCCCCCACAGACTAAGTCAAATTATGTGACAGCAACAAACCTACACTGCCAGATGCACAGTCATGCGAATATATAGCCGTGCATTTTAAAACTGGGGATATCACTTTACTTTGGACTGCTGACCTCTTCTTCAAGGTCAAATAAGGTCAAACTGTCATAAACTGTCTTATCTACTGACTTTATTTGTATTAACAGCATTTAAGAAATTATACAGGTATATGGGGATTGTAAATATCACATTATACTTTGTATCAAATATCATGTCACATTTGACCTCTGACCTCACTTTTACGTTTCCCATATGCTGTCACGCCAGAAGGTAAACAAGGGGGCGGACCCAGAAGCAGACTCGGTAGACAGTGTTAACAAACACAAATCACTTTATTAATCACTAATCTTTACAAACTCTAAACTGAAAAAGGCCTCTTAGCAAAAATGAGGTGAGCTGAAAACACTGGTAGTGAAACGAGGTGGACACAGGTATTTCACGGGCAGCTCGCAGGTGGATTCCAGGGCGGCGACTGGCAGGTAAGTTATGTCTAAACAGAGGGATAGGATGATTAATGTATGGGAAAGAGAAGGGACTGTTCAGAACTAACGCTGAGGAAGGAGATGATGATGATAAATGGCTTACTCGGGATTCACTGTGATAGAGTCCTCGAGGAAATGGTGGTGTGGATGGTGGTGTGCCAGAATGAATCCGAGGGGAGGCAGGCAGGCTGACGGCTGGAGAGTCCGTGGAGCGAGCAAAACCCTGGAGCAAGAATGTCAAAAGAGATACGTGACAAGCAGGTTCCTAAAGGAATACAAAACTCGAAACCAAATCCAAAGTCTCACGAATGGAGGCTGGAGGCTAGTTACCCAACTGCAACGTTAACACTCTGGCGGAGACAGGAGGCTGGAGCTGGTCCTTAAAAATCGGAGGGATTGTTGATGAGCTCCAGGTGTGAAGGTCGCTGCAGAATTCACCTCCAGCTCCGCCCTGCAGGAGGAGGAACTCAGCCGCCCAGCCTACAAAGGAAAAAAGGAACACCCCACAGCCACACTATAACCACCTGATCCCTTACAGTACCCCCCCCTTCAACGGCCGCCTCCAGGCGACCGCCCAGCCCGGCACCGGGCGGCATGGAAGTCCCGAACCAAAGAAGGATCCAAAATAAACGACCACGGAACCCAGGCCCGCTCCTCCGGACCGTAACCCTCCCAGTCCACCAGATACTGCCACCCCCGACCACGACGCCGGGCATCCACCAGCCGGCGGACAGAATAGGCCGGGCCACCATCCACAAGCCGGGCGGGAGGCGGGGGAACGGCCGGAGGGCACAGCGGACTGGCACGAAAAGGCTTGACCCGGGAAACATGAAAAACAGGATGAATTCTGAAGGATGTAGGCAGCTTCAACCTCACCGCCACAGGGCTGAGAACTGCCTCGATCTCGTAGGGGCCAATGAACCGGGGAGCCAGTTTTCGCGACAGCGATCTCAGCGGAATGTCTTTGGAAGAAAGCCAAACCTTTTGTCCCGGACAATAGCGAGGGGCTGGAGTCCGTCGCCAGTTTGCATAGTTGCGAGTCCGTTCCTGTGTGCGTTGAAGGGTCCGTCGGGTGCGTGCCCAGGCCTGCCGACTTCGCCGTAGATGATGAAGGACCGAGGGAACCTCTAAGTCCTTTTCCAACGCTGGAAACAAAGGAGGTTGGTAACCTAGAACAACTTCAAAAGGTGAGAGATTAGTGGCTGCCGAAGTGTGACTGTTATGAGCATATTCAATCCAGGGTAGGTGTGTACTCCAAGATGAAGGGTTACTTGATGCTGCACAGCGGAGAGCGGCCTCTAGCTCCTGATTGAGTCTTTCAGTTTGCCCATTTGTCTGCGGGTGAAATCCTGAACTCAGACAGACCTTAGCTCCAAGAGCAGAACAAAAGGCTTTCCAAACCTGTGATACAAACTGCGGGCCCCGGTCGGATACAATCTCTAGGGGAATACCATGGAGACGAAAAACATGTTCGACTAAGAGATTGGTTGTTTCCATGGAGGTAGGTAGTTTTGGGAGAGCTACAAAATGGGCTGCCTTAGAAAACCTGTCAACAATGGTTAATACCACAGTCTTACCATTTGATGGTGGTAGTCCAGTCACAAAGTCCAGTGCAATATGTGACCACAGTCTGTGAGGGATTGCTAAAGGGCGCAGTAATCCCGAGGGGGGTTGATTGCCTGTCTTACTTCGTGCGCATACTGAACAGGCTGTCACGTACTCCCTCACGTCCTGGTCCAGAGTGGGCCACCAAAAGTATCTTTTCAGGAACGCTTGAGTTCTACTCACCCCCGGGTGACATGAGAATTTTGCCGTATGTCCCCAGTGGATCACGGTGGCACGGGCCGAGGTGGGAACAAATCGTAGATGATCAGGTCCAGTGCCGGGGTCTGGTTCAGTGTTGAGTCCCTGTTGAATAGCCTCCTCCACCGCCCAAGTGATAGCACCCACCATGCAGGTGCGCGGGAGGATGCACTCCAGCTTCCCAGTGACCCTGTCTGTGGAGAACTGGCGTGACAGGGCATCAGCCTTTGTGTTTTTAGACCCAGGTCGGTAAGTGAGATGAAAATTAAACCGACTGAAAAACAAGGACCAACGGGCTTGCCGGGCATTTAACCTCTTTGCTTGTTGAAGGTAAGTTAGATTCTTATGGTCCGTTAAGATGATAAAGGGTTGCACTGTCCCTTCCAGAAGATGCCGCCACTCCTCTAAGGCTAATTTGATGCCCAATAATTCCCTGTCCCCAATGTCATAGTTGCGTTCTGTGGGTGTAAACCGCCTGGAGTAGAAGGCACATGGTCGTAGTTTATTTCCAGGCCCCGTCCTTTGTGATAGCACTGCCCCAACCCCTGAATCTGAAGCATCTACTTCCACCATAAACTGTCGTGTGGTGTCTGGGTGCACTAGAATGGGTGCCGTGGAAAAAAGTCTCTTTAGACGTTCGAAAGCGGCCTCCGCTTCTGGGGGCCAATGAAATGGAATTTTAACTGAGGTGAGGTATGTAAGGGGTGCGGCTACCTGGCTGTAGTTGCGGATGAATCGACGGTAGAAGTTGGCGAATCCAAGGAACTGTTGAAGGTGTCTCCTGGAAGTAGGTGTCTCCCAGTCCAAAACAGCTTTGATCTTAGCTGGGTCTGTCTTCACCTGCCCCCCCTCAAAGATGTATCCCAAAAAGGAGACAGAGGCAGAATGAAACTCGCACTTCTCCGCTTTAACAAAAAGCTGGTTCTCCAGCAGCCGTTGTAGCACACAGCGCACGTGCACACGATGGTCGGATAGCGACTTAGAAAATATCAAGATATCATCCAAGTACACAAACACAAAAAGGTTCAGAAAGTCCCGTAACACATCGTTGACTAACGCCTGGAACACCGCTGGGGCGTTGGTCAGTCCAAATGGCATTACCAGATACTCGAAGTGACCTAGAGGGGTTTTAAAAGCAGTTTTCCATTCATCCCCTTCTCGAATCCTTACCAGGTGGTACGCATTCCGCAAGTCTAACTTAGTGAAAATGGCGGCCTCACGTAGAGGCTCAAAAACTGAACTGATTAGCGGTAGGGGGTACTTATTCTTTATGGTAATGTGATTTAAACCCCTGAAATCAATACAAGGTCTGAGGCCACCATCCTTCTTTGAAACGAAAAAGAACCCTGCTCCCACTGGAGAGGAGGAGGGTCGAATTATCCCCGCAGCTAAGGAGTCCTTGATGTAGGATTCCATAGCCTTTCTTTCAGGGCCCGAGATGTTGTATAGCCGACTTGAAGGCAAGGAAGCCCCTGGTAGGAGGTCAATGGCGCAGTCATATGGTCTGTGAGGTGGTAATGAGAGGGCTCTTTTTTTACAAAAGACTGGCTGCAGGTCATGATATTCACTCGGGACTAAGGACAAATCAGGGGTTTCAACTCTAACAGGTTTCCGAGAACCTCCTTGAGGAACAGCCGAATGCATACAGTTCGCTAAGCAGAATGGGCTCCAACTTTCTATTCTCCCTTCAGCCCAGTTTATGTGTGGGTTATGCATTTGCAACCACGTATAGCCTAAAACTACTGGAGTGTCTGGTGCTTCAAAAACAAAAAACCTAATCCGTTCCTGGTGATTGCCTGAAACCAAAATAAGAAGAGGTTCAGTTTGGTGGGTGATAGGGGCCAGCGGCTCGCCGCTTAAAGCAGAAACCGAGATGGGATTGGGGAGAGTGCATATATTAACGCCTATTTGTTCAGCAAGGTTCTTATCTATTAGGCTTTGCTCGGCACCGGAGTCGACTAAAGCGCGGGTGAAAATGGTGTTCTGCTTGACACACAGGGTGGCTGACAATACTAGACGAAGGGGGGAATCTTGCTGGGCCCCACCCACCAGGATCCCCGAACTCACTGGTGGGCTCGTCCTTTTGGCCGGCGTGGGCAATTGGCCACAAAATGCCCACCCTGCCCGCAATAGAGACATAACCGCGAGATTACACGTCGCTGCCGCTCCTCAGGGGTTAACCTGGCTCGACCTAGTTGCATGGGTTCCTGTGCTGTCTCCCTTAAAACCTGTGACTGAGCTGTACCAGAAGGATTGAAGGGTTGTGACTGTGAGGAAGTAACTGCTGCGCTCACATCTCCCACAGGCCGCTGGGAAATGGAGTCCCTGTTGTTCGAGCGTTCCCGCAGCCGATTATCTATGCGCAGTGCGAGAGAAACTAACGCTTCAAAGGAAGCTGGCTCATCCCGAGAGACCAGTTGGTCCTTCATTTTATCATTTAAGGCTTGATAGAATACCCCTTGTAAGGTGTTGGTAGCCCACCCGGTCTCAGCAGCGACCGTACGGAACTCTATCACAAAATCGGCCACACTCCTAGTTCCCTGTTTAAGCCGTAATAAACTCCGCGCTGCGTCTCCCTCAGAAGCCGGATGGGCAAAGGTCATGCGAAACGCCCTCAAAAACTGTTCATAGGGAAGAGTGCGAATGTCATTATGCACAAAAAATGCCTCTGCCCATGCCAAGGCCTTACCTTTCAATAGGCTCAGAAAAAAGGACAGCTTCATAGCATCACTGGGAAACGCTCCGGGAGAGCGAGTCACAGCCAGAGAGCACTGCATTAGAAATCCCCTCACCTTATCGGTGTCACCCGAAAACGGCTCCGGCGTCGGAGAGGTAAGTCTCATTCCCCCCACTGACTCCGCTAAAAAACCGGCCGGAGCATGCCCCGTATTCGAGTCACCTACCGTGGCGGCGGGTAATGGCTGACCAGGCTGAACAACCGGAGACAATTTCTCATTGATCGCATGTAACACTCTAAGCGATTCCTCATGACTTTGCTTAATCTCAAGCTGCTGTTCCCCCAGGAATTTCAAAACCTGTTCATGTTCGCTTAATCTAGCTCCTTGCTTGGCCAACGCTGCTCGTACTGGGTCTGCTGAGTCCATGCTGGCCAGAGTGTTCTGTCACGCCAGAAGGTAAACAAGGGGGCGGACCCAGAAGCAGACTCGGTAGACAGTGTTAACAAACACAAATCACTTTATTAATCACTAATCTTTACAAACTCTAAACTGAAAAAGGCCTCTTAGCAAAAATGAGGTGAGCTGAAAACACTGGTAGTGAAATGAGGTGGACACAGGTATTTCACGGGCGGCTCGCAGGTGGATTCCAGGGCGGCGACTGTCAGGTAAGTTATGTCTAAACAGAGGGATAGGATGATTAATGTATGGGAAAGAGAAGGGACTGTTCAGAACTAACGCTGAGGAAGGAGATGATGATGATAAATGGCTTACTCGGGATTCACTGTGATAGAGTCCTCGAGGAAATGGTGGTGTGGACGGTGGTGTGCCAGAATGAATCCGAGGGGAGGCAGGCAGGCTGACGGCTGGAGAGTCCGTGGAGCGAGCAAAACCCTGGAGCAAGAATGTCAAAAGAGATACGTGACAAGCAGGTTCCTAAAGGAATACAAAACTCGAAACCAAATCCAAAGTCTCACGAATGGAGGCTGGAGGCTAGTTACCCAACTGCAACGTTAACACTCTGGCGGAGACAGGAGGCTGGAGCTGGTCCTTAAAAATCGGAGGGATTGTTGATGAGCTCCAGGTGTGAAGGTCGCTGCAGAATTCACCTCCAGCTCCGCCCTGCAGGAGGAGGAACTCAGCCGCCCAGCCTACAAAGGAAAAAAGGAACACCCCACAGCCACACTATAACCACCTGATCCCTTACATATGCCTTTCTTTCAAGCTGATCCAAAAATACATTCTGTCATTAGAGAAAGTCAATGAGGTGCCTAGTTACTTAAAAATAAATTGTGTTATAATATTATATAATAACCTCAAGTTATTCATGGCAAGTTATTTGTAAATTAATACAGATTATCCAGTATGTACTCCTACAAAATGTTTGTGTAATCAAAGTAAACATCTGACATTTCAATTCATCAAGAGCACTGAATCACAGACAGCTCATACATTTTGATTTACTACTGACAGAACACTTTAAGTCAGTATTTCTGTTGGATTTTTATTTTTAATTTAAACATATGACCTCCATCTAATCCTGACTTTTATGGGTCCATGACTGGCTTGGGCAGAGATCACCTGAAACTGAACCCACAATGAGTCACTTCACCAGCCAGCATTGTAATTCCAGCCCGGCCTGATCAGATTATCTTACACTCATCCTTATTATTCATATTATTCATTCAAGACCATGCAAAACTTCCTCACATAATTAAACCTGTAAAGTGGCAAAGATGTGGCATGAGCCTTGGTAATTTCTAAGGTGATGCATGTAATGATGTAAACCAAAGCTACACAGTGGGGATTTTTTCTTTTTTTTAAATTGTGTCATTGATCTAATGTTATATTTATTTATTTCTGTTAATTATAGTAAGTAGGTATTTGTCAGGTGTAGATTTAAGAAATACATATATAACCCTATGCACTAGATCCATAGAGACAGGAGTCAACCACAACTGACAGAACCCAAGTTGCAGGCTGTGCAACTTGGAGACAGTCCAGCACACAGTAGCAGGATATAAGATGCAAGCTGAAACAGCATACACTGAGAGGCACAACCAAGTGGATTAGAAGTCCTCAACTCCCGATGGGAGACACTACCAAAGATGGTTGGGAATAACAGGCCAAGTCACTAACAGCATGGCTGCTTCTCTTGTCCCTCTTGCACTTTCTTGTGTGCCAGATGTTTAGTTACTCCTTGGCCTCGTGGAGTAACTAAACAGTGCAAGTAAATGTACGTGTAATAAATGTAGTTAATTTGTAGCCTTAGAGGCCAAGTTCAGTGAATTAGAGACCCAGCTCCCCACACTGGAAAATTTGGTAGCTAGCCAGGCCCCTGTGGTTGGTGCAGACCAAAGTAGCTTCGCCACCATTAGCTCTCCCCCAGCAGATTGCCCCCAGCAGCTGGCCTGCAAGCAGATGCAGAATGCGTCACAGAAGAAACACAACAACTATTCTCAAAAACTGAATAGGGTGGCTCACTTAAGTCCAGTGTACAACTCGCTGCAACTGAATAAGCTTAAAGACAGTCCACTTGAGGCACTGAGGTCAGATTGCTAACACTATTCATAGGGGAGGACAGAAACTGGTGCAGGGTCTGCAGGGGTAATGTCTATGAGCGAGGGAAAGGTAGAAGTGGGTTAATCAACCTTTCTCTCCCTAATCTCAATCACCAGGTAAGTGACTCAGCACAATGACATGACTGAAGGGTGAGGGTAGACAGTTCTTGGCTTATTTGTGAAGTGAGAAAGTCCATCCTGGGGAGAAGGTTGGTGCCGGAGAAGTCCCGAGGTGTCAGGTGAGGCAGACAGGTAAGAGCGACTGAGCAGTTGGAGATTGAGATCATGCTGAGCAGACGTTGACCTTCTGGTGTGGAGTGAAGCCTTCCACTGGTTCTTCTTGATGAAGCTAGATGGGTGCGTCTGACAGCAGCAAAAGAATGTAGCTGTGCCCCAAGGGACTTTCTAACCCTTTCCCATAATTGGATTCAGCTGTGTATGTAGTTCAAGGGTCAATGAGCTTACAAAAGAAATTTTGTGTTCCAATAATTAGTGCTAAAGGTATTCAAATCAATAAAACGACAAGGGTGCCCAAACTTATGCACCTGCCTAATTTTGTTTAAATAATTATTGCACACTTTCTGTAAATCCTATACACTTCATTTCAGTTCTCAGTTATCACTGTTTTTGTCTGCTATATGATATATTTAACTGAAATTGCTGATCTGAACAACCAAAGATTTATAAAGAAAAATCTCGAAAATTATCAGGGGTGCCCAAACTTTTGCATAACACTGTGTTACTGTGGGTTTTAAAGTTGTTGACTTGCGTGGTCACAATATTAACTCAAAACATCATCATATGTTCCAGCTTGTTTTCACTAGAAGTGGCTGAAAATAATCATTGCTGGTTTGAGCTAATTTTCATGATGACACAAATCATGCATGCACACATGCAAACTCAACACTACTTGTGATGTCAGCAGCAGGCACAAGTTTCTCACATTTAATTGGACAAGCACATCATGTATTAGTTATTCTGATTAGCTGAGAAATGTTACAGTCATGTGATAGTCAGGTTAAAAGGGTCTTCTCAGTGTAAGTGAGAGTGAACACACTCATCAACACAGGTATGTAGCACCTGTAGACTGCATATTGTTTGTGTGTCATTTTGAGAACAGGTATTGATGCATTCAGAGATGTAAGTTAAAAATGTTATTTTAAATGTAGAAAACTGAATCTTGTTTCAAGGATGTGAAATGGAGCCATGGAGTCATTCAATAGGACTAATGATACTATGAGCTGGCTTCTCTGTGAAACAGAAAAAAACAAATTATGTGTGTTATTATATGTTTTTCTTCTATCACTGATGGCTATCATAATATGTGGAAATCTTCTTGTGATAATTTCTGTCATTTACTTTAAACAGCTCCACACTCCTACGAACTACCTTATCCTCTCTCTGGCTGTGGCTGACCTGCTAATTGGTGTTTTAATATTTCCTTTCAGTATGACATTCTCTTATATACAGTGTTTGTCTGCATACACATTACTTTGTAACATAAGAAGCACTTGTGATATAACAATAAGCATAGCTTCCATACTGAACTTGTGCTGCATTTCTGTTGACAGATATTATGCTGTCTGTCACCCTCTGGTTTATAAAACTAAAATAACTGATTCTGTTGCTATGAAGATGGGCCTTGGGAGTTGGACTGTTGCTATCATGACTGGAATTTGGTACTTCCTGATGTTTTTTATTCAGTATGAATGTGACACAGGCTGCAATTCCACTCTGGTGATCTTATCTATTATTATATATTACACCCCAACAACAATTTTAGTGTGTATGTACTGTAAAATTCTCTCTGTTGCACTGAGTCAGGCACGCAGCGTCCAGAATAAAACAAAGTCTGGAGCAGTTGCCAGTAAGGAGAGAAAGGCCACCAAGACTCTGACTATAGTTGTTGGACTATTCTTAATTTGCTGGGCTCCTCTCATTTTTAGTTACCCACTTTATCCTCTGAGTACTGTTATATTTGAAGCTCTTCTTGAACCATTGAACTGGTTTTCACTTTCTAACTCAATGCTTAATCCCTTTATTTATGCTTTCTTTTACAGTTGGTTCAGATCAGCTTTTAAAATGATCATTTCTGGAAAAATATTTCAAGGAGATGTTAGTAACACAAAATTATACTGATTGATAAATATATTATGAATTGTATCAATAACAGTAAATATTAGGTGATCTTCTCTGTCTTGGTAATTACAATACAAGTATGTAAGTCAGCTGTCACTATGCTATAGTGTATAGTATGCTATAACATATACTATATTATTTATCAGTATCAGTGATTATGAGCTTATTTATGCTGCTTGTAAACTGCTTGTAAAATATGAGCCAACAGGCTAAAAAACATCTGGTTTTGATGCTGTCATAAAATTAAATGGCTGTTAGCATTGAGCAGTACTCCCACACATATGATCGCATTGTAGAATAGAATGCCTTTATTGTCATTATACAGGATGTACAATGAGATTGGAGGGCCACTCCTGTTCAGTGCCATGTAACAGAAAATCAAACTCTCTAAAATGAAAATAAAAATATTATAAAAATATTATAATCTAGTATAATCAATATGATCTAGTATAATCAATATGAAAATATACAAACAATAGAATGTATACAAATATATACATACATTGGTGCATCTGTACATTGTAAGAAAGTAAATGCGTGTATACATATAATAATGAAGATGATGAATATTGCACTTGGTGAATGAATATTGCACTAGTGAATGAATACTGGATATTTCACAATATGTGATAGATATTGTTCAGTATGAATAATATAATATTGCACAGAGATGTGGGTGTTGCACAGTTACAGTGGGTGAGTGTGTGAGTTCAGGGTGGTGATTGCTCTGGCGAAGAAACTGTTCTTGAGTCTGTTTGTTCTGGCTTTGATGCACCTGTAGCGCCTGCCAGAGGGCAGCAGGTCAAACAGGTCAAAGCCAGGGTGTGAGCTGTTACCTGTAGCTCACTTATAGAAGGCCTTATTCATGAACAAGTTATACTGTGATAATAAATATGAACACACTTTTTCAACTCTGCCTCTTTTTTCAGTATTTACTGTATAAATGAACCATCACAATGCAGAGTTCTGTTTTAGCGGTGGGAAGGTTGTTCCATTTCACTTTATTCACTCAGTACATCACATATAGTATGAGGATATCACACCCAGTGGGTTTGAATGGAGAGGGGCTCCAACAGCAGGGAGACACCACTTCTCTCCATCTGTTGTCACCGAAAAGGTGCCACCTACGTTCTGTTCAGTCCCGGAAAGTATTGTACTCTCCTAACACTGTCTCCCAAGAACAAACCCCCTGCACACAGAAATGTTTTTTGTTGCCTCAGGTTGTGTTAAATGCTCAGGTGACCACAGTGTTATGCCCCAATAAAGGTGCCTCCAATAAACTTTGTGAATATACAGGGGTTGGACAATGAAACTGAAACACCTGGTTTTAGACCACAACATCCCTTTCAGACAGCTTCCTCTTGCGTCCACAGTTAATCCTGTTGGATGTGGTTCGTCCTTCTTGGTGGTATGCTGACATTACCTTGGAGATCGTGGCTCTTGATACATCACAAAGACTTGCTGTCTTGGTCGGTCACAGATGCGCCAGCAAGACGTGCACCAACAATCTGTCCTCTTTTAAACTCTGGTATGTCACCCATAATGTTGTGCGCATTTCAATATTTTGAGCAAAACTGTGCTCTTACCCTGCTAATTGGACCTTCACACTCTGCTCTTACTGGTGCAATGTGCAATTGATGAAGATTGACCACCAGGCTGGTCCAATTTAGCCATGAAACCTCCCACACTAAAATGACAGGTGCTTCAGTTTCATTGTCCAACACCTGTACATGTTCCCATGTTGTAATCAGTAAAAAAAAAGTGCATATTCTCAAACAATCGCAAATCCTCAGCTTGCAGGCCGAATGAGACAGGTCAGACAGAGCACCTCCATCGGTGGCAAGCTTGCAGCATCTCTGTAGATGTGAGATCTTTTGCTATGGGTTACTGGCTACATGCTGCCTTGTTTCCATGGTGTAATACGTTGTACTGTAAGAAACAAAGCACCTGCAATACTAAGGGAGGAAATAAACACACTGCTGGAGAAAAAGAAACCTTTGAATAACACAAAGTTAGTATACCTCAGTTTGGATTGGAGGATGTTTCATAATATTTAAAATCATAACTTCACATGATATACAGAGCCAATATGTGATTTTAAAAATATGAGCATTACATGTAAGATGTAAACGTCTAGTTTATCAGATGTCACTGAGCAGTCCTTTAAATATAACTGCTCTTCTTTCCTCTCTTTGTAGGCGATAAGCCCTGATGATGGATACACAAACAGGACTGGCTTTTGTGTGTTATTTTTCCCTCCATTTAGGCTCAGATCGGTTTGATGTCCGAAGGTGGAGTGATGTGAAAAAGAAGCTTCCCTCAGACATGGTAAATCTAAAGTAGCGAGCCTGTTTTGAAAATATAAAGAGTAAAAACTACAGATATTTGTGTAAAAATGTAGGGAGCAAAAGTAAAAAGAAGTCAGAAAAATAAATACTCAAAGTACAGATACCTGAAAATTCTACTTAAGGACAGTAATGAAGTAGCTGTGCTTCATTACTTCCCACCTCTGTTGGTGAGCTTAGGTTATGTTGTATGGAAATAATAGGTGTTATGGATGGTAACCCACCTTTAGCTCACAAGTCAGTAGCAGCCTAGTAAACGTTTGTGGTCCTAAATAGCCTTGCTCATTTAAATATTATAATGTAAAAAATTAGATAGTTAGGCTGTAAAGATTCGGGTACTTTTTCTGTACTGGAATGTAATCACAGTTTTCTGAACAAAGGATCTATACTAGTCACATACTCATGTGATATACTTAGAGCTTCTGCTTATTGTAGTACACGGTTGAGATATATTCCATAAGAGTAGTATTGTGTAAATATGAAACAGGATTTCTATATCATAGACCTGGCTCTGATAACAGTGTTACATTATGCAGATTATCATGTTGGGGTATTTGCCGTTATAGTCCAACATTGTGACATCTCAGTTAGCTACTTGTTTTATTCAGAGACCTGCTTTGGGTGTTATTTTGTTTATTTCTTCTGAGGTATCACAGTTTGCTATAAGATGGAAAAATAAACTTACCCTGTTCCATCAACAGTTTCCCAGGTTAATCACAGGTTGTTTAATGATATGGGGCAATTACTTTTTCACACAGGGCCAGGTAGGTTTGGATAGCTTTTTCTTCTTGACTAATGAACTCATGATTTAAATACTATATTTTGTATGTACTCTGGTTTTCGTTGTCTAAGGTAGAACTGGTTTGATTATCTGAAACATGTAAGTCTGACAAATATGCAAAACAAAGAGAAATCAGGAAATGGAGTAATACTTTTTTACATCACTGTATATACACACGGGAATACACTGAGGGTTACCAAGGGGAGTGGAAACAGCTGGGGAACAAGGAACACGTGTAGCTAATCAAAGAAAATGAGACAAGACCTAAAAGGGGAAATACAACACAGAAGTCAAAAGACTACCAAAATAAACTGGAAGTGACTATATATCGAGACAAGACATAAACCCGTTACAGAAAGATACAAGGGAAAAGCTAGAAAAATAACAAGCAACTATACAAACTAAGCACAACCAGAATCCATCCATTCTCTTTCGCTTATCCGGGGCCGGGTCGCGGGGACAGGAGCCTAAGCAGGGAAGCCCAGGATTCCCTCTCTCCAGCCACCTCCTCCAGCTCATCCGGAGGGACCCCAAGGCGTTCCCAGGCCAGCCAAAAGATATAATCTCCCCAGCGTGTCCTGGGTCTACCACGGGGCCTCATCCCCATTGGACATGCCAGGAACACCTCACCCAAGAGGCGGCCAGGAGGCATCCTAATCAGATGCCGGAGCCACCTCAACTGGCTCCTTTCGATGTGGAGGAGCAGCGGCTCTACTCTGGGCCCTTCCTGGATGGCTGCACTCCTCACCTTATCTCTAAGGCAGAGACCAGCCACCCTTCGAAGGAAACTCATTTCTGCTGCTTGTATTTGCGACCTTATTCTTTCGGTCACTACCCAAATCTCGTGACCATAGGTGAGGGTAGGAACATAGATTGACCGGTAAATCGACAGATTCGCTCTTCACCACGACAGACTGGTGCAGCGTCCGCATCACTGCAGAAGCAGCCCCGATCTGTCTGTTGATCTCCCGCTCCCTTTTTCCCATCACTCGTGAACAAGAGCCTGAGATACTTGAACTCCTCCACTTGGGGCAGGAACTTGTCCCTGAACCGGAATGGGCACTCCACCCTTTTCCGGCTGAGGACCATGGCCTCAGACTTAGAGGTGCTGATTCTCATGGCAGCCGCTTCACACTTGGCTGCACACTGTTCCACTGCGAGCTGGAGGCCACCACCTGATGAAGCCAACAGGACCGCATCATCTGCAAAGGGCAGAGACGAGACTCTTAAGCCACCAAGAAAGAAGCCTTCCGCCACTTGGCTATGCCTAGAAATTCTTTCCATAAAAATTAGTTGGAGTTGGAGCACACCCTCCAGTCTCCCTTCTTAACCCCTTAACTGGCCAGGGCCCGCTGACGGGCTGACGGGCCGTTTGTAGTCCCTTTTATATGGCAGGCTAGACCCTCCCATTTTTATTGACACCTCATTCGGCCAATCATGTAACTGCCTGCACCAAATCACCTGACAAAGCTACGTGACGCCCTCTGAGTATCACTGGGTCTAGCAAAGCCATTTCTTAACATGACTGGCCGAATGCGGTGTCAATGAAAATGGGAGGGTCTAGCCTGCCATATAAAATGCACTTCATTTGGCCGGCGGACCAGACGCGGCCAGTTAATAGGATATGAAATGGGTTTTTCAGAGCCAATAATAACCAGAAGGCGTTATGTAGTTTTTGTCAGGTGATTTTTTTTGCTGCCAGTTAAGGGGTTAAAGATGGGGACCACCACCCCGGTCTGCCCATCCAATGGCACTGCCCCAGATCTCCACGCGATGTTGCAGAGGTGTGTCAACCAAGACAGCCCTACAACATCCAGAGCCTTCAGGAACTCGGGGCGAATCTCGTCCACCCCAGAGGCCCTGCCACCAAGGAGTTGTTTAACCACCTCAGTGACCTCACCCCCGGTGATGGCCAAGTCATCCCCCTCGTCCCCAGACTCTGCTTCCACTACAGAAGGCGTATCAGTGGGATTAAGGAGGTCCTCAAAGTATTCCTTTCACTGTCCAACTATAGCCTCAGTTGAAGTCAGCAGCACCCCACCCGCACTATAAACCGCGTGAGTGGAGCACTGCTTTCCCCTCCTGAGTTGTCTGATGCTTTGCCAGAATCGCTTTGATGCCATCTGAAAGTCTTTTTCCATAACCTCACCAAACTCCTCCCACACCTGAGTTTTTGCTTCGGCCACTGCCCGAGCTGTATTCTGCTTGGCCTGCCGATACCTGTCAGCTGCCTCCAGAGTCCCACAGGCTAACCAAGCCCGATAGGCCTCGTTCTTCAGCTCGATGGTTTCCATCACCTCCGGTGACCACCATCTGGTTCGGGGGATTCCACCACAACAGGCACCAACCACCTTGCAGCCACAGCTTTGAGCAGCCTCAACAATGGAGGTGCGGAACATGCTCCACTCGGACTCAATGTCTTCAACCTCCCTCGGAATGCTGTCGAAGTTCTGCCGGAGGTGGGAGTTGAAGATCTCGCGTACTGGAGCTTCTACAAGGCGTCCCCAGTGCACCCTCACAATACATTTAGGTGCGCCAGGTCTGTCCAGCATCTTCCCCACCACCTGATGCAACTCACCACCAGGTGGTGATCATTTGACAGCTCAGCTCCTCTCTCCACCCGAGTGTCCTATCTTGAACCCTGGTAAATGACTCTGAACGTGGCATGGTTGATCTAATATACCAGGATTTTTCCCACACAACTATCTGTACTGTTCATAGGGAATGGTCCAAAAAGTAGAAAAGCAATCCGGTGAGCATGTCATAAATCTTAAATGATCACAAACTGGTTCTTTGAATGTCACAGCCAGTCCACTGTACTCAAATAGCACCCACCAGGTCTTGATCAACCTTTGGAATATGGTGGAAGGGGAGATTATCATTGTAGAAGACAGGTCTGCAGCAATTGTTTGATACTGTCATGTCAATATCATGGTTGTGGAAAAGTGAATCCTATCCCAGCTGTAATAGTGGAAGCAATTCAATTTGAATTTAATGCTAAAGGTGTATGTTAAAGAATCCAAAAACTTTAATCTTCAGTTGTTGCCTATGCAGGTGGATATCACTTGACAAGGAGAAACCTTTGGTGTGCCATGCTGTGAGTTGAGATAAATAAATGACTAATAAATAGCCACTGTCTGAGTGGGAATACTTATTGTTCAGGAGAATACTGCAGCGGCTACATGTGCTATAACGTAACATGTAATGTATGTAATGTAATGTGTACATAACATAACATAAATTGGCGCATTAATTGGCCAGTACGGCAGGTATACTGGAAGAAATTAAATGTAGCTTTATTGCAGAATTACACAGAATATAATACCGTGCAGCTACACTGGGCTGGACAGGTGCCAGAAATACTCTAATAAGGAAAATAGGAACATATAGAACAAGGAGACGTGCAGTGAAGGGAAACCACTGACATGACAAAGAACAGAGGAGGATGTAGACAATACATATACATATATTTTAAAAGATGTTCCACAACTTTCCTCATACCAGACCACACCAGACCACATCAGACCACACCAGAAAAAGCTCTGATGAGCCAGAAAGAGTTTGAGCTTAGTGACCAGATAATGCAACAGCTTTCAGAGACCCAGGCACAACAAAGTGAAATTGCTTGTGTTTGGTTCAAAAGGTCTTTGTGACCCGACAGAGGATCCCACATGAGTGTCAGCCTGTCCCACTGCTTCAGGATTCTCAGGGTTGGCTGACTCTCATTGCATCATTCAAGTCTGGAAGGCCTGCGCTTTCTCGACATAATGAGAAACTCGTGACTTTACTGGAGCCTTCTGCTGCTGTGACTGAAGGTCAGCAAGAGACAAAGAAGGCCTGAACAGCAGGTTCCAAGGAGGTAAGGTGGTCAGCAAGGGAGGCTGCACATTCTCTTGCAGCAGAGTCCCACTCCTTGAATGAGGAGAGAAGAGAGGAAATGTTATCTTCACGCAGTGAGCCATCAACTGCAGCTAAGGTCCATTGAGAAGTAGGTTACTAGAACAGGACTCTGATGTTGTGCAGGCTGACAGTTACTTGTTCTCACACAGTAGCAAAGGACTGCACAGCAACAGAATCTTGTAAATATAGTAGCTGTCACAATAGGGACAGCCATTGATGAGGCTGTCACAATAGGGACGGCACTGGACTGCAGGAGAATAGACTTCTGTGTGTGATGGAAAAACAAACAAACAAACAAAACAGCCTCAGAGGAAGAGATGCCAATTTTTGGAGATCTTATTTCCTTGTTTTGGTGTTAAAATAATAGGTGCACTGCAGCTAGCTGGGAATCTTTGGGTCCATCTCAATGTTACTTTGACATGTAGTGTCTAGGTAAGCATTGTTGCAAAGCATGTACACCTTTTCATGGAAACAGTATCCCCTGATGGCTGTGCCCTCTTTCAGCAGGACAATGTGCACTGCCAAAATCAAGAATGATTCAGGAATAGTTTATGGAGCACGAGTTTGAGGTGTTGACTTAGCCTCCAAATTTCCCAGATTTCAATCCAATTGAGCATCTGTGGGATGTGCTGGAAAAACAAGTCAGATTCATGGACGCCCCACCTCACAATTTACAGGACTTGAAACATCTGTTTCTAACATCCTGGTGCTAGATACCACAGCACATCTTCAAGGAGACTACAAGTTGATTGTACACAATAACAATCATTTTGGTAGTGCCAGGGTCTTAAGTCTCACTTGATCTATTTAGCTTGTTCCAAACTTTCTTGATCGCATTCATTTTTTTCTTCTTTTTTTTTATAAGCTCTTTTTCATATTCAGTACCTATATTCTTTATCAGGGCAGCACAGTGCCACAGTGGTTAGTACTGATGCCTCACATTGAATCCACCTTTCTTTGTGCAGTCTGCATGTTCTCCCCCTGTAGTTTCTCTTCAGGTTCAGGTTCCTCCTACAGTACAAAGTCATGCAGTTAGTGGGGTGATTCTAATTTGCCTATAGATGTGAATGTGAGTGTGAATGGTTGTCTTTCTCTATGTGTTAGCCCTGCGACAGACTGGCGACCTGTCCAGGGTGTACCCTGCCTTTTGCCCAATGGCAGCTTCCTCCACACCCCCAGCCCTCTTTACCAATAATCTGTTAGTGACTGGTCTAAATTTAGTGTCAGCATTTAATAGTCAGACACTCTGGATTCCAATCCTTTCTAGCTAACATATAATGAATGTCAGATTCTTTCAAATGTTCCTCTGTTTCATACAGACATTAAACTGTAATGTCACATTCAGATTTAAGTCTTAAAATATTTGGTCTTAAAACTAAGTATCTACAACTTAATGCATTTAATCCTATCTTCATGGTGTTTACAGCCTTATGTAATGAGATTATCCATCAAAAAATTGCCTCATTAAAGGTGTGAATGACTGCTGCATCTTTGTTCCCTGAGCTGCTCTGATTGTAAACAAAGCTCTGCTGTGAAACCCATATCCACACATCTGCCCCCCACAGACTAAGTCAAATTATGTGACGGCAACAAACCTACACTGCCAAATGCACAGTCATGCGAATATATGCTTGTGCATTTTAAAAATGGGGATATCACTTTACTTTGGACTGCTGACCTCTTCTTTAGGGTAAAATAAGGTCAAACTGTCATAAACTGTCTTATCTACTGCCTTTGTTTGTATTAACAGCATTTAAGAAATTATACAGGTATATGGGATTGTAAATATCACATTATTGTTTGCATCCAAATATCATGTCACATTTGACCTCTGACCTCACTTTTACATTTCCCATATGCCTTTCTTTCAAGCTGATCCAAAAATACATTATGTCTTTAGAGAAAGTCAATGAGCTGCCTAGTTAGTTAGAAATAAACTGCGGTATAATATTATATAATAACCTCAAGTTATTCATGGCAAGTTATTTACAAATTAATACAGATTATCCAGTATGTACTCCTACAAAATGTTTGTGTAATCAAAGTAAACATCTGACATTTCATTTCATCAAGAGCACTGAATCACAGACAGCTCGTACATTTTGATTTACTACTGACAGAACACTTTAAGTCAGTATTTCTGTTGGATTTTTATTTTTAATTTAAACATATGACCTTCATCTAATCCTGACTTTTATGGGTCCATGACTGGCTTGGGCAGAGATCACCTGAAACAGAACCCACAATGAGTCACTTCACCAGCCAGCATTGTAATTCCAGCCCGGCCTGATCAGATTATCTTACACTCATCCTTATTATTCATATTATTCATTCACGACCATGCAAAACTTCCTCACATAATCAAACCTGTAAAGTGGCAAAGATATGGCATGAGCCTTGGTAATTTCTAAGGTGATGCACGTAATGATGTAACTCAAATCTACACAGTAGGGATTTTTTCTTTTGTTGTTGATCTGGTGTTATATTTATTTATTTCTATTAATTACAGTAAGTAGGTATTTGTCAGGTGTAGATTTAAGAAATACATATATAGCCCTAAGCAGGAGTCTACCGCAACTGACAGAACCCAAGTTGCAGGCTGTGCAACTTGGAGACAGTCCAGCACACAGTAGCAGGATGTAAGATGCAAGCTGGAACAGCATACACTGAAAGGCACAACCAAGTGGCCGGGATAGTGTAAAGAAGCATCTCTGCTGCAAATGGATTAGAAGTCCTCAACTCCCAATGGGAGACACTGCCAAAGATGGTTGAGAATTACAGGCCAAGGTCCTGTGGGACTTCCAGTTCCAGACAGACAAGCAGCTGTAGATCAACCTACCACCCATAGTGTTGGTTGACAAGGAGCAGAAGTAGTTGTGGTAAATGTGGCAATCCCACTGGATAGCAATATCAGAAAGAAGGAGTATGAGAAAACAGAGAAATACCAAGGGCTGAAGGAACAACTGGAGAACATGTGGAAGGTAAAGTTTAAAGTGGTCCCAGTGGTAACGGGAGCATTATGAGCTGTAACCCTGAAGCTGGAACATCTTAATTAGTTTCCGACAGACAGACAGACAGACAGACAGACACACACACACACACACACACACACACACACACACACACACACACACACACACACACACACACACACACACACACACACACAAACAAACATTTTCATGGCTGTTAACATTTAAAACAATTTTGAGTTAGCCAAATCACAGTGGAATATTTTTCCAGAAACAATCATTCTGGAAGCTGACCTGAACCAGCTGTAAAAGAAAGCATAAATTAATGGATTTAGCATTGAATTAGACAATGTAAGCCAGTTAAGTGTTTCAGTCACAAGGCTCGGTGGAGGTTTATGAGCTAAAGGCTGAAAGACAACACAAATAAAGTAAGGACTCAAACATAAAAGAAACACTCCCATTACAATAGCCAGTGTTTTCGTGGCCTTTCTCTGTACCTTACTCTCAGCTGCTCCAGACTTTGTGCTCTGACTGATTGCATTTTGGATGCTGTTTACTTGTTTCTGTGCAACAATGAAAATCTTTAGGTAGATACAAAGCATTATGATTGCTGGAAGGTAAAATGAGAAAACAGGTCCCATAGTGTTTGCTATTACAATATCAACAGTGCACATTTTTTCACAAATACCTTGGCTGAATCCTGCAATTATAATGCAAATTCCAATTAAAACAGAAATGCCCCAGCTGGTCAGGATCATAATCATCGTAACTTGAGCATTTATTTTTGTTCTGTATGTCAGAGGCTGACACACTGCGTAATATCTATCGATGGAAATGCAGCACAAGTTCAGAATAGAGGATGTGCACAGTGATACATCAAAGCTATCACGTATTTTGCAAAATAAATCTTCATGATGCATACAGGAGGTAATAGTGAAGGCCATGCTGAAAGGGAAAACCAAAATTCCTACAAACAGGTCAGCCACTGCCAGAGACAGGATGAGATAGTTAGTAGGCATGTGGAGCTGTTTGAAATAAATGATGGCAATTATTACAAGAAGGTTTCCACATATTGTGACAACAGACAATGAACCAAGAAAAATATACAATACTACACATGCAATGGAAGGGTTTTTTGTAAAGGAGTAAGTAGTATTGCCTGATTCATAGCAGGGATGCATCTTTTTAACAATATAAATGCCTCACACTCAGTTCTAGGTCCGAGCTTGGTGCAATATGAAGCTATAAAGTAAAAAAGCAACAAAAAAAAAAAGCGATTTAGTTCAGCATGTGTTGCATGTGCAGCCAAAACCCAACCCTAACAATTTAATTGTATAAAGAAAATCATTTTCATTTTCAAATGTTGATATTCTTTTCTGCCTTACTTCGCAATATGTCACTATACTACACAAAGGGTGATGCTGTGTGTCCTTAGACTCACTGCAGAATATTTTGAATTGGCATTAAAAGAAAAAAAAAAAACTACCTAATTACCATAATCTATGTAGCCTTTGGTGATCCAATCAGATGTCGGTATTTAGATGCTGTTTGATTGCGACAGGAATGATGAGTAATGAGGCGCATTAGGCGTGTATGTCTGTGTACTTGTAAAACTTTTACCTCATGGGACTGTTTGAATTCATTGTAGGTTAGTGTATTTCAAATGATGTCTTCACAAAGATAACCATATAACCTTATGTATCTTTGTGCATGAACATTTACAATTTACCATCACTGGAGTAGGAGACTGTACATGTAGCAGAAAGCAGAAGAACAAAAGGCAAATGTATAAATGTACTAAAAGAAAAATTGACCAAGAGAATCCTGAGAAAAGCTTTTATAGTGATATGAGGTCGTCACTGACTGATACAGTATCAGTAGAGTGGAGGAAATAATAGACAGTTATCATTTATCAGTATGATGAATCACATCATTGAGACAATTAAACACAAGCTGAATATTATACATCTATTTAAAGTTTCTTGAACAGCATCCTTGTTTAATATGAATAAAGGTCTGGTTGTCTCCTAAACATAATAAAATCTTTCATAAAAACACAACTCATCTATAGCCAGATGGCAGGGCTGACATAACAAAGTGTTCTTTGTAAACTTTTGTCTGAATCCTAAGTTATACATGGAGATACCTACATTTAGATGTAACAAAGATTAGAAATGACTAATGAAGAGGATGTGTTTGAAGATATCAGTGGGTATCAGGTGTAAATGAGAAAAAGCTAGGAGAAATTTTAAATGTTTTAAACTGCACACACACACACACACACACACACACACGGCAGCACATACAACAAATGCGGACATATGTTTTCATATTTCCAAACATTATGTAGATGATGATGAAGAAGAGTCTGACCTCAGACCCAAGCTGTTAATAGTCCAGCTGACATCCCCGCTTCCGATTTTCAGCTATCAGAATGCTCATGTTGTATACTATTTTGGCTACTGACTGATTTTTGGTTCAATAACACGAACAGGAATTTATGTGGTTGTTGAAGATGCAAAGTGTAATTTGTCGTCTCAGTATTGTATTCTACTGCAAAACCCATTTAAATGAATTTTTAACAATAAAGAGAATAAGCAGATGTGGCATTATATCTCCACAATCTTTTTTATGTTTATTTGTTTTGGTATCTGTCTCTTCTTCTAGTGTACAGTCAGTCATATAACATAATATTGTTATGAGGGCGACAGCACGGGGGTGCAGTGGTTAGCACTGCTACTTCACAGTTAGAATGACATCTAGAAGGCCTCGGTTCAATTCCCCCTTGGCCCAGGTCTCTCTCTCTGTGTGGAGGTTGCATGTTCTCCCCGTGTCTGTGTGGGTTTTCTCCCACAGTCCAAAGAAATCCACTTACTGGGGATAGGTTAATTGGCCACTTTAGATTGCCCATGCGTGTGGATGATTATCTGTCTCTCTGTGTTAGCCCTGCGACAAGCTGGCAACCTGTTCAGGGTGTACCCTGCCTCTTGCCCTATGACAGCTGGGCTAGGCTCCAGCCTCCCTGCCACCCTGAACAGGATAAGAGGATGGATGTTATGAGGGATTTCAAAGGCAGGATTGTTTAACATGTTACAGAAGGTCATTAATAATTGTTTTTTTTTTCTGTTTGTGTATTTAGTGAAAGTTAAATAGCATTTTTATTGTATTCTAAATCTAGTGATTGTAGCTGCTCTAAACTTAAAGCATTTGGAGAATCTTCATGATAAGCTTCTGTACTGATAAAAATAAAAGGGTGTTTATTCTAGCACATATGAATGGTTATAGTGATGCTGGCCGGATAAGATTCTATATTACAGAAGCACATTCATTCACCACTCAGCACTGACATTAGATATAGGCAGATGTCACAGATAGTGAAAATGGCTCAAGCATCACATCATAATGATAACAGCACTAACTTTTTGACACCCCATAAATCTTCGCTGCACACAGTAGTTTGCTTTCTGTTGTAAAAATCCTGAAGAAAAATCTGAATAAGTTATTTTTTTTCATCGCTTCTAAGCTACTATTAAATCCAGCATTACCAAAGTATTTGCATTATAATAGAGGATGCAGCCAAAAATGCATCTCAAACATATCACTCAGTACAAGAATCAAAACACAGGATGTGCTGTTATCGAACAGTAATTTCAAGATGGTGTTACAAAATGTAGAAAAGAATCTTTCTGGCACCACTGGATGTCTGAAACTGGGGTGAAAGTCTTCATATCCAGACAAGTGTGAGCCTGCACAGAAGTTCCACCAGACAGGCTTCTGTTCACACCGATGAGAATAACTCTTCTGCGCTTAGGATAAAACTAAAATGTTTACCTTTTAGTAGTGTCTTCCAAATTTTTCACCAGATTGCGTCTATGATATTCCAAGAAGTTACTGAAATATTTCACACAGTTTACTCTGTCAGATTATATCTTTAAAGGTCAGCAATCCCTTTTGGTCACGCAAATAAAAATTTCTAGTCTGATCTATTAGCTGTGACTATCAATTTATGCTGATATTAAACATGCTGTTTTAAAGAATTGCTGAAAATGTATAATTTGGATCAGACATTAAACATACATACATGAAATTGAGGAAGGATTTATTAGTCTTATGCTTGTGTCCTGCACACATTAAAATGTTTTTGAGGACTCAAAACAACAAATCACATGAGTTTGGAGTTAGAAGAATCACCTTGAAATATTTTTCCAGAAATGATTGTTGTGAAAGCTGATCTGAACCAGCTGTAAAAGAAAGCATAAATGAATGGATTTAGCATTGAATTTGACAATGTAAGCCAGTTAAGCACTTCAATCACAGCGATTGGTGTTTCATCATATGTTATAGGTTGAAAAATAATACAAAGAAAGTAAGGAGTCCAACATAAGAGAAAAACTCCCATGACAATAGCGAGAGTCTTGGTGGCCTTTTTCTCCATCTTGCTGGCAGTTGCTCCAGACTTTGGGTTCTGACAGGTTGCATTCTGGATGCTGTTTACTTGTTTCTGTGCAACAAGGAAAATCTTTAAATAGATACTAAGCATTATGATGACCGGGATATAAAAGGAGAAAATACATGCGAGAGTGGTTGATATCAGACCTTCTAATAAACAACTTTCCTCACATTTTCCTTGGTTAAATCCTGCAATTGTGATGCCAATTCCAATTAGAGCAGCAACTCCCCAGCTCACCAGGATCATCATCCAGACGACACGATCAGTTATTCTACTTTTATAAGTCAGAGGCTGACAGATTGCATAATATCTGTCAACAGAAATGCAGCACAAGTTCAAAATAGAAGTTGTGCTCAGGGTAACATCAAAGCAACCTCGTACTTTGCAGAAGAATCCTTCATAATACCAACATGACGTGACAGTTATGGCCATACTGAAAGGAAAGACTAAAACTCCTACGAGCAGGTCAGCCACAGCCAGAGACAGGATGAGGTAGTTAGTGGGAGCATGGAGCTGTTTGAAGTAAACCACAGAGATTATTACAAGAAAGTTTCCACATATTGTGACAACAGACAATGAACCAAGGAAAATATATAATAATATGCATTCAGCAGAAGGGTTGCCTCTAAATGTATAAGTGGCATCATAGCAGGGATGCATTACATTCACACTCCTATTTAAAATCAAGTCTGATTCCATGTTTGTTGATTCCTGCAATTCAGTCTTACAAGAAACAAATATAAAAATAGTCTAAATACAGCACAGAACAGCAGCATCAAAACTTCTAGACAGAGGTTAGAAAACATTAAAGAGTCATAGTTTCTAAGGTATCATACCATAATCTCAGAATGAGTGAATGCACCGCTGTTGATGTGTGTGCTTTATTCACTGTGCTACTGTGCAGGAACTTTATATTTAAGTACTCAGCCTCACCTAATTATCATAATGTACATGCACGCTTCATGCCCGCCAGACACATTCTGCTCTCACATGATTTAAGCATTATTATACAAACTGACATTCTTTGGATTAATCTTTTACAATGTTGCACCACTGCCTGAAATATAAATAAAATCAGAGTGCAGTTTGATGTATTAATGACTGAGCAGATGTGACAGACTGGCAGCCTCGATGTACCCCATATCCTGCCCTGTGACAGCTGGGTGGTTGTGTGTGGCTTATATTTCTAAATTGCATTTTTGTATTAGTCAATTTTTTAAACTATTAGTGAGGCAGAATTTTTCTTGGAACTAGCTTATTGTTAGGATGGTAACATCTACTATGGTGATGAGAATAGAAGAGCTAAAAATTAAGAGATGCTCCCATGATCTCTTATTCAGCTTTTATATCAAATAATTATTTGATCCCCTGATGAATTTGAAAGTTTGCTCACTTATAAAGAACAGTCTTCAAAGGCTGCCATTGCTTTGTAAAATTATGTTTCTAATGATGCCAGCAACCATGTAATGGTTAAAAAGTCAAACATTTCTCTCCTTCAGGGAACTAGCTCATAAATTCAAACTGAACTGCTCAGTGTTTACTGATTTATTTTAATTGTTGTGCCACATGAGCAGGCACTAAATCCTTACTGTGTGTGTGTGTGTGTGTGTGTGTGTGTGTGTGTGTGTGTGTGTGTGTGTGTGTGCGCGCGTGGCTCTGAACTCAACACAAGGGAGGAGGTGCCCCACTGTGGTGCTATTCAGCATTGCAGATAAATAATGACACTGACTCTAGCCAAATGCAAAACTAGTGAAAAAAAGAAACAGTCAGAGGAGATAAGAAGGGGAAAAATGTCAGTGTCCTCCATCTGTAAAACCATTCCTGTTTTGGGGGTTGTCTAATTGTTGCCCCTCTAGTGCACCTGTTGTTAATTTCATTAACACCAAAGCAGATGAAACTGATAAATAACCCCTTCTGCTACTTAACTGACAATGAATATGATCTACTGATCAATATCCCAGAAATTTAACTAACTTGATGTTCTTTAAATTTTTTTGAGGAATGTCAAATCTGTCCAGTGGGTTTTAGTTCTACCTCTAAAAGAGACATCCATAAGGAGCAGCAGCTCTACTCCATGTTCCTACGAGATGTCTGTGCTTCACACATCTCTAAGACTGAGTCATGTCACTGTAGGAAATTCACCCTGGCTGCTTGGATTTACCCCTTTACTCTTTTGGACGTTGGCCAGATTTCATAACCATAGGATAACCATAGGTGAGGGTTGGAATATAGATGCTGTGGTAAATCTCCCTTCACCTCGACAGTCTAAGGCCTTGTTTACACGTCAACATTTCCAGTGGAAATGGTGTCGTTTTGTTGTTGTCATTTCCGAAAAGTGACACGGAGACACTTCAGAAATGATCTCCGTTTACACGGAAACACAAATTGCTGAAAACGCTGCAGTTCCTATTGCCAGGCCACAAGCTGGAAGTGTGGATATAGGAGCCGCAACCATTTCCCCCGTTTCTGAAAAGCAGTGTTTTTACTCCATTCTTGTGTAAGCGGGAGGCCGAAACGCATCAAAACGTAGCCATTTTCATTTTAAAACGTTGTTGTGTAAATGGGGCCTGATATAGCACCCACATTACTGCTAAAAGCACACAAATCCACCAGTTTCCAATTTGCACTCCACCATTCCATCATTCTTGAAAAAGATCTCATGATACCTGAACTCCCTTGCTTGAGACTGCCTCTGTCCCCTAGTCCAGAGGGAGCATTTCCACCATTTTCTGGCAGAGTGGTACTGACTCTCGACCCAGCCATTTCAAATTGGCTACAAACCACTTCAGTGCATGTTGAAGGTCACACACTGATGAACCCAACAGAACCACATCATCATCCACAAAAAGCAGGGATCCTATTCTGAGGTTCTGAGGTACCCTGCCTCTCCCGATGACAGATGGAATAGGCTCAGCCACATGGTGGCCCTGGGTTGGATAGGCATGACGGAAATGGATACCTGTGATCACTTAGTCAGTCAGTCAGTCAGTCAGAAT
Organism: Archocentrus centrarchus; assembly: GCF_007364275.1. Lineage (NCBI taxonomy): Eukaryota > Metazoa > Chordata > Actinopteri > Cichliformes > Cichlidae > Archocentrus > Archocentrus centrarchus. The sequence continues at coordinate 26,802,576 of NC_044369.1, read as the reverse complement.
ACTTTATTGATCCCAAAGGGAAATTACTAATGTTACAGCTGCAACCGTTTCATTTAAACGAGTAAACCTAAAACACAATAACATACACTAAAGGCATAAAAGTATAAAGACTAAAGAGATATTTTGACTATATACACATCTAAATCTATACACATATGAAAATTGTGAGTGCAAAAAATTTTTAAATAGGTGTCATTATATATATATGCACAGTCCTTTTTTGTACAATGTATATAGTGTATGTACAATGTATATGGAAATTTAAACAATTTTATGTACAATTGAATACTGATAAATGAATGACACTGATGAACCACAATGTCACTTATTAAGGGAGGAGTTATAGAGTCTGATGGCCACAGGTAGAAATGACCTCCTGTGGCGCTCTGTGGTGCATTTTGGTGGGATGAGTCTTGCACTGAATGTGCTCCTGTGTCCCATCACTGTGTTGTAGAGTGGGTGGGAGCCATTGTTCATAATGGCCTGCAGCTTAGACAGCATCCTCCTCTCCGACACTGCCATAAGCGAATCCAGCTCCACTCCCACCACATCACTGGCTTTGTGGATCAGTTTATTGAGTCTGTTGGCGTCTGCCGCCCTCAGTCTGCTGCCCCAGCATGCAACAGCATAGAGGATGGCACTCGCCACCACAGACTCATAGAAGATCCTGAGCATAGTCCGGCAGATGTTGAAGGACCTCAGGCGTCTCAGAAAATAGAGGCGAATTTTGGCCCTTCCTGTATAGGGCATCAGTGTTCTTAGCCCAGTCCAGTTTGTTGTCAATGTGTACTCCCAGATATTTGTAGTCCTCAACGGTGTCCACACTGACCCCTCCGATGGACATAGGGGCCACCGGTGCCTTGTCTTTCCTCAAGTCCACCACCAGTTCCTTTGTCTTTGTCACGTTGAGCTCTAGATGGTTCCGCTTGCACCATGTGACAAAGTCCTTCACTGTCCTCCTGTACTCATCCTCATCACCCCTGCTGATACATCCAACTATTGCAGAGTCATCAGAAAACTTTTGAAGATGGCAGGTCTCTGAGCAGTAGCTGAAGTCTGTGGTGTAGAGGGTGAAGAGGAAGGGAGAGAGGACAGTCCCTTGTGGGGCTCCAGTGTTGCTAACTACTCTGTCAGACACACAGTGCTGCAGCCGTACATACTGTGGTCTGCCAGTCAGGTAGTCAACAATCCAGGACACAAGGGGGACATCTACCTGCATTGCTGTCAACTTATCACCCAGAAGAGCAGGCTGAATGGTGTTGAATGCACTTGAGAAGTCAAAGAACATGACCCTCACAGTGCTGGCCGGCTTATCCAGGTGAGCGTAGACTCGGTTTAGCAGGTAGATAATGGCATCCTCAACTCCCAGGCGGGGCTGGTAGGCAAACTGGAGGGGGTCCAGAAATGACTGGACAATGGGCCGGAGCTGATCCAGGACGAGCCTCTCCATGGTCTTCATTATGTGGGAAGTCAGTGCCACTGGCCTGTAATCCTTGACGTCACTGGGTCGCGTCATCTTCGGGACCGGAACGATGCAAGATGTCTTCCACATCACAGGGACCCTCTGAAGATCCAGGCTCATATTGAAGACATGGTGCAGTACTCCACAAAGCTGGTTGGCACAGGCTTTAAGCACCCTGGGGGAGACCCCGTCAGGGCCTGCAGCCTGCAGTGTCCACACAGAAGTTAATGTAGTCTGTGATGCATTCTGTGAGCCTGTCGATGTCCTGTCCATGAGGCTCACAGAGTGCCGGCCAGTCTGTCACCTCAAAGCAGTCCTGCAGTGCTTCATAAGTGTTGTCAGACCATCCCTTAATTGACCGTGTGGTCACAGGCTGACTTTTCACCAGTGGCACATAGCGGGAGCTGAGCTTCACCAAGTTGTGGTCTGACCTCCCTAGAGGGGGGAGGGGGGAGCAGCTGTATGCATCCTTAACATTAGCATACAGCAGGTCCAGTGTTCTCTCCTCTCTGGTGGGACAGTTCACATACTGGGTGAAGTTTGAGAGTGTCTTTTCCATGGTGACATGATTGAAGTCACCTGAAATTGCAATAAGGGCAGTTGGGTGTTGAGTTTGTAAACACGCTAATGTTGAGTGAATGACGTCACACGCCGACGTCGGGTTGGCAGAGGGGGGGACGTAAACAGCCACAATAATAACATGGGAGAACTTCCTTGGTAAATAATATGGCCTCAGTCCCACAGCCAACAGCTCGATATCCGGGCAACCCACACGTTCCTTGATGGTAATGTGGCCAGGGTTACACCAGCGGTTATTAACTAGAACAGCTAGCCCTCCTCCTCTGCGCTTACCGCTCTCAGTGTAGCTCCGGTCAGCTCGAATAGTTTGAAAACCATCAATGGAAACGTTGTCATCTGGAATATCCTGGTGTAGCCATGTCTCTGAAAAGCACATTAGGCTGCATTCCCGATACTCTCTCTGACTCCTGACTAACGCTGTAAGCTCGTCCATCTTGTTAGCCAGCGATCTTACGTTGCCCATGATGAGAGAGGGGAGACGCGGCTTATATCCCGTCTTCTCCATAAGTCTCCAACGCTTGGCCCTTGCTTTTCCTGTGCGCTGTTTTGTTCCTCCTCTGCATCCTCAGTGTGTCCGTCTCCAAAGTTCTTCAGGAGTGTTAGTTGTTCTGGTTGTTATGCCGGCCGGCCTTAGCGCGATCAGCTGATCCCGGTTGTAAACAAAGTGGACATGTTGCTGAGCAACGGTGGACCAGGAAAGTGAAAGAAGCACTTTCACGACGAAAAGACAGACCAAAACCCTCTCTGCTCTCATGTTTCGAGAGGGCGTGGGGTCACTAAGTTACCCTATCTATATAAATAAATATTACGATGTTAAAGAAAAGAAAAGAACAAAAATCGATAAACACAAACGGAGCGCTGTAACGGGCAGCATGCACATTTCCGCGCATGCGCACCAAGAAGAACTTACTACAAAATGTTGGAGGTAGGAGCAGTGGCTTGCTCTGAAATATACTAAGGCCCTGTTATGTAATTATTGTAGGGTCTTTACCTTAAAATATAAAGTGCCTTGAGGCGACTGTTTGTTGTGATTTGGTGCTATATAAACAAAATTGAATTGAATTGAGTTGAATTAAATTATGCAAAATCCCACCTCACCCCGTGGGTGGTCTTTGTCCTCCAAGCTCAGTTCCTCTACCAGAAGCCTGGGAGCTTTAGGGTCCTGTGCAGTATCTTAGCTGTTCCTAGGACTGCGCTCTTCTGGACAGAGATCATGGATGTTGTTCCTGGAATTTGCTGGAGCCATCCTCCCAGTTTTGGGGTCACTGCCCTGGGGTCTCCCGGGGTCACTGATGACACTGACGTGCTGGACATTGCCCTAGACTTGCATGGTTTGTTGGAGGATGAGCAGCAGAGCCTGTCGTCAGCCAAGACGACATGCCTCTTTTTTCCCTGTTTTGCTGCACAGCGGAGAAACTCAAGGTGGACTGGCCCTCTCCTCCACCAGCTCAGAAACCATCATGTTCACAGGGTTTTTCCTTCCAGCGGAGCCCACGATGATCAAAAACCACCTTCCAATCATCCCAGATTTTGTCTCTGAGCTAACCACTTCATCGAGCAAACCACTGTCTACCAGCATCACTGCGCCCAGCTATCGACAGTTTGATGGCACGGAGGAGGCTTGCTTAGCCAACCCACATCCAATGGAGCCGTCCCTGGTGGCTCATCTGCCCGCATCCCATAACCATGGTGTGGTTCCCTCTCAACACTTTTGTCCAAGCATTGCAGATTATCTGCATCACAGCTGGACAAGATTTATCAGGCTCAGGCGGGCACTGTGTCTGAACACCCACATCACAGGCAGTCGCTGAGGTTTACATTCAAGGGTGTAGCCTACAAATAAGATAAGATAAGATAGTGTTTATTTGTCACATGCACAGTTATACACAGTACAATGCACAGTGAAATGTATTTTGTACCTGCAACCTTATATACACACACATATAAATAAGAAGAATAAAAAAAAAAAAGTAATTCACACTATACACTATACTCTATATACTATACCTATACACACTTTTATAAATTATAATATTTACATTGTGCAATAATGGTCCAGTTAGGGCTCAGAGTTGAGCAGACGGATGGCTTGTGGGTAAAAGCTCTTCTTCAACCTTTCAGTCTTAGCCCTCAGGCTGCGGTAACGCCGGCCTGATGGGAGCAGGGAGAAGAGAGAGTGTCCGGGGTGGCTGGGCTGTTTTAGGATCTTCATGGCCCTCAGCCTGCACTGCTTGGTGTAAATGTCCTGCAGGTTGGGGAGGGTGGTTCTGATGGTCCGTTCAGCTGAACAAACCACCCTTTTTAGGGCCATGAAGTCCTGCTTGGTGCAGTTTCCCATCCAGGTGGTGATGCTCCCACGCATGATGCTCTCAATGGTGCAGGTGTAAAAGTTCCTGAGCACCTTGAGTGGGAGCTTGAAGTCTCTCAGCCGCCTGAGGAGGTAGAGACGCTGTCTGGCCTTCTTCACAGTGATGTTTATGTGATGAGTCCAGGACAGGTCCTGTGAGATGGTCACTCCCAGGTATTTGAAGGTGTCCACTCTTTCCACCTCAGCACCACTGATGACAAGTGGATGGTAGTCCCTCTGCTGCTTCCTGCTGAAGTCCATGATCAGTTCCTTTGTTTTGCTGACGTTGAGCAGGAGGTGGTTCTCCTGGCACCAGTTCTCCAGGCGGGAGACCTCTCTCCTGTAGGCTGTCTCCTCATTGTGAGAGATTAGTCCCACAACAGCAGTGTCGTCAGCAAACTTGATGATGACGTTGGACTCTGACGTGGCCTCGCAGTCATGGGTGTACAGTGAGTACAGCAGAGGGCTGAGCACACAGCCTTGGGGGGATCCAGTGTTGAGGGTGAGGGAGGATGAGGTGAGGTGACCCACTCGTACCACCTGTGGTCTGCTGGTCAGGAAGCTGTGAACCCACCTGCACAGGGATGGGCCCAGGCCCAGGTCCAGCAGCTTAGAGACCAGCCTGGAGGGAACTATGGTGTTGAATGCTGAGCTGTAATCTACAAACAGCACTCTCACATAGTTCCCCTTACCAGTGTCTATGTGTGAAAGGGTCTTGTGGAGGAGGAAGGATATGGCGTCATCTGTGGATCTGTCTGGCCGGTATGCAAACTGTAGTGGGTCGAGGGTGGTGGGCAGTGAGGAGGTGATGAATGTCTTGATGAGTCTCTCAAAACACTTCATCACCACAGAGGTGAGTGCTATGGGCCTGAAGTCATTGGGGCTGCTGGGGTGTGGTTTCTTTGGGACAGGGACTATGATGGACTTTTTAAAGCAGGTGGGAATCACACACAGTTTCAGTGAGAGGTTGAATATCACTGTAAACACAGGTGCCAGCTGGTCAGCGCAGGTCTTAAGGACACGTCCGCTAATACCGTCTGGTCCAGCCGCTTTCCTGGTGTTTACACGTCTAAACGCCCTCCTCACGTCGCGCTCCGTCACAGTGAGTGTCTCCGCCCCTCCGGCCGGGAGCGCAGCGGGCTGTCGGCTTCCCGACTCAAAGCGCGCAAAGAAGATGTTGAGTTCATCAGCCAGAGAAGCGTCGGCACTCACCGGGTGTGTGTGTGGTGCTTTGTAGTCCGTGATGGTGCGTAGTCCCTGCCACAGTCCCCTGGGATCAGACTGTTGTAGTTGCTGTTCCAGTCTGCGGCCGTAGCGATGTTTTGCCTCTTTCACCGCTCTGCGGACGTTGTATGATGCAACCTTGTAGTCCTCCATGTTCCCAGAGGCGAGGCCGGAGTTGTAGGCAACGGTGCGGGACCTCAGGGCGTCGCGGACAGATTTATCCACCCACGGCTTCTGGTTGGGAAAAGTCCTGATGGTCCTCCTAAGTGAAGTGTCTTCAACAACTTTCCCAATAAATCCCACAACAGTTTCCGTAAACTCCTCGATGTCTCCGCCCGCGCTGCTGCGAAACATGTCCCAGTCGGTTGAATCCAATGCACCCTGCAGAGCGGCCTCTGTTTGATCAGACCACCGTGTCACTTCTCTCACAGCAAGGGGTTCCTGCCTGAGCTGTTGTTTGTATTTCGGCATGAGAAGTACAGAGGTGTGGTCAGACTTCCCAAAAGGCGGAAGAGGCTTTGCTTTGTAGCCATCTTTGAATGGAGAATAGCAGTGGTCTAGGGTCCTCTCTCCTCTGGTGGGGCAGTCGATGTGTTGAATCAACTCCGGTATCAGCTTTTTCAAGTTTGCACTGTTAAAGTCCCCGGCTACGATGAGAGCCGCATCACGCTGGTTAGCCTGATAGGTGGAAATAGCCTCATGTAGCTCGGATAGTGCAGTGTTTTTGTCCGCCTGAGGTGGAATATAGACGGCGCTGAAGATGACCGAAGTAAACTCGCGGGGCAGGTAGTGGGGACGGCATTTCAGGGTTAGGAGCTCCAGGTTAGGTGAACATGATTGTTTCAGAAGGACAACATTCCTACTGTCACACCAGTTGTTATTAATCATTAGGCACACACCTCCTCCTCTTGATTTTCCAGACTCACTCGTTCTGTCCGTGCGATGAACACTGAAGAACTCCGACGGCTGTACGGCGTGGTCCGGTATGAGGGGAGTCAGCCATGTCTCCGTGAGACAGATGATGTTGCAGTCCCTTATGTCCCTCTGAAACTGTATCCTGGCCCTGAGTTCGTCCAGCTTGTTATCCAGTGACTGGACATTAGCCAACAGGATGCTCGGCAGTGGCGTTTGGTGCGCTCTGCGCCTCAGCCTCTCTCTTACGCCGGCTCTTTTCCCTCGGGGCCTTGTCCGTGACCTGGTCCGTCCTTTGTTTGAGCTGGCCCACTGGAAACGCAGTATGTCCTGAGGCCAAGTCGGGTTGGGAGAAAAAGGTGTCAGAATACAGCCAGAGTGCTGTATTCTGATATTAAAAAGAGTCTGTCTGTCATACGTGATATGACACAGAGCAGGCGGAATTATAAAGTCAAAAATTAGAGCTAAACCTAATATATACAAACAAAGCGTAGGAGCAAGTACGACGGCTGCTGACCTCACCGGCGCCATCTTGGAATTCTCTTGGAATATAAACTGCTACTTAAAAAGCCATCACTTGACCCAGCTGTCTTAGTTAATTATAGGCCAATCTCCAACCTTCCTTTTCTCTCAAAGATTCTTGAAAGAGTAGTTGTAAAACAGCTAACTGATCATCTGCAGAGGAACGGTTTATTTGAAGAGTTTCAGTCAGGTTTCAGAATTCATCACAGTACAGAAACAGCATTAGTGAAGGTTCCAAATGATCTTCTTACAGCCTCTGACAGTGGACTCATCTCTGTTCTTGTCCTGTTGGACCTCAGTGCAGCTTTTGATACTGTTGACCATAAGATTTTATTACAGAGATTAGAGCATACTATAGGTATTAAAGGTACTGCACTGCAGTGGTTCGAATCATATTTATCTAATTGACTCCAGTTTGTTCATGTAAATGGGGAGTCTTCTTCACACACTAAGGTTAATTATGGAGTTCCAAAGGGTTCTGTGCTAGAACCAATTCTATTTACATTATACATGCTTCCCTTAGGCAGTATTATTATAAAGAATTGTATCAATTTTCATTGTTATGCAGATGATACTCAGCTTTACCTATCAATGAAGCCAGATGACGTACATCAATTAGTTAAACTGCAGGAATGTCTTAAAGACATTAAGGCCTGGATGACCTCTAATTTCCTGCTTCTAAATTCAGATAAAACTGAAATTCTTGTACTCGGCCCCACAAATCTTAGAAACATGGTGTCAAACCAGATACTTACTCTGGATGGCATTACTTTGGCCTCCAGTAACACTGAGAAATCTTGGAGTCATTTTTGACCAGGATATGTCCTTCAATGCACATATTAAACAAATATGTAGGACCGCTTTTTTGCATTTGCGCAATATTTCTAAAATTAGAAACATCCTTTCTCAGACTGATGCTGAAAAGATAATTCATGCATTTATTACTTCTAGGCTGGATTATTGTAATTCATTATTATCAGGCTGTCCTAAAAGCTCCCTGAAAAGCCTTCAGCTGATTCAAAATGCTGCAGCTAGAGTACTGACAGGGACTAGAAAGAGAGAGCAGATTTCTCCCATATTGGCTTCTCTTCTTTGGCTCCCTGTTAAATCTAGAATACAATTTAAAACCCTTCTCCTCACATACAAGGTCTTGAATAATCAGGGCCCATCTTATCTGAAAGACCTTATAGTACCATATCACCCCAATAGAGCACTTCAGTCTCAGACTGCTTGCTTACTTGTGGTTCCTAGGAAACTTAAGAGTAGAATGGGAGGCAGAATCTTCAACTTTCAGGCGCCTCTTCTGTGGAACCAGCTCCCAGCTTGGATTCAGGAGACAGACACCCTCTCTATTTTTAAGATTAGGCTTAAAACTAGGGCTGCATAAAACGATTATTTTAGTAATCGACTATTCTATTGATTATTCCGTCGATTAATCGAGTAATCGGATAAGAAATACTTTTTTTTATTAACAGTTTATCTGCATATTTTAACTTCCGTAATGCAGTTTTTCTCCCTGTGAACAAACAGCGGTGGATGGAGCAGCTACAAAGTTCTCTTTTCTTCAGCTTAACACTTGCTGATCAGATGGTTGATGAAGGACCTCCAGCTGTTTCACAGTAAAGATTTTAATGGTGGTTACTAAAAGAAAAAGCTGCTGTTTTGGACACTGGAAAAACGTTTCCTTTTGCACTACTTGAGCTCACCGTCTCTTTGCGCTTGCACAGTTAAAACCGCTGCCTGCTATGAGTGTTTTGAAAAACTAGTGGCTGCGGGAGCCATGGTGCATGTGAGTAATGTTGTAACGCTTTGTATTCACAAGCATTCTCGAAAATACGTTTCTACTGCGGGTCTATATTTAATCACTAATAAGGTTTTAAAGTATAAAAAATATTTTGACGGAGCCCCTCGGTCCTGGGGGGGCGGGCCTTCCGGTACCAAACCATCGCTAGTGCTAATGGCCCGCGCTCGCTAGCAAACCAGTCCTGGTAGCTACAGCTGAAGTAAAAACAAAAATAACAGCTGAAATTCTCAGCGAGCACAACACACACAGACACACAGAGAGCAGGGGAGGCGTGGAAATGCAAGTCAGCGATAGTTGCCACCCATCCCGTAAAGTACGGAACCCCGCATGTTACGGAGCCGTATTCCACGGAGTCCCGTAACATACGGGGTTCTGTATTTTACGAGACAGGTGGCAACTCTAGCGATGATCCACTCTGTGTGAAAGGAAACCCATCGCAGCGACGGAGAGCTTTTTAGAATTTGTGTGCGCGCGCGTGAGCCATACTCCAGTCTAGTAGGTGGCGGTAATGCAGTTCTATGTTGGTTTGCCAGCCACCAATAAACCCACAAAAAGACGACGGAGCACTAATGCTGCTAATGCTAGTGAGGAGCGCTGCTTACACCGAGACAGCTGAGCGCTGCAGAGTTTAAACGAAGCATCGACACAGTAAATTTGTGTCCATAATTTTTTAGAATTGATTTAATCGATGAATCGTTGCAGCCCTAATTAAAACTTTCCTTTATGATAAAGCTTATAGTTAGGGCTGGATCAGGTGACCCTGAACCATCCCTTAGTCATGCTGCTATAGGCCTGGGCTGCTGGGGTATTCCCATAATGCACTTTTTCTTTTCATTCAACTTATTTACTTTGTTCATACTGTACTTCACTCTGTATTTAATCCATCCATCCATTCGCTTCCACACATCCTGTTCAGGGTTGCGGGGGGGCTGGAGCCTATCCCAGCTGTCATAGGGCGAGAGGCAGGGTACACCCTGAACAGGTCGCCAGCCTGTTGCAGGGCCAACACAGAGTTACAGACAACCTTTCACACTCACATTCACGCGCTCAGTCACACCTATGGGCAATTTAGATTAGCCAATTAACCTAACCCCAGTAAGTGCATGTCTTTGGAATGTGGGAGGAAACCGGAGTACCCGGAGGAAACCCACGCAAGCATGGGGAGAACATGCAAACTCCACACAGAGAGAGGGAGAGGCCTGGGCCAAGGTGGAATCGAACCCAGGCCTTCCAGATGTTATTCTAACTGTGAGGCAGCAGTGCTAACCACTGCGCCACCATGCTGCCCTCTGTATTTAATCCATCCATCCATCCATCCATTCGCTTCCGCACATCCTGTTAAGGGTCGCGGGGGGGCTGGAGCCTATCCCAGCTGTCATAGGGCGAGAGGCAGGGTACACCCTGAACAGGTCGCCAGCCTGTTGCAGGGCCAACACAGAGGGACAGACGACCTTTCACACTCACATTCATGCTCTCATTCACACCTATGGGCAATTTAGATTAGCCAATTAACCTAACCCCAGTAAGTGCATGTCTTTGGAATGTGGGAGGAAACCGGAGTACCCGGAGGAAACCCACGCAAGCATGGGGAGAACATGCAAACTCCACACAGAGAGAGGGAGAGGCCTGGGCCAAGGTGGAATCGAACCCAGGCCTTCCAGATGTTATTCTAACTGTGAGGCAGCAGTGCTAACCACTGCGCCACCATGCTGCCCTCTGTATTTAATCATTAATTATAATTAATCTCTGGCTCTCTTCTACAGCATGTCTTTTTTTCTCTCCCCTCAGCCCCAACCATTTGCGGCAGATGGCTGCCCCTCCCTGAGCCTGGTTCTGCTGGAGGTTTCTTCCTGTTAAAAGGGAGTTTTTCCTTCCCACTGTCGCCAAGTGCTGCTCATAGGGGGTCGTTTTGACATTTGCTTTTCTCTGTATTATTGTAGGGTCTTTACCCACAATACAAAGTGCCTTGAGGCGACTGATAGTTGTGATATGGCGCTATATAAATAAAATTGAATTGAATTTAATTGAAATATCCGATGCTACCATTTTGCTGTCTCTCTCTCCTTGAACCTTCACAAAATGTGCCAAGGCAGCGATAGTGTTGCCCCCTTGGCCTGGTGGATGTCAGGGAGGGGTGTAGTCCCAAATCCTTCAGCTCTGTATATTAAAATAAAGAGGCACAGAACATGAGATTATTTACAGCTTGACTGCAGGATTTATTCTATTTCCTTAACCAAGGAAAAAAAAATGTACCAACAACTTCCCATGATAGCCAGCAAATTGTTGAATAGTGTAGGGTGAAAGACAATACACTGTCATGAAGTGCATGAGTAACTTCAGCAAATATCATTACATAGAAACTGAAGTAGGGCTGCAGCAATTCATCGGACTGGCTTATAAAAAAGTCCTCAATGCAAATTTTTTTGGTTTGATTTTTTGTTTAATCCACAAATCTGTATTGCTCAGGTGTCACCATGAGCTTTTTTTTTTTTGCCATAGCAGCATTTGTCTGCAGTGGAGAGAGACAGGAAATGGGGCAAAGATACAGGGGAAAACACGCAGGCAAATTGGCGACAGGCTGGGTTGTCGGCTTTACCACTAAGCCACCCAGGCACCCATAAGCATGATCTTTTAACCCACATTTGTAACTAAAAATAGACCTGCAACAGAAATGTATCAAGAAACACACGTGTGAATAAAAAAATATTACAACATTAGGCCCATGTAGGCCCCAGTTTTGCAACAAAAAGACTGATAACACAGCAGCAGCAGTGTCTGTCTACACACACTGAGACGGTGAGTTCAGGTGGAATGAAAAAAAACATTTTTCTAGTATCAGCAAATAGAAGCGCTTACTCCTGTAACCATCTGGTGGGAGTCCTTTATCAAACAACCTGTTTAACAAGCTCCAAGGTGAAGAAAAGTGAAGTTTGTAGCTGTTCCAATCCACCACTGTTTGTTTTACACAGCAAAAAATCTGCAGTAAAGGTACAGAATTTAAAGTATGAAGATTAACTGTTAACTTCATCTGACTGAATGTTTAAATTAGGCAGCTTGCTGAAGGCTGTTGGCAGCCGTCCCACTTTCTGTTGCAGTGATACCTGCAGAAAGCAGGTATCATTCTAAAGGGAGACATGGGGTGTATTAGACCATATTTATTTCAGGGCGTTAGAAACATTATTTTCCAAATTTAGAATAATACATCATAGATTGTAGAAAACAAATAAACTATTGATTTTTAAGAATATAAAAAATAAAACCTTTTTTTTTCTCTCTGTAGGCCATTAAAAATATACATGAGCCAGTAAAACCCAGAGCCACTGACCTGGGGCTGTTGCTTTGGACACTGAATTATTGTTGACGTTAATTATTAACATAGTTTTTTTTAAATATGTACACCATCAGAACATCAGTTTTCTGCAACAGGAAATGTTGCATCAAAGCACAGGAAAAACCCCACTGAGAATGTTGATGTGCTTGTTTTTCTTGATGCTCCTTAAAGACACACACACACACACACACACACACACACACACACACACACACACACACACACACACACACACAAGTGTGTTTTGTATCTTTGTGGGGAATTTCCATTGACTTCCATTCATTTCTACAGCCTAAACCTTACCTTTACCCTTTTCCTAACCCTAACCATCACATACCTAACCCTAACCCTAACCTAAACTCAATTCATACCATAACTCTGACCCCTGACCCAAAAACAGGGTTTCCCCTTGTGGGGACAAGGTTCCAGTCCCCACAAGGAGCAATTGGTCCCCACAACGTAGTAAATGTCAGGAAAATTGTCCCCACAAGGTATTATAAACATACGCACACACACACACACACACAGTACAAGTCACAAGTTCAGACACACTTACCCATTGTCATGTAACACTTTGTGGCAGACAGGATAGGACCCCAATTTGCAGACTCTGGACATGGGAGGTAATATTTTTGGAAGAATAATTTTATTTGTCACATAGATATACATGCAGTGAAATTCAGTTCCTGCATTTAACTCATCACACATGCACAATGTAGCACACACATGTGGAGAAGGGGGAAGCCAAAAAGAACTTGGGGAGCAACAGGCCTTGCTCAAGGGCCCCCAGTGATGCCAGTCCAAGGATTCAAACCAGTATCCTCTCAGTGGTAAACCTTCTTCTCCTCTAGGATGCCACTCCTCTATAAACAAAGATCAGACCAGGAACTAAATACACTGGGAGCACTACTAGGAGGAGACACATCAGAGAAAAACACACAGTGAGGAAGGCTAACAACAGCAATGACACGACAAAGGACACGGGAGAACTGAGACAATAAATACACGAGGGATAATCAGGGAATGACAACAGGTGGGGAGCACAACTGAACGTAATCACAGAAACGAGACCAGAAGTAAAACTAAATGACATGTGCAGGCGAGGCTGCACATATGTCATGACGTGTGGTGTCATATCCCATACTGTAAGTGTTGCACCTCATTCCTCTCCTTCAGGGAACAGTTATAAACATAACTGTTTGAGATATGTTTGAGTCATTTTTAGCCTCCCAGCATATAAAGAACAACAAGATTGTGTTTTTTTTAAATAAACTGTTGCCCATAACAGGAAAGACTTAAAATATTAAACTACTAATGTGTCTAACATCATTAACTTTGATTGTATCCCTAATGCCAGAGCTATGTTGAAACTGTTATCCTCAGTGAAACCAATGAGGAAGTGTCTTTCCTGATCAGTTTTTAGGCTCACTACTTCATTTTCTAAATTACTGTCATTCTAAGCACTAGAAAGGAGGCTTATCCATGAAACTAGTCAATCACAAGTCATTCTCTAATAAAAGTGACATTCACCCTTACCATTCATGTCTGGTTTTAATAAACAAAGATGGTGAAGGTAAAGAGACTCAACTCAATGCTAGTTCAGCTGGGAGTCTGAGAACTGAGATGGGATGTGTAGGCAGGGTGGCAGAAACTCTTGTCTGACAGTTGGCTAATTTTCTTGATGAACTTGATTGTAGTCATCTTGAATGTGAATGAAACACAATTTTATCCTTAGACAAATGATGGACTTGTGTTGAAAAGAAAGGTTATATAACAGACCAATTGTGGTCAGGTTATGTTTCTTAATAAATTCCTTCTGATCCTGATGTTTTAGCATTTCTGGTGAAAATGAATAAAATGAATTGAATTTCGTTTTTCATTCATTATTTTGATCTGGCACATGATGTCATTTATACAAAAAAACCTGCATCTGATTGGACAAACACATAATGCAGCTGTTTTGCTAATGATACAGGGTTGATAAAAACTGAGGCTGTGCACATTGTTACAGCATTGAAGAACTCCTCGTGCACACACTTCATGCCAAAATGATATTCAACATTTGAAAGGTATGGTATGAAATAAAACTAAAAAACTGTTATTGTATATTAGCATTTGTGCAGGGCAAAATTCACAATAAATAAATAAAAAGTGTGAATGAAATAATCAGAACCTTTTTCATTCACACAGGCCCAAAACTCAGCAGGGTTTTGATTTTGTTTTGTTTCCCTTTTTTTTGGTTTTATATATATGTGCTGTTTTTATTGTTTTTAGGCATTGTGGTTCTTATGCTTTTGTCTTCTATGTTAAGCACATTAATTTTGCAGGTAATGAAATGTGCTATATAAAGAAAATTGCAATTACCATTTACAGGAACCCAGAAAGATGGCATCAGACATCCCTGTCAACCACACTGATGCTGATGACTTGCATCCCTGTTATAAAGTAGATAAGGTCTCTTACATGGTAATAAGCACCCCTTCCACACTCTGTGTTTTACTGTGCATTTTTCTGGGCTCATTATCTGCTCTAATCGTGTGTGGAAATCTTCTTGTAATAGTCTCCATCATTTATTTCAAACAGCTCCACACTCCCACTAACTCTCTGGTCCTCTCGCTGGCTGTGGCTGACCTGCTTGTTGGAGTTTTAGTCTTTCCTTTGAGCATGAAATTCACTGTTAGTGCGTGCCTGTTCTATCAAGATTTATTCTGCAAAGTACGAGACAGCTTCGATGTAACCTTGAGTACAGCTTCCATTTTGAATTTGTGTTGTATTTCCATTGACAGATACTATGCTGTGTGTCAGCCTCTGACATACAGAAGTAAGATGAATGCTCATGTTATTGTGATCATGATCCTGGTAAGCTGGAGTGTTTCTATTCTCGTTGCTGTTGGCTTTCTTGTTGCAGGATTAAATCATGAGAAATGCAAAGGAGATTGTATTTCTGATGTTCTACTTGCAAACATTTTGGGACCAGTACTTGCATTTTATCTCCCAGTGATTATAATGCTCTGCATCTACCTGAAGATTTTCCTCGTTGCACAGAGACAGGCACGGAGCATCCAGAACACAACCAAGTGTGGAGCAACTGTGAGTAAGATGGAGAAGAAGGCCACTAAAACACTGGCAACTGTTCTGGGAGTTTTTCTCATGTGTTGGCTGCCTTTTTTTCTTTGTTTTAGTTGTCAGCTATTGAAACAAGTGTCAGTGCCACTTGCTGTGTATGAAACACTTAACTGGCTGGCACTGTGCAATTCTATGCTAAATCCCTTTATTTATGCTTTCTTTTACAGTTGGTTCAGGTCAGCTTTCAGAATGATAATTTCAGGAAAAATATTTCAAGGTGACTTTGCTAACACAAAACTCCTTTGATTTATTTTGAGTTGGGAGTGATGAAACAGTTATGTGTAGACATTGTCTCATCTCATAATGTGTGTAATTAGATATTATAGATTTTAAAGATTGTAAAATCTATAATATCTTGGCAAACCACTGATATTGGACTACAGAATTTAAAAACAGTTTTAAATGCAGGCTGCACGTTAGTACTTATTTGTGGTATCTTCTTAAGATATGAGTTTTATATGGTGGGAAGACACACACTATAAAATCATGAAAAAAAGAACAAGGAAACTGGATAAATATTAACTAACCTATGGAGAGGGGATGGGATCAAATTAATTAAATTTAAGTGTACACTTCTTCCCACTCCTTTTTGTGATATAAACTGCATCGGGATAGATCTTGCAATATTGGAGTGTGTAGTGCTTTAAAGGCTTGTTTACATGCTTAAAACAAACTGAAAACAAAAAAAACAAAACTCATGTACACGTAAACATTTATATTCCTATATGTGCTTCTTCCAACATCTCATCTTTTATAATGTAACATAGTATTTAGCACAATAATTATTTTTGCATAATTTTAAAAATTCAATTTATGGAAGAAATACATTCGTGCAGTTATTCAGTTTAATGCATCAAGTTTAAAGAGATAGAAAAGCAGAGGTAATTTCCCCAACAGGAATGTCTCTAAACTTTCTGAACCTGTTTAGAGACATATTTTAAATGTTATTCAAAGAGTATGTAAACTCGCTCAGCAATGAAGCGTGAGAATTAAGATAACAAAGTACTTTGTTGGTGTTAGTGGTGGTGGTTAGTGGGATTCCACTGTGTCCAGTTTAATTCAATTCAGTTTTGTCTAGATTAGGGATAGCATGATACCACTTTTGTCCGATACCGATATTTCACATTTGGATATCTGCCGATACAAATCTGATCTTTTTTGTATTATTATTTGTAAAATTTGTTTTTAACCACCTGTATCAATTTTATATAAGTCAACAGTCTCTCACACAACAAAACTGAAATCTTTTAGTTGTCTCACATACAACAGGGGTTTTCAAAGTATGAAAGGGTGAGCCCCCCTCCAAGGAGCACAATGCCTGCTGCCCCCCCCCCCCCCCCCAATAATCAACCCACACACAAACAAATGCCACTACAAAACACCTTCTAATTGCTTTTATTTTAGAACCATCTCATCTTTTAAAATGACACTTTATCTGAATGAAATTTAACGCATGAACATTTTAAAACATTTCTGCATACTGCATCATTTATTGATGAGCAAAATAATTCAAGTGCATTGCAAATTTTAACATTTGGCCCAAACCTTGACCAGAATATTTTTAACAAGGCAAATTTCACCACACATATGTTTAATTAAAAAAACAAAACAATGTAATAATAACAACATTTGCAACAGTAAAGTCTTCTATAACATTTTATATGTATTTGCAAAAGTGCATTTGTTGAACTAGAACGGCCAACTGAGGCAGTGCATTAAATATTTCAACAAAAGAAACTGCACCAAGTGAACATTTAATAACTGTAAAATTAAAGCTTCTTCTGCATATTCAATGTAATGCTGACTTAATGAGTTCAGTCTTTGGGGTAAAATAAACACATTTATCAGTCCAAGCAGGGTTAAAATGGCGATTTTCATTGTCAATTTTACGTTTTCGACCTGTCAGTGACATATTTTCGCGGTTGTCGTACTTGGAGAGAGTATTCTGGGCTTGCGTTGCTACGATACCGGAAGCAGTGCGTTCAAGTACAAGAGGAAGGGCTGGAATTTTTAAAACTCTCGCAGCAAATATGATTTAATTGCGTTTTTGCAGCTTACGTTGGGTCAGTCGGGGGTGGGCCAGTCAAAGGGGGTCCGCGGGCCGGATGTGGCCCCCGGGCCGCTAATTGAATAGCCCTGCTGTAGGGCTTGCTTTATCAGCTGGCCACACTGGTACTAGTACAAAGGAATATTAGGGCCAATTGGGAAAAAAAAAAATTGTGCATTTTGAGAATAAATTCAAAATTTTGCGAAAAAAGTCAAAATGTACAGATTAAAGTCATTTCAAGTCAAACAACTGCCACGACACGTCTGTTATACCCTCCAGAATGTTTTGTATTATGAGTTAGTGAAACTATACTTTAGAATCGGCTTTAGTAACAAGGAAATGAGTTCTCTTTTAGTACATAAACACGATGTAGTGATAAGTATGAGGACGTTGTAACAGTCGTAATTGTGGTGTCTCTTTACGACAGTCTAAGCTTTTCGTTAATGATGTCACCAATGTGCGCCACTGCTCCTCTGTAGAGAGAGCGTGGGAGAAACGTTTGCAGATGGACATTTGGCTTGAGGTGGACTTCTAATTTTCTTAACTTAAATCTTTGTATTTGTCGTGGGTTGTATGAGCACTGCTCGTTTTTAATTATAATATTGCAGCAGCCTTTCAACTGGGCTTACAAGGTTGGTGAAGAATACTTCTATTAAAGGATAACACTGTGGAATTCCCAGTACTAGTTTGGTTGTGCGTTTTTGGCTGCCTGATAAGCACGCCCGCCGCCTCCTCTTCACCACCGAACACAACCCAGACGTTACAACGTTAAAGAGAGAGTGCAGAAAGCTGCATCTGCTCAGAAGGAAAAAAAAACACACAAACTGGCAATGGTTAGATGGAAGGATGGGAACATGTAGTGGACATGTAAAACAGCTGATTGCTGTTGTTGTGTTATCAGTGTTTATGCTGAAAAACTGGGGGCTGCGTGAGCGTAATCTTGTAATGCTTTATATTCACATGCATTACCCTAAATACGTTTCTACTGCAGGTCTATATTTAGTCACTAATCAGGGATTAAAGTATCAAAAATATTTTGACCGGGAAGGGGTCCTTCCGGTACCGGATGGTCACTAGTGAATAGTGGCGCTCGCTAGCAGTATGTCCGGGAACTGCAGTAGAGGAAAAAAAATATCAGCTGAAATTCTCAGCACAGCGAGCACAACACACAAACACAGCAGAGAGCGGTGGAGGCGTGGAAAAACATGTCAGCGATGATCGCTCAGTGTCAAAGGGAATACGTTGCAGCAACGGAGAACTTTATAGAATCTGAGGAGGGTTTTTTCTAACTCCTGTTCCCAACTCCATTCCAGTAGGTGGTGGTAATGCAGCTCTTAGCTGGTTTGGTCAACCACAGACCCAGTGTTGCCAACTTAGCGACTTTGTCGCTAGATTTAGCGACTTTTCAGACCCCCCTAGCGAGTTTTTTTTTCTAAAAAGCGACTAGCGACAAATTTAGCGAGTTTTTTTCTGGTGACGTCGGCGACTTTTGGAGAGTTTTTTTGTTAACCTGAAATCCTCAGCTATCGCTGTGTTTTGTGTACATACAGCCTTCATACTGCGCCCGTTCAGACACTTTGACATCACCTGGACCTCCAAGAGTACGTGGCTATTGGTATGTACCGTGAGTCACGTGACGTTAATAGCTGAAGTGGGTCTGTTCGTGTCCTCTTGATACAGTCGGTGGATGCGACACCGCATTGAGCGGGTGGGCCCATTGCTGTGATAGGTCAGCGAATGAATTTACTGAGCTGGCTGAGATCCTGCTGACTGAAGGATGGAAGTTTGTTCATTCAGTCTGTTTACATATTTTGTTATCTTACACAGGAGGAAGCACTTCACTGCAGACTAGCGCTTTAAAGAATCAGTCAGCCTTTTGCTGTTTTTCCTCTGTATCTTTTATGTTTACATTTTAATAGCACAGCTGCGAGTCCATTGTTATGGAGGAAAAAAGCATTAATTTATTTGAGGAGCATTATTATTTTAATATGCCAGTGGTTTATTTTTGAGCAATTTCTCATGTATATCTACAGCTGAATGTTAATAAAAGTGCCTGTGTGACATTTTGGACATAGCTTTGACTCAGAGGTGCCTTTTTGTTTATACCTTTGGTAAGAAAAAAATATCAAGATATATTTTGTATATTGCCATTCAGGTAAAAAATATCAAGATATTATTTTGGTCTATATTCCCCAGCCCTAGTAGTTCTAAATATACATGTATTTAGGGTGTTTTTTTTTCTTCATTTTTTCTCTCTCCAAAGATGTTATTCCTCACTCCTACGGCCTCGATTGCAAATACATGCAAATAACCAATTATGCAAATTAGGTGATGACATCATATAGCTACTTCTGGTGACTTTTAGGACAGCCAACAGCTACTTTCCTTGCTGAGGACTTGGCAACAGTGCACAGACCCACAAGAAGAAGATGATGACAGAGAACTGTAATGCAGGTAATGTGGGTCGGATCGGATCAGATTGCATTTTTTATTTCTTTCCAATATCCAATCCTGTAATTTAGGCCAATACTGAATATCGGATCGGCGCGTCCCTAGTTTAGATTGCACCAATTCACAAAAGCAGTCACCTCAAGGTGCTTTATGTTGTAAGGTCAAGACTCTTCAATATTACAATCCACATGACTCAAAATGAAAACCCTGTGGACCTGCATGTGTTGATGTGTGGTAAGCACATATTTATTCTGGACATCTTCATAATTCAGCTTTGCCAGTGGCTCTGACAGGAAGTACATATCTAGTCACTGTTGTGATTTGAGGTGAAGTCAACCTGCAAAATATCTGTGAGATGTTAACATGCTTATCAATTATTATCATTACATATTTTCAACACTGAACAAAAAAATGCCACTGATGCTGGTGAGAACCTCATAGGTACTGTATATGGTAAAGCAAATCGTTGGACCTGATGGTGGTTGCAAAGGAAACAGTGATCACCAAAAGAAAACAAGAATGTCTCTATGAAGTAACTTTAGACATACACGTGACAGCAAAATTTAAGTTAATATCCAGACTTTTAAGCACAGCTGATATGAAAAAGAAGTTCTTTATACAAGAAAGGCCCCTTCACTGATAGGGACATCCTCCCATCACAAATGAAAATTATAAAATAAATGTAGAAGTCTGGATAACAGTTCTGGAGGAACTCTGGAGGAAAGCCACACGGCCAGCAGTGGAGATGGAGGAGCTCTGGATGGCGGCCATGTGGCCAGTGGCAGAGGGTCTCCGGAGGCTTAACGGGGAGTCAACAATGGAGGCGACAGGACATCTCTGGTGGGGTGACCACAAACAGATATCAAGAATGTCAGTGGGACACTTCAGGTAGCCTGGCTGGAAACTGACGATGGGAAAGGCGATGGAACACCTCTGGCGGTCAGTGTAGGACCCTCACGAGGCACGAATGGAGGCCAGTGTCAGTGGAGGCAATGAAATGTCTTCAGTGGCAAGCAACAAAAAGGACAAGACCTGTCCAGGGGGCGACAGTGGAGGAGACTGTCTGGGAGTTGATGTCGAAGGCGACCAAACAACCAACACTCAGGCAGAGCCGGACTCTCTGGCTCAGGACACATGGGTGGAGTGGGGCACTACTGCAACTGCAGGAAAGGCCTCAGGTGGAGTGGCAGTTTCAGGAGAGACAGTCTCAGAGGAGGAGGCAATGAAACATAACTGGTCTCAAGAGGGACCTGCACACGCACCCTAGTAACAGTCACTGGGGGTGCATGCTATGAAATAATGAGTTTCAATCTTTTCAGACTGAGGAATACAAGTCAGACTTTTGCAGAGCCATACAAGAGTCAGGTACTGGCTGGTCAGGCAGAATAACACAAAGTGCAGTCTCAGTCTTTATAGACTGGAAAACATTTTATTCTGACTCACACTGGGTAGGCTGGGGAACACAGAGTTCAAACTTAGAGTGAACTAGCCAGGTAACACAAAACAGAGTCTCTGACAAGTCCGACTGAGCAGCACTGTAACCTGGCTGTTTCTAAAAATGCCAGCAGGGAAACATTGCAAACAGTTCTTTTGGCATGCTGGCTGGGCAGCAGATGCAGCCTGGAACGGGAACTAAGAACAGAGATGAGAACATAAAAAATATATAGAGATGGATAATTAAGTAAGTGGAGATAGCTGGGAGAACAGGTGAACAGAATGATACAAACGAGACAAGGGGACACAAAGCAGGACACAAAGTACACAGAACGCAAGACTGACAGAAAAGCAAACTTGACACCACATGGTGAGACAGACACAACCAGACAGAAGATACTCACAATATGCAGAAACACTAAGGGCCAAAACACAGGGAGAGCCAAACTCTAAAGACACAGAGGAAAAAAACACACAAAATAGAATTACACAAACCAAGGATGAACCAGGAAGAAAGTCGAAAGTCTTCTGTGTGGACACAGTGTGACATCAAAGCAGTATTCTTTCCTTTTCCCTGACCTCGAGTCAAATGTGGGTGTGTTGCTTTGAAAGCTTTTAGAAAGGCACACAGCCTTAAATACTGACACAGCTGATAACATTTCAAAATAACTAACGTTTTCTTCTTTTTTATTTCTTTGCTGAAAAGCATCAACAACTTTGGTTTTGAGGCTCACAGAAATCTCATTTGTTCACGCTTTCATCAAGTATGGCATGAGGGTAACGTGATGAATCCCTGTGCTTGTTTTTGGTTTCATGACAACAGCTGGACTTTTTAAAGCAACAGGATACACAGAATGAGTTAGATAAGGCTGTGATCGAGGTGTTGCAGCTGTCTCAGTTGGATGTGTATGATGAATGTGTTTTTTTTTATGATAACTATAAGAAATTATATATGATTTTTTTCTAAAAACAAAAACAAAAAAGTCAAATTGATATTTTATTTATACTAAAGTTGTAAATAAATAGACACGTTCCAATTAAATTATGTTTTCATATTGTTTTACTATCATTGCTACATAACATCAGTATCCTCATGTACACATGCAATGTTAAATTCATAACACAAAAATAAATTGTATTTGGTCCAAAATACCAAATCAAAGCATTGTTACATACAAGGTTAGTTCCATATATATTAATCACCTTTGCGTCATTATGCCAACATGTCCACAGTGAAAATCTTGACACGGCACACATCAATCTCAATAAAGCTAAGAAAATATATCAGTAACTGTTGAAACATAACAGCAATCAGTATCATCTTAATCTCAAAATACATGCTGTCACACCCACCCACCCACGCACCTACACACACACACACGCACACACACACACACACACACACACACACGCACGCACACACACACACACGCACGCGCACACACACACACACACGCACACACACACACACACACACACACAGCCGCTGTACAGCTGGTATGGAAAACAAGAGTTCAGTTTACATTCCATGATAAGCACAACAGAACCTGAGAACTACTGAGAACAACTGATCAACAGGAGGTGACATGCTACAAATTATCTTTATTCATACACATGACTTCATCATTACTCGGTATCAGTCAGTCCAGCTAAATCTTTCTGAAGGCGATGGAGGAAATAAATCCATTTCAAGTGAAAAAAGTACCTAGCATTTTCCCACAAGGACAATTGTACTGCACCTGTCAAAGACGATGAGCTCATATTCAAATAATCGCTTTCTCTAAAACAGATGTCACAAAAGACGATTGTTATGAGAAAGCATAGCACGCATTTACATTGTTTATCTATCCATAAAGACAGATGACACACATCAATTAGTAAAACTGCAGGAATGTCTTAAAGACATAAAGACCTGGATGACCTTGAATTTCCCGCTTCTAAATTCAGATAAAACTGAAGTTTTTGTGCTCAGCCCCACAAATCTTAGAAACATGGTGTCGAACCACATACTTACTCTGGATGGCATCACCTTAGCCATGTGTGTGTTTCAGTGTACATATTAAATAAATATGTAGGACTGCTTTTTTTGCATTTGTAAGATTTCTAAAATTAGAAACATCCTGTCTGGGAGTGATGCTGAAAAGTTAATTCATGCATTTGATACTTCTAGGCTGGATTATTGTAATTCATCATTATCAGGCTCTCCTAAACACTCACTGAAAAGTCTTCAGCTGATCCAAAATGCTGCAGCTAAAGTACTGACAGGGACTAGAAAGAGAGAGCAGATTTCCCCATATTGGCTTCTCTTCTCCCTGTTTCAATTGAAAACTTCTTATTTTAAGAAAAGGGGCCTTTCAGAACATTAACATGTTAACTGACATCTACATACTCTGTGATTTAGCTCTTGGATGTTTGACAGTTTCTCTGAGAATCCCATGGTCGGATATTGGGATTATATTTTTTTCTTTTCTTTGGTGAATATTTGGAAGGAGATTACTGAGATTTACACCACTGCATTGAACATTTCAGCTATATCAGTAAAATGCTTGAGTCCAGAACAAAATGTATTCTGTAAAGAGAAAGTTGGATTAAAGGGGTAGTTTTCAGAAAACAACACAGAGCAAAGCAAAAATAAAAATAAATAAATAAAAACAGCTGTTTGTGTGTGTAAGTCTGTGCATGCAGAAGTATCTTTTAGTGACAGATGAAATACCTGATTAATCAGATTAAAGAAACTGAATGTAAACACTGCTAAAAGAACAGTAATAAGAAAAGAAAGGGCAACCTAGCCACCAGAAAGATGGATATTTTACTTAATAAAAGTTTAACTTTTATATATTCAAGCATCTCTGTAGTTTATTATATATGAATGGGTTATAGCAGGTTTTAACTGTAATTCTCAGTGTGCAGTACAATTATAGAGTGTATACAGTGGTAATCAGTGAAAATGTAACTAAAGAGACAGGAAAACTCATTTTATATTTGATCTCCTTTCTTCAGAACTGATTACATCGTGGCTTTTATAACAGTCCTGAGCATACATCAGTGCAGTTTTGAGTTAGTAAAGTCACCTTGAAAAATTTTTCCTGAAAGGATCAATCTGAGAGCTGATCGGAACCAGCTGTAAAAGAAAGCATAAATAAATGGATTTAGCATTGAATTTAACAGAGCTATCCAGTTAAGAAATTCAATCAGAGGAAGTGGCATAAAAACATGGCTGAAAGAAAGAACAGTGGTACACAGAAAGAAAGGCAACCAACACATCAGAAAAAGCCCCATAACAATAGCCAGAGTTTTGGTGGCCTT
This sequence comes from Archocentrus centrarchus, assembly GCF_007364275.1. Lineage (NCBI taxonomy): Eukaryota > Metazoa > Chordata > Actinopteri > Cichliformes > Cichlidae > Archocentrus > Archocentrus centrarchus. The sequence continues at coordinate 26,778,031 of NC_044369.1, read as the reverse complement.
CTTCTCCTTCTTACTGACAGCTGTGCCGCACTTTGTTGTGTTCTGGATGCTGCGTGCTTGTCTCTGAGCAACAAGCAGAATCTTCAGATAGATACACAACATTATGATCACTGGGAGGTAAAATGAGAAAATAAGTCCCATTATGTTTCGTACTATAGCATCAGTTAAACAGTTGCTGGTACATTTTTCTTTTTTCATTCCAACAATTAAAAAACTAATTCCAATTAGGGCAGAAACAGCCCAGCTCACCAGGACCATCATATTGACAATATAATCATTTATTTTAACCTTATATGTCAGAGGCTTACACACTGCATAATATCTGTCAATAGAAATACAACACAGATTCAGAATTGAAGCTGTGCACAGTGAGACATCAAAGCTGCCTCGTACTTTACAAAATAAATTATCGTAGTAAAGACACGAAGTTATAGAGAATTCCTTTGTAAGAGGAAACACTATAAACCCAACGAGCAGGTCAGCCACAGCCAGAGAGACAATGAGAGAGTTAGTGGGAGTGTGGAGCTGTTTGAAATAAATCACAGCAATTATTACAAGGAGATTTCCACACACAGTTATAACAGTTAATAAACAGAGGACAGTATGAAACAGTACACACAGTGCAGAAGGCTTTCTGGTCAGTATGTAAGAAACATCTATTTTATAGCAGGGATGCATCTCAGTAATAACATCAGTCCTGTTCATGCTAATTATCTTGTTTAGAATATTTTTATATTCCTGCAGTTTAGTCGCCGATTCATTCAGTATGAAACATAATCAAATTTTACTTCAACAGCCTGATTACAACATATACTGGTCAATAACAATGCACAAAGACAAACACTGAGTTTTCTTCTGTTTTTTTAATACCATGTTAACGCCACAGATGCCCACTTCTGTATCAGTGGATGTGCTTTGTTGCTGTGAGACTCTACAGAACTTCAACCTGATATTTATTAGTTCCTGCATCATTATTATGATACTAGAAGTTCACTTTCCCAATCAGATGTGAGATTCTGTATCTTGTGATATACCATAATGACAACGATGGTTAAAAAGGTATGCTCTGTGTGTGTGTGTGTGTGTGTGTGTGTGTGTGTACGTGTGTGTGTGTGTGTGTGTGTGTGTGTGAGTGAGTGAGAGAGAGAGAGAGAAAGAGAGAGAGAGATCAGCCTGAATGACAGTGAATGTGAATAAACGCAAACACATGTACACTCCTGATTAGGCTTTAATATTTTTCCCGAAAATAACATCAAATCCCGGGAAAAAGTTTTATTTTTTTTATTTTAATTAGGCCTTCTGTAGCCTGTGTCGGGCTTAACCTATTTTGTAGAGGTAGCTTTCCAGCTATGTCCTGTTATGCCCAGTAGGGGGCAATGTTGGCTTGATTAATGCAATAAAACCTACATCTCGGCATTCGAGTGCTCGAGCTATGCGGTGTTGTATCGTTCCTCAATACTCCCTTAACAAATATAATTCGAATATTCCTGCATTGTACATGGAATTATACCAAGCTATTTTACAACTGCTGGTGCAAAACAATACGATTCATCTCCACACAGCATTGATAAAGGCTCAGCTACTTGCGCTGTCCACAATGCACACCGTTCCACCAGTGGAACGCTGTAATAGTCATTGAAAAGTTAACTACCGTACTGCACTATAATATGACATAACACAGGGCCTTGAGTAATGCACTACGACTTGGTCATTGCCATTCTGGCAACAGCAAATTTACAACGCCGTGTCTAAGGGTTAAAGTAGGTTCGTTGTGAATCGTCTTTTGAAAAACTGGCCAATCCTTATAGCCTAAAAAATATAAATTTTACTCAACTCCATTTTAAAAGCGAAATATGTTAAATTAATCTATTTCATGATACTTCCTTCACACATTAGGCCCGTATCCTAATTCATGATTGTTAGTAAACGGCTGCAAACGAGGAAAAGAAACACTCGAAGTTAAACAGATATTTCTTTATTGTTCAGGGCAGGCATATTTTATAGGCTATATAATGCAGCTTTTTTCCCGGTTTGCCTTCTTAACATTTCCCGGGAAACGGGAAATGGTTCTGATCGCATTTCCCAGGAATCCCGGGTCCTGGGATTAAACCCTACTCCTGATCAAAATCTTAAGACCAGTTAAAACATTGCAAGAAATTGCATTTTGCACTCTTGGATCTTAAGAAGGTTCTAAGTAGAGCTTCATAATGCTAAAAGAAGAAATCGGCGCAAGAGACAAAAACTTTTGAGCAGGGAATTTATTGAAAACTGCATTTACACTCAAACATGATTTTTTTCAGATGATCAAAAGTCATTATTGCCATTATTGAAAAAGTCATTATTGCCATTATTGAAAAAGTCATTATTGTCATTATTGATTAATTAAAAACAAAGCTAAAAGGCCGAAACTGTGTGAACAACTAAGTGCACCCTCTGATTCAATAGCTTGTAGAACTACTTTTAGCAGCAAAACCTTAAAGTAACTTGAACTAATTTTCTGTATGACTTTGTCACTCTGTGGAGAAATTTTGGCCCACTCCTCCTTACAGTGTTGCTTCAGTTCATGGACATATGCAGGCATTAGTTTATGCACACCTCTCTTAAAGTCCCACGATTGCTTGGGTTGAGGTCTGGACTTTGACTGGGTCATTCTTTTTATTTACAATCATCCTGTTGCAGACTTGCTGGTGTGCTTGGGGTCATTGTTCTATTGTATGTCCCAGTTTAGGCCAAGCATCAGCTGTCTTTGGTTTTCACCAAATTTGGCCATATGCAATATGACCAAACATGTCCACTTTCTCCTGGAAATCCTTCCAAACAAGATGTACTTTTTTCTGTCTCTTTTTCTGTCATGAACTTTACAGTAAAGACTGCATGGATTAGAGCAGTTGCAATGTTCTGGGTTTGTAGAACACTTTGTAAATGAGGACTCCACAAAGGAGAGGCTGTTTAAGTCAGGTGCACTGGTTGTTCACCAGACCAACAAGTTGGAGTCGATGCTGTGTTTGGTTTTTCCTCATTGGGCTCAGGTGTACTGATTCTGTGGCATAGTCATCTGGCAGAGCAGATGTCCACAAGATGCAATCAGCACTATTTTATGCAATGAAATTCTATAGTTTCCCAAGCACATCCAACCAGTTTACAACACAACACACTGCAAATCAAGAATATGAAAGATAATCGCACCGCAAACAGGACTAAGTTTCTTACCGCAGCATGATTGGGAATCCTAACAGGTGCCTCCGAGGGAGAGATACCATACTTTTTGGAACCTTATTTTTGTGTTGTGATTTAGAAATTCTTATCTCACTGAGTCAATTACTTCATACTAGAAGTGAGAAAAATCAAATCCCAAATATAAGTGAAGAAAGCTGTGACACAGATTTTTTTCTGTGGACATGCTGAACGATGTTAGGATTCCCAGTCATGCTTTGGGAAGAGTAAAGACATGAGGCAACTCAGGCTACGTTCACACTGCAGCCTGAAGTAACCCAATTCCGATTTTTTTTGTGAAATCTGATTTTTTTGGCATGGTTGTTCACATTTCCTTGGATGCGATCTGTATGTGAACTGCAGACGAACCTAAAAGTGTCCCGCATTCGCAGTAGAGGATGCGATAATGTCACACATAGCGAGTGTGCTCAGTGTTTGCAGAAATAAGTTTGTTTTCCTTCCTGCGTACACGTAACGGGATGCAGAATAGTGACGTTTGTGGAGTATCAATGACGTGCAGGATAAATGCGAGCTGGCCGTACAGACACAGGTCGCATTTGAAAAGATCGGATATGTATCGGATTTAGGACCACATATCCAAGTGGCCTGGGCTGCATTTGAAAAAAAAAACCAAAAAACAATCTGTGTTGTTCAGACTGTCATGAAACGGATACAGATAGCATGAAGGCAAAAAAAAAAACGGAATTGGGTCACTTCAGGCTGTAGTGTGAACATAGCCATAGTTATGTTTGTGGTGTGATGCAGTAACTTCTTGTAAACAATGCAACAACATTGCATTAAATACTGCTGATCTCATCTTCATTTTGTCTGACAGCAGATTACACGGCTCGATCTGTACACCTAGCACGGCATGGAAAAATTAAACACAGAGGGGACAGCATCGCTGACTTAAACAGACTCTCCTCCACGTAATCCTCATTTATAAAGCGCTCTGCAAACTCGAGCGTTATGGCTAATAGCTGCATTTTCCTGTTTCAGTGCAGCTAGCCAACAGTAAAGAACAACTTGCTGCTTAAGAGGCAGAAAGTGAAAGCGGACAGTAGATCTTTGTTCTTTTTAAATATGAGACTCATTGCTTCAGTCAAGCTTCACAGACAGTGTTAAATCTACGACATCAGGGTTCCATGGTGTAAATTAGCCATTATATATCTAGGCCCAGTTTCCCATACAGGGATTATGTCTAATCCTGGACTAAATACTTTTTCCGAGTTTGGACTGCTTTGAGGTGGCTGTAGCTCAGTAGGTAGAGCAGGTCACTTACTGAACGGAAGGTCAGCGGTTCGAATCCTGGCTACTCCAGGCTACATGCCAATGTATCCTTGGGCAAGATACTTAACCCCAAGTTGCTCTCCGACCGTTCTATTGGAGTGTGAATGTTAGTTAATTAAAAGCACTTGGCTTCGTAAAAAAATGGGAGTGCATGGGTGAATGCAAACAGGTTGTATAAGCGCTTTGAGTGCTCATACTGAGTAGAAAAGCACTATATAAGAACTAGTCCATTTACCATTGACTTTTCCCTTTTAGTCTACGACCATGCTTAATCCATGACTGGGAAACCAGCAGTAAAATCTCACCACTAGATGTCAGTATATTTTAATTCAATTTGGTTTTATTTATATTGCACTAAATTACAACAAGAGTCACCTCAAGGTGCTTTTTATTGTAAAGCAAAGACCCTACAATAATACAGAGAAAACCCCAACAATCAGAGGACCCCCTATCAACAAGCCCACTGGGAAGGAAGAATTCCCTTTTAACAGGAAGAAACCTCCAGTTCAGGGAGGGGCAGCCACCTGCCGTGAGTGGTTGGGGGTGAGGGGAAGGAGACAGAACAAAACACATGCTGTGGAAGCGAGCCAGAGATTAATAGTGATTAAATGCATAGTGGTCTATAAACACAGAGAGATTGAAAAGCGATTAGAGAAGAAGAAACACTTACTACGGGTGTCTCCTGAATCCATCCTGGGTGCTGGTTCCACAGAAGAAGGGCTTGAAAGCTGAAGGTTTTGCTTCCCATTCTACTTTTGAATACCAGCAGTCGGAGAGTGAAGTACGTACACCGGGGTGATATGGTACTATGGGGTCTTTAAAATCAGTTGGGGCCTCATCATTCAAGGTCTTATATTAAAAAAGGTGGATTTTAAATTCAATTCAGGATTTAACAGAGAGCCAATATGGGAGAAATGTGCTTGCGCTCTAGCTGCAGTACTTTGCATCAGCTAAAGGCTTTTCAGGGAGCTTTTAGGACAACCTGATAATGGTAATAAATTATAGTAGGCCAGTATGTTATGCCTTCTTTTAATACAGCCTAAGGTAAGCATGGACAATGTAAATAGACTTGGTCCTAGCCAGACATGACAGGCTAGAAAAACAAATCGAACTGGTCCTAGCACAGAACCCTGTGGAACTCCATGATTAACCTTAGTGTGTAAAGAAGACTCCCCATTTACATGAACACACTGGAATCTGTTAGATACTATGATTCAAACCACTACAGAGCAGTACCTTTAACCTCCTGAGACCTGAGCTCCTGTTTGCGATGCATTTTTAATTTCTTCTAGATATTTCTGATTAGATGGACCTGGTATGTATATAAACTAAGCTTCCTCTTTAAACAGGAAGTTGTACATGGTTGTTACATACGTTTGTGGGAGAAAAAAAAATGTCCTCAGATGTGGACAATGGGATTTTATAGCATAACACAATGAAAACAACACGACTTAACAAAGTATAAAATACTATTGAGCAGAGTGAAGGATAAGGTGCAGCAAAGCCAAAATGTAATGTCCCCATGTGTGGACACAGGGTCTCAGGAGGTTAATACCTTTAGCAGACGCTAATCTCTGTAATAAAATGTTATGGTCAACAGTATCAAAAGCTGCACTGGGGTCCAACAGGACAAGAACAGAGATGAGTCCACTGTCAGAGGCTGTAAAAAGATCATTTGTAACCTTCACTAATGCTGTTTCTGTACTGTGATGAATTCTGAAACTTGACTGAAACTCTTCAAATAAACCGTTCCTCTGCAGATGATCAGTTAGCTGTTTTACAACTACTCTTTCAAGAATCTTTGAGAGAAAAGGAAGGTTGGAGATTGGCCTATAATTAGCTAAGACAGCTGGGTCAAGTGATGGCTTTTTAAGTAATGGTTTAAATACTGCCAACTTAAAGGCCTGTGGCATGTAGCCCATTAACAGAGATAGATCAATCAGAGAGAATGAGTCTAAATAAATATCAGTAGCATGGAAAGTAGCTGTATGTAAATATACATCTGGAAAATGGTTATGATTTTTTTTTCTCTTATGGTTAAAATACCATTTTTGAAGAAAGTCACAAAGTCATTACCAGTTAAAGGAATACTTTGGCTCGACAGAGCTCTGACTCTTTGTCAGCCCGGCTGCAGTGCTGAAAAGAAACCTGGGACTGTTCTTATTTTCTTCAGTAAGTGATGAATAGTAAGATGTCCCAGCTTTCTGGATTGCTTTTTTAAAATAGAGCATCAAACATTTGGCAACTGATACTGTAACAGCGACTGAAAAACTTTAGATTTCTAGTTAGTGTGACTACTCTATGAACTACACCTTTATCTTAGTCTGACGGTTTATAAACTTAGGCTACATTCACGCTGCAGCCTGAAGTGACCCAATTCTGATTTTTTTTTTTTTGCCCTTGTGCGACCTGTATCTCATTTTATCACGGCAGTCTGAAAAACACAGATCTAATTTTTACAAATTTGACCCTGGCCACTTGGATATGTGGTCCTAAATCCGATACATATCTGATCTTTTCAAGTGTGACCTGTGTCTGTACGGCCAGGTCACATTCATCCGACCTGCACGTCAGTGACACTCGAGAAAGTCACTATTCTGCGTCCTGATCCAAGTTTGCTTCTGCAAACGTGTTACATGTGACGTCATTGGGTTCTCTACTGAGCATGTGGGACACTTTTAGGTTGTTTTCAGTTTACACAGCAGATCACATACAAGTTGCACATATTTGGAATTGGGTCACTTCGGCCTGCAGTGTGAGCGTAGCCTTAGTCTAGTTTGTTTAAATTTAGTTTCTTGGTTAATTGCATCTTGATTGTGCTATAAACTGAGGTATCATAGACTGTATATAGAATATGGATGTAATCATCATGACATAACTTATTGGTTTACTGAGTCCCAACATAAAGTCTCGAAAGAGCATTTTTACAATCGCCATGTTAGTCTAAAACTGGACATAATAAGCATACCGTATTTTTCGGACTATAAGTCGCTCCGGAGTATTGTTCTTTTGTTTTCAGTTAATTTCAATCATGTAAACAACATACAAAAAGTCATTTAGGGTTAAAAAGAGAAAAAATACTATACAAAATAATGCAGAATACACTCCAATATTGCTCCACCAGTTCTGATTCAGTTTACATATTGAAAAGGAGTGGGAAGAACTGAACACTTATTAAATCCCGTCCCTCCTCCGTAGGTTATTAGTTAATATTTTTCCAGTTTTGTACAGCCTGTATGTGTCCAGAGGTTTCAGTAAATCACCCGTTTTCCATTTTGCTGGCAACATATAAAGAAATGAAGGGTGGCTCAAAACATTTCCACAGTATTGTACATTCCTGTGGATTTAAACATGAGTGAGGCTCATGTGATGATTATAACTGAAAACTAATGAAAACCCCAAATTCAGTATCTCAGTCTCATTCCAGTTGATGATTTAAATATTAGTTATTAAACCTTTAAAACACTTCATATCACGGCTTTCCATTGAAATGCTTGGAGGACATCCATTTGTCTTTGGTTCAGAAAAATTTTATTTTACAGAAATTTATTTTGTAAAGGGTACATTTTTGTAAGTAGGTTATTTCTCCTTCCTTTTACCACAAAGGCCCCAATGCTAGTGGATGATAAATAATTACTGAATGATTTTCAAGAGACTTTGTTTTTTTTAGGAATGTATATTTCAATATATATCATCTTCTATTTTACCTCGGTTATATTGCATTGTATAGCCTCAAGCATTGGTAAATTTTTTTTGTGTGAATGCATCATAGCAGTTTTTATGAGCAAAGACAGATATCATTAGACATCATTTCTATATATGTTAAATTATAGAGTGTATACAGTGGTAATCAGTGAAAATGTAACTAAAGAGACAGGAAAACTCATTTTATATTTGATCTCCTTTCATCAGAACTGATTACATCGTGGCTTTTATAACAGTCCTGAGCATACATCAGTGCAGTTTTGAGTTAGTAAAGTCACCTTGAAAAATTTTTCCAGAAAGGATCAATCTGAGAGCTGATCGGAACCAGCTGTAAAAGAAAGCATAAATAAATGGATTTAGCATTGAATTTAACAGAGCTATCCAGTTAAGAAATTCATTCAGAAGAAGTGGCATAAAAACATGCAGGAAACCACGCACAGTGGTACACAGAAAGAAAGGCAACCAACACATCAGAAAAAGCCCCATAACAATAGCCAGAGTTTTGGTGGCCTTCTTCTCCTTCTTACTGACAGCTGTGCTGCACTTTGTTGTGTTCTGGATGCTGCGTGCTTGTCTCTGAGCAACAAGCAGAATCTTCAGATAGATACACAACATTATGATCACTGGGAGGTAAAATGAGAAAATAAGTCCCATTATGTTTCGTACTATAGCATCAGTTAAACAGTTGCTGGTACATTTTCCTTTTTTCATTCCAACAATTAAAAAACTAATTCCAATTAGGGCAGAAACAGCCCAGCTCACCAGGACCATCATATTGACAATATAATCATTTATTTTAACTTTATATGTCAGAGGCTTACACACTGCATAATATCTGTCAATAGAAATACAACACAGATTCAGAATTGAAGCTGTGCACAGTGAGACATCAAAGCTGCCTCGTACTTTACAAAATAAATTATCGTAGTAAAGACACGAAGTTATAGAGAATTCCTTTGTAAGAGGAAACACTATAAACCCAACGAGCAGGTCAGCCACAGCCAGAGAGACAATGAGAGAGTTAGTGGGAGTGTGGAGCTGTTTGAAATAAATCACAGCAATTATTACAAGAAGATTTCCACACACAGTTATAACAGTTAATAAACAGAGGACAGTATGAAACAGTACACACAGTGCAGAAGGCTTTCTGGTCAGTATGTAAGAAACATCTATTTTATAGCAGGGATGCATCTCAGTAATAACATCAGTCCTGTTCATGCTAATTATCTTGTTTAGAATATTTTTATATTCCTGCAGTTTAGTTGCCGATTCATTCAGTATGAAACATAATCAAATTTTACTTCAACAGCCTGATTACAACATATACTGGTCAATAACAATGCACAAAGACAAACACTGAGTTTTCTTCTGTTTTTTAATACCATGTTAACGCCACAGATGCCCACTTCTGTATCAGTGGATGTCCTTTGTTGCTGTGAGACTCTACAGAACTTCAACCTGATATTTATTAGTTCCTGCATCATTATTATGATACTAGAAGTTCACTTTCCCAATCAGATGTGAGATTCTGTATCTTGTGATATACCATAATGACAACGATGGTTAAAAAGGTATGCTGTGTGTGTGTGTGTGTGTGTGTGTGTGTGTGTGTGTGTGAGTGAGTGAGTGAGAGAGAGAGAGAGAGAGAAAGAGAGAGAGAGATCAGCCTGAATGACAGTGAATGTGAATAAACGCAAACACATGTACACTCCTGATTAGACTTTAATATTTTTCCCGAAAATAACATCAAATCCCGGGAGAAGGCTCGTCTTTTCCCGGGAATCCCGGGAAAAAGTTTTTTTTTTTAAATTTTAATTAGGCCTTCTGTAGCCTGTGTCGGGCTTAACCTATATTGTAGAGGTAGCTTTCCAGCTATGTCCTGTTATGCCCAGTAGGGGGCAACGTTGGCTTGATTAATGCAGTAAAACCTACATCTCGGCATTCGAGTGCTCGAGCTATGCGGTATTGTATCGTTCCTCAACACTCCCTTAACAAATATAATTCGAATATTCCTGCATTGTACATGGAATTATACCAAGCTATTTTACAACTGCTGGTGCAAAACAATACGATTCATCTCCACACAGCATTGATAAAGGCTCAGCTACTTGCGCTGTCCACAATGCACACCGTTCCACCAGTGGAACGCTGTAATAGTCATTGAAAAGTTAACTACCGTACTACACTATAATATGGCATAACACAGGGCCTTGAGTAATGCACTATGACTTGGTCATTGCCATTCTGGCAACAGCAAATTTATAACACCGTGTCTGAGGGTTAAAGTAGGTTCGTTGTGAATCGTCTTTTGAAAAACTGGCCAATCCTTATAGCCTAAAAAATATAAATTTTACTCAACTCCATTTTAAAAGCGAAATATGTTAAAGTAATCTATTTCATGATACTTCCTTCACACATTAGGCCCGTATCCTAATTCATGATTGTTAGTAAACGGCTGCAAACGAGGAAAAGAAACACTCGAAGTTAAACAGATATTTCTTTATTGTTCAGGGCAGGCATATTTTATAGGCTATATAATGCAGCTTTTTTCCCGGTTTGCCGTCTTGACGTTTCCCGGGAAACGGGAAATGGTTCTGATCGCATTTCCCAGGAATCCCGGGTCCTGGGATTAAACCCTACTCCTGATCAAAATCTTAAGACCAGTTAAAACATTGCAAGAAATTGCATTTTGCACTCTTGGATCTTAAGAAGGTTCTAAGTAGAGCTTCATAATGCTAAAAGAAGAAATCGGCGCAAGAGACAAAAACTTTTGAGCAGGGAATTTATTGAAAACTGCATTTACACTCAAACATGATTTTTTTCAGATGATCAAAAGTCATTATTGCCATTATTGAAAAAGTCATTATTGCCATTATTGAAAAAGTCATTATTGTCATTATTGATTAATTAAAAACAAAGCTAAAAGGCCGAAACTGTGTGAACAACTAAGTGCACCCTCTGATTCAATAGCTTGTAGAACTACTTTTAGCAGCAAAACCTTAAAGTAACTTGAACTAATTTTCTGTATGACTTTGTCACTCTGTGGAGAAATTTTGGCCCACTCCTCCTTACAGTGTTGCTTCAGTTCATGGACATATGCAGGCATTAGTTTATGCACACCTCTCTTAAAGTCCCACGACTGCTTGGGTTGAGGTCTGGACTTTGACTGGGTCATTCTTTTTATTTACAATCATCCTGTTGCAGACTTGCTGGTGTGCTTGGGGTCATTGTTCTATTGTATGTCCCAGTTTAGGCCAAGCATCAGCTGTCTTTGGTTTTCACCAAATTTGGCCATATGCAATATGACCAAACATGTCCACTTTCTCCTGGAAATCCTTCCAAACAAGATGTACTTTTTCTGTCTCTTTCTAATTTTACTGTAATGAACTTTACAGTAAAGACTGCATGGATTAGAGCAGTTGCAATGTTCTGGGTTTGTAGAACACTTTGTAAATGAGGACTCCACAAAGGAGAGGCTGTTTAAGTCAGGTGCACTGGTTGTTCACCAGACCAACAAGTTGGAGTCGATGCTGTGTTTGGTTTTTCCTCATTGGGCTCAGGTGTACTGATTCTGTGGCATAGTCATCTGGCAGAGCAGATGTCCACAAGATGCAATCAGCACTATTTTATGCAATGAAATTCTATAGTTTCCCAAGCACATCCAACCAGTTTACAACACAACACACTGCAAATCAAGAATATGAAAGATAATCGCACCGCAAACAGGACTAAGTTTCTTACCGCAGCATGATTGGGAATCCTAACAGGTGCCTCCGAGGGAGAGATACCATACTTTTTGGAACCTTATTTTTGTGTTGTGATTTAGAAATTCTTATCTCACTGAGTCAATTACTTCATACTAGAAGTGAGAAAAATCAAATCCCAAATATAAGTGAAGAAAGCTGTGACACAGATTTTTTTCTGTGGACATGCTGAACGATGTTAGGATTCCCAGTCATGCTTTGGGAAGAGTAAAGACATGAGGCAACTCAGGCTACGTTCACACTGCAGCCTGAAGTAACCCAATTCCGATTTTTTTTGTGAAATCTGATTTTTTTGGCATGGTTGTTCACATTTCCTTGGATGCGATCTGTATGTGAACTGCAGACGAACCTAAAAGTGTCCCGCATTCGCAGTAGAGGATGCGATAATGTCACACATAGCGAGTGTGCTCAGTGTTTGCAGAAATAAGTTTGTTTTCCTTCCTGCGTACACGTAACGGGATGCAGAATAGTGACGTTTGTGGAGTATCAATGACGTGCAGGATAAATGCGAGCTGGCCGTACAGACACAGGTCGCATTTGAAAAGATCGGATATGTATCGGATTTAGGACCACATATCCAAGTGGCCTGGGCTGCATTTGAAAAAAAAAACCAAAAAACAATCTGTGTTGTTCAGACTGTCATGAAACGGATACAGATAGCATGAAGGCAAAAAAAAAAAACGGAATTGGGTCACTTCAGGCTGTAGTGTGAACATAGCCATAGTTATGTTTGTGGTGTGATGCAGTAACTTCTTGTAAACAATGCAACAACATTGCATTAAATACTGCTGATCTCATCTTCATTTTGTCTGACAGCAGATTACACGGCTCGATCTGTACACCTAGCACGGCATGGAAACATTAAACACAGAGGGGACAGCATCGCTGACTTAAACAGACTCTCCTCCACGTAATCCTCATTTATAAAGCGCTCTGCAAACTCGAGCGTTATGGCTAATAGCTGCATTTTCCTGTTTCAGTGCAGCTAGCCAACAGTAAAGAACAACTTGCTGCTTAAGAGGCAGAAAGTGAAAGCGGACAGTAGATCTTTGTTCTTTTTAAATATGAGACTCATTGCTTCAGTCAAGCTTCACAGACAGTGTTAAATCTACGACATCAGGGTTCCATGGTGTAAATTAGCCATTATATATCTAGGCCCAGTTTCCCATACAGGGATTATGTCTAATCCTGGACTAAATACTTTTTCCGAGTTTGGACTGCTTTGAGGTGGCTGTAGCTCAGTAGGTAGAGCAGGTCACCTACTGAACGGAAGGTCAGCGGTTTGAATCCTGGCTACTCCAGGCTACATGCCAATGTATCCTTGGGCAAGATACTTAACCCCAAGTTGCTCTCCGACCGTTCTATTGGAGTATGAATGCGTGTGAATGTTAGTTAATTAAAAGCACTTGGCTTCGTAAAAAAATGGGAGTGCATGGGTGAATGCAAACAGGTTGTATAAGCGCTTTGAGTGCTCATACTGAGTAGAAAAGCGCTATATAAGAACTAGTCCATTTACCATTGACTTTTCCCTTTTAGTCTACGACCATGCTTAATCCATGACTGGGAAACCAGCAGTAAAATCTCACCACTAGATGTCAGTATATTTTAATTCAATTTGGTTTTATTTATATTGCACTAAATTACAACAAGAGTCACCTCAAGGTGCTTTTTATTGTAAAGCAAAGACCCTACAATAATACAGAGAAAACCCCAACAATCAGAGGACACCCTATCAACAAGCACACTGGGAAGGAAGAATTCCCTTTTAACAGGAAGAAACCTCCAGCTCAGGGAGGGGCAGCCACCTGCCGTGAGTGGTTGGGGGTGAGGGGAAGGAGACAGAACAAAACACATGCTGTGGAAGCGAGCCAGAGATTAATAGTGATTAAATGCATAGTGGTCTATAAACACAGAGAGATTGAAAAGCGATTAGTGAAGAAGAAACACTTACTACGGGTGTCTCCTGAATCCATCCTGGGTGCTGGTTCCACAGAAGAAGGGCTTGAAAGCTGAAGGTTTTGCTTCCTATTCTACTTTTGAATACCAGCAGTCGGAGAGTGAAGTACGTACACCGGGGTGATATGGTACTATGGGGTCTTTAAAATCAGTTGGGGCCTCATCATTCAAGGTCTTATATTAAAAAAGGTGGATTTTAAATTCAATTCAGGATTTAACAGAGAGCCAATATGGGAGAAATGTGCTCGCGCTCTAGCTGCAGTACTTTGCATCAGCTAAAGGCTTTTCAGGGAGCTTTTAGGACAACCTGATAATGGTAATAAATTATAGTAGGCCAGTATGTTATGCCTTCTTTTAATACAGCCTAAGGTAAGCATGGACAATGTAAATAGACTTGGTCCTAGCCAGACATGACAGGCTAGAAAAACAAATCGAACTGGTCCTAGCACAGAACCCTGTGGAACTCCATGATTAACCTTAGTGTGTAAAGAAGACTCCCCATTTACATGAACACACTGGAATCTGTTAGATACTATGATTCAAACCACTACAGAGCAGTACCTTTAACCTCCTGAGACCTGAGCTCCTGTTTGCGATGCATTTTTAATTTCTTCTAGATATTTCTGATTAGATGGACCTGGTATGTATATAAACTAAGCTTCCTCTTTAAACAGGAAGTTGTACATGGTTGTTACATACGTTTGTGGGAGAAAAAAAAATGTCCTCAGATGTGGACAATGGGATTTTATAGCATAACACAATGAAAACAACACGACTTAACAAAGTATAAAATACTATTGAGCAGAGTGAAGGATAAGGTGCAGCAAAGCCAAAATGTAATGTCCCCATGTGTGGACACAGGGTCTCAGGAGGTTAATACCTTTAGCAGACGCTAATCTCTGTAATAAAATCTTATGGTCAACAGTATCAAAAGCTGCACTGGGGTCCAACAGGACAAGAACAGAGATGAGTCCACTGTCAGAGGCTGTAAAAAGATCATTTGTAACCTTCACTAATGCTGTTTCTGTACTGTGATGAATTCTGAAACTTGACTGAAACTCTTCAAATAAACCGTTCCTCTGCAGATGATCAGTTAGCTGTTTTACAACTACTCTTTCAAGAATCTTTGAGAGAAAAGGAAGGTTGGAGATTGGCCTATAATTAGCTAAGACAGCTGGGTCAAGTGATGGCTTTTTAAGTAATGGTTTAAATACTGCCAACTTAAAGGCCTGTGGCATGTAGCCCATTAACAGAGATAGATCAATCAGAGAGAATGAGTCTAAATAAATATCAGTAGCATGGAAAGTAGCTGTATGTAAATATACATCTGGAACATGGTTATGATTTTTTTTTCTCTTATGGTTAAAATACCATTTTTGAAGAAAGTCACAAAGTCATTACCAGTTAAAGGAATACTTTGGCTCGACAGAGCTCTGACTCTTTGTCAGCCCGGCTGCAGTGCTGAAAAGAAACCTGGGACTGTTCTTATTTTCTTCAGTAAGTGATGAATAGTAAGATGTCCCAGCTTTCTGGATTGCTTTTTTAAAAATAGAGCATCAAACATTTGGCAACTGATACTGTAACAGCGACTGAAAAACTTTAGATTTCTAGTTAGTGTGACTACTCTATGAACTACACCTTTATCTTAGTCTGACGGTTTATAAACTTAGGCTACATTCACGCTGCAGCCTGAAGTGACCCAATTCTGATTTTTTTTTTTTTTGCCCTTGTGCGACCTGTATCTCATTTTATCACGGCAGTCTGAAAAACACAGATCTAATTTTTACAAATTTGACCCTGGCCACTTGGATATGTGGTCCTAAATCCGATACATATCTGATCTTTTCAAGTGTGACCTGTGTCTGTACGGCCAGGTCACATTCATCCAACCTGCACGTCAGTGACACTCGAGAAAGTCACTATTCTGCGTCCTGATCCAAGTTTGCTTCTGCAAACGTGTTACATGTGACGTCATTGGGTTCTCTACTGAGCATGTGGGACACTTTTAGGTTGTTTTCAGTTTACACAGCAGATCACATACAAGTTGCACATATTTGGAAATGTGAACGACCATGCAAAAAAACCCAAAAAAAACAGATTTCACAAAAAATTGGAATTGGGTCACTTCGGCCTGCAGTGTGAACGTAGCCTTAGTCTAGTTTGTTTAAATTTAGTTTCTTGGTTAATTGCATCTTGATTGTGCTATAAACTGAGGTATCATAGACTGTATATAGAATATGGATGTAATCATCATGACATAACTTATTGGTTTACTGAGTCCCAACATAAAGTCTCGAAAGAGACTTTTTACAATCGCCATGTTAGTCTAAAACTGGACATAATAAGCATACCGTATTTTTCGGACTATAAGTCGCTCCAGAGTATTGTTCTTTTGTTTTCAGTTAATTTCAATCATGTAAACAACATACAAAAAGTCATTTAGGGTTAAAAAGAGAAAAAATACTATACAAAATAATGCAGAATACACTCCAATATTGCTCCACCAGTTCTGATTCAGTTTACATATTGAAAAGGAGTGGGAAGAACTGAACACTTATTAAATCCCGTCCCTCCTCCGTAGGTTATTAGTTAATATTTTTCCAGTTTTGTACAGCCTGTATGTGTCCAGAGGTTTCAGTAAATCACCCATTTTCCATTTTGCTGGCAACATATAAAGAAATGAAGGGTGGCTCAAAACATTTCCACAGTACTGTACATTCCTGTGGATTTAAACATGAGTGAGGCTCTTTAAGACGCACATTCTTGAAAATGCCAGACGTCATCACCACAGGTAAACATTTTCCATGTCACAAAGGTTTGTTTGTTCTGTGAAACAATTGCATGAACTGCTATCCTCCTTCCTGTAAAACATACAGGTGCTGGTCATAAAATCATGAAAAAGTAGATTTATTTCAGTAATTCCATTCAAAAAGTGAAACTTGTATATTATATTCATTCATTACACACAGAATGATATATTTCAAATGCCTGTTTCTTTTAATTTTGATGATTATAACTGACAACTAATGAAAACCCCAAATTCAGTATCTCAGTCTCATTCCAGTTGATGATTTAAATATTAGTTATTAAACCTTTAAAACACTTCATATCACGGCTTTCCATTGAAATGCTTGGAGGACATCCATTTGTCTTTGGTTCAGAAAAATTTTATTTTACAGAAATTTATTTTGTAAAGGGTACATTTTTGTAAGTAGGTTATTTCTCCTTCCTTTTACCACAAAGGCCCCAATGCTAGTGGATGATAAATAATTACTGAATGATTTTCAAGAGACTTTGTTTTTTTTAGGAATGTATATTTCAATATATATCATCATCTATTTTACCTCGGTTATATTGCATTGTATAGCCTCAAGCATTGGTAAATTTTTTTTGTGTGAATGCATCATAGCAGTTTTTATGAGCAAAGACAGATATCATTAGACATCATTTCTATATATGTTAAATTATAGAGTGTATACAGTGGTAATCAGTGAAAATGTAACTAAAGAGACAGGAAAACTCATTTTATATTTGATCTCCTTTCTTCAGAACTGATTACATCGTGGCTTTTATAACAGTCCTGAGCATACATCAGTGCAGTTTTGAGTTAGTAAAGTCACCTTGAAAAATTTTTCCAGAAAGGATCAATCTGAGAGCTGATCGGAACCAGCTGTAAAAGAAAGCATAAATAAATGGATTTAGCATTGAATTTAACAGAGCTATCCAGTTAAGAAATTCATTCAGAAGAAGTGGCATAAAAACATGCAGGAAACCACGCACAGTGGTACACAGAAAGAAAGGCAACCAACACATCAGAAAAAGCCCCATAACAATAGCCAGAGTTTTGGTGGCCTTCTTCTCCTTCTTACTGACAGCTGTGCTGCACTTTGTTGTGTTCTGGATGCTGCGTGCTTGTCTCTGAGCAACAAGCAGAATCTTCAGATAGATACACAACATTATGATCACTGGGAGGTAAAATGAGAAAATAAGTCCCATTATGTTTCGTACTATAGCATCAGTTAAACAGTTGCTGGTACATTTTCCTTTTTTCATTCCAACAATTAAAAAACTAATTCCAATTAGGGCAGAAACAGCCCAGCTCACCAGGACCATCATATTGACAATATAATCATTTATTTTAACTTTATATGTCAGAGGCTTACACACTGCATAATATCTGTCAATAGAAATACAACACAGATTCAGAATTGAAGCTGTGCACAGTGAGACATCAAAGCTGCCTCGTACTTTACAAAATAAATTATCGTAGTAAAGACACGAAGTTATAGAGAATTCCTTTGTAAGAGGAAACACTATAAACCCAACGAGCAGGTCAGCCACAGCCAGAGAGACAATGAGAGAGTTAGTGGGAGTGTGGAGCTGTTTGAAATAAATCACAGCAATTATTACAAGGAGATTTCCACACACAGTTATAACAGTTAATAAACAGAGGACAGTATGAAACAGTACACACAGTGCAGAAGGCTTTCTGGTCAGTATGTAAGAAACATCTATTTTATAGCAGGGATGCATCTCAGTAATAACATCAGTCCTGTTCATGCTAATTATCTTGTTTAGAATATTTTTATATTCCTGCAGTTTAGTTGCCGATTCATTCAGTATGAAACATAATCAAATTTTACTTCAACAGCCTGATTACAACATATACTGGTCAATAACAATGCACAAAGACAAACACTGAGTTTTCTTCTGTTTTTTTAATACCATGTTAACGCCACAGATGCCCACTTCTGTATCAGTGGATGTGCTTTGTTGCTGTGAGACTCTACAGAACTTCAACCTGATATTTATTAGTTCCTGCATCATTATTATGATACTAGAAGTTCACTTTCCCAATCAGATGTGAGATTCTGTATCTTGTGATATACCATAATGACAACGATGGTTAAAAATGTATGCTGTGTGTGTGTGTGTGTGTGTGTGTGTGTGTGTGTGTGTGTGTGTGTGTGTGTGTGTGTGTGCATGCGTGTGTGTGTATGTGACTTAGAACATTTAAAATTTGAAATGAGTAATCTTTGGTGATTCATTAGTGTGTGTATTGGGTTAGCTGACTGAATGAACAGATTGTGGTCAGATATTTGTACACAGTTTGGTGGCCTATTGATAAGTCTTCATCTCATTTGTAATACACAGGACAGACACAGAGGATCTTCTGCTTTTCGATCATCAGTTTATCTCTGCAGTCTGGAATTTGAAAACAAACAAACAAAACAATTTAGAATTGTTGTTAGTCTGACTGAACTGCACCACAACTTTGTTAGTTATGAACTGATAATTTATTTTTTTTTAAATAAGTATCTTTCTTAATTGTATCTTTATACACTGAGGAATCATAGACTGCATATAAAATATGGATGCAATCATCATGGTGTCACCAATTTGTTTACTGAGTCCCAAAGTCTCAAACTGAAAGTGACCATCTCGGCATTTTGAGACCGTAGTAGCTGAAATCATACAGTCATCAAAGATAAACCGGCCCTCCTCATCCCCTTTTTGATTGTAACAGGGACTGTAAATTACAAAATGAATATCATGTTCCATTCAGTAAAGGTGCATCAGCACATGGAGTGACTAGTGGTGTCACAGAGAATATAAATAAAATTCAGCAGTCTGCACGAAAACAAGCAAAATAACCATTAGTGAGGAGAAGTGGACTTTTCCTCTGTGAAATCATTTCTCAGCTTTCAAGTGAGTGAATGAATCAACTACCAATGGGTACAAAAAAATGGGAGTGACATATGAGGAAGTGGTAAATCAAAAGTCAGATTGATTCGAGCAAACAGAATTCAGGTTCGAGAGCAGAGCTGCCAGTGAGAGCATGACTCTCTGCTGCAGTGCTTACCCAGCAGCCACACTCTTTCATGTGCAATGTGTGAATTTAAATTCACAAATAGCAATGAATATCTTTGACAAAAATTATAATTCTATAAACCAGAGCCTTGATTGTTCATCAGTGAAAATTTATGAATGGGGTTTAAGACTTCAAACTAGCATTCCCTGCCATAAACCAGTAAGGTCAGTTAACGTGAACTGAAACCCTTTTTTCCACAGACTTCTATATAATCAAATTCCTGTTGGCCATTAGAAAAATTCTAATTTAAACTGCTTTTGCAATGGCTTCACTTTTCACAGTTGGAACCTGCAGCCATCTTTTTTTTTTAAAGAAATTCACATCAGCTGTGCTTAAAACTCTGGATATTAACTCAATGCTGCTGTCACACGTGTGTCTAAAGTCACTCCATAAAGACATCCAGAGTTTTCAGGGGTTTTCCTTTAGTGATCAGTTTCCTCTGTGACCACCAGCAGGTCCAGTGCTTTGCTTTAATCACAATATACCTATGAGGTTATCAACAGAATCAGTGGCATGTGTAATGATAATATTTGATAAGCATGTTAATATCTTACAACTTTTTTGCAGGTTGACTTCATCTGAAATCACAACAGTGAATAGATATGTGCTTCCTCTCAGAGCCACTGGCAAAGAAGAAGACGTCAGCACACGCAGGTCCTCAGGGTTTTCATTTTGAGTCATGTGGATTTTAATAATGTAGAGTCTTCACCTTGAGGTGACTGCTTTTGTGTATTGCTGCAATCTAAACAAAACTGAATTGAACTAAACTGGACACAGTGAAATACCACAAACGTTTGTACTTTGTTGTCTTTCTTCTCGTGCTTCATCGCTGAGCGAGTTGATTAACTCCTTGAATAATGTTTAAAATATAGTACCAGTCAAAAGTTTCACCACACTCACCCATTCATTTGAATGCAGCTTAAAATAAAGCACCTGGAGCATTAATGCTACATCCTGACTCACATATGGTTTTGAATGGAGTTTGGCTTGCTGCTGAAATATACACTTTTGCACACACAAGGAGAGTAGTCTAATAACAATTATGTTAAATACTATGTGCACTGCAAGCAGCATATAGTACAATGTGTATACTGTGTGTGCATTGCCATGATATGTAAGCTATATTTTAAGGAGGAATCACAAATAAGTAGTGCTCACACACAGCCTGCATTTTAGTTGTTTTTAATTCTATAGTCCAATATCAGAGGTTTGCCAAAAGAAGCTTTACAGTCTGTAAAATCTATAATATCTAATTACACACATTATGAGATGAGACAATGTCTACACATAACTGTTTCATCACTCCCAACTCAAAATAAATCAAAGGAGTTTTGTGTTAGCAAAGTCACCTTGAAATATTTTTCCTGAAATTATCATTCTGAAAGCTGACCTGAACCAACTGTAAAAGAAAGCATAAATAAAGGGATTTAGCATAGAGTTGCACAGTGCCAGCCAGTTAAGTGTTTCATACACAGCAAGTGGCACTGACACTTGTTTCAATAGCTGACAACTAAAACAAAGAAAAAAAGGCAGCCAACACATGAGAAAAACTCCCAGAACAGTTGCCAGTGTTTTAGTGGCCTTCTTCTCCATCTTACTCACAGTTGCTCCACACTTGGTTGTGTTCTGGATGCTCCGTGCCTGTCTCTGTGCAACGAGGAAAATCTTCAGGTAGATGCAGAGCATTATAATCACTGGGAGATAAAATGAGAGTGCTGGTCCCAAAATGTTTGCAAGTAGAACATCAGAAATACAATCTCCTTTGCATTTCTCATGGTTTAATCCTGCAACAAGAAAGCCAACAGCAACGAGAATAGAAACACTCCAGCTTACCAGGATCATGATCACAGTAACATGAGCCTTCATCTTACTTCTGTATGTCAGAGGCTGACACACAGCATAGTATCTGTCAATGGAAATACAACACAAATTCAAAATGAAAGCTGTGCTCAAGGTTGCATCGAAGCTGTCTCGTACTTTGCAGAATAAATCTTGATAGAACAGGCACACACTAACAGTGAATTTCATGCTCAAAGGAAAGACTAAAACTCCAACAAGCAGGTCAGCCACAGCCAGCGAGAGGACCAGAGAGTTAGTGGGAGTGTGGAGCTGTTTGAAATAAATGATGGAGACTATTACAAGAAGATTTCCACACACGATTAGAGCAGATAATGAGCCCAGAAATATGCACAGTAAAACACAGAGTGTGGAAGGGGTGCTTATTACCATGTAAGAGACCTTATCTACTTTATAACAGGGATGCAAGTCATCAGCATCAGTGTGGTTGACAGGGATGTCTGGTGCCATCTTTCTGGGTTCCTATAAATTATATTCCAGTCGTGATTTTTAAGAAATTTGCCCTGCACAGATGCAAATATACAATAACAATCCTTTAGTTTTATTTTACCTTTCAAATGCTGAACCTAAAGTATGTACATAAGGGGTTCTTCCATACTGTGACAATGTGCACAGCCTCAGTTTTTATCAGCCCCGTATCATTAGCAAAACAGCTGCATTATGTAGTTGTCCAATCAGATGCAGACTTTTCATGTAAATGACATCATGTGCCAGGTCACAATACTGTATTTTTTAAATTCAATTGATTTAATTCATTTTCACTAGAAGTGCAAAAAAAAGAAGGCTCTGAAAGAATAGATTATGATACATAACCTGTGTCCAATTGGTCAGTTATATAAACTCCCTTTTAAACACAAGTCTATGGCTTGTCTCTAAATGTTTCATTAAATAATCAAATCAAGATGACATCAATAACATTCTTCAGTTGCTGCCACCCTGTCTGCACGTCTCAGCTATCGCAGCTCTCAGACCCCCCCCCATGTGAATCAGCATCTGTTAGTTTGCCACTCCTTTAACAATAGTCCCTAAAGCTGAAGACCACAGAACACAATCAAAGCCCACCTGCTTTCCAGCAGCATCGTCCAACTCCTACCTACCAAAACACATCACCTTCTTAGTTACCACTTCATTCCTCCTGAAATGCTTAATAAACCAGCTCTCTCACTCTACTTTAGTCTCACTGCATTTCTCATAGCACAGACATTAACACATTAACTATACCTGCAACTCCCTCTTACACTTTATGAACTTGTGGTTTATTTGTTTCAGTAACTCATTTTTAAAGGCAGTACAAGTGGCTCTTGCAAGGAAATAAAAATTAAAATCACTAAGCAGCTCTTCATTCTCCGAGGACTTGCCAAACCAGCCAATTGGCAGGTGTTTGTAACTAACAAAGGAAGAAAAATCAAGACTAACAACATACTTTTTCAGGGAGCTCAGAAGGGTTTCTATGAGTAATTCCTATGCCATCAGCTTTTTACTTTGAACTTGGAATAACTTTTACATGCACAAACAGGTTTATAATTATATAAAAGATTAAAGGAAGGATGAAACCCCCAAAAGCACGATATGACACATTTCCATGATTAAGTTGTGCCAGTCGTCTAAATGCTAATACAAAAGTGCAACATCGATGACACAGACATCATGAAAGATGCAAATAGCTACCTTGACAGCACCCATTGTTTGTAAACTCCTGTTATAAACCTTGATGATCACACTACTCTTCCTTTCTCATAATAATAATGACTAAAATTTACAAAATGGACTTAATATTTAATTCAATATGGCATAATGTGACAAGTGACTGAGCTCATAAACTCATGAGTAAAGTATTTACTGAGAGACAGAGAGTCGTTTTGCCATAGACATCTATAGGACTGGAAAGCTTTTTGGAGTGACTGGTACCACCACCTGTTGTCCATTAAATATAATAAATGGAGTGTTACTTCTATAATACTTTTCTTAAGTAGTTGAGCACTGAATGATTTTTTTTTTTTTACTGCAAGCTTCATTCACCTCATTCAAATCGCACACCTACTGTACAACACTATGTCCAAGTACCCTAACATTCACATGCACACACTCCAATTTTTACACTGGGGCAACTTGGGCTTCAGTATGTTGCCCAGAGGTCATTCCATATACACACTGGAGGAGCCGGGGATCAAAGCACCAACCTTCTGATTGGTGGATCACCCACTCTGCCACCTGAGCCACAGGCCCATAAAGGTTAAAGACACTTTAACCTTGGGTTCACTTTTCAAACCTGGAGGCTGCATCCATCTTTTACACTGTCTATTTTTTTTTCAGTTCAGTTACCAGCCTGATTGTAGTTGGTTGTGCTAAAAACCAGGATCCATTTTATGCTTGTTGGCTCATCAGTCGTGACAAAATTATCTCAACAAATTTTAACCAAATTTTTGTATTCAGTGTTGAAATTTGGAAATTATTCATTCTGTACCTGGTAGCCATCAGCATGTTAGCATTTTAATGTGACTTAAGCTCAAAGAATTGATTGACTTCATACCTTCTTCCTCACAGAGCCACTGGCATGTAGCTGTATACTCAAGAATAAATGTGGGGCTCCACATGTGCTAATGAGGCACACTGAGTTTGCCAACATAGACCACTTGGGTGTCAGGATCCTGCTATTTTTGTTGTTGTTTTAGAAGTGCTTTTGTCATGATCCTGGGCCTTATGCCCTGCATTTTGTGATTCCACCCTTCATTGTCTTTCTTAGTTTGCTTATTTAGAATCATAGTTTGTTTAATGTTTTGTATTTGTTAGTTATGGTTATTTATATTGATTCCCTGCTCCCGGTGTGGTACTCCAGTGTCTGTCCAGTTCCTGGTCTCATGTGTTGTTGTTTTGGTTTTTCCCAGTGTTGTAAGTCAAGTCCACATGCCTGTCTCTGTCTAGTTGTTTCCTGTTTTATTTTGACAGTCCTGTGTTCCCTGTGTGTTGTGTTCTAGTTTGCTTCCCCTTTGTCATTAGTATTATGTTGTTCACCTGTGTTTCCCAGATGTGTCCACTTCCCTCATCAGCCCTCATGTATTTAAGTCCTGAGTTTCCCCGGCTTGTTGTTACATCCTTGTCATTGTCCTGGTCGTCAGTATTCACGTCAGTGCGCATGCCAGTGTTTTGTCAATGTTTGACTTCCTGGTTCAGCTGTGTGCTTCCTGCCCTGGATTATGTTTTGCTTTTTGGTTCTGCACTCAGTAAATAAAGCTTTAATTTTAATTAAGCTTTCCACATAGTGTATCCTACATCGAGGTCCTCTTCCTTCCCTGCCACAGCGTTACATGACAGCTTTGTCCTCCCACTCCAGGGGTCGGACTGGGCTGGGGGTATCCTCCTCTCCCGGGTATTGCCTGAATTCCCGCTTTGCAGTCTGACACACCTGAGACTCATCTGGCTGCAAGTAGTCCTGCCATTTAAGGGCCAGTTCAAGCCTTCGATCTTTGCCAGAGTGTCAGCTATCCCTCGTGGTAACTACTCTCCAGCCTGAGACCCTTTCTGCATTTAACCTGCCTGCCCTCTCAGATATCACAACCAACACCCCCCATCCCCACAGGTTCAGGCTGCTCAGTGAAATATTGAAGCTGCGTTGCAAATTGCGAAACAAACACTTGTGATACAGACATGTGCTGAGAAACTGAACAAAGAAAAAACAGAGAGCAGCAAAGTCCAAAAAACAAACAAACAAAAAAAAAATAGTTCTGGGGTTTTACCCAGTCGTGGGCAAAGACAGTCCAACCCAGGCAGTTCTGGGGGCTGATCAGGAGCCCAACAGCTGAGACAGATTAACTCAAGGGGCCGGCTGCAGGTCCAGCAGTGCGCGAAGCATTTCAGGAGACTGGACGCTGGGCCAACAGCAAAGACGGAGATGCTCAGGAGGCCAACGTAAAACAGCTAACTGATCATTTTCAAAGGTTTGTTTGAAAAGTTTCAGTCAGGATTCAGAATTTATTGCAGTACAGAAACGGCATTAGTGAAGGTTACAGATTATCTTCTTATGGCCTCTGACCGTTTACTCATCTCCATGGATCATTTATATTTACATTATACATGCTTTCCTTAGATTATTAGAAGGCATTGCTTTTATTTACATTGCTTTGCAGATGATACCCACCTTTATCTATCCATGAAGCCAAATGACATGCACTCAGCCTTCTGAGTCCACAAAACACATTTAAACTCCCACGCATAAGAGCTGGTCCACTGTTCCACAAACCGGACAAAAACCCCATTGTTCCTCTTGAATCCAAAGTCTGACTAACAGACAAAT
The DNA here is from genome assembly GCF_007364275.1 of Archocentrus centrarchus. Lineage (NCBI taxonomy): Eukaryota > Metazoa > Chordata > Actinopteri > Cichliformes > Cichlidae > Archocentrus > Archocentrus centrarchus. Next base: position 26,752,083 of record NC_044369.1, on the reverse strand, counting down.
TCTCTTTTCTAGGACCCTGACATAGACCTTCCCAGGGAGGCTGAGGGGTGTGAACCCCTGATATTTGGAGAACACTCCCTCCTTCCAGATCCCCCTTCTTGAAGATGTTGAGTCTGCCAATCCAGTTTCACAGCAACACATGTCAAACTAAATCATTGCCACGTGCACTTATGTACATCCTAATGTTTGAACATGGTGTTAGTTATGGACAATCTCTGGTTTGCACAGAAGTACAATAAGGACAGGCCATTTCTTATCACCCATGTGAGCACTGAAGTCAGCTGGTAGGACAACAGAGTCACTGTATGGAGCACCCTTAAACACCCCACTCAGTGACTCCAGGAAGGCTGGGTACTCTGAACTATCATTTGACGTATACATGAATGACAATCAGGACCAATTCTCTGGTGCAAAGATTCAGAGAAACAACCCTCTCGTCCACCGGTAGAAACTTAGCCCTTTAACAGCGGGTGATCACCACCAATGTGCCTGTTACCTGCCCTTAAATGCCGTGAACAGCTGCTTAATGCTGAGCGTATCACCACTGAAACTTCTGATCAAACGCGTTTTGAATAACCATAATTACACGACCGTTTATCCTATTGGAAAAATTCTAATGATTTCTGAAAGCTGAGAAACATAAGGTTATCATGAAATCATAGGGTTATGCTAACTTACACCTGTAGAATCTGAGATCTTTTCAGTCCTCTAATGTTTCAGCCATCTGGCTGTCTGAACCACAGGACCACAATCCTTACTTACCCCTTAATTCTTAATTAAGTAATTAAGTCATTCTAATCATTTGGACTTGGCTTCCTGTACTTAATTTTTTTTTTTTTAACTTATTCGTCAACTTACTAGGTTACATTTTTGTCAATTTTTTCTTGACTCCTGTATTTGGGTTCACCTCTAAGCTCTGCATAGTCAACACATGTGAGTCTCACAAGAAACGTGGTTAAAAAAAAGAGAAATTTGGTGCTCTCTGTGTACACCTGTCCTGAATCCCAAAGATAATTGCCAGATGTTTTGGCAAAAGGCAGCCCAAAAGAGCAGATTCAGACAACAGTTGGCAAGCTTAAAGTGTTTACTCTTAAGGAATGAATGGTTTACTGATGAAGAGTAGTTGGCGGGGAGATTCAGCAGCACTACAGGCTTGCACACGGGAGCTCTGCCAGAGAGGAGATAAGGAATTAGCAGGCGGTCAACAGGATAATTTGATTCACTTGTGATATCCTGATAGTTATTCACAGTCTTACTTGAGTTAAGAGTGAATGGAGACTTGAAAGGAGTTTGTGGGCAACTGGCAGTAATCCCAGAATTGGAGAGCAGGCAGGTGTGTGAGCAGGCAAGTCCATCCTTTGACAGGTTACAGAGAGCTTATGTCAGAGCAGGTAAGTAGAGCTGGAGTTTTCCACCGGCAAAGCATAAGCAAGTTTCCACCTAAGCAATGTTCCTGTAGGTGCACAGAGCAGGAATATAAGAGAAGCAAGAAGGGAAAGAAAGAAAAGCTCACAATTACAAGCAACAGGTCAAAGAGGTGGACTAAAACTGACCATAATGGCGGGGGTGATCTGGCAGAGAAGTGCTGCAACATCCAGCCTTGATATATTCCACAATTAGCTGCAAGACAGGTGTAGGAAGGACAGTGCCTGGCTGCCTTCCTCAGAGTGCCTGTTTACCTCAGAGTGAATTAATGTGTTCAACTGCAAACTAACTTGAAGTTATAGCCTTTGTGTCCTTCATATGACTAACATCAAACCCATGTTCAACCTTAGTTCATTTTCATAAAGTTTGAAATGTTAAAATTTCAGTCATTTCAGTCTACACACAAAAGCACTTGTTTTCCCACATTTAAATTGTTTTGATAAGTAGTGATATTGTAATATGGAACAATTCACCAATGAATACGGATTTTATTCTTGTGGTCACACAGCAAAACAGGCAGCAGTGCTATCCAAATATATTCCTTATTTCTTATTAACTAAAAATTTTTTTTTTTTAGTATAGTCTATTAGTAATAAGTCTGAAATGGTTCACTGAACAGTCTCACACACACACACACACACACACACACACACACAAACACACACACACACACACACACAGACCAAGTAAGAGAGAATTTTAAATTTTTAATTTATCATTTTAGAAACAAGTGACAAAGAAGTCTTCACAATGCTGATGTAACAAAGTTTTTTTTTTTTTTATCAGGTTATTTTGGGGCACATGTAGAAATCTGTAACAGTTGGTGAGTTTCTTTTGATTTGATACAACAATTCAAAATTTATTTGCTATTCAGCTCATTTCATTCAATAACTATTTGTAATTAAAAGATCCACACTTACGTACCCAAATCGAAGAAACATTGTGTGTGATGCTACAGATAATTCATTAAAATGTATTTTTTAATGTTAAAACTCTCACTTTTGTCCTTTTTTCTAATAATTAAGTGTCTTTTTTTATGCACCTCGAACATTATATCAAAACAATTTTGTATTAGTAAAATCACCGTGTAATATTTTTCCACAAATAATCATTCTGACAGCTGACCTGAACCAGCTGTAAAAGAAAGCATAAATAAATGGATTTAGCATTGAATTTGCCAGTGTAAGCCAGTTAAGAGTTTCAGTCACAGGAACTGGTACTGAATCACCAGTAAAAGGTGGAAACGTGATGGAAATAAAAAAAGGAGTCCAGCATAATATAAAAACTCCCAAAACAATAGCCAGAGTTTTGGTGGCTTTCCTCTCCTTCTTGCTGGCAGTTTCTCCAGACTTTGTTGTGTTCTGGATGCTGCGTGCTTGTCTCCGTGCAACACAGAAAATCTTTAGGTAGATACAAAGCATTGTGATCACTGGGAGGTAAAATGATAATACGGGTCCAACAGCATTTTCCACTAAAACGTCAATCAAGCAAGATTCCTCACATTTTCCATTATTTAATCCAGCAATGGTGACACTAATTCCAATTATCCCAGAGACCCCCCAGCTCACCAGGATCATGATTACAACAACATGGTGGCTGATTTTAGTTTGATATGTCAGAGGCTGGCAAATGGCATAATATCTGTCAACAGAAATACAGCAGAGGTTCAGGATGGAACATGTGCTCAGTGAAATGTCAACGCTGTATCGCACTTTGCAAAACAAACCCTCGTGATAGAGACATGAGCTGAGAGAGAATGCCATGCTGAGAGGAAAGACCAAAATCCCAACGAGCAGGTCAGCCACAGCCAGAGAGATGATAAGAGAGTTAGTAGGAGTTTGGAGCTGTTTGAAGTAAATCACAGCGATTAGTACAAGAAGATTTCCACATATTGTGAAAATGGACAATAAAGCAAGGAATGCATACAAGAATACACATGCAATGGATGGGCTGTTTGTCAGTCTGTAATTGGAGTCCTCTATTACATAACAGGGATGTAAGCCAGTCACAACTTCAGTCCTGTTGACAGTAACTTTGGATTCCATATTTTAGGGTTCAATATAACAATATAACTTCTGCTGCTGCACCAACCTGAGACTTCAATTAAAAGTGATTCTTCTTCAGTGCAGGTCAACTAACGACTGCTGAAAGCAGTCAGAGTGGAGACAGAGTTAAAAGAGGTTGTAAAAGAGAGAGACAGCATTGAGATCTGGCCAATTATACGAGCTCAAAAGATCACATGAGCTAAAAACTGAAAACAATACTGATACATTACCACAAGCAGTGTGTGAAATTTGGGTATCAATTCGATACCAAGTAAATACAGGGATAGTACTGCAGATACCAGTGCCGATACTTTCAACTTGTAAAGGCAGGCTGTGTAGGGGAGAGCAGTGTATGATGATTTATGAGATGAATCATCATCAATTTGCCAAATCTGAACACATTTCAATGACCACTAGATCACTGTGATTTTTACTTTCCACACTACATAGTTAACACAAAAAAAAAAAAAGCTGTGGAGAATGTTAATGCTGCCTATAACTTTGTTCAGCATAACCGGTTTGGTGGTGGGTCAGTGATGTTCTGGGGAGGCATATCCATGATCCGATAGAAATCCCAGCATTGGTATCACTACTATTGATGCTAGTCATCAGTGAATGTGAGAACATCAAGAATACCTGAAGGAACCAAGACTCTGTTGTTAGAGAAGGTAACAAAAAACAATATAACATATTTTTTTGAAACCATGGGTTTGATTTTGAGAAGTCCTTGGAAGTCTATTGGAAGAATGAAGCAGTATTTATTTTAACCTTTGTCATTGTGGACCATGACATTTATCTTAAAAAAGAGGATGGGAGAAAAGAGTCACTTTAATGATGGTCCACTTATCATTAAACTTGAATCATGAAAATCTTCCATTCATCCAATTCAGGGTCATTGGAACTTACATGTGTTTGGACTGTGGGAGGAAGTCGGAGCACCATCAGAGAGCCCAAGCAGACACTGGGGAAACATGCAAACTCCACACAGAAAGGTCCCAGCCAGATAGTGAATTCAAAATCAAAATCATAACCATCTCAAAGATTATTCTTCATGTTCGGCTGCTTTCAGCACTGCTGGTATTTGTTTAGACTCTTTTGCTCCAGTTGATCTTTCAGAGTTAACTTCAATAGTTACTTCCTCCAAACCAGCAACATGTTTATTAGATCCCATTCCTACTAGACTGTTCAAAGAAGTCTTTCCAGTTATTGATGCTTCAATCTTAAAAATGATCAATCAGTCTTTATTAGTTGGCTATGTACCACAGACCTTCAAGGTGGCTGTAATTAAACCTCTACTTAAAAAGCCATCACTTGACCCAGCTGTCTTAGCTAATTATAGGCCAATCTCCAACCTTCCTTTTCTCTCAAAGATTCTTGAAAGAGTAGTTGTAAAGCAGCTAACTGATCATCTGCAGAGGAACGGTTTATTTGAAGAGTTTCAGTCAGGTTTCAGAATTCATCACAGTACAGAAACAGCATTAGTGAAGGTTCCAAATGATCTTCTTACAGCCTCTGACAGTGGACTCATCTCTGTTCTTGTCCTGTTGGACCTCAGTGCAGCTTTTGATACTGTTGACCATAAGATTTTATTACAGAGATTAGAGCATACTATAGGTATTAAAGGTACTGCACTGCAGTGGTTTGAATCATATTTATCTCATAGACTCCAATTTGTTCATGTAAATGGGGAGTCTTCTTCACACACTAAGGTTAATTATGGAGTTCCACAGGGTTCTGTGCTAGGACCAATTTTATTTACATTATACATGCTTCCCTTAGGCAGTATTATTAGAAAGCACTGCATCAATTTTCATTGTTATGCAGATGATACTCAGCTTTACCTATCAATGAAGCCAGATGACACACATCAATTAGTTAAACTGCAGGAATGTCTTAAAGACATTAAGGCCTGGATGACCTCTAATTTCCTGCTTCTAAATTCAGATAAAACTGAAATTCTTGTTCTCAGCCCCACAAATCTTAGAAACATGGTGTCTAACCAGATACTTACTCTGGATGGCATTACTTTGGCCTCCAGTAACACTGTGAGAAATCTTGGAGTCATTTTTGACCAGGATATGTCCTTCAATGCACATATTAAACAAATATGTAGGACCGCTTTTTTGCATTTGCGCAATATTTCTAAAATTAGAAACATCCTTTCTCAGAGTGATGCTGAAAAGCTAATTCATGCATTTATTATTTCTAGGGTGGACTATTGTAATTCATTATTATCAGGCTGTCCTAAAAGCTCCCTGAAAAGTCTTCAGCTGATCCAAAATGCTGCAGCTCGAGTACTGACAGGGACTAGACAGAGAGAGCATATTTCTCCCATACTGGCTTCTCTTCATTGGCTCCCTGTTAAAACTAGAATAGAATTTAAAATTCTTCTCCTCACATACAAGGTCTTGAATAATCAGGAACCATCTTATCTCAAAGACCTCATAGTACCATATCACCCCAATAGAGCACTTCGCTCTCAGACTGCTGGCTTACTTGTGGTTCCTAGGATACTTAAGAGTAGAATGGGAGGCAGAGCCTTCAGCTTTCAGGCCCCTCTTCTGTGGAACCAGCTTCCAGCTTGGATTCGGGAGACAGACACCCTCTCTATTTTTAAGATTAGGCTTAAAACTTTCCTTTATGATAAAGCTTATAGTTTAGGGCTGGATCAGGTGACCCTGAACCATCCCTTAGTTATGCTGCTATAGGCCTAGTCTGCTGGGGGGTTCACATAATGCACTGTTTCTTCTCATTCACCTTATTTACTTTGTTTATACTCCACTCTGCATTTAATCATTAATTGATATTAATCTCTGGCTCTCTTCTGCAGCATGTCTTTCTCTCCCCTCAGCCCAACCGGTCGCGGCAGATGGCTGCCCCTCCCTGAGCCTGGTTCTGCTGGAGGTTTCTTCCTGTTAAAAGGGAGTTTTTCCTTTCCACTGTCACCAAGTGCTTGCTCATAGGGGGTCGTTTTGACTGTTGGGTTTTCTCTGTATTATTGTAGGGTCTTTACCCACAATACAAAGCGCCTTGAGGCGACAGTTTGTTGTGATTTGGCGCTATATAAATAAAATTGAATTGAATTGACCTTCTTGCTGTGAGGCAACAGTGCCAACCACCACACTGCCCCATTTAGTCTCAGATTTTTTAAAATTGGTAGCAAACATTTAACACTTAAATGTAGTCTGCAATGATCACAGAGCAGAAGTCTATAAACAACATTTTTACATATCGTCACCCTCATCATAATTTCAGTGTTTGGTTCAATTTTTTGTCTCTACTGAAAAACCTAAAAACAAACAAACAAACAAACAAATATAAGCGAAGCAAACCTTTGTGATACAGACATGTACTGAGAATGCCATGCTGAGAAACTGAACAAAGAAAAAACAGAGAGCAGCAAAGTCCAAAAAACAAACAAACAAAAAAAAACAGTTCTGGGGTTTTGCCCAGTCGTGGGCAAAGACAGTCCAACCCAGGCAGTTCTGGGGGCTGATCAGGAGCCCAACAGCTGAGACAGATTAACTCAAGGGGCCGGCTGCAGGTCCAGCAGTGCGCGAAGCATTTCAGGGGGCTGGCCGCCGGGCCACCACCAAAGACATAGACGCTCAGGAGGCCAACTTAAAACAGCTAACTGATCATTTTCAAAGGTTTGTTTGAAAAGTTTCAGTCAGGATTCAGAATTTATTGCAGTACAGAAACGGCATTAGTGAAGGTTACAGATTATCTTCTTATGGCCTCTGACCATTTACTCATCTCCATGGATCATTTATATTTACATTATACATGCTTTCCTTAGATTATTAGAAGGCATTGCTTTTATTTACATTGCTTTGCAGATGATACCCACCTTTATCTATCCATGAAGCCAAATGACATGCACTCAGCCTTCTGAGTCCACAAAACACATTTAAACTCCCACGCACAAGAGCTGGTCCACTGTTCCACAAACCGGACAAAAACCCCATTGTTCCTCTTGAATCCGAAGTCTGACTAACAGACAAATTCTCTTTTCTAGGACCCTGACATAGACCTTCCCAGGGAGGCTGAGGGGTGTGAACCCCTGATATTTGGAGAACACTCCCTCCTTCCAGATCCCCCTTCTTGAAGATGTTGAGTCTGCCAATCCAGTTTCACAGCAACACATGTCAAACTAAATCATTGCCACGTGCACTTATGTACATCCTAATGTTTGAACATGGTGTTAGTTATGGACAATCTCTGGTTTGCACAGAAGTACAATAAGGACAGGCCATTTCTTATCACCCAAGTGAGCACTGAAGTCAGCTGGTAGGACAACAGAGTCACTGTATGGAGCACCCTTAAACACCCCACTCAGTGACTCCAGGAAGGCTGGGTACTCTGAACTATCATTTGACGTATACATGAATGACAATCAGGACCAATTCTCTGGTGCAAAGATTCAGAGAAACAACCCTCTCGTCCACCGGTAGAAACTTAGCCCTTTAACAGCGGGTGATCACCACCAATGCACCTGTTACCTGCCCTTAAATGCCGTGAACAGCTGCTTAATGCTGAGCGTATCACCACTGAAACTTCTGATCAAACGCGTTTTGAATAACCATAATTACACGACCGTTTATCCTATTGGAAAAATTCTAATGATTTCTGAAAGCTGAGAAACATAAGGTTATCATGAAATCATAGGGTTATGCTAACTTAGACCTGTAGAATCTGAGATCTCTTCAGTCCTCTAATGTTTCAGCCACCTGGCTTTCTGCCACAGGACCACAATCCTTACTTACCCCTTAATTCTTAATTAAGTAATTAAGTCATTCTAATCATTTGGACTTGGCTTCCTGTGCTTAAATTTTTTCTTTTTTTACTTATTTGTCAACTTACTAGGTTACATTTTTGTCAATTTTTTCTTGACTCCTGTATTTGGGTTCACCTCTAAGCTCTGCATAGTCAACACATGTGAGTCTCACAAGAAACGTGGTTAAAAAAAAGAGAAATTTGGTGCTCTCTGTGTACACCTGTCCTGAATCCCAAAGATAATTGCCAGATGTTTTGGCAAAAGGCAGCCCAAAAGAGCAGATTCAGACAACAGTTGGCAAGCTTAAAGTGTTTACTCTTAAGGAATGAATGGTTTACTGATGAAGAGTAGTTGGCGGGGAGATTCAGCAGCACTACAGGCTTGCACACGGGAGCTCTGCCAGAGAGGAGATAAGGAATTAGCAGGCGGTCAACAGGATAATTTGATTCACTTGTGATATCCTGATAGTTATTCACAGTCTTACTTGAGTTAAGAGTGAATGGAGACTTGAAAGGAGTTTGTGGGCAACTGGCAGTAATCCCAGAATTGGAGAGCAGGCAGGTGTGTGAGCAGGCAAGTCCATCCTTTGACAGGTTACAGAGAGCTTATGTCAGAGCAGGTAAGTAGAGCTGGAGTTTTCCACCGGCAAAGCATAAGCAAGTTTCCACCTAAGCAATGTTCCTGTAGGTGCACAGAGCAGGAATATAAGAGAAGCAAGAAGGGAAAGAAAGAAAAGCTCACAATTACAAGCAACAGGTCAAAGAGGTGGACTAAAACTGACCATAATGGCGGGGGTGATCTGGCAGAGAAGTGCTGCAACATCCAGCCTTGATATATTCCACAATTAGCTGCAAGACAGGTGTAGGAAGGACAGTGCCTGGCTGCCTTCCTCAGAGTGCCTGTTTACCTCAGAGTGAATTAATGTGTTCAACTGCAAACTAACTTGAAGTTATAGCCTTTGTGTCCTTCATATGACTAACATCAAACCCATGTTCAACCTTAGTTCATTTTCATAAAGTTTGAAATGTTAAAATTTCAGTCATTTCAGTCTACACACAAAAGCACTTGTTTTCCCACATTTAAATTGTTTTGATAAGTAGTGATATTGTAATATGGAACAATTCACCAATGAATACGGATTTTATTCTTGTGGTCACACAGCAAAACAGGCAGCAGTGCTATCCAAATATATTCCTTATTTCTTATTAACTAAAAATTTTTTTTTTTTAGTATAGTCTATTAGTAATAAGTCTGAAATGGTTCACTGAACAGTCTCACACCCACACACACACACACACACACACACACACACACACACAGACCAAGTAAGAGAGAATTTTTAAATTTTTAATTTATCATTTTAGAAACAAGTGACAAAGAAGTCTTCACAATGCTGATGTAACAAAGTTTTTTTTTTTTTTATCAGGTTATTTTGGGGCACATGTAGAAATCTGTAACAGTTGGTGAGTTTCTTTTGATTTGATACAACAATTCAAAATTTATTTGCTATTCAGCTCATTGCATTCAATAACTATTTGTAATTAAAAGATCCACACTTACGTACCCAAATCGAAGAAAAATTGTGTGTGATGCTACAGATAATTCATTAAAATGTATTTTTTAATGTTAAACCTCTCACTTTTGTCCTTTGCTCTAATAATTGTCTTTTTTTATGCACCTCGAACATTATATCAAAACAATTTTGTATTAGTAAAATCACCGTGTAATATTTTTCCACAAATAATCATTCTGACAGCTGACCTGAACCAGCTGTAAAAGAAAGCATAAATAAATGGATTTAGCATTGAATTTGCCAGTGTAAGCCAGTTAAGAGTTTCAGTCACAGGAACTGGTACTGAATCACCAGTAAAAGGTGGAAACGTGATGGAAAGAAAAAAAGGAGTCCAGCATAATATAAAAACTCCCAAAACAATAGCCAGAGTTTTGGTGGCTTTCCTCTCCTTCTTGCTGGCAGTTTCTCCAGACTTTGTTGTGTTCTGGATGCTGCGTGCTTGTCTCCGTGCAACACAGAAAATCTTTAGGTAGATACAAAGCATTGTGATCACTGGGAGGTAAAATGATAATACGGGTCCAACAGCATTTTCCACTAAAACGTCAATCAAGCAAGATTCCTCACATTTTCCATTATTTAATCCAGCAATGGTGACACTAATTCCAATTATCCCAGAGACCCCCCAGCTCACCAGGATCATGATTACAACAACATGGTGGCTGATTTTAGTTTGATATGTCAGAGGCTGGCAAATGGCATAATATCTGTCAACAGAAATACAGCAGAGGTTCAGGATGGAACATGTGCTCAGTGAAATGTCAACGCTGTATCGCACTTTGCAAAACAAACCCTCGTGATAGAGACATGAGCTGAGAGAGAATGCCATGCTGAGAGGAAAGACCAAAATCCCAACGAGCAGGTCAGCCACAGCCAGAGAGATGATAAGAGAGTTAGTAGGAGTTTGGAGCTGTTTGAAGTAAATCACAGCGATTAGTACAAGAAGATTTCCACATATTGTGAAAATGGACAATAAAGCAAGGAATGCATACAAGAATACACATGCAATGGATGGGCTGTTTGTCAGTCTGTAATTGGAGTCCTCTATTACATAACAGGGATGTAAGCCAGTCACAACTTCAGTCCTGTTGACAGTAACTTTGGATTCCATATTTTAGGGTTCAATATAACAATATAACTTCTGCTGCTGCACCAACCTGAGACTTCAATTAAAAGTGATTCTTCTTCAGTGCAGGTCAACTAACGACTGCTGAAAGCAGTCAGAGTGGAGACAGAGTTAAAAGAGGTTGTAAAAGAGAGAGACAGCATTGAGATCTGGCCAATTATACGAGCTCAAAAGATCACATGAGCTAAAAACTGAAAACAATACTGATACATTACCACAAGCAGTGTGTGAAATTTGGGTATCAATTCGATACCAAGTAAATACAGGGATAGTACTGCAGATACCAGTGCCGATACTTTCAACTTGTAAAGGCAGGCTGTGTAGGGGAGAGCAGTGTATGATGATTTATGAGATGAATCATCATCAATTTGCCAAATCTGAACACATTTCAATGACCACTAGATCACTGTGATTTTTACTTTCCACACTACATAGTTAACACAAAAAAAAAAAAAGCTGTGGAGAATGTTAATGCTGCCTATAACTTTGTTCAGCATAACCGGTTTGGTGTGGGTCAGTGATGTTCTGGGGAGGCATATCCATGATCCGATAGAAATCCCAGCATTGGTATCACTACTATTGATGCTACTCATCAGTGAATGTGAGAACATCAAGAATACCTGAAGGAACCAAGACTCTGTTGTTAGAGAAGGTAACAAAAAACAATATAACATATTTTTTTGAAACCATGGGTTTGATTTTGAGAAGTCTTTGGAAGTCTATTGGAAGAATGAAGCAGTATTTATTTTAACCTTTGTCATTGTGGACCATGACATTTATCTTAAAAAAGAGGATGGGAGAAAAGAGTCACTTTAATGATGGTCCACTTATCATTAAACTTGAATCATGAAAATCTTCCATTCATCCAATTCAGGGTCATTGGAACTTACATGTGTTTGGACTGTGGGAGGAAGTCGGAGCACCATCAGAGAGCCCAAGCAGACACTGGGGAAACATGCAAACTCCACACAGAAAGGTCCCAGCCAGATAGTGAATTCAAAATCAGGACCTTCTTGCTGTGAGGCAACAGTGCCAACCACCACACTGCCCCATTTAGTCTCAGATTTTTTAAAATTGGTAGCAAACATTTAACACTTAAATGTAGTCTGCAATGATCACAGAGCAGAAGTCTATAAACAACATTCTTACATATCGTCACCCTCATCATAATTTCAGTGTTTGGTTCAATTTTTTGTCTTTACTGAAAAACCTAAAAACAAACAAACAAACAAACAAAAAAGCTCAAAAACTGTTCAGTTTGGCTGAATTAAAACAATTCTGCAAAGAAATGTTGGCTAAAATCCTTCCACTGTCATGTGGAACGATTATCACAAAGGTCTGATTGCAGTTTTTCTGCCAAGACTGGCACAAACAGTTAGTAGTTTTAGGGGGCAATTAGATTTTCACACAGGGTCAGGCAGGTTTGGATAACATTTTTTTCCCTTAATAAATGAAATCATTATTTTAAAACTACATTTTTTAATTTATTTGGGTTATCTTTGTCTGATACTGAAATTTGTTTGATGACCTTAAACATCACAAAGGCAGCAAATACTTTTTCACAGCGCTGTACGCTACCAGATGATAGGTTTTGTTTTTGAAAGATTACCGGAGCATATGATAGATGCTTCATTAGTACAGTATGTAATCCAACATGTAGCTGACAACACTAATGAGCTGAATGAAACAACAAAGAAACATCAAAAATGTAATCTACAGTTGTGGACTTATTTACGGTGGCCCAGAGGTGTCAGGTCAAATACAAAAGCCACAACACAAATACAAAAGCCGCAACACAAATACAAAAGCCACAACGGAAATAGAAAACCACAACGGAAGTGACGCAACCTGCAGCATAAGTAACAGTGCCTGTTGAATGAAACAACACAAGAGAAGCTTTGCTTGCTGACAGAGACGATAGTCGAAAGACGCAGCAGCTAGAGCACATGTGTCAGGCTCAGTGTCCGCGGGCCACATCCGGGTCGCGATATAATTTTATACATTCCGCAAGATGATTTCATATCGCTATTATTAATGGCTAGCGGGTAACTTGCGCTCCCACCGTATACTACAAATCCCACAATGCACTGAACAGCCGCGCAGGCCAAGACCTGTGCACAAACTCATTTTTCGTTGCCAATGACACAATGATCAGTTATCAGCTGATAAACACAACAAGCATCACATTTTACAGTGACATTTAAGCTAGCCTGACCCCCCCCCGCAAAAAAAAAAAAAAAAAAGGCTAAATGAAAAGTGGAGAATGGATCTTTCGAAACAGGAGCAATGCAAAGGACCTGATTGCTAACATCGGAGGTACACCGTGTGTTTCTTTTCCTCGCCTGCTATGTTTGATATGGGAGGAGAAGCAGAGGGAGACCTGCACAGGTGAGCTGACAGTGCATCACTGCCTCACACAGCAGACAGAACGTGTCATAAGCATCGCAACACAGACAGTGAACTTTGTAAGTGGCAAAGATTTAAATCACCGGCAGTTTCGGATGAAATCGTTTATAAATTTGGTGACGTTCTTTATCACACAGGTGCTATGAGCTACTTGAGGAAATCTGTCAAGTTCATGAAAAGTACAGGTTGAAGTCCCAGCAGGGCTTTGGGATGAAAGGTGGCTGTGGGAGTCTCTCTGCGACACATTGAAGCAATTTCAGATAACTTGCGTTGCTTAGCGACAGTACGGTGCAAAAAACGGAGACTTGATCGCTCAGAAACTCCCAAACTGGAAGCTATAACTTCAACTATATTCTATTAAATCGTCTCCACAGACTCCTTGAGTTGTTCATTAAAATTACCGTCTTTATTGAAAGTTCTGAAAAAAACAAACAAAAAAGAACTTATGTTGCGTCACTTCCGTTGTGGTTTTCTATATCCGTTGTAGCATTTGTATTTGTGTTGAGGCCTTTGTATTTGTGTTGTGGCTTTTGTATTTGTGTTGTGGCTTTTGTATTTGTGTTGCAGGTTTTGTATTTGTGTTGCGGCTTTTGTATTTGACCTGACACCTCTGGGCCACCGTACTTATTACCCTGAAATGGAAATATATATTTTAGATTATTATTAAAATTAATTTATACTTTATTTGTATTGAACTGTAATATTGTTTGCAGGTTTTTTTGTCTTGTTTTGTTTTACTTGTAGTTTTACCACTGTGATGTTTGTTTTCCTAATATTGGGATAAGCAGCATAAGTATCATTTAAATTCAAAGTAGTTTAAAAATAAATTTTTTAATATGTGTTAATGTAAATGCAAACTTATGTGTTCGTAATTATGTCCCAGGTTAGAAGATGTGATGCATCAGCCTTCAATTAGAGGTGTGAAAGTACGGTGTGACGGTTGCAGGTCCCCTAGCTACCTGTCACCAAACAACCACACACAAATACACTCTCACTCCCAGATCGTCTTAGCTGTTCAGCATGGGGCCTGACTGTTTTCCAGCAACATAATAAAGCAAAACAAATTAATGGCCACTTAATGGTGTAAATAATTGACTATTATATCCACAGAGCCCAATTTAATATGTAGAATGGAACAAACAAAACAAAACAGAGAAAACATTCTGTTTATGTTCAGAATAGAAGTTTACATCATTTGATTCATGATGTAATGTTACAGAGATAACTAAACAAATAACTATCAGGTGATTAGTACAACTTAAAATTATGTAGTAATAATAATGTATAACAACACATTGCTTATAAAATTATAATTCATATGTTTGCAAGTGTAAACAATGAACATATACTATTTGTAGGTATATTGTGTTTATATTATCATATTATAGGATAATAGGTCTTGGCACATATGTTAAATGGAGGATGCCATATATAATTATTAAAATAATTCTTATTATATAATAATTAAAAAACATTAAATATAAAGTACATGTGTGACTTTTACAGAAAAGCAAGCAGTGAGGATGACCCAACTGAAACATAGCCCTTCATCTTTCAGCCTTGCCTGTCTTATTCTTTTATGTATGCAGACAACCTCAGGTACATCCTCTCCTTTCTGCAGTCCTTCTGAAGATCTATTACAACCATTACATCCATAGTCATAAAAATATAAACTATTAACTGGCAAATACTGGTGAGGGAGGAACCTTTTAGAACTGCTCCTTAAAAAAAAAACACACACACACACACCTCTGCGCATTTGACGTTTTTTAAAATCATTTAATCATAGGTAAAAGTAATGGGCAGCACGGTGGTGCAGTGGTTAGCACTGCTCCCTCACAGTTAGAATACCATCTGGAAGGCCTGGCTTCTCTCTCTCTTTCTCTGTGTGTGTGTGTGTGTGTGGAGTTTGCATGTTCTCTCCGTGTCTGCATGAGTTTCCTCCAGTTTCCTCCCACAGTCCAAAGACATGCACTTACTGGGGTTTGGTTAACTGGCCACTCTAAATTGCCCATAGGTGTGAATAACAGCGTGAATGTGAGTGTGGATGGTTGTCTGTCTTTCTGTGTTGGCCCTGCGACAGGCTGGCGACCTGTACAGCGTGTACCCTGCGTCTTGCCCTATGTCAGCTTGGATAGGCCCCCCGTGACCCTGAATAAGCGGAAGAGGATGGATGGGATGGAGGTAAAAGTACTTATTCTGCAGGAGAAAAATGTTCCCCATCACTGTTATGGATCAATATTACTGTGGCAGATAATTAAGGATGAGTTTATTTTAAACTTACTTTTTTCTATTTAATCTCTAATACTGCATATCGAAACTTACCTAAAATAATGGAATAAATCGTTTTTTGACATTTTTTAAAAATCATCTTTTTTTTCTTTTTTCTTTTTTTGGTTTTGAGCCCTGTGACAGACTTGCAAACTGTACCGGGTCTACCCTGCCTCTAACCCTATGACATCTGGGATCAGCTCCAGCCCCTGCAACCCTTACAAGGATCAACTGAAGAAAATGGATGGATGGATTGATATATATATATATTTTTTTTACATTTAAATGGTTTCTCATCAATGCTAATCTGAAAATGCGGAGTCTGCACCTGTTGAACTTGCCAGTTTTTGTGTTCCTCTTCATCATCTGTGAAGACTTTCTTCTGGTAATATGCTACACTCTAACTCTGAATCTTGCAGAGAGAGCGGGAGTGTTTTTCTTTGTGGAGAGGATTTCTTTAGGAGTATTACCCAATCTGCACCTGAGCCTCAACTGGCGAGGCTGGACTTGTTTTCGATATTTGCTTTTCTTTTGTGTAAATAAACTTGTGAACTTTCTCTCAGTCTGGACCTGAGCCTCCTCCACACCATTAGTCATGACACAAAAAGCTAGTGGCTTGCAAACAGGCAACATGAGATCCTTTATGGGACAGAACTTACTCATTTGCTTTTACTTTGCATATTTTAATAGAAATCTGTTGTCAGATTTAATTTGGCAAGCACTGCCTGCCTTGCTTGCCCTGACAGTATACCGACTGACACCTGGCATTTTCATTACAATAATTTCTAATAATAAATCGCTTTTCATCATGAGTAAACCATGTTGGTTTGTTGAGTAGAGCAACATGCCGAATAGTTTCAACCTTTGAAAGACTGTCTCAATTTTGATTTGTCTTTTTAATCATTAAGTACAGTGTAATGTATTCCACATTCAGTTAGCTTCCATCTCTTCATTAGTTACCTGTAGAAATTACTTAGTTAAATGAACTCACTGATCTGCCACAGGTCCAGTAGAGTTTATATAACTCTAATATTTTATGGTCTCAAGAGGCTGAAAAAGAAGGCAACTGGACTTCTATTGGTTTGTGAAGATGTTTTGCCTCTCATCCAAGAGGCTTCCTCAGTTCTAAAACACTTGGCAGAGTCCCAGGTAATAAACCCCTAGTGGGGTCTGTCTCCTTTTGAGGTGGTCCTAAGGGTTGTTAACCCACTACTGGTCACTGTTGGTCGTTTCCTCAAAGGCAGAATTAAAGGAAAAGGAATACACACAGAATGAACAGGAAAGAATGTCAAAGTGCAAGAGATACTGACATCATACTGACATCACATTGATATCATTATTTGAATAATAATTTACTCCTTTCCTTGAAATTGTAAGTAAGGTAGTTAGCTTGGATAATGTTTTATTAAAGCCCTTTTAGTTTGCTTTTATTTTGCCTAATGATACTGGTAAAGCTACAAAAAATGTGTACTATAATATTTAACGATTGTAATGAGTTTAAAAAGATTTTAAAAAATCTGCTGAGTACAGGAATCATTTCATGCTTAATTTAACTGCATTATTTTCCTTCATTTTAAAGTACCTTTAACCCAGGGGTGTCCAAAGTTACTTTTTTAACATTTCGCTTAACCCTCTTAATTAGAGGGGAAGGCGAAATGTAAAAAAAGTAACTTAAAGGGCCAAATTGTATGTTATTTTTGACATCAATTCGCGGACCGGAAGTGGGCGGGGCCGGGAAGGGGTGTCCAAGCAGCAAGTTTGGACACCCCTGCTTTAACCTTTATGGGCCTGTGGCTCAGGAGGCAGAGTGGGTGATCCACTAATCAGAAGGTTGGTGCTTTAATCCCCAGCTCCTCCAGTGTGTATATGGAAGGACCTTTGGGCAACATACTGAAGCCCAAGTTGCCCCACTGTATAAATTGGAGTGTGTGCATGTGAATGTTAGGGTACCTGAGCACAGCGTTGCATGTGTGTGATTTGGGTGAATGAGTCTTGTAGTAAAAAAGCACTCAGTGTTCAACAGTCCATTTATTATATTTAATGGACAACGGGTGGTGGTACCTGTCACTCCAAAAAGTTTTCCAGTCCTATAGATGTCTATGGCAAAACGACTCTCTGTCTCAACCTCAGTAAATAGTTCACTCATGAGTTTATGAGCTCAGTCACTTGTCACATTATGCCATATTGAATTAAATATTAAGTCCATTTTGTAAATTTTAGTAATTTAATCATTATTATTATGAGAAAGGAAGAGTAGTGTGATCATCAAGGTTTTATAACAGGAGTTTACAAAAAATGGGTGTTGTCAAGGTAGCTATTTGCATCTTTCTTGATGTCTGGGTCATGGATGTTGCACTTTTGTATTACCATTTAGACGACTGGCACAACTTAATCATGGAAATGTGTCATATCGTGCTTTGGGGGTTTCATCTGATAACACGTTCATTTATTTGTGAAGAAGACACTTGAAACACTTTATTAAAAAAGTAAGACATTTAATATATTAAAGAGTCAGAAGATATAACACATGGGCATGTGGAACTCAGAGAAGGAAGAGACAGGCCTGTGTGTGCTCTCTCTCGCTCCCTTCTGAGCCCCCGTTCCTCACTAACCATGACATTTTCATACTGCCGCTATGTAACGCCAAGATGACCCTGAGTGGCAAGGCTTTAAATCATGGGAGGCAGACTTTGTTTTTATACCCCATTTTCCATTTTATTTCTCAAGCTATTTAGACAATTAACTCCATTGCCCTGTGACGCAAGTGTGACCTTTCCAGCAACCCAACCTCAGTACAAAGGAGAGAAGAGCCCCTTTATACCCAGCTGCTGACGAGCCACACCTTGCTCCACAACTTGCAGGAGTACCACACATTTTAACAATAAAATACACAAACAATCAAACAACAACATTTACAATTAAAACCATCACCCCCACATCTCCATAACCCAATATCTACAATAAAACCAAATACCCCTACAAAACACCTAAAAATATACGTAAAAAATCCCAAACAACTCCCCCACCCAATTTCCTCCTTGGTCTCTCCCGGAACCTTTAAATAGTGTTCAGACCCCCGGGGACTCATTTGCCTGAAACACCCTGGAAGGACAAAGGAAGAAACAGGTGAGTGATTGCTACACCACAAACCACTTGCACTATTTCTGTATAAGTTAAACACACACACTTTTCTTAACCACCGATCAATTATAATTGTGGCTAACACTAATTCTTTATTTTGCAGCATCTGCCTGCCACACACCGAGTAACTGCTCACGTGCCTGGAAGACAGAACCATAATTATTAAAATACTTAATAAAGAATAAATATTTAAGAGTCCTTTTTTTTGTGTATGTCAAAAAGTGTCAAGTGCTAATAAAGTGCAAAAGGTGTCCCAACATTTACTACCCAAACTATACACATAAATATAAACAAGTAACGAAAACCCTCTTCGTTACACGCTATCTACATAAGAACAGAGTCTGGGTGCTGCAAGTTGGCCTTCGTCATTTGGTCTCACATTCCTCTCATCAGCAATAAAGCCAAAAAGCACACCTTCTCCCCTGATGTTTCAATTTAATCAATGCAGAGCAATCTTATCCAGATTAATAACAGAACATGGTGATGTTGGTGATGTTTTAATTGTATGTACTGTGTCCAAACCTCCAAGATAAGATGCAGAGACTGAGAAGTTAGTCTGACACTTTCTAATGTTTAATGTATCTATTTATTTATTAAATTGTCTGTTGTTTGCTTCAGCCATTGTTTATTAATTAATTTCCTGGAGTTTACTTTTAAACATTTGTCCATTTGTCATTTTATTCTTTGGGTAAAAAATAAACCCCCAATAACTCCCTCCTTTGACAACTTTTATGAAAAAGGTGTCAAAATAAACCACCATTTATTAACCTATTGATAACACTCTTAAGAGCAACAATGGCATGATTATAATATATTTAAAGCACAATAAGTCATAACAAACCAGACTTGCTCTCAAATTGCTCTCTCTCTCTCTCTCTCTCTCTCTTTCTTTCTCTCTCTCTCTCTCTCTCTCTCTCTCTCTCTCTCTCTCTCTCTCTCTCTCTCTCTCTCTCAAGGTCAGCACACACATATTTGCTTCAGGCAGACAGAGACACCAGCACTCATTTTTAAATTTTTTTTTTGCAGTAAAGAATGGCAAGGCATAAAAAAGCATTTAATAGTGGAATTATTATGAGCACTCACATTTTCTAAAACTACCCTCCTTTCTATAAACTAAAAGCAACCAAACAAAAATGCCAAGCAAGTGGACTAAAGCATGGGACACAAGATCATGATCATTCTGTAAACATAACTCAGAATATATCTGTTTAAAGCACATTACATGAGATGATTGTTCATTATTGCACTTTCATCAATTAGTATTTATTTGCTAAATAAAGTTGAAACCTTTTTCTTTTTGTCTTTTTCTAGGAATCAGTCATCTAGTCTTTATTACAGTAACTGTAATAAAGATTAAAAGAGGAAAATTAGAATTTGTCCATCTGATTTCCCAAAACATTTTCCCATCATAAAAGATACAGGATTTATTTATTTATTTCTGAGTTCTCTGTTAATTTTTGACAATGCTCTGGAGAATTAAACTGCTATGGTTACATATTATTTAGACTGGGTGTACAGCACAAGTCACATCTATGTCATTCTATTCTGCTGTTAATTATGTTTAGTTTTATCACTCACTAAGTTTTCCAATTAGTCTCTGTAAAGTTAATTAACATTCCTGATTTAATATTATAATTATCCTGATCTAAATTTTGTTTAATTTTGGCCCAAAAGGCAAACAGTGACCCAAACTCTGCTCTAACTTTAGTTTGTTAAGAACCTCACCACGAACTCTTAGGCATAAAAGGACCCTTTGGGGCTCATTGTTTTATTGACATCACAACCTGGACTAACTCAGGCAATTCTCCTGGAAAACTGAGGACACAGTCTGTGTCTCCCAAACATTGGGCCTTCCAGCCTCCTGTTTTCTTAAACCAGGTTCTGTTATATCCGGCCTGTCAGACTGGCGTATTCCCCCACCAACAGGACAGACCTTAAGACATGTTCTTCCTGGTAAAAAAACGCATTCTCCTTGTAACGGCACACCAGTGTCATAACCTAGGGGGAGGGTCTGCGTGTGTGTGTGTCTGTATACATGTGTGTTTGTCCTGCGGGCCACAGCGGAGGTTCCGGTGTCTCCGCCTCCCTAGGGCGGAGATCACCACACCTGCTACGGATCAAGCCATCAGGCAGGGTCTTTTTAAGCTGCCAGCAGACCATCACTCTTCGCTGGATCATTGACTACTTCTCAGTTAGTACCGGCTCTCTGGTGTGACTCTCGCTTTCGTGGATGTATATTACTTACCTGCTCTTCGTGTTCGCTCCTTTTTCAGATCCCCGTGTCAGTTCCTGCTCGTCCTTTCGGAAACCCCGGCTTTTCGTCAACCCGCCGCTCCACGCCGTACCACAGCTGGCCCCTCACCACCTGGGAATTCCTTCAGCCTCTCGACCCGCTTCAGCCGCCTCCCCCCTCGCCTTCCTGGACCCCCTTGTCTTTGCACCTCTATCAATCACTGTAAATAAACTTGCACCTTGCTTTCATCAGCCACCGCTTGTGTGTCCTCTTCCTCCTCGAGTCCTGACAGAATGATCCAGCCAAAACCGGACACCGCGGACGCTGATCCGGTTCATCGGGCCCTGGCTATTCAAGAGGAAACCCTCCAGCGTCACGACCATATGCTCCGTCTGGTTTCCAGTCAGCTGGGCGCAGCCACCCAACAGCTCGCCGATCTCCGAGGTATGTTGGAATCCACCATGTCATCCGCTACGCCCCGTCACCAGGATTTATCCCCTCCGCCGACAGATCCGCCGGCTGGTTTGGCTTCCGCGACCGAGCCCGCCGTAGCGTTGGAGAAAGCCCTGCCCATCCCGGAGGTGTTCCGCGGTGAGTTAGGGAAATGTGGAGGTTTCCTCACCCAATGTTCCCTCGTTTTCCGGCAACAGAGAAATGCCTACGCTTCTGATTGTGCAAAGATTGGTTTTATGGTCAATCTGTTCCGCGGTAGAGCATTAGAGTGGGGGCACGCTGTGTTACGGGGAAACCCCGATCTGTCTTTCCCTGCGTTCTTGTCTCGATTTAAGGAGGTGTTTGATAAAGGCACCAGCCCTGAATCCGCATCCCAGAAGTTGCTCAGCCTGCGGCAGGGACAACAGAGCATGGCGGATTTCTCCGTGGATTTCCGGATCCTCGCGGAGGAGGCGGGCTGGGAGGAAAAGGCGCTCAGGGGAGTATTCCTGAACAATATTAATGATGATCTCAAGTATGAACTTGCCACTAGGGATTTGCCTCAGTCCTTGGAGGCCGTGATTTCATTGTGTATCCATGTAGATGACCGCCTGAGAGCACGACGGACTCCGAGGAACTACAACTCCCAGCATGCCCCTCGCCGGGCGGTTTCCGCGGACCGGAGGAGCCTCCTAGCGGACGACAGCTCGGCTACGGCGCCCCCTTGCGGCGCGGAGGAGCAACCCATGCAACTCGGCCGCGCACGGCTGTCTCTCTCTGAGCGACGACGGAGATGGGAGGCGGGGGAGTGCATCTACTGTGGCAAAAAGGGCCACTACATCGCGTCATGCCCTGTTTGCCCAAAAGACCGCGCCCGTCAGTAATGGTGGGGATACTGGCGGGTCAAGCTAACGCATGCTCCTCCCTGCCCAGATTCACGCTTCAGACAAGGATAAATCTTCCATCAGGCAGTCACACAGTCTTGGCACTCCTCGATTCCGGAGCTGAGAAAAATCTCATGGACCGTGCCCTCGCCCAGCAGTGGGGTGTTCCATCCACAGCGCTACCCACGCCTCTCCTGGTCTCCGCTCTGGACGGCGCCAAGCTTTCTGAAATCACGCACAAGACCCAACCGCTTTCTGTGACTCTGTCGGGTAATCACTCTGAACGGCTCTCCTTTTACCTGTTTGACTCTGCACAGACGCCCATCGTCCTCGGCTTTCCCTGGTTGCAACTGCACAATCCACAGATTAACTGGGCGAATCGCAGCATCTCGGGTTGGAGTGAGCGGTGCCACCAGCGCTGCCTCAGATCCGCAACTCCCTCTCTCCCTCGGTCCACCGATTTGGGGGAGGGGACCCCACCTGACCTGTCCGGCGTCCCCTCGATCTATCACGACCTCGCTGAAGTATTCAATAAGGACCGGGCTGTTTCCCTGCCTCCCCACCGGCCTTACGACTGCGCCATCGACCTCATCCCGGGGGCGCCCTACCCCTCCAGCCGCCTCTACAGCATCTCTCCGCAGGAACGGGATGCCATGGAAAAATATATCACCGAAGCTCGGGCGTCCGGTCTGATTCGACCCTCCACCTCTCCCATGGGCGCGGGGTTTTTCTTCGTGGCCAAGAAGGACAAGACCCTCCGGCCCTGTATTGACTACCGCGGTCTGAACGAAATCACTGTGCGCAACAATATCCTTTGCCACTTCTCACCTCTGCCTTTGAGCTCCTGCAGGGGGCAGCCATCTTCACCAAACTGGATCTCCGGAACGCTTACCATCTCGTCCGGATCCGGCAGGGAGACGAGTGGAAGACTGCCTTCAACACTCACCTCGGCCACTTCGAGTATCTTGTCATGCCCTTCGGCCTAACCAACGCGCCAGCTGTGTTCCAGGCCCTCGTAAACGACATACTCCGGGACTTCATCAATCATTTTGTGTTTGTCTATCTCGATGATATTTTGATCTTCTCATCCTCATTACAGGAGCATCAGGGACATGTGCGGCAGGTGTTGCAGCGGTTACTGGAGAATCGTCTGTTCGTGAAGGGGGAGAAGTGCGAGTTTCATGTGGAGTCCACGGCGTTCTTGGGATACATTATTGGTAAAGGGCAGATCAAGGCGGACCCAGTTAAGGTACAAGCGGTCCTGGATTGGCCCGAGCCAGCGGATCGGAAACAGCTGCAGCGTTTTCTGGGCTTCGCCAATTTCTACCGCCGCTTCATTAAAGATTACAGCTCCATCACCCATGCTCTGACCTCTCTCACCTCTCCCAAGATTCCTTTCAGATGGACCCCCGCCGCTGCAGAGGCTTTCGCGCTCCTGAAGGGTCGGTTTGCCTCCGCACCCATCCTCATCCAACCTGACCTATCCAACTCATTCGTCGTGGAGGTGGACGCGTCCGACGTGGGGGTAGGGGCAGTGTTGTCCCAACAGTCCATGGGTAGCCTCCGACCCTGCGCCTTCTTCTCTCGCCGCCTCTCCCCGGCAGAACGGAATTACGACGTAGGGGACCGGGAGCTGCTGGCCATCAAACTAGCCTTGGAAGAATGGCGGCACTGGCTGGAGGGCGCGACGCATCCCTTCTTGGTCTGGACTGATCACAAGAACCTGGCCTATCTGCGAACCGCCAGACGTTTGAAACCCCGGCAGGCCAGGTGGGCCTTGTTTTTTACCCGATTTAACTTTACTATCTCTTATAGACCTGGGTCACGGAATGTCAAGCCCGACGCTCTGTCCCGACAGTTCAGCTCCACGGACTCCTCCTCGCAGCCAGAGTTTGTCTTGCCTCCCTCTTGCGTCATTGGAGCCATCACCTGGGAGATCGAATCCGCCATTCAGGCAGCTCTACGGACTGAACCAGATCCTGGGACGGGACCCCCCAACCGCCTTTATGTTCCCTCTCGAGTGCGAAGCCGCGTACTGCAATGGGGACACGCAGCCAAATTCACGTGCCATCCCGGGGCCAATCGCACTGTGGCCTTCCTCCAGCGTTATTTCTGGTGGCCTACATTGATTAAGGATACCCGTGAGTACGTGGCAGCATGCAGCATTTGTGCACAAAATAAACCTTCTCTGTCACCTCCATCAGGTCTCCTCCGGCCCTTACCCACCCCTAAGCGACCATGGTCTCACATAGCTCTGGACTTCGTCACAGGACTTCCTCCCTCTGAAGGAAACACCGTGGTCCTGACCATTATCGACCGGTTTTCCAAGGCCACCCACTTCGTTGCGCTACCCAAGCTCCCCTCCGCCTTGGAGACGGCCCGGCTTCTCACCACCCACGTTTTTCGGCTCCATGGGATTCCTGAAGACATCGTGTCGGATCGGGGGCCCCAGTTCACATCTCAGGTCTGGAAGGAGTTCTGTACATCTCTCGGAGCCAAGGTGAGCCTCTCCTCTGGTTATCATCCCCAGACAAATGGGCAGACGGAACGGGCCAACCAGGAGTTGGAGGCAGCATTACGATGCGTGGCGTCCACCAATCAGGCCACCTGGAGTTCCCACTTGGCGTGGGTTGAGTATGCACATAACTCTCTCTCCTCCTCCGCCACAGGGGTGTCCCCCTTCGAGGCCTCCTTGGGTTTCCAACCGCCACTCCTCCCTGCCATCGAGGAGGATCTCACCATTCCCTCCGTCCAGCATCACCTTCGCCGCTGTCGCCGGCTATGGAGGTCCACCCGCGCAGCTCTGCTTCGGACGAAGGAGCAAAACAAACGCGTCGCTGATCGCCATCGGACCCCTGCGCCGGACTACCAACCAGGCCAAAAGGTATGGCTCTCCACGAAAAATGTTCCAGTCCGTGCCGAGTCTAGGAAACTGGCCCCCACCTTCCTGGGGCCCTTCGAGATCGACTCCATCATTAACCCTGTGTCTGTCCGCCTCAAACTCCCTCGTACCATGCGCATCCATAACGTCTTCCATGTCTCCCAACTTAAGCCTGTTGCCACCAGTCCTTTGTGCCCTCCAGCTGCCTCACCTCCTCCTGCCCGTTTTCTCGATGGCCAGCGGATCTACACCGTCCGTCGCATTATGGACGCCCGCCGTCGGGGGCGGGGTTATCAGTTCTTGGTGGACTGGGAGGGCTACGGTCCCGAAGAGCGATCCTGGGTGTCCCGAGCTAACATTCTGGATGCGGCCATGGTGCGGGAGTTCCGGCGGCGCCATCCCGAGAAGTTTCGGTCGCCAGGAGGCTCCCGTTGAGGAGGGGGTACTGTCATAACCTAGGGGGAGGGTCTGCGTGTGTGTGTGTCTGTATACATGTGTGTTTGTCCTGCGGGCCACAGCGGAGGTTCCGGTGTCTCCGCCTCCCTAGGGCGGAGATCACCACACCTGCTACGGATCAAGCCATCAGGCAGGGTCTTTTTAAGCTGCCAGCAGACCATCACTCTTCGCTGGATCATTGACTACTTCTCAGTTAGTACCGGCTCTCTGGTGTGACTCTCGCTTTCGTGGATGTATATTACTTACCTGCTCTTCGTGTTCGCTCCTTTTTCAGATCCCCGTGTCAGTTCCTGCTCGTCCTTTCGGAAACCCCGGCTTTTCGTCAACCCGCCGCTCCACGCCGTACCACAGCTGGCCCCTCACCACCTGGGAATTCCTTCAGCCTCTCGACCCGCTTCAGCCGCCTCCCCCCTCGCCTTCCTGGACCCCCTTGTCTTTGCACCTCTATCAATCACTGTAAATAAACTTGCACCTTGCTTTCATCAGCCACCGCTTGTGTGTCCTCTTCCTCCTCGAGTCCTGACAACCAGGGAGCGGTTGCTGTTATCCATGAAAACTAGTCCAGTTGTATAAAGTTCAGATTTTTCCCTACTGTCTTTAATTTAACACCCTGACTCAAAAACTATCAACTTAAAATCTACACACTACAACTTGCCAAGACACAACAGCAGAAGTGTATGTTTGAAAGATCTATTATTCAGTGTTGTCATATGAAAGATCTCTTGATTAGTTTAACCCGTCTAAATTTTTTTACTAAAGGTGAACCTATTTTATGCACCTGAAATATTAGTTGCAGCAGTTGTCTATAAACAATGCATCATTCAAAATTTTGTTTATGAATGTAACCATGTTTTCATTGTGTATGTGTTGCACAATTCACAGATATTCATCTTGTTACTTGCATTTGCATTTTTTTAAGTCAGCAATAAGGGAAAGGAAAAACATATGCTAAGCACACACAAGTGTATAATCAGTCATCCTGGAATCCTACAGTTTAAAACTGCACATGTGTACATGTGTTATACCTATGGAAAAAAGCAAAAACAAAAAACACTAAAGACAAAAAGATAGAAACAAACATATAGAAAAACAAACAACAAATAATAACAAACAAACAAATGATACATTGCCTATGGCAATTCAACCCATTAAAACTCCCTTAAGAAACGTAAATGACCTGATTTGAAAGAAAATCATTTCTCAATTGAAACATTGTAATTCACTGGTCATTTTTCTGTGAGTTTCTTGATCCTTGACCACTAAAATGTTTTGGTTCTTCACTGAGACCTGTTACTGGTCGCACCTGTTGTTAACGCCCCCCACTTCAGAAACCACACCTGGTGTTGACAGTTCCCCCAGTCTCAGACTTGAATGAATGAATGAATACCTTTATTAGTCCCACAATGGGGAAATTACAGTTAACGGAACACCCATTCAAGAAATACAAACAACAGAACAAACAGGGGAGACAGGTGTCTGAGGTCATGCAGCCGTTATACAGATGCTACCTTTAGCAAGAAAACAGAAAGAGATACAGTAGGATAGGTAGGTTCAAAAAAGGTCATGGGTCAAGAACTCACAGTCCACCTGTTTGTCAGATGTTGAGCCTTCTTATTGTTGTTCCTTCCTTTAACCTTTTATGTAATTATAAACCTGTTTGTGCATGTAAAAGTTATTCAAAGTACAAAGTAAAAAGCCGATGGCATAGGAATTACTTTGTCATAGAAACACTTCTGAGCTCCCTGAAATGTATGTTGTTAGTCTAGATTTTTCTTCCTTTGTTAGTTACAAAGGAAGCAGCCATAGTAACACCTGCCAAGTGACTGGTTTGGCACATCCTCAGAGAATGAACAGCTGCTTAGTGATTGTAATTTTTATTTCCTTGCAAGAGCCACTTGTACTGCCTTTAAAAATGGGTTGGTCAGGGCACAGGGAGTGATTTATAGGCTCCCAGAATCTTTGGAATTTAAGATAAACAAGATTCTGTTTTCTTTCATATAAAATTGCCCATAACAGGAAGTTTTAACTAACATCATCAGTTTTGATTGTGTCCCTAAGGCCAGAGTCATGTGGAAACTGTTATCCTGAGGAACAATCAGTGAAGCTAATGAAGAAGTATCTTTCCCAATCAGTTTATTTTCTAAGCATTAGAAAGGAGGATTATCCACAATATGCTTTCTGGCTAACAAACTTGTTGGCCACTAGTCATTATGTAATAACAGTCAGATCCAGCCTCACCATTCATGTCTGACTAACCAATGAGTAAGGTCACAGTGACTACCTCCATCTTTTACACTATTTGGAAAAAACAAATAAACCACAAGTTCATAAACTGTAAGAGGGAGTTGCAGGTATAGTTAAATGTGTTAATGTCTTTGTTATGAGAAATGCAGTGAGACTCTAAAGTAAAGTGAGAGCGCTGGTTTATTCCATATTTCAGGAGGAAAAGCATGGTAACTAAGAAGGCGTGTTTTGGCAGGCACAGCTTAGACGGGGCAACATGGTGGTGTGGTGGTTAACACAGTTGCCTCTCAGCTAGAAGGTCTAGGTTCAAATCCACCGTGGCCTGGGCTTTTCTTTGTAGAGTCTGCATGTTCTCCCTGTGTTTGTGTGGGTTTTCTCTGGGTACTCTTGTTTCCTTCCAAAGACATGCAGTTACTGGGGTTAGGTTAACTGGCGATTCTAAATTGCCCATAGGTGTGAATGGTTGTCTGCCTCTCTGTGTTAACCTTGTGGCAGGTTGGTGACCTGTACAGGTGTGGATTACATCATTTCTGAGTTCTGGAATGTAGACAAATAATGATTGCTCAATGTAATTTTAGTTTCAATGAGGAAGAGAAGAAGAGATTCAAGAGAGACAAAGAAGGTGTACTGTATAGGGAGCATGTGAGCATATCTTTCACCAAGGTCAGTACTTAATTTTGCTACTGTGGAGCTGACTCAAACTCCCTCCTCAGCTAACAGTTCTGATAAGATGTAGAGTTCATCAGCGGCTAGGTCAGGGAGATCAGTCCGACACAGGTCAGAAGAAGACAGGACAGTGGGGGTGTAGAGCATCTGTTTACAAACATCCCGGAGACAATTTGATAAGCAGCAGTCCAAGGCTGCCAGGGAGCCAAATTTCTGATTCTATGACTTGTTTTGGTACAGACTGTGCTGATTAATTTGTTGAGAGCCTTCAGTCTTACTGGCACCTCTCTGTGGTGAAAAATCCAATTAATCCGAATCTTCTTGGTTTGTTCCTTTGCCGTGCAGAAACAGATACATACATTTCCAAGATCTTACCCCTCCAAATCAGCTCCAGATATACAGAGTCTAAGTTTGAGTCTGTAGCCTTCCTGCGTTCCCGTCATAAGCAGCCTTACCAAGGCCAGACAGCTGCCTAGACTTCCTTAATTGCAACGACAAGCCAGGTATCTCCCGGTCCAATTCGGAGAAACCCCAGTGTCAATAAGCCAAATATGTGTGCCCTCCATTGACAATACGGCCAGGCACGTCATCTTCCACACCACACAGGAATCCATAACGTAGCCAGCTGGAGTGTCAGTTGATAAGAGGGAATACGGTTCTCCTTCCCCCAATCTCCTCATGGTGAAAATTTGATCAAAAACAATGGCGTTGAGAGACCAGCTGACCAGATCCATAATTATAAATTCCAGTTCGGAAGTTGTGTGAAGAGAGGCTGTAAAGCAGCAAAGCAGGGGAAAAAGGAAGGGCTGGGGAGAGAAGAAAAGTGCAACCGTCTCCGCTGAGCGCTGAAGGGAAAAAAAAACAACAATCTAGCGATATCTAATATGTACCATGTTCTGTTTCAATGAAAGACGTTTGTCTCCTCTGGATGTGGATCCAGAAAATTCATTGCCAGATAAAATATGAGATTTTTTTTATCACTAAAATGATAATTTCACAAACTGATGAAATTATTCAGATATATTTCTGGACTGAGGGACTCAAGTCATGTGTAGAAACTTGCCTTGGCTGAAATATGCAGTTTCAGTTTCTCCTGTTTTTGTTTTTCAAAGCCTCATTTCAGTTGATAACAAGCTGATATTTATATTTCATAAATACATCATCTCCTTATGAGTTACACTGAAAATGTGAGATTATATCTGTATATCTACTATCACAGCACAGCTAGGGTCAGAGCACAGATTGAGCTGGCACGAACCTTTGGCCATACTGATCCTGCTTCTTGTAGCACCACTAACAACAGCTTCTCCAAGAATCTCACTGACATAAATGGTAAAAATTACATTTGCGTGATACTGAAGTATATTTTTCATTTTGACAATCTGTAGTATATACACCTAAATCATTATCAGCACTTTCAGAATAGTCTGACACACAACCAACACATGTCAGATAAGTTTGCGTGCCTAACAAAGACCAAAGATGCCTCAACAAGGAAAATCATGGTGGTTGTCTACACACTAAACAAGTGTATCCACATTTCTCACAAGAATCCTCACAGACGAGCGTGTGACTCACTCAACATAATCCAGGAAGTTATTATTCTTATATGTGATACTGTAGTCTGTTATTGAAGGAGTTGCAGAGTGCTGTAACGTTATTATGCTCTCCTGACAAAAGGCTTTTAAGAAGCCAGAAGACAACAAGAGGTAATCGAATCTATTTTGAATATTAAAGTTTTAATCTTATCTTTCATAACCAATTATTACTTATAACATCTTCAGACCAGCTGTAGAGGAATTTCCAAGAAAAACAACAATGTTTACAGGCATTTCAGATCTAAACCTGCTTTGCATTTGCTGCTGCTTATGTGTTTGTACACAAACACATAAATGAAACATGTTTATTTTCTGGGTGGCACGCTAATGTGTTCGCCCTGCAACAGATTGGGGATGTATCCAGGGTGTACCCCACCTGTACTTATGACAGCTGGGTATGGCTAACTACCACCCACAACCCTGAATTGTAAAACTGAAAGAAGATGGATAGATGGATGGAAGCATGGATGGATCTGAGACAGACACTGAAGGGTTAAAATCTACACGTATTAGCACATTAGTTTCCTTTTAAAACAGGGTTTGAATCTCTGTGTGTTTTTGCAAACTTATAGAATTTTTCACTTTCTGCTGTGCCGACAGAGTCAAAAGTGACTGTTTAAATCCATTACCATATTTAATGCTTTATAACACTTGACTTTTGCTGTGTCTGTGTGCCAATCTTATCTGTTAAAGGTGCTACTGGAACTCAGATTTCCCTGACAGAATCTTCCTAACGGATTAATAAAGTTTTATCTAATCTAATTTTTTATTCAAGACCTCAATATGCATCATACAATTCTGAAGTATTACAGCCTGAAGACATTTAGCCCCTTTGTTTTGTTTTGTTTTTTTACATGCTAACAAGACTGAGTTTCTTTCCTGGAAACATATTTGTCATCAAAGATTAATGAACTTCCTGAAATCTGATATGAAGAATTTCAAGTCACAGTCATCACTTTTTTTTTTTTTTTAGGATTAATTGATATACTGCTATAATTAGGATTATTTACTTTAACCCACCAAAGATATAATGTTGAAATATGTCACTTGTCTTCTTTTTAGAAATTATTCTTTCAAGTCTCGAGGATCATACGTCAAAGAAAGAAAAATGTAAACAAATTATTCATCAAATCCATTTACATTTTTTTCTGGGGTTCATCCCAGCTGCTATAGGGCATGAGGAGGGGTGCACCCTGGACAGGTCATGACTTATTATTTATTTAACAAAAATGAAGCCAAAATACAGAAGTGTGTAAAAAACTATGTGCATCTCTCTAGTGCTTTTATGGGAATTAGGAGTATATCATAAAAGTGAGTACACCCCTCACATTTCTGCATATATTTAAGTATATCTTTTCATGGGACAACGCTGACAAAATGACACTTTGACACAATGAAAAGTAATCTGTGTGCAGCTTATATAACAGTCTTCATGTAGCACAACAATTCGTCTTTAACATCCTCAGAGAGTTCTTTGCCATGAAGTGGCATGTTGGAACTTTCAGTGACCAGTATGAGAGAGTGTGAGAGCTGTACTACAAAACTGAACACACCTGCTCCGTATGCACACCTGAGACCTAGTAACACTAATGAGTCACATGACATTTTGGAGGGGGAAATGACAAGCAGTGCTCAATTTGGACATTTACGGGTGTAGTCTCTTAGGGGTGTACTCACTTTTGTTGCCACTGGTTTAGACATTAATGGCTGTATATTGAGTTATTTTGAGGGAAGAATAAATTTACACTGTTATATAAGCTGCACACAGACTACTTTTCATTGTGTCAAAGTGTCTTTTTGTCAGTGTTGTCCCATGAAAAGATATCCTTAAATATCTGCAGAAATGGGAGGGGTGTACTCACTTTAGTGATACATTGTAAGTCACAGCCAGGTGTTGCTAGTCAGATGCACTTGATTGACTGATCATCACTAAGCTTGAGCACGTCTATAAAAGCACAAGTTTTAGCAGTTTGCTCGTTGGAGCATTCAGATGTGTACTAACACAGTGCCAAGAAGGAAAGAAATCAGTAATAATCTTAAAGAAGCAACTGTTGCTGCCCATCCGTGTGAGAAGGGTTACAATATGAGGGAGGAGTTGCATCTGAACAAAACACTATATTTCTGGAACAATGCCCTTTGGACAGATGAGACCAGAATGCAGATGTCCTACCATAATGGACCTTTGTTCTTATCATCACATAGTGCTCAATCAAAGTGACATTATGTATCCCCTTAAATGCACACTGTTCACATCATACTGTCCACTAATTACAGGCATAGGGAAAAAAAGCCTACAGTGCTATAAATTGCTTGCTTATTGTCTCAGCACCTGCATCAAGTCACCTGCCTGTGGGGCTGAGAAAGTGATAGAAAATAAACCAATGATTCAATTTTTCTTCCTGAAATAATTTTATAACAGGAATTCTACCTGATGGCTCAGAGTAGATCACATTAGGTCTAGAAGAAATGTACTGTCATAGAATATCTCCTTCCACTTAACCACTTTGGTCCATCTTGTAGACTCATTCTGAGAAACATGTCTTCTTTTCTGAACAGTGGGTCTGCAAATGTATGTATTGAATTAAATATTCATCATCCAGACTTCATACAGCTTAACAAAACGATGCATGAAGTTATTGAACTAGAACTGACAGCTGTGTATGTTATCTCTTAAACCGGTAATGCCAGTTTTCATTAATCATAATCTGTCACACAGATTTACTTAGAAGCTTTCCTGCAGCACCACCCTCTGGCTTTTCACCACCATTCAAAGAATAACATGAATTTATTTCAGAGAATTATTGTCATAGAGCAGCTACACGATGACACTTGCAAATCTTATTAAATTCATATGTTACATTTGTAACTATTTGTATATGACACAATTAATATGCTCACTTATTCATTTTATTATTTAAAAAAAACACTTAAAATTCCCCTTTATAATCCCACAATTCCCTTCTACCTCTTCTTTAGGGTACTGCATGTCTGTTAACAGTGAATTATAAGATATGACTAAAATATGCAGACTTGAGCAACATCATTATGAAAATTCATCTAGACCTCATTGTTCTAACCAGGGGTCGGCAACCCGCGGCACTGGAGCCGCATGCGGCTCTTTCATCCTTATGCTGCGGCTCTGTGTGACTTGGTCCATGATGCCATCATGGCAAGTAAAATACCAACAATGATAAGAGAAAATACATTTGTCCACTTGAGTGTTCTATAAAACGGTTTTATAAAACTGTTTTATGAATTATTTCAACACTTTAAAATCGCGGAATTTACGCATCGCCTGTTCAAACACATGTAAGAAATGCGGGGGGAGCCAGTGCAGTGCTGTGGCTCACCTCTGGAGGCGCTGTGTCGCATACAATAAATGGAGCTGGCGGCTGGAGCATGCCCATTGCTGTCTCTCTTTATATCGCCAATATACATGTTTGATAACACCTGTGCTGCACATGCTGATGTTTCATAGTCTGTCTTATATACTGAATGAATGTGTATGACATGTTGTTCTTTATAATCGGTCATAAATGCACGGTGAAAATACACAGGGGGAGGCAGGAAGTACCGCACCTATAGGGGGCAGTGCTGCAGCAGTGCAGGATAGGGAGAAGGATAGGCGCATCTTCAAACAAAAATAAGATAATACATGTTTTTTTTTTGTTTTTTTTTAATTCATTTAAAAAGAGACCCCCCCCCCCCCACACACACACACACACAAAAGTTTGCCATAATTTTGGCTTCATATATGTGAATATCCGACTCCAGACGAGTCTGTGCCTCACCCGTCACAAACCTCACGTCACTGCCAGTTTGCTAGAGGGGGCTGTCATTCGTACTAGCAATCGTAGCAAAATGTTTTTTATGCTTTATTCCCTGATTAGCGACTAAAAATATACCTGCAGTAGAAACGTATTTAGGATAATGCTTGTGAATAAAAAGCATTACAGCGTTAAGCTCATGCAGCCCCCAGTTTTTCAACAAAAACAGCAGCAGCAGCTGTTTCATTGTCTGTCTGCAGCGCAAAGAGGCGGAGCCCTTACGAGATGGTGAGGTCAGGTAGGGCAACCGGGAAACAGCTGGAGGTCCTCCATCAACCACCTGATCAGCAACATGAAGAAAGGAGAACTTTGTAGCTGCTCCATCTACCTTGTTTCACACAGAGAAATCTGCAGTACGGAAGTTAAAAAATGCAGATGAACTGTTAATACGAAAAAATATTTTTTATCTGATTAATTAATAGAATAATTGGTAGAATACTCAATTGCTAAAATAATCGATAGTTGCAGCCCTATTTGGATTCAGAAAGCCATAGTCAAACATTAGTTTTCAGCACCAGTGGAGTTATGAAAGGCCTTCAAGAAAAAACTACAGGTGGCTGATATTCAAATGCAGGAAATGCTTTTAGCAGCTGATTGATAAAACATCTAGATTTTTTTTTTGTGTGTGTGTGTGTGTGTGTGTGTGTGTGTGTGTGTGTGTGTGTGTGTGTGTGTGTGTGTGTGTGTGTGTGTGTGTGTGTGTGTGTGTTTTTCAAGTGATTTCTGCAAACCCATTAGTGGAAGGAAACAGCACTCAGAGACACATTTTGTTAGATCAGTTTTTGTTGTAGTTCTAAACTGTTACCTTGAGATATTAAAATAAAATAATTTTATTATTTTTTTTTTATTTTTCATCTCTCAGTAGATGCATCACTCGCGGAAGCCAGTATTTGCAGCTCTCAGTGTTTTCTTTTCCATGGAAACTGGGTTGAAATGGCTCTTTGAGTGTTAAAGGTTGCCGACCCCTGATCTAACCTTTTGTTTTCAAAGGGATGCCAATTAAAAAAAAGCATGCTTAAAAGGAAGGGTAAAGGAGCTCAAATGAGTTGTTTTAGACAATATACAGTGGAGTGAGCAGCTGCACCAAGATCCAATATAGGATAAATAGATCATTTTGAAATGTAAATCATGCAAACCAGCTCTGATATTTTCCAGGAATAGACATCTGGAGGTGGAAATGAGCATAAAAGGTCCACTTTAAAAAATGCAAAAAAAAAGGGGAAATTCTTCAATTACTATATGCTGTAGTGCTCAAAATTGCTGTTAAAGATTTACAGAGTTTGGAAAACTGAAAAATTGCAGTTAGGTTTCAAATACAAAAACAGTGTGGGGAAGAAAGTAAAGAGGGCTGAATCCTTTCTAAAAATGACTTTAACACATAACAGTGTTCCTCAAACTACACTTATGTGTATGATGGGTGCCACAGTGGAAGAACGGATGGTACTGTTGCCGCAAGGTTCTTGAAGGACATAGAACTTCTCAACTTTTGCTAAACATAAGACTGGATATTTCATTTTTTGCCAAGCGTGGAATGAAAGGACAGATACCACTCTCCTGTCTGCAGCCATGTTATCGTTATCTACGTTTAGAGAAACGAAAGCCAAAAGGAATCTAAGTAAAAGAAAAATTCAGGGTAGCCTGCCCCTGTCCAAATGTATTAAAATATGTCTAGTACTGTAGATCTTCTTCAGCTACTACTTAAAAAAATTATACATTTTTTTACAATTTGTTTTATTTTTTTCTCCCTGCACAGTCACAGTCCTAAAAACTGAAGGGACAGTCAAATATCTCAGATACATAAAGTGTTTTTCTTTTGTGGTTTTGTACAGGTTTTCTTGATAGTTGGTTCAAATTTATCACACAGACAAACTGAGCCCATCCAGCACAACTAAAATGAATTCAGCATTGTTATGCTTTTTCTGGGACATTTTTTTATTATTATTATTCCAGGTCAGAACCTCATCTAGAATAAGTTAAAGGCCTTTAGTTTCACTTTACATGGATTCTGATGAGGTAGTTTCTATTTACTACTGTGATAAGAAAAAGCATAGATCTCTATTTTTCCCTAAGTGGCCTTGTGATGGGGACAGAGAGGATTATTGTAACATTTTTGCTCAGTTTGGTATTTCAGCTGTGCAGCTGTTAATGACTGAATTTGAACATGTTGGAAATTCCTAAGACAGTAAACATGAAAGGGTGGTATGAACCACATACCTTCAGACAGGATGAGGAACATATTTTCTAGAAGGCAGAAAGCTTTTTAGCTTTTTGCTTCCTGGTAGCATTTTAATACGAGCAACAAACCACCATGTACAATAAAGCATATAAATGTATAGGTTTGATTTATTTATGGGAACTGTGTTTATTGCATTTTCTTTCTAGTCAGGATGGCATTGAGAAAGGCGCTGCAGTACATAGTTATTCTCCTAGTCATATGGAATGGTCTGAAGTATGAAGGATGCTTTGAGGTAAGAATAAGAATGGACGAATTTATAATGGGTATTATTCTATATAGATCAAATCTACAGTTAAAGAAATCTGACTTTTATTTCCAGAAACTGAGTGCAAAAGAATCCAGCATTCATTCCAGACAAAAAAGAGAAAGTGAGTAAATTTTTTTAGCAGTATTAACTGAATGTAATCACCTTTGATGAGTAAAAATATAATAATAATTTCATTAATTTAAAAACAGTCTTTGCAAAATGCTTTGAAAAACAAGACAAGGGAGGATTTTCAGATGTTTCAAATGTTTCACCTGCTGGTGAAACATTTGTAGCTCATTACAGCAAACAGTATTGAGTATTGGGAAATGAATCGGCCCTCTCCTTCTCCAGTTTATCAGCGTTACATCTCTTTGTGTTTTTTCACCTCTAGCTTCCTTAAATTCCACGGAGTATGAGCTCCAAGCTGTGATAAGCATCTCTGACCTGGAGCATTTCCAAATGATTCTGAATACTCTCAGGTTTCCTTTACTGATCAACGCCACTGCTGAAATTACAAGCATTAATATCACAACAGGTACAGCATCCCTTTAGTTTGATTCTTCGTTGTCAGACTTATTGTATCTTCGCTCTACCACTTAGTGTCTCGTTAAACTGTGATATTGTGTGCTGCTGTTTGTTCTCAGTGTGTTCCTCAAACATAACTGCAAACATAACTGGATACCAGTGCACATGTGAGGAGGGCTTTGCTTGGTCATATAACAAATGCATTAGCTATGAGGCCTGTGATGCCATCGTCGGTGCTACATGTGGATGCATTAATGGACTTCCAACCGATGGGCAATACTGCCAGTTAAACACCAGCCAAACAGGTAGGCCTCTATTGGAGCCAGAATTCTGGCTGGTTTGTGGCGGATCAATTACAATCAACCACCCCTTAGTTATGCTGCTATAGGCCTAGGCTGCTGGGGGGTTCCCATAATGCACTGTTTCTTCGTCCTGTCTCTCTCCCCTCAGCCCCAACCGGGCGCGGCAGATCACTTCCCCTCCCTGAGCCTGGTTCTGCTGGAGGTTTCTTCTTGTTAAAAGAGAGTTTTTCCTTCCCACTGTCGCCAAGTGCTTGATGATAGGGGGTCGTTTTGACTGTTGGGTTTTCTCTGTAATTATTGTAGGGTCTTTACCCACAATACAAAGCACCTTGAAGCGACTGTTTGTTGTGATTTGGTGCTATATAAATAAAATAAAATTGAATTGAATTGAATTGAATTGAATTGAATTGAATTGAATTGAAGATCCAGAGTATGATTAACGTGGTGAGTGGGCTCCTTTACATTTTGAAAGAAGCCAACTGAATCTAATAATAGATTAAATGCAGTGTTGAGGCTGTCATTTGCAGCATCTACATGGATGTTAAAATCACCCACTCTAATTACACTGCTCAAAAAAATAAAGGGAACACTTAAACAACACAATATAACTCCAAGTAAATCAAACTTCTGTGAAATCAAACTGTCCACTTAGGAAGCAACACTGATTGACAATCAATTTCACATGCTGTTGTGCAAATGGAATAGACATCAGGTGGAAATTATTGGCAATTAGCAAGACACACTCAATAAAGGAGTGGTTCTGCAGGTGGGGACTACAGACCACTTCTTAGTACTTATGCTTTCTGGCTGATGTTTTGGTCACTTTTGAATGTTGGTGGTGCTTTCACACTCGTGGTAGCATGAGACGGACTCTACAAGCCACACAAGTGGCTCAGGTAGTGCAGCTCATCCAGGATGGCACATCAATGCGAGCTGTGGCAAGAAGGTTTGCTGTGTCTGTCAGCGTAGTGTCCAGAGGCTGGAGGTGCTACCAGGAGACAGGCCAGTACACCAGGACACAGGCCAGTACACCAAGAGACGTGGAGGAGGCCATTGGAGGGCAACAACCCAGCAGCAGGACTGCTACCTCTGCCTTTGTGCAAGGAGGAACAGGAGGAGCACTGCCAGAGCCCTGCAAAATGACCTCCAGGAGGCCACAAATGTGCATGTGTCTGCACAAATGGTTAGAAACCGACTCCATGAGTATGGTATGAGGGTCCGACGTCCACAGATGGGGGTTGTGCTCACAGCCCAACACCGTGCAGGACGCTTGGCATTTGCCAGAGAACACCAGGATTGGCAAATTCACCACCTGTGCTCTTCACAGATAAAAGAAGGTTCACACTGAGCACATGTGACAGACGTGACAGAGTCTGGAGACGTTGTGGAGAGCGATCTGCTGCCTGCAACGTCCTTCAGAATGACCGGTTTGGCAGTGGGTCAGTAATGGTGTGGGGTGGCATTTCTTCGGAGGGCCGCACAGCCCTCCATGTTTTCGCCAGAGGTAGCATGACTGCCATTAGGTACCGAGATGAGATCCTCAGACCCCTTGTGAGACCATATGCTGGTGCGGTTGGCCCCGGGTTCCTCCTAATGCAGGACAATGCTAGACCTCATGTGGCTGGAGTGTGTCAGCAGTTCCTGCAAGATGAAGGCATTGAAGCTATGGACTGGCCCGCCCGTTCCCCAGACCTGAATCCGATTGAGCACATCTGAGACATCATGTCTCGCTCCATCCACCAACGTCAGGTTGCACCACAGACTGTCCAGGAGTTGGCGGATGCTTTAGTCCAGGTCTGGGAGGAGATCCCTCAGGAGACCATCCGCCACCTCATCAGAAGCATGCCCAGGCGTTGTAGGCGTTGTCATACAGGCACGTGGAGGCCACACACAATACTGAGCCTCATTTTGACTTGTTTTAAGGACATTACATCAAAGTTGGATCAGCCTGTAGACTCCAAATCCAGGCCTCCATTGGTTAATAAATTTGATTTCCATTGATGATTTTTGTGTGATTTTGTTGTCAGCACATTCAACTTTGTACAGAACAAAGTATTCAATGAGAATATTTCATTCATTCAGATCTAGGATGTGTTATTTGAGCGTTCCCTTTATTTTTTTGAGCAGTGTATTTTATCTAAACTGAGCACTAAATCAGATAAAAAGTCTGAGAAATCAGACAAACTCTGAGTAAGGACCAGGTGGACGAAAGACAATAACAAATAAAACAGTTTTTTGAATTTCCCAATTAGGGTGGACAAGACTAAGAGTCAGGGTTTCAAAGGAATTAAAACTTTGTTTGGGTCTTTGATTAATTAATAAGCTGGAGTGGAAGATTGCAGCTACTCCTCCTCCTCGACCTGTGCTTCGAGCATTCTGACAGTTACTGTGACTCGGGGGTGTTGATTCCTTTAAACTAACATATTCATCCTGCTGTAACCAGGTTTCTGTAAGGCAGAATAAATCAATATGTTGATCAATTATTAAATCATGGCAGGAGGAAAGAAGCTGCAGGGAGGTGTGTAAACTCTGCTTCCTGGTCTCAGCCCTGGGTAGTCAATTTTTAGGAGGGTTAATAAATTTGGCCAGATTTCTAGAAATGAGAGCTGCTCCATCCAAAGAGGGATGAATGCCGTCTCTCCTAAAAAGACCAGGTTTTCCCCAGAAACTTTCCCAATTATCTATGAAGCCCATGTCATTTTTTGGACACCCCTCAGACAGCCAGCGATTCAAGGAGAACATGCGGCTAAACATGTCGCTCCTGGTCATCTCTCATGCGATCGAGCCACTGCAGTTGCAATTTGAGCAGAGGGTGAATAAGCATCCCAGGAGGTAATAACGGAGAGAGTCGACCACCCACCAGATCACCAAGCATTTCTTCTGTACAATGCTGAAGCAGGTCTTAGGTTCCCACAGCCTCTGGCTGATGTAAACCACTGGATGGTTGAGCTCTCTTACCTGCTACCTATTTGCCTCAGGTACTCCAGTACCACTGCACATTCTCCACCCATGTGTCACTGTGGGTAATGACCTCATCTAAATAGGTACCATATGTGTAGACGGAGCACCTGGTCCATGAGGTGCTGTAACCTATGCTATCAAGTTTTCAAACACTTGCATGTGCCACTCGGCCTGGGGTTGTTGCATCTCCACCTGCTCCTGGTACATGGCATCTAACTCCCTCATCATTTCTGCAGATTTCACATTTGCTTTTCAGCAAAATCACTATGCCTTCACTGCAGCATTCAGCACATCCCAGAACAGAAGAATTAGTTACAAGCAGAGAAATGAAAGAGAATCACATCAAAAAGAAAGCAATTCTTTTTTAATAATGCCCTATGGCCTTTTTACATGTAGTGTTTAATTCTGAAAAATGAGGGGTATTTTGTTTTCAAAGTTATATTGTATGAAACACTGTCTACGTAAATATGAAGCAACTGTGTAGGTCTTCAATTCAGTTCAATTCAGATCAATTTTATTAAACAGTCACCTCAAAGCACTTTATATTGTAAGGTAAAGACCCTACAATAATTACAGGGAAGACCCAATAGTCAAAATGACCCCCTATGAGCAAGCATTTGGTGACAGTGAGAAGGAAAAGTTCCCTTTTCAGAGGAAGAAACCTCCAGCAGAACCAGATTCAGGGAGGGGAAGTCATCTGCCAGAACTGGTTGGGGCTGAGGGAGAGAGAGAGACAGGACAAAAGACATGCTGTGGGAGCAATACAGAGATTAATAAAAACTAATGATTAACTAATGGATGGTTCAGAGTCACCTTATTCAGCCCTAACTATAAACTTTATCAAAAAGCAAAGTTTTAAGTCTAATCTTAAAAATAGAGAGGGTGTCTGTCTCCCGTATCCCAGCTGGGAGCTGGTTCCACAGAAGAGGGGCCTGAAAGCTAAAGGTATCCTAGGAACCACAAGTAAGCCAGCAGTCTGCCAAAGTAATTACTATTAAATCACAAAAGTGTACTGCATGTTCAGTAGCTTGGAAGTAGATACAGTATTTTTATTAGGTTTCTGGACATCAGCTACTTAGATAAACACAATTTCTGCTGTTAGAAAGTGAAATAAGTTCACTGAACCCTTAAAATATGTTGATTCTATTTCTGTCCTCAAATCCATCACTTGCTACAAAATATGAGGGGTATTTCGAAGTGTAAAAGATTCTGTAGCTGTAGCTGCAAAATATCTTCCTTATTAGAGTCATATAATAATGAGTGTTAATATAAATTACACTCATTAGTTGTATGTTCAAAATAAATATCTGATTGACTGATTGATTGATTGATTGATTGACCTAAAAATGTAAAAATATTGAAAAACTATTTTACATTTTCACAGTGACAACACCAGCTACAACAACAGCTACATCACAAAAAGGTATGTCCAATTTCATTTAAAATATGAATATCTACTTGTCAAGTAGATTACTAGCGCTGTACCTATAAAGCTCTTTCAATGGCCTAGAACATGTAAAATCTCAGCTGAAGTAAAAACACATTAAATGCATGGGGAGAGTGTGTATAAAAATGTAATGTAAATATTGTTTCTCATGATTGTGACAGATTTATGTGATGGATTCTATTTTTTTTTCTCCCCTACAGAGCCAATGGACTTTGATATAGAGTTTAACTTGCTCTTCCCCGTGTCAAGTGTGCCCCCAAATTTCATTGATGTATTCAGAGACTATCTGGCAAATCTGTCTTTCCCTCAAACCATCACGGAGTTTTTGATAATAGAAGAATTAAACTTCACCACATGTAAGAATTTTGTACTCAGCCAGATTTAATGTTGTTTATATGGTGAAGTATGAATTTTGAGCTGTGGCTTTTCATTCTCTGAAATGTCTTCAAAAGGGTGCTATCCAAACTCCACGGGAGGACTGCAGTGTCAATGTGAGGACCGATTTGGATGGTCATGTGACAAGTGTAAGGAATACGGTGCATGCAGTAATGCCACCTTACAAACCTGTGGATGCATAAAAGGGCTTCCACCTGGTGGAGAGTTCTGTGAACCAATCACAAGTAAGCAACTTGTAGCTGTAATAAAAGAAATACTGCCATCAAGAAGAAATGACAAATTTTGTGTTGACCAAAACATGACTATGATCTTCTATTAAGCACTAAAGTACACCATATGGACAATGGTACTATGCCAACTAGACATAACACCCAAAGGAGCTTCTCATCCATGGAAACCCCTGCCATGAAGTTCTCAGAGAACAGTTTTTGTACTGAGTTTCATGTCAGAGCAGATTTCCACTTTGCACTTTCAACTTCCAGTTGATTGTGGAATAATTTTCTGGACAGAAAAGGAAATAATGAAATGTTTTATGTTTGTTCACAGGTATCTCTCCATGTCCACCACAACTTCCTGGTATGAAAAACATCTTTCATTTTTATTTTTCACAGATACAGTTCAGTTCATTCTGTTGTAGTTGCATTTAAAAACATTTATAGATCTAAAGCAGATTTCATTAGCATTAGCTATACCCCCTTGGGACCTTACCAGAACACTGTCCTGCGAAAATCTCCAGACCGACTGCATTTCCAGCACTTCTGCCCCAACATTTGCACATCTTGCCCTGAGTTAGGAGCAGTGCCTGTATCTGCTGGTACCTGAAGAGAAAAATTCAGAGAAAGATGTGTTAGTGTGGGCCTGGTCCAACGGCTGCTCCATGGCTGATTGCAATACAAGTAGAGGAGCGGGCTGCTTCGTCCTCAGCACTGGAATTGACCAGCCTCCCACCACCTGTTGAGAATGTGCAGGCTAGACCTCTGGCTGCACTGCCAGGTGGTGGTCTGTAAGGGTGACAACTGCCTCCTGGCGTGCACCCAACTCCATCGTCCTCACTTGGAGCCCCTCAATCAATTGTTTGAGGACCACCAGCTCCAGGATGGATGCCTCCCCATTCGAAAATCCTGGCTGCAGCCACTTGGACATCTCGTCCCTTAGCTTCTGGGTGTATGCAAATGGCCGATCCCCTGCCTCCAGATGAGCATTGTGGAAGTGGTAGCAGTAGTCCTCTAGCAAATATCCCAGCTGGTTCAGCACCGCTAGGCAGATGTGTGCAAAACAGCCCCGTGATGCCACTATTAAGCTGAGTGCTGCTGTTTGAGCTTCCCTAGACAGTAGTAGAAGCAGCCGGACCGCCCATTCCTTCTGCGGCCACCCACGTGCCTCTGCCATGGCCGGAAACCTGTCCAAAAAGGACTGTTGGTCATCTACCTCCCCCATCCTGTGCAACACGATGAACGTTGGGAGCAAAAACAGTTCCACCAAAGACCTAGACCGAGCCACCAGGTTTTCAAACACCTACACATGCTGCTTAGCCTGGGCCTTCAGCATCTCCAGCTGCTTCTGCTGCATTGCTGCAGGCTCCTGGTGCATGGTGGCCAACTCCCTCATCATTTGTGCCAGCACTTGTACCGGCTGTGCTTCCAGTGAGTCCAACACCCCTTGTGTGTTGGTCCTGCATTCTAGTGCATAAAGTGCTCTAGTGTGCCATAGGAAATTATTCAATTTTAATTAATTGCTCCAAAAAATATCATTTAATTACTGCAAATAAGTTGAGCATGCTCACTGTTAAACACCTGTGTCTTCAGTGTAGTGACTGGCAGAGTAATTACTCTTTGTCTTCAGTGGGTGGCAGTAGGTAGCACAATAATGACCTTGTTAAAACAACAGTGACAAGACATACAACTACAATGCAAAAATATTTGAAAAGAAAAAAATGCAGAGTCCAAACTGGGGCCTAGATAAAATAATAATCCAAGAGAGCCTGGTACAGTTGATGAGCTTGAGGCAATAAATTGAAAGTTATCTATGGTTTAGATT
This sequence comes from Archocentrus centrarchus, assembly GCF_007364275.1. Classification (NCBI taxonomy): domain Eukaryota; kingdom Metazoa; phylum Chordata; class Actinopteri; order Cichliformes; family Cichlidae; genus Archocentrus; species Archocentrus centrarchus. The sequence continues at coordinate 26,707,950 of NC_044369.1, read as the reverse complement.
TACTTTCACTGGAGATCTGACTGCACCGAATTTGTTTTCTTGGCATGCAGGGAAAATCTCTCCAACAGTGCCATGGTCCCAAGCAAGCTTAAACACCATTTCTAAATAAAACACCCCTCACCCCACAAAATAAGAACACAGACTGTATTAGTTGCCTGCATGAGCACACTGAGAAACAGGAAACTTTAGAAAACTGCAAAAGTGCCTGAAAAAGCAAAGCTAATTACTTGGTAGCTTAATTTGGTGCCAGCTAATGTTAACATCTATTTGTTACATACATTACTAGCACTGTAACAAACAGCTATTCAGTGGCATAGAACATGTAAAATATAAAGTGAAGTAAAAACACATTAAATCATGGGAGCATATTTATATACATAAACATTTTTTCTAAATATTGTTTCTCATGATTGTGACAGATTTATGTGATGGATTCTCTCTTTTTTTTCTCCTCAACAGAGCCAATGGACTTTGATATAGACTTTAACTTGATCTTCCCAGTATCCAGTGTGCCCCCAAATTTCATTGATGTATTCAGAGACTATCTGGCAAATCTGTCATTCCCTCAAACTACCACCGAGTCTTTAATAATAGAAGGCTTAAACTTCACCACATGTAAGAATTTTGTACTCAGCCAGATTTGATGTTGTTTATATGGTGAAGCATGAATTTTGAGCTGTGGCTTTTCATTCTCTGAAATGTCTTCAAAAGGGTGCTATCCAAACTCCACGGGAGGACAGCAGTGTCAATGTGAGGACCAATTTGTGTGGTCATGTGACAAGTGTAAGGAATACGGTGCATGCAGTAATGCCACCTCACAAACCTGTGGGTGCATAAAAGGGTTTCCACCTGGTGGAGAGTTCTGTGAACCAATCACAAGTAAGCAACTTGTAGCTGTGATAGAAGAAATATTGTTCTGAACAAAAACTGACAAACGTGTTGTTCAAAACGTCACTATCACTGTGTTTAATCATCTTTTAAACACTTAAGTTACATTATATGGTCAAAATTACTAAGCTGTGTGCACACCTAGAGGACCTTTTTAGCCATGGAAACCCATGCCATGAAGTTCTCAGAGAACAGTTTTTGTAGTGAGTTTAATGCCAGAGGAGATTTGGAATGCTTCCACTGTGCACTTTCAACTTCCATTTGATTGTGACAATGTTTTTGTCTGGACAGAAAATTAAATCTTTTATGTTTGTTCACAGGTATCGCTCCATGTCCGCCACAACCTCTTGGTATGAAAAACTATTTTTATTATTCACTGATACTGTCATGGTCCTGGGCCGTCTGCCCAGCGTTTTGTGTTTTTAGTTTATTTTCCCTGAGTGTTTAATTCCCAGTGTGTTTTGATACGTTTGTTCCCCTCGTCCCTGTCTCCCCTGCTCCATGGTCTTGTCTGTATTGTCATGATGTCTTAACCCTGACCTCCTGTGTTTTCATGTTGAGTTTATTCCTAGTGTTGTGACTAGTCTGTGTCTCTGCCCCGTGTCTGTGTGCCAGTCCCCCATATGTAGTCTGCATGCACCTTGGTTAGTCACTTCCTGTATTATTTTGACAGTCGTGTGTTCCCTGTGCTTTGTGTTTAGTTTTGCTTCCCATGTTATTAGTTTCATTTGCTTCACCTGTTGTTCCCTGCTGTTTTCTCTTGCCCCGATTACCTGCTGTGTATTTAGGCCCTCAGTGTTCATCTGTTCCTCGTCGCGTCGTCTTCAGTGTTCCCTCGCTGTGTGTCTCCCTGCTCCTCCTCAGGTTTTGGTTTAGCTTTTCCCAGTGTAGGTTTTTTTGTATTCCGTTATATCCCCAATAAATCACTTTAAGTTCACCCTCTCCTGAGTCCTGCGTTTTGGGGTCTACCCGCTCCAGCCACACAGCCAACCATGACAGATACAATTCAGTTCATTCTGTTGTAGCTGCACTTAAAAAGCATTAGCTGTACCCCAGTGGCACCTTCCTGGAACGCTGCATGTCACTCCCAGACGAGGTTAAGGTGTTAGAAATCTGGCCACACAGATCACCTACCTCACCCTCAGTGCCGGAATTGGTCGAGCTCCCGCCAGGTGGTCCTCTACAATTGTGATGACTGTCTCCTGGCTTGTCAGCTGGTGGCACCACACCGACTCCACCATCCTCATCCATAGCCCCTCAATCAATTGTTCAAGAACCACCAGCTCCAGCATGTGCAAATCTCCTTCAGCAGTGCGGGCTGCAGCCACCTCGCCATCTCAGCCCTTAGCCTCTTGGTTTATATGAATGGTCTGTCACCTTCCTCCAGACGAGCGTTGCTGAAGTGGCGGCAGTGGTCCTCTAGCAATTATCCCAGTCCATTCCACACCACCTGGTAGACGCGTGTGTGTGCAGCCCCAAGATGCCACTGGAATGCTGAATGTGACCATTTGAGCTTCCCCAGAAAGCAGCAGAAGCAATCTCACCACCCAATCATCCTGAAGACACCTACATACCTCCACTATGGCTTGGAAGCTATTCAAGAAGGACTGTGGGTCATCCACTGCCCCCATGCTGTGCACTATGATGGACAGTGGGAGCGGCGACAGTTGTGCTGAAGACCCAGACTGAGCCACCAGGTTTTCCAACACGTGCGTATGGTGCTCAGCCTGGGCCTGCAGCATCTCCAGCTCCAGGTGTATGGTGGTGCTTTGTCTTTCTGTGAAGTGCGTGTTCAGAAGAAATCCTCCACCAACAAAGTCTCGTTGAATAATGTGGAGTTTATTACCGGAAGACAATGTCAAACAAACGCTTCTTGAAATGTCTGGGAGAGAAATGCCAATCCTACTCCCCGAGAAAGGGGATCACAACAGTTAAATACTATCATATGTCTCCCCCAACATGGAGAACCAGCTTCAACTGGTGTTTGGCTTGTTTTTCAGTATGTGTTTTTTTTTTCCTTATTTGGCAATAACCCAACAAGGGCCACAATATCTAGTACCTTTGTGCTGATGGAAACCATATATACATTTTGAGATACATTCTTTTTTGGACAAGAACTCAAAGCAGGTCTGAACTCAAGGACCTCTATCCTGAAGGAAAAATCATACATACAGTTTAAACCATAGCAGATTAGACACCACAGTGGCAAATTCCTTCATCATTTGTGCCAGCACTTGTACTGGCTGTTCTGTTTATCCACAGTATTCCTGACTTTGCGCCACTACCCATAATTCATAGCGGAAACTGGTAGTTTACTTCCGTTTGCGCTGTTGTTTACGGTTGCGGGCTTACACACTTGTCGTTCATTTAAACATTTTGACACTGCAGTTTCTTTTACCTGGCCTAAATGGTACCACATCGGAGGTGGATACATTGCAAGGATGTTTTAAAAAGCAGCGAGGTAACAGTGCCTCACCCATCACTTGTGTAAATGACATAAAATTATGGCCTGAAGTCAGCTACATCGACATTATCAGTTACCTTGTTTTTTCCGAAGGTGTTGATGGCGGGGAATCACGTAATTGTAAGAGCACCAGCATCAGCTGTTCCTGTATTGCAGATTAGGGAAATCATGCAGTGATGCTGCAGCTATTCTGTGGAAGGTAAATCACTTATCTGGATATCAGAGTGTTCAGATCACTGAAACAGAAACACTGGACTGGCCGAAGGCTGTGATCGAGGAGACACGCAGCTGTCATCTTGCTAACTGCTACGTGTTTACATGAAGGCAGGCATTGTTTAAGCTTTGTGTAGGCTGTATGCTGTAGTGTCACACGATAAATAAAATAACGTAAAAAAATAAGACGCTGTACATTAAAGGAAAACTTAAAACATAAGGAAAAAATACGGTAATAGGATGTGCAACTGGGTAGTATAATTTGGGGGAAAAAGAACAAATTTACAGAATAAAATAATTTGAAAAAATGTACATGTAGTGACAACCGACAACAGCACAAGTTGAATCCGAGCTCATGTTCCAACTAATAAAGACGCCTGTTACAGCACAAAGTAACCGAATTTTGTCATTAACCGAGGGGCTCCATCAAAATATTTTTTATGCTTTAATCCCTTATTAGTGACTAAATATAGACCTGCAGTAGAAATGTATTTTTGAGAATGCTTGTGTATACAAAGCATTACAACATTACTCACACATGCACCATGGCTCCCGCAGCCACTAGTTTTTCAAAACACCCATAGCAGGCAGTGGTTTTAACTGTGCAAGAGCAAAGAGACGGTGAGCTCAAGTAGTGCAAAAGGAAATGTTTTTCCAGTGTCCAAAACAGCAGCTTTTTCTTTTAGTAACCACCATTAAATCTGTGAAACACCTGGAGGTCCTTCATTAAGCACCTGATCAGCAAGTGTCAAGGTTAAGAAAAGAAAACTTTGTAGATGCTCCATCCACCGCTGCTTGTTCACAGGCGAAAAACTGCAGTACAAAAGTTAAAATATGCAGATAAACTGTTAATAAAAAAAGTATTTCTTATCCGATTACTTGATTAATCGATGGAATAATCGATAGAATACTCGATTACTAAAATAATCGTTTTATGCAGCCCTACCCAGATGCTTTCTGCAAATAATGTCGTATTTGTTGCCAAGGCTTTACCAGCAACCCTAGCTCATTTTTGGATGATGTTGTGCACATGGTGAACTTTGTAAAGCCAAAAATCCAGAAAAGCTGCATAATTGCATTTTATGTGAGGAAATGGGAGTGGTGCATAAAGCCTAAATGCTCCATATTGAGAGCCTTTGTTGGCATGTACCCATGGCAAAGTACTCGCCCTTGTGTATGACCTGAAGAAATGAAAATGTGATGACAAGCACAAATAATAAAAATGGATTCCTTTAAAGGTGCTCCGTTGCCAATCCCTTGATCTTCTTTTCATAAGGGTTATCTAAATTGCTCTTCAACTAGCCCCACACTCAGGACCAATTTGTCTTGGGACACTGTAGAAGGAGGTAAAACCCCAGGGTAAAATGGCCGCTGGGATGAAAAAAATCCCTGTACCAGGATAAAGTGACAATTATGGGTTGTTATATTTGTTGGAACAATGAAGCATTGTTCCTTTTGGATCGCAGGTTCAAAGAATGGATGGACACTTAGATGGAGATACTTGGTCAAGTCCTTCTCCAAGTCCACATAACACATGTACACTGGTTGGGAAAACTACAACACACTCGAATATTCTCAAGGGGATTAAGAGCTGGTCCAATGTTTATCCACTAAGATGACAACTGCATTGATCATCTTGGATTAGAGGTTCATCTAAGGGATGGACCCTCCTATCTAGCACCCTGGCATAGACCTTCCAGGGGTGGATGAAGATTTTAATCCCTCAATAACTGGAGCACTTCTCTGGTGCCTTCGCGGGGTGGCTGAGGAATGCAATCCCTCGATAGTTAAAGCACCTCTCTTCACCAGAGTGTTCAGACCATAAGGCTGCAGATCTGATAATACGATTACAAAACTGAGTACACTGCCAAATGACTCCAACACTACTGGGTACTCCGAACTGTCATTTGACACATAAGTGCAGACAGCAGTCCGGGCCCATTCCCCACCCAAAGGTGCAGGGAAGCAACCTTCTGCCCCAACAGTGAAGACTCCAACATACAGGCAGGAAGCTGAGGGGATACAAGGACGCCCGCCCCAGCTCATCGCCTCTCACCAAGAGCAACTCCAGTCTGGAACAGATTCCAGCACCTCCCCACTAGAGAGGTGACATTCCCATGTCCAAATAGCAAACCTCTATAGCTGGGAGTTGGTCTACCGGGGCCTCCGTGCTCTGCCGCCCCTCGGCATACATTGCACCCGGCCCCTACGACACCTCCTGTGGGTGGTGGGTCTACAGGAGACTGTTAAAGATATGAGCTGTGATGTTTCATGGATGATGTACATTGGATTCTGTGGCTGCATTGGAAAAGAAAAAGTTCCACTAGAATCATGAAACCTAAATGTAAACTCTGTTGTTGTATTTGTTCTAACAATGCAGCTGTTTAACTGATCTGGAATTACAACTGTTTGCCTTGTGGCTCATGCAACGAGACCATTTAAACTTTGAATTCAAGCAGTAGAAAATGGGGTTTGACAATTAGTAACAGAGGAGAACTGCACTGATGAGCTGAGTGGATGCATTTATAGGGCTGTGGCCATGTGTAAAGAGGGGCCATTAAAAGTGCAAGTTTGCTGTCAGCATCTTCATCTAAATATTGTTTCCCATGATTGTGACAGGTTCATGTGATGCGTTCTCTCCTTTTGTCCTTCACAGAGCCTATGGACTTTGAGATAGTCCTTGAATTGCACATCCCAGTATCCAGCGTGCCCCCAAATTTCAGTGATGTACTCAGAGACACTGTCAGAAATTTGTCCTTCCCTCAAACCATCACCAAGTCTTTAACACTACAAAACCTGACCTTCACCACATGTAAGGACTTGATCTCATTCATGTGATTTTTTGTCTCAGTCAAAATTAATGCTGTTTGTGTGGTGCTGTATGTCTTATGAACTGTGTTTTTTGTCTTTCTTTGAACCATCTTCAAAAGGGTGCTATCCAAACTCCACTGGAGGATTGCAGTGTCAGTGTGAGCAGCAGTTTGCTTGGTCATGTGACAAGTGTAATAAATATGGTTCATGCAGTCAAGTCACCTCCCCAACCTGTGGGTGCATAAAAGGGCTTCCTCCTGGTGGAGAGTTCTGTCAACCAATCACAAGTAAGCACTGAAATCTTCTAGCTTTGGGAATAAACAAAACTATGACTTTAAACAAAAACAATTAATATATTTATCCCACTCACTGGAATGTGTTGTCCAAAATATAAATGTGTTTGCATTTAATCATCTGTGAAAAATACTTTCATGTAAAAACTACAATTACAATTAAAGGTGTGTTTTTATTGCTCTTACTTTTTTCATTTTTTCATCTTTGCTGTTTGTGTTCATTTGTATTGATCACCAGAAAAGTAAACCATTAAAACTCTAATTTTGCCTCTTAGATGTTTCTTCATGTCCAACAGCACCTCCAGGTAAGGGTAACCATCTTGCTTATTTATAAAAAATCATTTGTTATTTATTATTTATAAAAAGTACATTTGTATCAAATCTCAGATAGTTGTGATATCAGACAACATCACTTCAACACTTGCTAAAAGTATTTGTCAACATGTCTGTTCAAGTGCTGCTTGAACAGATTCTAAGCATTCTGCATCATGTCCTGAAAGCCAACACTTCCTGTTAACTATCCATCCATCCATATTCGTCCATTTATCTGGGACCGGGTCGTGGGCGCAACAGTCTAAGCAGAGAAATCCAGGCCTCTCTCCCACTCCAGCAACCTCGTCCACTGAGGGGGGGGTTGAGGCGTTCCCAGGCCAGCCGAGAGATATAATCTCTCCAGCATGTCCTGGGTCTGCCCCGGGGTCTCCTCACCCAAGAGGCATCCCACTCAGATGGCCAAACCACCTCAACTGGCTCCTTCCAGTGTGGAGGAGTAGTAGCTTAACTCTTAGCCCATCCTGAACGACTGCATTCTTCACCCTATCTCTAAGCGACAGGCTGGCCACCCTTCGGAGGAGGATAATTTTCACCGCTTTTGTCCGCGATCTTGTTCTTTCGGTGACTACCCAAAGCTAGCGACCATAGGTGAGGGTAAGGACGTAGATTGGTCGGTAAATCGACAGTTTCACTGTCACAATCAGCCCCTATCCTTACAAAAACGGACCGGTGCAGAGTGCTCATCACTGCAGACACAGCCCCAATTCATCTGCCAATCTCCCAGTCCCTTTTCCTGTCAGATGTGAAGATGACCTTAAGATACTTGAGTCCCTCTGCTTGGGGCATCAGCTTGTCCCTGAGCCAGAGTGGGCACGCCACCCTTTTCGGTTTGAGGACCATGGTCTCAGATTTAGAGGTGCTAATTCTCATACCGGCGACTTCACACTCAGTTGCGAACCATTCCAGTGTGAGCTGGAGCCCACTACCTGATAAAGCCAACAGGACCACATCATCCACAAAAAGCAGAGGTGAATTATTGAGGCCACCAAGGTAGAAGCCTTCCGCCACGTGGCCACAGCTGTCCAAAAAAATAAACAACCGAATCGATGACAAAAGGCAGCCCTGGCGGAGTCCAACACCCAACACTCACACTGCGGTTGTACACGGACTGAATGGCTCGCAACATCTGGCGAGGCACCCCGTACTTCTGCAGCACTTCCAACACGATACCCCGAGGTACGTGGTCGAATGCTTCCTCCAAGTCCACAGAACACACGTAGATGGGTTGGGCAAATTCCAACACACACTCGAATATCCTCAAGATAATAAAGAACTGGTCCAGTGTTCCTCCACCAAGACAACAACTATACTGTTCCCCTTGGATGAGAGGTTCAAATAAGAGACGGATTCTCCTCTCTAGCACCCTGGCATGGACCTTCGCGGGGTGGCTGAGGAATGCGATCCCTCGATAGTTGAAGCACCTCTCTTCACCAGCGTGTTCAGACCATAAGGCTGCAGATCTGATAATCCGATTACAAAACTGAGTACACTGCCAAATGACTCCAACACTACTGGGTACTCCGAACTGTCATTTGACACATAAGTGCAGACAGCAGTCCGGGCCCATTCCCCACCCAAAGGTGCAGGGAAGCAACCTTCTGCCCCAACAGTGAAGACTCCAACATACAGGCAGGAAGCTGAGGGGATACAAGGACGCCCGCCCCAGCTCATCGCCTCTCACCAAGAGCAACTCCAGTCTGGAACAGATTCCAGCACCTCCCCACTAGAGAGGTGACATTCCCATGTCCAAATAGCAAACCTCTATAGCTGGGAGTTGGTCTACCGGGGCCTCCGTGCTCTGCCGCACCTCGGCATACATTGCACCCGGCCCCTACGACACCTCCTGTGGGTGGTGGGTCTACAGGAGACTGTTAAAGATATGAGCTGTAATGTTTCATGGATGATGTACATTGGATTCTGTGGCTGCATTGGAAAAGAAAAAGTTCCACTAGAATCATGAAACCTAAATGTAAACTCTGTTGTTGTATTTGTTCTAACAATGCAGCTGTTTAACTGATCTGGAATTACAACTGTTTGCCTTGTGGCTCATGCCAGGAGACCATTTAAACTTTGAATTCAAGCAGTAGAAAATGGGGTTTGACAATTAGTAACAGAGGAGAACTGCACTGATGAGCTGAGTGGATGCATTTATAGGGCTGTGGCCATGTGTAAAGAGGGGCCATTAAAAGTGCAAGTTTGCTGTCAGCATCTTCATCTAAATATTGTTTCCCATGATTGTGACAGGTTCATGTGATGCGTTCTCTCCTTTTGTCCTTCACAGAACCTATGGACTTTGAGATAGTCCTTGAATTGCACATCCCAGTATCCAGCGTGCCCCCAAATTTCAGTCATGTACTCAGAGACATTGTCAGAAATTTGTCCTTCCCTCAAACCATCACCAAGTCTTTAACACTACAAAACCTGACCTTCACCACATGTAAGGACTTGATCTCATTCATGTGATTTTTTGTCTCAGTCAAAATTCATGCTGTTTGTGTGGTGCTGTATGTCTTATGAACTGTGTTTTTTGTCTTTCTTTGAACCATCTTCAAAAGGGTGCTATCCAAACTCCACTGGAGGATTGCAGTGTCAGTGTGAGCAGCAGTTTGCTTGGTCATGTGACAAGTGTGATAAATATGGTTCATGCAGTCAAGTCACCTCCCCAACCTGTGGGTGCATAAAAGGGCTTCCTCCTGGTGGAGAGTTCTGTCAACCAATCACAAGTAAGCACTGAAATCTTCTAGCTTTGGGAATAAACAAAACTATGACTTTAAACAAAAACAATTAATATATTTATCCCACTCACTGGAATGTGTTGTCCAAAATATAAATGTGTTTGCATTTAATCATCTGTGAAAAATACTTTCATGTAAAAACTACAATTACAATTAAAGGTGTGTTTTTTTTGCTCTTACTTTTTTCATTTTTTCCTTCTTTGCTGTTTGTGTTCATTTGTATTGATCACCAGAAAAATAAACCATTAAAACTCTAATTTTGCCTCTTAGATGTTTCTTCATGTCCAACAGCACCTCCAGGTAAGGGTAACCATCTTGCTTATTTATAAAAAATCATTTGTTATTTATTATTTATAAAAAGTACATTTGTATCAAATCTCAGATAGTTGTGATATCAGACAACATCACTTCAACACTTGCTAAAAGTATTTGTCAACATGTCTGTTCAAGTGCTGCTTGAACAGATTCTAAGCATTCTGCATCATGTCCTGAAAGCCAACACTTCCTGTTAACTATCCATCCATCCATATTCGTCCATTTATCTGGGACCGGGTCGTGGGCGCAACAGTCTAAGCAGAGAAATCCAGGCCTCTCTCCCACTCCAGCAACCTCGTCCACTGAGGGGGGGGTTGAGGCGTTCCCAGGCCAGCCGAGAGATATAATCTCTCCAGCATGTCCTGGGTCTGCCCCGGGGTCTCCTCACCCAAGAGGCATCCTACTCAGATGGCCAAACCACCTCAACTGGCTCCTTCCAGTGTGGAGGAGTAGTAGCTTAACTCTTAGCCCATCCTGAACGACTGCATTCTTCACCCTATCTCTAAGCGACAGGCTGGCCACCCTTCGGAGGAGGATAATTTTCACCGCTTTTGTCCGCGATCTTGTTCTTTCGGTGACTACCCAAAGCTAGCGACCATAGGTGAGGGTAAGGACGTAGATTGGTCGGTAAATCGACAGTTTCACTGTCAGAATCAGCCCCTATCCTTACAAAAACGGACCGGTGCAGAGTGCTCATCACTGCAGACACAGCCCCAATTCATCTGCCAATCTCCCAGTCCCTTTTCCTGTCAGATGTGAAGATGACCTTAAGATACTTGAGTCCCTCTGCTTGGGGCATCAGCTTGTCCCTGAGCCAGAGTGGGCACGCCACCCTTTTCGGTTTGAGGACCATGGTCTCAGATTTAGAGGTGCTAATTCTCATACCGGCGACTTCACACTCAGTTGCGAACCATTCCAGTGTGAGCTGGAGCCCACTACCTGATAAAGCCAACAGGACCACATCATCCACAAAAAGCAGAGGTGAATTATTGAGGCCACCAAGGTAGAAGCCTTCCGCCACGTGGCCACAGCTGTCCAAAAAAATAAACAACCGAATCGATGACAAAAGGCAGCCCTGGCAGAGTCCAACACCCAACACTCACACTGCGGTTGTACACGGACTGAATGGCTCGCAACATCTGGCGAGGCACCCCGTACTTCTGCAGCACTTCCAACACGATACCCCGAGGTACGTGGTCGAATGCTTCCTCCAAGTCCACAGAACACACGTAGATGGGTTGGGCAAATTCCAACACACACTCGAATATCCTCAAGATAATAAAGAACTGGTCCAGTGTTCCTCCACCAAGACAACAACTATACTGTTCCCCTTGGATGAGAGGTTCAAATAAGAGACGGATTCTCCTCTCTAGCACCCTGGCATGGACCTTCGCGGGGTGGCTGAGGAATGCGATCCCTCGATAGTTGAAGCACCTCTCTTCACCAGCGTGATCAGACCATAAGGCTGCAGATCTGATAATCCGATTACAAAACTGAGTACACTGCCAAATGACTCCAACACTACTGGGTACTCCGAACTGTCATTTGACACATAAGTGCAGACAGCAGTCCGGGCCCATTCCCCACCCAAAGGTGCAGGGAAGCAACCTTCTGCCCCAACAGTGAAGACTCCAACATACAGGCAGGAAGCTGAGGGGATACAAGGACGCCCGCCCCAGCTCATCGCCTCTCACCAAGAGCAACTCCAGTCTGGAACAGATTCCAGCACCTCCCCACTAGAGAGGTGACATTCCCATGTCCAAATAGCAAACCTCTATAGCTGGGAGTTGGTCTACCGGGGCCTCCGTGCTCTGCCGCCCCTCGGCATACATTGCACCCGGCCCCTACGACACCTCCTGTGGGTGGTGGGTCTACAGGAGGCTGTTAAAGATATGAGCTGTAATGTTTCATGGATGATGTACATTGGATTCTGTGGCTGCATTGGAAAAGAAAAAGTTCCACTAGAATCATGAAACCTAAATGGAAACTCTGTTGTTGTATTTGTTCTAACAATGCAGCTGTTTAACTGATCTGGAATTACAACTGTTTGCCTTGTGGCTCATGCAACGAGACCATTTAAACTTTGAATTCAAGCAGTAGAAAATGGGGTTTGACAATTAGTAACAGAGGAGAACTGCACTGATGAGCTGAGTGGATGCATTTATAGGGCTGTTGCCATGTGTAAAGAGGGGCCATTAAAAGTGCAAGTTTGCTGTCAGCATCTTCATCTAAATATTGTTTCCCATGATTGTGACAGGTTCATGTGATGCGTTCTCTCCTTTTGTCCTTCACAGAACCTATGGACTTTGAGATAGTCCTTGAATTGCACATCCCAGTATCCAGCGTGCCCCCAAATTTCAGTCATGTACTCAGAGACATTGTCAGAAATTTGTCCTTCCCTCAAACCATCACCAAGTCTTTAACACTACAAAACCTGACCTTCACCACATGTAAGGACTTGATCTCATTCATGTGATTTTTTGTCTCAGTCAAAATTCATGCTGTTTGTGTGGTGCTGTATGTCTTATGAACTGTGTTTTTTGTCTTTCTTTGAACCATCTTCAAAAGGGTGCTATCCAAACTCCACTGGAGGATTGCAGTGTCAGTGTGAGCAGCAGTTTGCTTGGTCATGTGACAAGTGTGATAAATATGGTTCATGCAGTCAAGTCACCTCCCCAACCTGTGGGTGCATAAAAGGGCTTCCTCCTGGTGGAGAGTTCTGTCAACCAATCACAAGTAAGCACTGAAATCTTCTAGCTTTGGGAATAAACAAAACTATGACTTTAAACAAAAACAATTAATATATTTATCCCACTCACTGGAATGTGTTGTCCAAAATATAAATGTGTTTGCATTTAATCATCTGTGAAAAATACTTTCATGTAAAAACTACAATTACAATTAAAGGTGTGTTTTTATTGCTCTTTCTTTTTTCATTTTTTCCTCTTTGCTGTTTGTGTTCATTTGTATTGATCACCAGAAAAATAAACCATTAAAACTCTAATTTTGCCTCTTAGATGTTTCTTCATGTCCAACAGCACCTCCAGGTAAGGGTAACCATCTTGCTTATTTATAAAAAATCATTTGTTATTTATTATTTATAAAAAGTACATTTGTATCAAATCTCAGATAGTTGTGATATCAGACAACATCACTTCAACACTTGCTAAAAGTATTTGTCAACATGTCTGTTCAAGTGCTGCTTGAACAGATTCTAAGCATTCTGCATCATGTCCTGAAAGCCAACACTTCCTGTTAACTATCCATCCATCCATATTCGTCCATTTATCTGGGACCGGGTCGTGGGCGCAACAGTCTAAGCAGAGAAATCCAGGCCTCTCTCCCGCTCCAGCAACCTCGTCCACTGGGGGGGGGGTTTGAGGCGTTCCCAGGCCAGCCGAGAGATATAATCTCTCCAGCATGTCCTGGGTCTGCCCCGGGGTCTCCTCACCCAAGAGGCATCCTACTCAGATGGCCAAACCACCTCAACTGGCTCCTTCCAGTGTGGAGGAGTAGTAGCTTAACTCTTAGCCCATCCTGAACGACTGCATTCTTCACCCTATCTCTAAGCGACAGGCTGGCCACCCTTCGGAGGAGGATAATTTTCACCGCTTTTGTCCGCGATCTTGTTCTTTCGGTGACTACCCAAAGCTAGCGACCATAGGTGAGGGTAAGGACGTAGATTGGTCGGTAAATCGACAGTTTCACTGTCACAATCAGCCCCTATCCTTACAAAAACGGACCGGTGCAGAGTGCTCATCACTGCAGACACAGCCCCAATTCGTCTGCCAATCTCCCAGTCCCTTTTCCTGTCACATGTGAAGAAGACCTTAAGATGCTTGAGTCCCTCTGCTTGGGGCATCAGCTTGTCCCTGAGCCAGAGTGGGCACGCCACCCTTTTCGGTTTGAGGACCATGGTCTCAGATTTAGAGGTGCTAATTCTCATACCGGCGGCTTCACACTCAGTTGCGAACCATTCCAGTGTGAGCTGGAGCCCACTACCTGATAAAGCCAACGGGACCACAGCTGTCCAAAAAAAAAAACAACCGAATCGCTGACAAAAGGCAGCCCTGGTGGAGTCCAACACCCAACACTCACACTGCGGTTGTACACGGACTGAATGGCTCTCAACATCTGGCGAGGCACCCCGTACTTCTGCAGCACTTCCAACACGATACCCCGAGGTACGTGGTCGAATGTTTCCTCCAAGTCCACAGAACACACGTAGATGGGTTGGGCAAATTCCAACACACACTCGAATATCCTCAAGATAACAAAGAACTGGTCCAGTGTTCCTCCACCAAGACAACAACTATACTGTTCCCCTTGGATGAGAGGTTCAAATAAGAGACGGATTCTCCTCTCTAGCACCCTGGCATGGACCTTCGCGGGGTGGCTGAGGAATGCGATCCCTCGATAGTTGGAGCACCTCTCTTCACCAGAGTGTTCAGACCATAAGGCTGCAGATCTGATAATACGATTACAAAACTGAGTACATTGCCAAATGACTCCAACACTACTGGGTACTCCGAACTGTCATTTGACACATAAGTGCAGACAGCAGTCCGGGCCCATTCCCCACCCAAAGGTGCAGGGAAGCAACCTTCTGCCCCAACAGTGAAGACTCCAACATACAGGCAGGAAGCTGAGGGGATACAAGGATGCCCGCCCCAGCTCATCGCCTCTCACCAAGAGCAACTCCAGTCTGGAACAGATTCCAGCACCTCCCCACTAGAGAGGTGACATTCCCATGTCCAAATAGCAAACCTCTATAGCTGGGAGTTGGTCTACCGGGGCCTCCGTGCTCTGCCGCCCCTCGGCATACATTGCACCCGGCCCCTACGACACCTCCTGTGGGTGGTGGGTCTACAGGAGGCTGTTAAAGATATGAGCTGTAATGTTTCATGGATGATGTACATTGGATTCTGTGGCTGCATTGGAAAAGAAAAAGTTCCACTAGAATCATGAAACCTAAATGGAAACTCTGTTGTTGTATTTGTTCTAACAATGCAGCTGTTTAACTGATCTGGAATTACAACTGTTTGCCTTGTGGCTCATGCAACGAGACCATTTAAACTTTGAATTCAAGCAGTAGAAAATGGGGTTTGACAATTAGTAACAGAGGAGAACTGCACTGATGAGCTGAGTGGATGCATTTATAGGGCTGTGGCCATGTGTAAAGAGGGGCCATTAAAAGTGCAAGTTTGCTGTCAGCATCTTCATCTAAATATTGTTTCCCATGATTGTGACAGGTTCATGTGATGCGTTCTCTCCTTTTGTCCTTCACAGAGCCTATGGACTTTGAGATAGTCCTTGAATTGCACATCCCAGTATCCAGCGTGCCCCCAAATTTCAGTCATGTACTCAGAGACATTGTCAGAAATTTGTCCTTCCCTCAAACCATCACCAAGTCTTTAACACTACAAAACCTGACCTTCACCACATGTAAGGACTTGATCTCATTCATGTGATTTTTTGTCTCAGTCAAAATTCATGCTGTTTGTGTGGTGCTGTATGTCTTATGAACTGTGTTTTTTGTCTTTCTTTGAACCATCTTCAAAAGGGTGCTATCCAAACTCCACTGGAGGATTGCAGTGTCAGTGTGAGCAGCAGTTTGCTTGGTCATGTGACAAGTGTAATAAATATGGTTCATGCAGTCAAGTCACCTCCCCAACCTGTGGGTGCATAAAAGGGCTTCCTCCTGGTGGAGAGTTCTGTCAACCAATCACAAGTAAGCAACTTGTCGTTTGAAATAAAAAAAAAAAATTGAGTCAAAATTTACAATTTTTTCCCCATCAGTGCCCTACATATAATAAAATAAAGTTATTTTTTGTGTAATGTTTTTCCACAGGTGTCCCTCCATGTCTAACACCTTTAACAACACCGATGCCAAACACAACAGCCGTGACAGATACAACAACAACACCAGCGCCAAACACAACATCAGTGCCAAGCACAGCCACATCAGTGCCAGCCACAACAGTAGAGACAGCTACAACAACACCTGCGCCAAACACAACATTAGTGCCAAGCACATCAGTACCAAGCACAGCAACATCAGTGCCAAGCACAGCAACATCAGTGCCAGCCACAACAGTAGAGACAGCTACAACAACACCAGCGCCAAACACAACATCAGTGCCAAGCACAGCCACATCAGTGCCAGCCACAACAGTAGAGACAGCTACAACAACACCTGCGCCAAACACAACATCAGTGCCAAGCACATCAGTACCAAGCACAGCAACATCAGTGCCAAGCACATCAGTACCAAGCACAGCAACATCAGTGCCAGCCACAACAGTAGAGACAGCTACAACAACACCAGCGCCAAACACAACATCAGTGCCAAGCACAGCCACATCAGTGCCAGCCACAACAGTAGAGACAGCTACAACAACACCTGCGCCAAACACAACATCAGTGCCAAGCACATCAGTACCAAGCACAGCAACATCAGTGCCAAGCACAGCAACATCAGTGCCAGCCACAACAGTAGAGACAGCTACAACAACACCTGCGCCAAACACAACATCAGTGCCAAGCACAGCCACATCAGTGCCAGCCACAACAGTAGAGACAGCTACAACAACACCTGCGCCAAACACAACATCAGTGCCAAGCACATCAGTACCAAGCACAGCAACATCAGTGCCAAGCACAGCAACATCAGTGCCAGCCACAACAGTAGAGACAGCTACAACAACACCAGCGCCAAACACAACATCAGTGCCAAGCACAGCCACATCAGTGCCAGCCACAACAGTAGAGACAGCTACAACAACACCTGCGCCAAACACAACATCAGTGCCAAGCACATCAGTACCAAGCACAGCAACATCAGTGCCAAGCACAGCAACATCAGTGCCAGCCACAACAGTAGAGACAGCTACAACAACACCTGCGCCAAACACAACATCAGTGCCAAGCACAGCCACATCAGTGCCAGCCACAACAGTAGAGACAGCTACAACAACACCTGCGCCAAACACAACATCAGTGCCAAGCACATCAGTACCAAGCACAGCAACATCAGTGCCAAGCACAGCAACATCAGTGCCAGCCACAACAGTAGAGACAGCGACAACAACACCACCGCCAAACACAACATCAGTGCCAAGCACAGCCACATCAGTGCCAGCCACAACAGTAGAGACAGCTACAACAACACCTGCGCCAAACACAACATCAGTGCCAAGCACATCAGTACCAAGCACAGCAACATCAGTGCCAAGCACAGCAACATCAGTGCCAGCCACAACAGTAGAGACAGCTACAACAACACCTGCTCCAAACACAACATCAGTGCCAAGCACATCAGTACCAAGCACAGCAACATCAGTGCCAAGCACATCAGTACCAAGCACAGCAACATCAGTGCCAGCCACAACAGTAGAGACAGCTACAACAACACCAGCGCCAAACACAACATCAGTGCCAAGCACAGCCACAACAGTAGAGACAGCTACAACACCAGCGCCAAACACAACATCAGTGCCAGCTACTTCAACAACACCAGTGTCAACAACAGCATTTTCTGAAGTCAAGAAATTTGAGCTTACCATAAATGTGGACTTCAGTGAATCACACAATGATCCAAACAGTTTTTTTTTCAAAAGCATTAGCAAAATTGTAAGTTTCAATTGGCCTTGTCTCTCTGTCATTCAGTTTTCTCACAATTTGGGTGCATGGGATATTTAATCCATGTTTGTCTATGTCACTATCTCAACCAGATCACTGAAACATCGAAGAACTCTGTCAAAGCACAATTAATTAAATTCCGGTAAGTCACATGATCTTGTTTTAAGACATATTAACCCGTACAGCTGCTGTACTTCTTAAAAATTCCACCTTTGTGTCCAAACAGTAAACAACAACACCAAAAAAAATCAAATTTTCAAACTGTGTTTTCATATCTGGAAATTTTTCCACAATTGCTAAGGACACATTTTTTGAAAAATTGCCTTTTGCCGTAGCTGAACATGAAACCTATCACAAAGTGTTCAGTCTTTCCTTCATCATGTGGTTATCTTCAAATTTACAAAAACATGAATGCAATACAAAAAAGGGATGACTACGACCTAAACTACCACCACTTATACACCACACACACACATACAAACGATACTGACAACGAGGTGTACTGAAACATGGTATGCAGTAAAGATTAGAAACCATTTGGCTGACTGAGAATCAGCTGATTAGTTTACACTCTGACTTCACCAATCCCTATAGTGTCATGGTTCTGGGACAGTAGCCCAGTGTTTTGTGTTTGTGCTATTTCAGTTATTTTCTCTGACTTTTTCTACTCTGATTTTATGCTTTTATGTGATTATAAGTCCAATGTGTTAATACTAGGGGTGGGACTTGATTAAAACAATTAATCTAATTAATTAGAAGCTTTGTAATTAATTAACCAAAATTAATCTCATTTTAATCACATTTAAATATTTAACATGATAAATATTTAAGTTTGGTTGATGAATGAATCAATATACATAAGCCTAAACTTCAAAATGTTTATTTTCCCACCAGTCTACTACACAGACCAACAAAGGGTGGAAGTGCTCCTGTGATAAGCAAACACCTGAAATTAAATTTAAGCATCATAACTGGATAGTTTTATTCAACATTAATGTCTCACTTAATACAGTTGGAAATTAATCATTCGCTCAGCTGTATTCCTTGATGTTGAAATGTGTTATGCTTGTTTTAACAGCTTATTTTGAATTAAAGACTTAAAATTAAACCACAAAAAGGAGCAAAAGTTGGTTCTCCGTTTAACCAGCTGCTTTTACACAGCTGTGGTTCGCACTCTCGGCTGCTAGGCAACATGAGCTATGCAGAGGTGAGGGCAGGTGACGCTGATATGAAGGCTAGCCGCTCACTTCCGGCCTTTGCGGTCTTCATGGGCTGCGAAGGACGTGGGCCGGGTCCTTCGAAGGATGCGGCCGCTGAATTTTTGGCGTCGTGCGTCAATGTAATCTGTATGCCTGTAACTCGTGCACTGAGAAATGTTCCGGTGCAAAGTGCGTTAAAATGCGTTAAAATTTTTAATTCGTTAACTTCCCCGTAATTAATTAATCGAAATTAACGCGTTAAAGTCCCACCCCTAGTTAATACAGTATGTCAAAATGAAAGAATAACTATACAGTCACACAAGAGGTCGTGCTGAAAAAAAAGAAAATGATACCAAACAAGGCAAGGTGAACAGTTGCTAAGGTCAACTGTAAAGCTAAAAACAAAAATAGTCAAAAATGGCCAAATATAACCCGGACCCCAGAGGTTAAGTCGGTCATGGGGAATGATCGAGAGGCGTTTTGTAAAATGTGCAGAAAAAATATAAATTTGACCTGGAATGGTGTGACGGCGATGAAATCACACCGAGCATCCACCATTCACCAGCAGCGGATTCGTGTGTGCGGGGAGCAGATCCCTATTTTGTTCTTTGGTGCTACACAAAGCACCGCAACTGCAACCTCAAGGTCAGGTACAGGCACAGGTATTGCGTCACACCTCAGCAGCAAACCAGTATTCCAATATTCTATTGGAAAATAAATAATCGGCTTGTGAAACCTGAATTTCATTGCATTTTGTTTATATTCTTCAAATTTCCTGAGTCTTTTTGAAATGCATTTGGAATATTAACGTGTATGCGGTCTTAGTCAAGACAAAGTCACAGTTACACCTTCATGTAAGTGGGATACAGTTTTGTCTTGGGTGAGAGATGGGCTATCATCATACATGGCTAAGTGCTGTGAATCCACCGCTACCCCAAAAAAGGCTGCTGCTTGAGTTCATGCTGGTAGTAAAAATATTTTAGAGGTAGTAAAAATAGGTAGTAAAAGGTAGTAAATTGAACTCTAGGATTCCTGTATAAACCCTGAATAAAGGCCAAGAATTTGACTCCACGTCAGACCACTTAAGTTGTTTTTTAGGAATCTGACCATACAGTATTAGATTTTCTCTAATTCACTAAAATTAATTACATTACTATAATTGTGCTGTTTACTCATAATAAGAGTGAAGATAAAGGATGTATACATATTTGTAAAAAAAGATACAGAAAGAAAAGGACAGCATATTTCTTATCAGCAAGACATTTATTTTCCCATAGCACAGTTATATTTAATACTAGTAGGAATGGCCAGACAGCTTGGTTTATTGAATTTCTCCCATATGTTCATCTGGAGAGAAAATTTTGCAGACTGTAAAAGGAAATGGAATAAGAAAAAAAGTCTTTTTGAACCTGCATTTTCAAGTTAGGCTAAGGCAGGGGTCGGCAACCCGCAGCTATTTCAGGCTTAAGCTGCGGCTCTACGCAGCTCTTGTAAGTAAATTATAAGTATCCAATTGAAGTGCATGTTATTTTTGTCAGTTCGTTTTTTGTTCTAGTTCTAAATTGGAACATTATTGTGATCTTGAAATATTAAAATAAAATCATTTTATTTATTTATTTTCATTTCTCAATATATACGTCACTCGCAGTAGCCACTTCCAGTAGTATTTGCGTTTTCTTTTCCGTGGAAACCAGGTTCAAATGGCTCTTTGAGTATTAAAGGTTGACGACCCCTAGGCTAAGGCTGTATACACCAGTCTGTTTTATTCTCTCTCTCTCTCTCTCTCTCTCTCTCTCTCTCCACTTTTATTTAACTATCCAGTACCCTGGCTGGCCACTTTGTTAGGTACACCGATTCAACTGCTTGTTAATCAACCAGTCACATGGCATGGATTTTGAAATATTTAACTTGCATGCTTTTATTTTGAAGGCGCAAGTTAGCATCATGTCACTGCGCGTGAAAAACAAGATATCTTGAATTAACTTTATGACTAGTCAAAATTTAATTGTAGATATCTGAAATGTGAGTTTCAGATAGTCAGTAATTCATTGGAGATATCTTGAATTGAAGCCGCCATACAAATGAATGGTACATCTGACGTCATTTCGACTAGTCAGAATGTAATTAGAGATATCTCAAATAGCTATTTTGTCTAGTCAAAACATAATTAGAGATATCTGAATTTACTAATACGTCTAGTCATGAATCAATTTCAGATATCTGGAATGTAACTGTGGTGAATCGGATTTTATGTTAAAATGGCCTGCCATACACTGTTTTCAGTGAGGCACACAGCTTGTCTATTAAAGGTGAGAGGTATCGCTTTTATTTTTTTTCTGTTGGTTATTATTATTTTTATTGATATTTGTTTTTATCTGTTAGATTTTGTTTTTGTTTTGTTACATTATTTGTGAGGGTTCTTTCATGTCAGAACATTGTTTAATAAAAGCACCAGTTCTATTGCCAGTCAGCCTGCATAGATGCATTTTTGACCAGTATTAAATGCTTTCAACCAATAAAACATATCAAACTTTGCACTTGTGTGTGCTAATAAATTATTTTGGTGCTCCTGAAATATTTAGCTTGCTTTTACCAATGTGGCCACCTGATAAAGTAAGCATACAGCCCTGGAATGACATGGTCATTATGTTTGATAAAACACAATTTTATTCGGTGGTTTACCCACATCTTATGATTATGAAACATATATATGTAAATTATACACGCAATAATATAGGTGTACAGAACACTACTTTTTCAAGAAACATTTGAAAAAGAATAAAGTAAAAGATCTAATAGCATTTTTTTTTATGCTTTGCTCGGAGTATTTATGGATCTGTCAAGTTTCAATATGTGTCCCCCCAATAGTAAACTCATTCCTGTGTCCTTGCTTCTAGACAAAGTTAGCAGTTAAATATTGGATGAGTAACCATCCCAGGATTAAGATGACTGAACCAAAAAGATTTGGTTTCTATATATGAAAGTAAACTGGCAACAAAACGGTATAAACAAGCCATATTCAAGGCAACATTGCAATGGAGAGGCATTTCATTCAAAATGAAATAAATAAATAAATTAAATAAATACTGCTATTGGTAAATTATTAATAAATATCCCCATGAGATAAAATATTTTAAAAATATTTTTTTTTAATTTTAATTTATTTCAAGATTTATTTATTTACGTCACGATTTACTTATTTCATAATGGAGTCCCACCCCCCCGGTTCCTACGCCTGTGTCTAGAAGTTAGCTACACTAGCCAAAATGTTTTGTTATCTCATTTCAGAACAATGCCACCACCAATGAAAAGGCTGAAACAGCAGCAGGACTTAGTTTTTTTTTTTTTTTTTTAAATAGAGTAACATCAGTGTGAGTAACAGTCACACAACACAAGGGCAACACCTGATCATAATCTATCAACATGTATAACAGTATATTAGATATGTGTAATAATATCTTATCAGAAGAATGGTAGAGTAATGACTCAGGTGAAGCAATGAAAGGTGGAGAGACTGAAGAAGCTCAGACGAGATCTTAAATTTGTTTAATGAAATATGTATTAGCCTGTTATTAATTTTTAAATTTAAAAGTAAACAATTTTATCATGAGAAGAACTGGTTCGCAGAAGAGATAGAAGAGCCAGGTGGAGCTTCAGGGTGTGAGGTCAGCTTTAAAAACCATATTAATTATAATAAATCCAGAAAGAACAGGTGAGAAGTGATGTCAGGTTGATTTTATTTTTTTTTTCAAGATAAATTTTCAATGATGTTTTCATTATTTCCACAGTACTTCTAGGAGTATGGGTTAGGTTAAGTTTAGGTTGCCAGGTGCAGTACAACACCCCACTAGAGTTCTGTACATTTTTATGGTGAAATGCTGCTACATAGTCACCAATAAGAGGAATTTTTTTCTTTCTTGTTTAGTATAAAATGAGCCACCTTTAGGCTCAGGAGCTGTGCCTCATCTCTGAAACCATTTTGTAAGTTTCGGAGCAGCAATGCAGCACAAAGGAGACAGGAAAAGGAGAGGGTGAGGTCTTAAAATAAATGAGTGAAAACCTTTACTGTAAAGGTCCGGTGATGCTGTAAACAGAGTTGACAGCGTATGAGATATAATGTATTCATCTTAGGGCTGGGCAATAAATCAGTAACAATATATATCACGATAGACACGTGATCAGTATCAGTTCTTCAGATGTTTTGAAAGAACATCTTTAAGTTGAGACCATTTTATTTCCTCCTGCTTAGCCTATTTTAATAGTCTTTTTATGTGTTTGACCATGCCATTCAGGAGGTTTTATTCATTCTGCTTGATTAAAGACTCAAGCCATTTTGTTTGGTGGTTTGCCCACGTCTTACATATACATATGTAAATTATACATACAATAACATAGGTGTGCACAACACTGTTTTTCCAAGAAACATTTGAAAAAGAATAAAGTAAACGATCAAATAGCATATTTTTATGCTTTGCTCAGAGTATTTACGGATCTGTCAGGTTTCCGATATGCCCCCCCCCCAATAGTGAACTTATTCCTACCCCTATGCTTGTTAATGTTACAGTTCAGAGGAGAATGAACAGACTGCTTTAAGCTGATAGGAAGGAAAGAGTAACTGAAAGAACCACTTGTTGCAATCAAGGTGTGCAGAAAGGCATCTCTGAACGTACAACACATCAAACCTTAAAGCAAATGTGCTATGGCAGCAGAAGACCACATTCAATGCTACTCCTGCCAGCTAACAGGAAACCGAGGCTACAGTTTGCACAGGCTGTCAACTGGATAACAGACCATTGGAAAAATGTTGCCTGTTCTGGCATACTTTGGGCCCTTTTGTACCAGTTGAGCATTTTATTCACACAGTGATTTCTTAATGGCCATAGTGCACCCATCTTCTGATGGCTGTTTCAATTCTATATTGTAGACGGGGAAGCACCATTGCTGAGTACAACGTCACTGCTTCTTCTTTACAACAAGAGGGAGTAATTCAAGCACTAAACACTGACATTTTTGACCAGCTGGCAAAAGTGTACACTATGATATCAGATGGTAAGCACTCTTCTACATCTGTGATTTTATTAAATATTATTGCATAGCAGAAACCTGATAATTGGTAATAATTCTCTGATATTTATGCCCATTTTTAAAGACTCCAAATTCCTGACGTTTGAAGGAAGCCAAGGAATTTTTGGGGATGGAGTGAATATAACATGCGGCCCTCCACCAATGGATCTCTTTGGTACTGACTGGAACGCAACTTGGAGCCGTGACGGCAGTCCCATATTTGAAGATGGAGTACACAGCATTTCAAATAATCAAACTAACTCAGTCTTAACTGTGTCAACTTTTATTACTGCCGACAAAGGTAAGAAACATGTACTGTGCCTGTGGTGCATTCAGTTAGCGCAGTCTTAGTATTTCCTTTTACTCCTCTAGCAACGGCAACATTCTGATTGGCTCAAAGGCAATAGATACCCTACAGGACAAAGTCAGCACTTTCATTGATCAATTGAGCCACAAATGACTATGACTGTGATGCAATTGTGTGATCAAATTAAAACAAATATATTAACTTAGGACAAAAATTAAGGAAATTAGTTTTTTGTCAATTATTTCTTTGTTGTAACAATGTGTCTTGGTGATAAATCTTACACTGTTGGAAAGCATCTTTATTTCCACATGAGACACACATGAACTCCAAAAAGCAGCATTTATTGCTGGGCTCTCTTGCAGAATACAAAAAAGAAGGAAAAGGCAACTTTGCAGGAGCAAATAATCCTAAATACTGGGTAACCTAGAAGAAAGAAACACATTACTAAGAGGGGTGACTCAACAAGGAACTGAAGGAAACTGAGGGCTTAAATAAACAGGGGACTAAATGCAGAAAAACAACAAAGCTGGGGAATCAACAGATGAACCTCATCAAACTAATGACACAGAGGGGAAGCAAACCTAACACAATGCACAGGGATAATGGTCTCGCAGAGTAAAACAGAAAATGACTAACTGTGACAGACAGTTGATACACAGGGAGGCAGGCATGCTGAAGCAAGAACAAAATACACACACCTATAACAAGAACTCTTACAACAAAAAAGCCTAGAGAATGTAAAAATAAGAAACCAATGTGAAAATAATGCTGCAATGATGCAAAACTCCAAACAGATTCAATAAACTAAGAATCACTCAGATGTTACCAAAACAGAATTAAACAGCCTTAAACCCTGGGCCAAAGCCCAGGACCATGACAGAAGCACTGTTACAACAAAGAAATGATCAACCACACAGAAATGTCCTGACTTTTGTGCTAAGAGAACAATAGAGTAACCTATGTTGGTGTAGTATAACTGAAACGATTCTATGTATTTAAATTGGTAACCATTACCTTTGCATAAGTCTTTCACAACAGAAAGAGATCCATATACTCTTTAGTTTTGTTTGGCGACACTGGTTTTAAATATGTTGATAATGACTGATTTAATTTCAGGAGAATATGAATGCAGGCTCAAAAGGAAAAAGGATGATTCATTTTATCGACAAAGATCCAACGGAATCTTAACACTCAATGAGAAACCCGTCATCAGAGTGGAACCAATTCAAAAATTTCTTAAGTGTGGTGAAACTCAGATACTGACTTGCTCTGTCAACAACAACTACACTATTAATTTTAAGGACACAGATGTTAAAGGTAACCCTGAAACAAATGAACAACAAAATTCAAATCAGCGATTAGGCAATAATTGAATAAAAAAAATAATCTTTTTTTTCTTATCGCTGTTGTTTATACATAGGTCAAACAAAAATTTCGTATACATATAAAAATGACGCTGCCTGTAGAAACAGGACAATTATCTGTCAATCAACCAGCTATCCTGATTTCAGTGCAACAATAACACTGATAATATTGAAAGAATGTGAGTATAAAGCCAAACATTACAAAGCATTTAATAAAATTAATGTTAAAAAATATGTGTTTTTATTGAAGCCTTTTCTCTCTCTTTTTTGTTTTTGTTTTGTTTTACTAGTGAGTAACACATGTAATAATACAATATTTGGTGAGACACCCAATAGCTTCATGGCCATAGCGCCTTGTAAAGTGAATGAGGATGGACAGCAGACCGCATTGTGCAGCACTGGTCAATATGAGAATGAACAAAACACCTGCATACTGCGACCCATTAAGGATCTGCTTGACCAGTCTCAGGTGACCTAGCTCTTCAAAATTATATATCAGAAAAGGTAAAATAGAGCTTGTCTTGTTCTGTTATTTGTATTAATGAAATTGTTGGTTAGCTTAAAAGAACAGTAAGATATCCATTGTGCCTTTCAGTGAGGAAAGACATGCAGGATGGCACTGCAGAAGAAAAAACACTCCATAGGCCATCAGAATGTGTGATATCTTCTTCCAGATGGATTTTGCACACCCTATTAGTCAGACATGTGGATACTGCTATAAGGTCTTGCAGCTTGCAAGGCCAAGCCCCACAGATTATCCATAAAGCAGCCGTGCTGTGTGAAGTCCCTGATAGTTTGATTGTAACCAATACTCTGGTTTATCTGCTGAATGGCCTCTACAACCCAATGGTCATAGAGGCCATTCAGCCTGGGCTTTGACAAGGGTCTGCCAAGGACACCAGGGTTAAAGCAGACAAAAAGCAGGTCTGTTTTCCTAAAAGTTTGAGTGTGCCTCACAAGACCCGGCCAGGGCTCACAGCAGCCTGGCGTGGAGCTACCTCCTGGTCTAAGCCACTTTTGGCAAGTGACCATAGCTTGACAGACTGGGACAAGTGGAACTTGCATAGTACCTTTGGCAGAAATGTAGAGTTAGGTGAAGGACAACCCGTGATGATTTCAGCAGAAACCAGAAGCAGTCCCTGTGAACTGACAAGAGCATGGAGTACGCTAATGCTCCTGGCAGATGTTCCTGGCAAGAAAGCTGTTTTGAGGGAAAGCAATTTCATCAGCATCCTTGAGGGGATCAAAGGGGGGATGCTGAAGAGCATCAACAACCATGAGGTTCCATGGGGGAAACTGAAGGTCCACGCTGTAAGTTACTGGGTACCTTTAAGAAACTAGGAGATCAGAGATGATTCCTCCCTATTTAGTACTGAGTGATTTGCCCACCTAAGTTAAAACAGAGCTTGAAAGAGTAAAGATGTGATGACCACCTTTATTCTTGAACACAGTCTGAATTCTCTGAAGCAGCTTTCTGTAATTTCCTTAAGTAAATTACAGCTGTGTGGGTGCCGAAGAGAGGTCTGGGTAATGCCATAGTGCACATAAGGATGCAATACAAGTGCTGTATGTACACAAAACATGGCGACAGCGGAGCTTTCAGGTGTGCAGTGTTGTGTCAAAAAGAGATTTTCTTTTTTTTTTTTTAATGTTTTATCTTTGCTTATATCGGTAAATAGACTGTGGTGCACAGGATTTATGAAGGGCTTATATATAAAATGAAGAAATGGCTTGTTCTTACCCTCATCAATAGCGTCTGTTAAGGCAGTCTTTTTCAACCAGTGTGCCGCGGCACACTAGTGTGCCATGGGAGATCGTCAGGTGTGCCGTGGGAAATTATCCAGTTTCACATAATATGCCATGAGTGTCTGTGCTGTAGTAGTGACTGGAGCATAATCATGTATTACTCTTCCATATCACTAGACTAGATTGCAGCAGGTAGCGAATTGCATTGTACACAGAGACGAGAATTAAGCCGTGTTTCCATTCAGAACGACTCGCCGCGGGTCGACTCGACTCATCGCGATTTGACGGCATCTCCATTAGAATCACTTTGCCGGTCCTTTTTCCGTACTCACTCACCCGAGGTTCTAAGCGATCCAAGGCGATACAAAAATATGATGCGGAATACAGCATGCCACTGATTGGCCAGGGAGTATCGTCACTAGCAGAGGCGTGAGAGCCAGTGGCGCAAAAAGGTGGTATGCACCATATGCAATGCATAGGGGCGCCGCACAAGAGGGGGGTGCCAAAACGATGTGGGAAAATATTTCTGTAGTTGCATTTTCTGCATTTAACAGCTGTGCATATGACATGATCAATAACAGAGGCCCAGCGCTGATTAGGCGCCCTTGCACTCCCTCACCTCCCCTCCTCCTGTTCCCGTTTAAGTTATGTCATAGAAGTCTTGTATTTTATAAGTCCATGAATAAGTGATCTGCACACATGAACACAGTAATGAGAGGCTGCGGATGGTGCGTTGTGTGTGTGTGTGTGTGTGTGTGTGTGCAGTGTTCTAGCTAGCGGTTGATCACAAGGCGCCGCGCCGGTCTGAGACGTCCTCTAGTCGGGCTGAGGATTTCACCGCTTCACTTTCGGAGCTCTGCTGTCTCTGCATTTAGCAAACAGGAGCCCGCCCCGCGGACTTCGCACCGGCTAGATCGCTGCTTTTATCGCTGCTTGCTCCTGTATTATTTCACTGCAGTTTACAATCTACCACAGCGCAGGGAAAGTTCACAATGTGCATGTTTGATGTCCCTAAGGTCATGCGCGCACTTGATTTCGCGGCTACAGAAATCGAAATGACATCCAGCATGAATGAGGAGAAGTAAGAAGAAAAACGAAGATCAAATGAAAATTTCAGGCATGATTTAACACGAGTGGATCATCGCTGACAAGTTTTTTCCACACGTCCATTGTCTGTGCAGAGAATGTCAGCTGTTATTTTTTCCTTACATCAGCTGAAGCCACCAGAACAATCTGGTGGTAATCACACTACTGTAGTCTGGTTTGTGCGATTGTTTGGTGCCGTTTCCTTCACTTTCTATGAACTGACAGATTTCCTCAGGCAGCTCATCGCACCTGTGTAATAAGGCACGTCACCAAATTCAGAAGCTATTTACTCCAGAAAAGAGGGGTGTGATTTAAACCTTTACCTCTTATAAAGTTCTCTGTGTTTCGCTGTTTATGGCGCGCTGTGTCTTCAGGACTTTGCTGTGCAGCGTTTCCTGCTGTGTGACGCAGTGATGCACTGTCAGCTCACCTGTGCAGGTCTCCCTCTTCATCTTCTCCCCTATCTGTCCCACCAATCTGCTCTTTTCCCCGCAGCGCAAGTGAGGAAAAGAGACAGATGGTTTACCTTCAGTGTCAGCGTTCAGATCTTTTGCCTCCCACCTGTTTGGAAAATCCCTGTTTTTCACTTTTCGTTTGGTCATTTTTGGGGAGTCAGGCAGCTTAAATGTCACTGTAAAAAGTGCTGACTGATGTTTTATCCGCTGATCACTGATCAATCGGCAACACGGAAAACGGGATAGCATACAGTTCTTAGCAGTTCAAAGCACCGGTTGAATGCCCAGACTACAGTTTGCAGCGGTAGTTTTGCAACATGAGAGCCATCTGAAACGCATACACAGCATACATACTGCCGGGCGATCGCAGCTACCAGCCGAACAGCTGCTTAGCACAGAGCCTGATGCGGCTGATCAAAGGAACTTTGAGTTACCGTAATAACGCGACCTATCGGAAAAATTCAAACGGTTTCTGAAAGCTGAGAAACTGCACACAAATTGTTGCCGTAATTCCGCGAACGGCGGCACTTTTGAAGTACACTGAGCTGATTATGACATGTTCGGTGGTATAGGGTTGATAACCTTCATCCATTAAAATATTGTACGGGGACTTATGTATGATGATGATATTAAACTGGCATTAGCTGTGAGCTTGCCTCTATCTCATGTATTGTTGTGTTGTGTTATTCCTGGTAACAGAATGCTTTTGGACCGAATTAGAGTTTGGAAAACACTGAAGTTTTCTACTATAAGACCACATTGTTGTGGCATTTGTTATGTTCAAGCTGTGTTTTTGAAGTGGACATGTTAAGTGCACTTTTTATTTGAAAGAAGATATATATTATATGATAAGGTTCTTTTTTGTGTTTATTTGATTCCTATTCAAGACACTTTGATATACATATTGTTAATATAGGCTACAGAGTATCATTTTAAAACATTTTTGGCTGGTGGTGTGCCTCGAAAAAAATGTACCTTGGTTCAAAAAAGGTTGAAAAACACTGTGTTAAGATATTGAAGAAGATGGTGAGAGATTGCCAGCAAAGGTTGCCCTTCTAATAACAATTAAATGGTTGCTGTTGGCCGCAACCACGCCAAGAACAACAACAAAACAGGACTCCAGCTCTCGCTCTCCCTACCTCTCGTGTGCACACACACATTCAAGTACCAACAAAATGGTGGGAAATCACAGAACATCTGCACAGAACCATCTAACTTTAACAGAATCGCTACAATATGAAAGTCACTTTGCCAACAACTGACTGCAGCTTCTACCATGTGACAGAAATGTTCTTTATGACTCAAAATGAATTGATATCATTCATAAGAGATGATGTTTGAGATATTCTTGACAGATTATAGGTCAACAAGTCATTTACAGCAATATAAATACCAGCAATAATTTTTTGGGCAAATATGGGAAATCACTTTTTGGCACAAGACCGGCTATTCAGATGACAAATCACGCGACTGCCGCTATGTACAGTGTGGCGGCATGTACATTTTGCATAATGCAGTGCAGTCCACATTCACATTAAAATTCAAATCAGTTTACTGCACCCTATTAAGTCTAATATATAGGTATATCTGTTAATTACAGGGTTAATAGGCTCCAGCACTCATGTGACCCTAAAAAAGGATAAGTGGAAGAGAATGGATGGATGGATTTTTATTAGTGTAACAATACAACTTTTTAATAGATGGGAAAGTGTATATTTGATACCAAGATTTACTGAATTTTTCAACACCAGGATGTGTTTTTACAGAACCTTGCAAGGGACATGGGAGAAAAAAAACAGGGGAAAACAAAGAGAGTGATGCACACACACACACACACACACACACACACACACACACACACACACACACACACACACACACACACACACACACACACACACAGCTTGAGGGTGTGTGTCCTCCATTGCTGTTGTTGTTTGTGAGCTGAGTGGCTGAGAGGAGAAGGGGACGGAGCAGTGCTGTTTGTGTTTGTGGCGATCGAGTTAAGCAGTGATGGTGTGAGAGCGAGAGAGTCAGTCAGGTTCATTCCTTCATGCCTGTACAGTTTTGGTTACAGCCAACAGGAACTGCTGAATTATAAATTAAATGCGACTTGCTGGCAATCTCTCGCCAATCCTTTCAACATCCTGACAGATGCTGCTGTATCGCTATTAACACGGAAGTGCATGGCCTAAAATTGAAAAGTTTAAAAAGTACAACTCTTTTTTTTTTTCCTCCCACATTTTTTCTCTCATGTCCTTTGTGGGGTTCTGTGGTTTTTTAATACTTCCTATTACATTTCAATAATAAAGAACCAGATGAAATTAAATGTCATGAAAAAAGATCATTTTCTTTGTACACTTTGGGAGGAGGGGCAGGTCTATAAAAGAGTACGCTTTGTAAAATGTTGATAATTGTGAATTATCCCTAGGAATGGATCTCTGTACTATTGATGCAGGTGGTCTTTGGTCCAGTGACAGTGTGTTATCCTTAAAAAGGGAATGAGAAAGATGCATCAGCACCCCCTTGTGTGATGCAGATTTTAAACCACATGCACCATTTGTGCTTAAACTAGTGGACAAACTGTAACTACAACAAACTTTCCTCAGAACCCTGACAACACCCTGAAACAAAAATAGAACTTGTTCAATGAATAACCACAAAGGAAGTATTTATTTATAGTACACATTTAACACCATACTTCAAGCACCAAATTCAAAAACTTCTGACCAACTCTTCTGTTTGTAATTGTGGACACATTAAAGGAAATGATTGTACTAAATTAAGCTAACATGTGTTACTATTCTTTTCTCTCTTCAAATGTCACAGTTCTTGACTGCCACGACATTGCCAGTATTTTTGGAACAGCTCAAAAGCGTCACTGTCAACTTCACTAATGAAGTGGCTCAGTCTCCTCCCAACATTAAGGCTATTGTCAAAATACTCTCCAATGTAGCCAACAGATCTTCATTATTAGATATCTCAATTAGCAGAAATTCAATGGAGGTATGTGGAATAATTTTACAGAGTTTTTCACATTTTAAATAATAAATGTTTTGCATCTGATATCCTATTTTCTTTTACTTTAGAATATCCTGATAACTGCAGATGCTCTCACCCTCAGTCAAACAAAGCCATCATGGAACCGTCTGAACATCAATGATGCCATAAACATATATAACAACTCCAAAGCTGAAAGTGTCAGCTCATCATTCGTGCAGTCGCTTGAGACAGTAACACGTCGTCTTGTCAATGACACGCTTAATATTAACACAGCATCTATTCAGTTAAACCAAACTACCTTCACAAACACTTTTGATGCTGTATTTAATTCTTCGGTGGCAATAGAAATAGAAGCTGGTGGAGAAAATAAAACAATCACTACAATAATATTTGACACATTGGATAATGTACTCCCTGCAAGAGATCAAGACAATTCATCATTCAATTTTATAAATGGCAGGGTTGCACTTGTTCAGTCCAGTGGTGATATCAATAATATCTCTCTCACATTTGATATTTTAAACTCTACACTGGGGAACCCTGAATGTGTCTTCTGGAACTTCAGCCTCTTTGATGGTCTGGGAGGATGGGACAATGAGGGCTGTGAGGTCGTGTTAAACATAAATGAAACGGGAACTGTGACCTGCAGCTGCAACCACCTGACCTCATTCTCTATCCTCATGTCACCAAACAGTCCAAAGAAACTTTATCTGGACATTATAACCTACATTGGAGTTGGTCTGTCCATGGGTTCTTTGGTCATATGTCTCATCATTGAAGCCCTCATATGGAGAAAAATCAGAAGGAATGAAACTTCTTACTTGCGTCATGTTTCCATTGTCAACATTGCCGTGTCTCTCCTGATTGCAAACATCTGGTTTATAATTGGAGCGGCCATTTCAGATGCAGATGTGAAAAACCCCCCAGCATGCACTGCAGCTACCTTTTTTATCCACTTTTTCTACCTAGCCCTGTTCTTCTGGATGTTGGCCTCAGCTCTGCTGCTGCTCTACCGCACAACTAATGTCTTTGGTGGAGGTTTGTCTAAAGCATCTATGCTGGCCATTGGATTCATTCTAGGCTACGGGGCTCCTCTCATCATTGCAACAATAACTATTGCTGCAACTGCACCTGACAATGGATATATCCGAGAAAATACAATCTGCTGGCTCAACTGGGAAAAGTCCAAGGCTCTACTGGCATTTGTGATTCCTGCACTTTTAATAGTGGTCATAAACCTCATTATCCTGGTTGTAATGGTGTACAAAATTGTTAGAAGAAGGGTCGGGGCGAATGCTGCACAAGCAGATGAGAGGCACGTTCTGAAAGTTATTGCCAAGAGTTTGGCAGTGCTCACACCATTTTTTGGAATAACTTGGGGTTTGGGAGTTGGAATCCTGGCTAATCCAGAGAATGAAGGAATCCATATTGCATTTGCATTCTTCAATTCACTGCAGGTACAAATTCATTGTTTTAATTATCTTTATACTAAAATAGTACTTGCACAGTGTTTGGTTGAGTCTAAATGGTGAGCTTGTCATTTATAACTATAAATCAGTCATTTTGTCTGTCTTTTAAAAGGGTTTCTTTATTTTGGTGTTTGGAACACTGTTGGACAAAAAGGTATGTGTGTATTCAATTCTAAGTCAAATCAGCTGAAGAAAAAAAGTCAGCTTTAAAGCAGAACTCACATCTCTAACAGTAAATACAGTTATGTGTATGTGCTCATATTCCACACATTTCCACAGGTCTAAAAACAAGACGGCCTGGATTTAGTGTTTGGCTGAACAGTATAAAAAAAGACTTAATTTGACAACAAATTTGTTTGACGTTTATTGCAGTGTTCTAACTTTTAAGAATCCATTTTTCAGGTGCGGTCAGAAATGGCAGCCTGGTCACAAACCTCCCGAAGCACCAGAAGTGGGTCAAGGGTAAGATCATTTCTCTGTTATATGTTTCATGTTTATTCTTTCTTTTCTTTTTGTGGATAACATCTCATTTGTTCATTTTCAATTATTGTTTGGATATTTTTTTTCTGTTTCAGAGCACCAGTGCTGGAAACTCATCAAGTGTATTTGCACTTTTGAGGAACTGGAGACGAGGAAGAGGTATACCAACAGTTAAAACTAAGAAATAAATTAAGAGATAGCTTCTGTCAAAAATGTAAGCTATTGTGTTATTAGGTGTGTTAGTAGCTTACATATCACTTGGTCAGACAGTCCAACATATGAGTCAAATTAATTACTGAATGGATTGCCACACTGTACTGTACTGGTACTGCTGTTGTATTATTTTGCCGCAGACTAACTCGTGCTGCTCTTTTGCTGTTATTTTTTAGATGTCTACAACATATCATCAAATTCATCGAGCGGTTCTTCTAGCAACACATAATCTGTGCAGAGAACTCTGATCATTCAGACAACCAGTCATGGCTGGAAAGTCATGCCTATATCTTAAATATCATTTTGAATCCCATAACACAATAATAATGTCATCATAAAAATATTTTTCTATCTCATAGTACCTGCTGGATGTATAGTTTTCATTGTATTGTAGTATTTTTTGTTTTTTAAATATTTTTCCTGTATTGTAATTTATCCTACAGTACTGATTATATGTAAAGATGAGCAGAATAATGTACTGCATCTTTCTCTGAAAATATTTAATATCTAAGTATATTAGTCACAATAGTCTAAGTCTAAATACCAAACTGACTTCCAGGTGTTACCCACTTTTTATGGATTGTCTGCTTTCATTTAGTTGTAAAAGGAAATCCACTTCTGCTTTAATCCTAAGAGATCTTACCATTTTGCTGATCCTAAACCTCATGAAGAACTGTTGATTAATTGAATAATGAATGAATTGTTCATGCAAATTTGATATTCTGTAGAGCAGCCTATGTTTCATAAACTAAGCAAAAGTAATGTCATTGACCACTTTAACTAGATCTGAACTCTTAATGTTGAAATCTTTAATGATTTTGTTCATTTTACTATTATTATTACTTATTTTTATTTCTTCATGAGCCAGATCACTGACATACAGAAACACATTCATATCATAGTCACTGGCTGTGTAAGGATAAACTAAATGGTGAGCTTGTCATTTATAACTATAAATTATTGCATAAGTTTCATGCAATTAATACATGTGGTGTATTTTTATGTAAATTGTAACATGTTTGAATTTTGTTTTGGAGTATATTTTTAATAATGCACTCATCTACACTATATTTTCTGTGCCTAATTATGTCCTGAATCTTTTAAACAGTTCTTTTCAGAATCACTATTAAAAGTCTTTCTAAATCCATTTAACTTTGTATTTGTACACATTTGTTTGAAGTAAAATGCAAATGTGTGTTAAAATGGACAGAAGTGGGATGACTCTTATGACCTCAGTTATAAGTCTAGATCTCGGTCGTCAGTCTGTGGTCACAAGAGAACATTGTGTATTTCGACTGATGGTGTAGTGGTTGGCACTGTCACCTCAGGGTGAGAAGGTCCTGGGTTTGAATCCAGTTTCTCTGTGTGGAGTTTGCATGTTTTCCACATTTCTGTTTGAGTACTCTTTGGGTACTTCAGCCTCCTTCCACAGGCCAAAGACATGCATGGGATTACTTGGTGGTTCTAATTTGACCATGAGATTGAATGGTTGTCTGTCTGTTAGTCCTATGACAGACTGGTGTCCTGTCCAGTGTGTACCCTGCCATATGACAGTTAGAGTAAGCTCCAGAATAAGAATAAGAAGCTCAATCACTGGGGAGGGGGCAAGAGTAGAGCCACTGTTTCCCCTACAAAGAAGATAGCTGATGTAATTTGTGCATCTAACTTGGATGCCCCCTGGAGGTCTTTTGTGTGAGGTCTAGGTAGGAGCTGGACAGAGGGAAGGATAGAGGAGGCAGCGCAAATTTGAGGCTCAAAAATGAAAGAGCGAGTTATGTGTGAAGGTACATATGTTGCAGAGGGGGTGACTGTTTCTCTCTTTATCCACTTTGATACTCCACCACAGAAGTGAGATAATTTCAACTCTACAGCTGCAGAATGGAAACCTCACCAAATCCCACAGAGACTCACAGGATGTATGGAAGAATTTCTTCCTTTTCATTTTTCTAAAACTATATGGACAGTGTCAAAGATGGAAACTATCTAATAATGTTACAAACCCAACAATTTACCATATCAAATAGTCACAACTTGAGTTGTCTAACATTATAAGCACAGAGCAAATATAAAATAATATTAAAAAAACTTAATGTGAATGCTAATGCTATGGCTAAATTGTGAATCTATGAACATCACAGGCACACATACATTCTTATGAACTGTAAAACAACTGTAGCAGTATAGACTTCTCTTAATGTGCATGCCACTGGTGGCCACTCACAGAGGTGAGGGTGGTTATATAAGCTGGGTCTTATGCTACCTGTCTCCTCCTCACTCCCAGCTCATTATCATTTCCAAAAACCCGCACTGCTTCCAGCTGATTGGAGCCGCTGCTGTCCTGTCTTCATTGCTGTCTTGTCTTCGCCCTTGTCCTGCCCTATTTTCTGCTTTGCTTAGTTTGTGTCCAAGGCTGGTTCACTTGTGGACTGGAGCGGTATAAGCTGCGACACTCGGCTTTTTCAAAGAATGTATAAAGAGTACGTTTATTTTTACATTGCATTCACAATGTCAATACCATTTATCATGAACAAGATTCTTGTGATTTTTCATTTAATGTACCATTAGCTGTCATTACATAATGAAAGCTAATGGAGGCTACATGATACCAAGCAGAAGGCCTGCTTTTACTTCACACCTGTCTTATGAGTTAGGTCAATCATTGCTTCTTTCTTAAAAGATACACTTTAACCCTTAGATGCACGAGTGACTGGACCCTAAACTCTTCCACAAGGGGATCAAAAATCATCCGTCTTACAGCCAATGTGTTTTCATGCCATTGTTGTTATTTTGGTGAAGAATAATAGTCTGTATTATATTTTGGTCCACACACATTATAATTTAGTTTTAGTTAGTTTTCAGAGTGGTTTTGCTCATTTGTATTAGTTTTTATTTTTGGTTTAATGATTAGTTTCAGTTTGGTTTTCTCAGTTTTAGTATTAGTTTTAGTTTTTTATAGTTTGTCAGGTTCAAGATTCAAGGTGCAAGACTGACTATTGTGTAATAAAAACTCCACAAAAGATACCATTTAAAGAGCTGTATTCAACAACCAACTGTTCACAAGACAGCAGCATTATATGCTAAATGTGTGTATTAACATAAAGACACACATGAACAGGGAGAAACAAAGAAAAAAAAACCATAAACTCCAAAACCGAAACTCTACAATAAACTCCCATTAAACTTCAGTTTCAGTGCAGTAGATTAACAACACCTACTATATATGTGGTGTACAACATCAAAACACAGCGAATGTTTGACAAAAACAAATTGAAGTGGAGCTGCTCAGAGAGCTAGCTTGACTAGATGTGTCTGCATTTACGCTTGTGTAAGCTGAATTTTGTGTGTTTTTTACCTTGTGGTCACGTACTGGTGTTTTATATGCAGTGCAGGCTGGGACTTTTTCCTTTCCTTGGGTTTCCATAGCCTCTCAGGGGGATTTGATGTTGGTGTTTTGTTTTTTTGTTTTTTTTTTAAGCCTGTCATGTCTGGTAGATCTTGCAAGCAGAACTGTGATCTGAATGCGTTGTTGTGCCAAACATATTTGCTATTTCAAGATGAGCTCTATAGGTTCTCAATAGGCTCTTCTCGTTGATGTTTTAACCCTTTATTTTATTTATCTGAGTTATTTTTCCACATACTATGTAACAGCCAGAGCTGACAGGCTGAAGAAGAGGAAAATAAAGAGAAGAAAAAGGGAGAGAGAAAGGGAGCAAAAAAAAGGGGGAAAGAGCACAAGTCTATTAATCAGATAGTTCATCACTTTAACATATAAAAAAATACTATCAATACTTGCAAAAATAAATTTGTGTGTGAAAAACAAAACTAACAAAGCATGTTACGCACACCAACAATTTTGTTGAGTTGTGATTGAGTGGGCGTTTGTGTCTGTGTCATGTTTGTGTCTGTGTCATGGAACGTACTTACCAATGAGGGCAAAACGCTGCAGCTCCACCCATCAGAAGCCAGAGGCAGGTACGGAAAGCCCCCGGAACCCCAGGCCACCAGCAGCCCACCAAGAGCCAGGAAGACCCCCGGCCACTCAGTCCAAAGACAACCGCACACCTACCCCAGCAGACGGGAGAGGGTGGTCTCAGACGGAGCCCCCCCAGTCAAGGAGCAAGGGCTCCAGGGAACCCAAGGCGATGAGAAGCCAGCCCCCCCCCAGCGGCCAGCCCCCTGCACTGGCCGGCGGCAGGGCCCCCGGGCCCACGGCACCCAAGGACCGCCCGACCCTCCACAGAGCCCCCCCCCACGCCGAAGAAGCCAACGCAGCCCCGCACCGCACCCCCAAGGGGGGCAGGCCAGCACCCACGCCAGAACATCCAGCCCCACCCAGGAACCCCGAGGCACCCCCATCCCAGGGGGGTAGGGGGGAGGAGGCAACCAGCAAGGAGCGGCCAGGAGGCAAGGCACAAGGCCCAGACCCAGGTCCAGCCATACATACAAACACACCCACACACCCGTGTACACATTTATACACAGATACTCATACATGCCCATACATACTTACCCACACACAGATATGCCATACATACACATTCACTCACCCACCCATACTCACGGAGACGGTGACAAATACACAAAGACACACATTCATCCATAGCTACCCACCCTCTGAAGGCGGGGCAAGTGGAAACCACCCCAGGGCCAACAGCGACCCCAGGACGCCACCAGCCCGGTCCCCAAGGAACCACCCGACCCCTACCCTGGGCGAGACGCAAGAAATCGGGGTGTAAGATGACCCATCCACCCCTCCTCCTCCCCAACTTGTAGGTCTATGTGTTAATGTTTGTGAGTGAATGAGGTGTATAGGGTGCAGTTAAAATTGAGGGGAGAGTTATGCCACAAGCGCCAACTGTTGGTCGTCAGTGCTTGCCCACACTGCCCCCCCAAAACCCTCCATGTCTAAAATGCAAATAAAATTTGGGGACAGACAGTGACGAGGATCCGAGTGGGGCCACCTCAGCGGCCCCACTCGGATCAAATTCCTCCAATTTGTTTTTAGAAGAAGCAGACATTCTCTCTAAACTAACATGATCTACTAATAAATTTCTGTACTGAGTAATACATAGTTTATTTTTTGTCTTCCAGTTCATGAGGATCATCTTCTTAGCAATGCACAAGGCAGTAAGAACTATGTGTGATATATTTAACTCCATAATTAATTCACTGACATCACCTAAGATGCATAGTCTGGGGGAAGTTGGGATACGACAGCTAAACCATGTGGATAGATCTTCACAAATCCTCTGCCAAAATCTCTGAACTGGTACACAAGACCACAGAGCGTGTAGATGATTATCCTCTGAATTGCTTGTACAGTGGGTGCATATGTTTGAGTGTGTAAGGCCCATTTGGAACATCCTTTGTCCAGTGTAGTATGTTCTATGGAGAATCTTATATTGTACAAGTTGTATTTGGGGTCTTTTAGTCATTTTGAAGATATTTAAACATATTTCTGTCCATAAATTTTGATCCAGGTTGACAGAAAGATCACGCTCCCATTTTGCAATTGGGAGGGAAACTGAATCATCAGTTTTTATTAATAATTTATAAAATT
Source organism: Archocentrus centrarchus (assembly GCF_007364275.1). NCBI lineage: Eukaryota > Metazoa > Chordata > Actinopteri > Cichliformes > Cichlidae > Archocentrus > Archocentrus centrarchus. The sequence continues at coordinate 26,668,311 of NC_044369.1, read as the reverse complement.
TTGATAACAATTTTGGGGTACAGAGGTTAAGAAATTCTGTTACCCAAGTAGGCATTTCTAGATTCAATTGATTAAGGTTAAATCTTCCCTGTAGGACGGACTTAACTTGTTGATATTCCAGAAATCTACCGTTGCCAATTCTATATTTTGATATAAGTTCTTGGAACGTGATAAAATTTCCATCTTGGATAATATGTTCTAAGTTATTTATACCCTTATCACGCCATAACGGAAAATTCAGCATTTTCTTTTTCTGACAAATATCTGGATTGTTCCAAATGGGTGTTAGTTTACAGGGGATGAGTGAAGACTTAGTTATTTTTAAAAATTCCCACTAGGCTGTCAGAGAGGTATTTATACTAAGGACTTTATAGCAGTTATGATGTTTAATACTGGAACTAATGAAAGGTAAATCTGAGATTTTTATTTTTCCACAAAACGCCTGTTCTAGATCCAGCCATGGGTTGTCTAATGAATTGGATTTGATCCACTTTGAAATATACTGCAATCTACTGCTTAAGAAATAGTAATAAAAGTTTGGTAATTCTAGACCTCCACTGTGTTTTGGCTTTTGTAAAGTTTTTAAGCTTATTCTTGACGGTTTGTTTTTCCATAAAAATTTTGAGATGTTTGAATCTAGTGACTTAAACCAAGGAAGAGTAGGTTTATTAGGGATCAATGAAAATAGATAATTAATTTTTGGTAAAAACATCATTTTAATGGCAGCAACTCTCCCCATAAGTGATATAGGTAAACTGTTCCAACGTGTGAGATCATCCTCTATTGTTTTTAATAAGGGGATATGATTTAATCGTACCAAGTCTGAGAGCCTGGCGGAAAAATTTATGCCTAAATATCTAATATTTCCTGACTTTAGTGGGGTCCTAGAGGTTCTCTGGAAATTACAATTCAGAGGCAAAACTGTTGATTTACTCCAATTGATAGAGTAATCAGATATAGATGAGAACTTATCTATCAGTGTGATAGTCTTCAAAAGAGAGCCTTGTGAATTCCCAAGGAAAAGTAATACATCATCAGCATAAAGGCTAAGTTTATGGTCCATATTTTCAGTTTGAATCGTTGGTGTTTTTTCTGCTTAAGATGTGTTCTGCACATTTTGTTCATCATCCACAAAAAGACACTCGCTTGTATCTGTGCTATCATACTCAAAGAAACTCCACATGGGACTCTGCTGCAGACTGCTGCCCTTACTTTTTAGACCAGTGCAGTGAGTGCATGCATGCATGCATGGTGCCCTAAAACTGCTGGAGCCCTAAAACTGCTGGAGCAGAAAAAAATTAATTCATATCAATCCACAAGGCTTTTAAATAAAATAATGAAAACAAAGGTTATTTTTTTCTATAATTTTAGTTCGTTTTAGTTTGTTTTGTAAACTCACAATACAGTTTTACTTAGTTATTATTTTTTACTTTTAATTATCATTTTTATTTATTTCAGTTAACGAAAATGTTTTTCAGCATTCGTCATTTTGTTTGTTTTTCATTAACGATAATAACCTTGGTCCACACAAGCTATAGACAGTGTTTTTCTTATTTTTTACTTCAAAATATTGAAAACATTGTGAAAAAAAAGCACAACAGCAGCAACAGAAAAATATCAACATCCATTTTATGTGTGTGCTCACAAAATGAATGTTGATTGGATGGCATTACTTTGGCCTCCAGTAACACTGTGAGAAATAGTGGGGTTATTTTTGACCAGAATATGTAATTCATATGCAGGACTGTTTTCTTAAATTTACACAATACCTTGATTTATGCATGCAGTGGAATAAAATTATACACACACACACACACACACACACACACACAGATATATATATATATATATATATATATATATATATATATATATATATATATATATATATATATATATATATATATCTGTGTGTGTGTGTGAATGCATGTGATGCAAATAACAATAAAGAATCCTTGAATTTATAGGATTAAAACTTTTATAATTCAAAATAAACATTTTTTGATGTCTTCTGATTGGGTAATGTGTGTGTGTGTGGTAATGAAAGGACGTCACAGCATTTTAAAAATATTATTCTTTGTTTTTTATGACTGTATGTTTGAAGTAGTCACATGAACTCTTAATGAGACAGACAAAAAGCACACACCTATACATCAATTTCTTGATTCATTGGGGAGATTATATAATGCAACATTTTACTCACACAGTTAGTTCAATATTTGCTTTTAGAGGTTATATTAAAAGTCAACATCCTTATGAGCTCACAGAATGTTTTGTCAACTGCAAGGTCACAGGGTGGCCTGCAGTACAGCCTGAACAATGACATGCCTTATTGATTGCAACCACTATGGGTGTTTTTACACCCACAGTTTGTTCACACTGGTCCAAGTCAGTTGATCAGTTTATAAACTTGTAGCTTTTTCCCATAGTTTGGTTTCTTTTCACACAGAGAAAAACTCAAGTGAACTCCAAGTTAAGAAATGCGCCATTACAAACCACATAAAACATTCAGTCCTTACAATGTACGCCTGGTAGTTAGGTTGGATCAGTTTAAATCAAATCAATTTTGTATTAGGAAGACTACCCTGGAAAATCTTTCCACAAATAATCATTCTAACAGCTGACCTGAACCAGCTGTAAAAGAAAGCATAAATAAATGGATTTAGCATTGAATTGCACAACGCCAGCCAGTTAAGAGTTTCAGTCACAGGAACTGGTACTGAATCACCAGTAAAAGGTGGAAACGTGATGGAAAGAAAAAAAGGAGTCCAGCATAATATAAAAACTCCCAAAACAATAGCCAGAGTTTTGGTGGCTTTTCTCTCCTTCTTGCTGGCAGTTTCTCCAGACCTTGTTGTGTTCTGGATGCTGCGTGCTTGTCTCTGTGCAACACAGAAAATCTTTAAGTAGATACAAAGCATTGTGATCACTGGGAGGTAAAACGATAATATGGGTCCAACAGCATTTTCAATTAAAACGTCAATCAAGCAAGATTCCTCACACTCTCCATTATTTAATCCAGCAATGGTGACACTAATTCCAATTATCCCAGAGACCCCCCAGCTCACCAGGATCATGATCACAACAACATGGTGGCTGATTTTAGTTTGATATGTCAGAGGCTGGCAAATGGCATAATATCTGTCAACAGAAATACAGCAGAGGTTCAGGATGGAACATGTGCTCAGTGAAATGTCAAAGCTGCTTCGCACTTTACAAAACAAACCCTCGTGATAGAGACATGAGCTGAGAGAGAATGCCATGCTGAGAGGAAAGACCAAAATCCCAACGAGCAGGTCAGCCACAGCCAGAGAGATGATAAGAGAGTTAGTAGGAGTTTGGAGCTGTTTGAAGTAAATCACAGCGATTATTACAAGGAGATTTCCACATATTGCTGTAACAGACAATGATACAAGGAATGCATACAAGAATACACATACAATAGAGGGTCTGTTTGTCAGTATGTAATTGGAGTCCTCTACTATGTAACAGGGATGTAAGCCAGTCACAACTTCAGTGCTGTTGACAGTAATTTTTGTTGTCATATTTTAGGGTTCCAACAAATCTATCCGGTTCTTAAACCAACAATATAGTATAAATCCCAACACTTGACTTGAAAGTGATTCTTCTTCAGTACAGTCAACTAATGATTGCTGAAAGGAGCGAGAGCTGAGACACAGTTAAAAGAGGTTGTGAAAGGGAGAGACAGCATTGAAATCTGGCCAATCATGAGAGGTCAAAAAATAAAAACAATGCTGATACACTACCAATGAAGTTAAGGGCCTCCAAAATACCTGAAGCAACCAATCAGGAGTCTCTTGTTTTAGAAGGAGACAAAAAAGCAAGCAAGCAAGAAAGAAAAATCAATCTAATGCATCTTAGGAAAGTCTTGGGCTAACATGAGCAACAACAGCACTTTCTGTGCACCTGGGCGTTGGTTTGACCAGTCCCTGAAACTCTACTGAAAGGAGGAAACACCATTTATCCAAAACATAGTCTCTTGTGTAATGTTTTGGGGATTGAGGTCATCACGGAGAGCACTGTCAATAATCTAATAGTGCTCTATTGAAATGAGATATGGCATATAGCATATTATTCACATCATTTTCACGTTCATCACACAATTCAACAATGCATTGTGCTCTGTGGATGGGAACAGGCTCATCATGGGATAAAAGTGATCACTCAGAGCAGCTTTGTAATGATTTGCATTGATATGTAGTGACTCTTTCTTTCAAGGGAAATGTGAACCCAATCCATCCCAGCCAGCAATTTACACCCCACAGTATGACAGACCCACCGGATCCCTTCACTGTGAGGAATTCAAGGTTACAGGTTTTTATTTGTCACCTTACTATACATGGTCTTTGGAGGCACCCCTGGCATAAAAAGTGCTGAATGAAAATAAACCAGCTGCAAACTAGTAAATGCTGTATAGTGTTGCTTGAAACTTTAGAATACTTAAGAAGTTTGTGTGAGTAGTGAGAGCCAGCCATCATTAGCTGAGCTCTGACACCAAAGTTCACCATGACAACGGGTAACAGAGACAAAATTGAAATGACAAAAAAATGAAGACAACACGGATCAACCAGATAAGCAGTTTACTTCTGGACTTGTGACATTAATCAGACCCAGTAATACTCATTTAGGGAATTTTCAGTGGAAACAATGTTCAGACTTTAAATTTGAACATTGTACCTGTCAACATGATGCTCAGTGTTCCTCATTTGATGAGTATATGAAATGCTGTTGGAAATTCAGGTCGTTTACATAACTGCATTTAAAATTTACTAAGACTACATTTAGTCCTCTTTTGGAATCTTGAAGTAATTTCAGTCTTGTTTTCACTCAGATATTCACATCATCACCAAAATGTGCCAAATGTGACAGGCATTTTTCTGCCTGTGTTTGTGTTTAGCTTTAACAACATATAGACTTAAAGTGATTGTCTACATTCAACATTTATTCTGGTTTGAGTCAAAAATTTATTTGGAGACATAATCAGAACACTGTATCATAAAAATACATTAATGAATGCAGTGATTGTTATAGTAACGTTATGTCACAAGGTGAGATCTATTTTTTAATCAAAATTTTTTTTTCACAACTGCCCATATTGTTTTATCCAGTACCCAGTGGACCAGTCACATAGTGCCTCTCTGTTTGCAAAGCCATTTGAACAGTTATGCAACATAGATAATGCTGATAACCTTATTATTTTATAATAGATAAATAAATCTACAACCTGAATGGACTCTGTTTGTATTACTCTTTTGAAGACTTACAGTAATTTATATATATATATATATATATATATATATATATATATATATATATATATATATATATATATATATATACACTGTATTGAAGACTTTTGGGTAGGCTTCAATACAGTAATATATCGCAATATGATAACACTTTTTGTTCAATAACATATTTTCATTATTACCATTTACTTCACTTGTATTAACTTTATTTGCATTAAACTGTAACTGTTTGTCTTTTTTAACTTGTAGTTTTATTATTATGTTTATTTTCCTAAGATTGGCATAAACAACATTTCTAAAATACGTCATTTAAAATCAAAACTTTAATATATGTTGATGCAAACACAAACTTGTGTGTTAATGATTGTGTCTCAGGTTAGACAATGTTATGCAACAGTCTTCAATTAGAGGTGTGACTTGCTGGTCCCTGGTACCTATGTCACCAAACAACCACATTCAAATAATACTCTTTCCCTCCCAAGATCATCTCACCTGTTCAACCTGGGGCCTGATTGTTTTCCAGCAACGAGCTAATGAACCAAAACAAATTAATGGCCCCTTAATGATGTGACTGATGGCTTAGTACACCCACAGAGTCTGATTTAATATGAAAAAAAGGAAAAACTAAAACAAGGGAATACAGTTTACATCACCTACTTCATGATATAATGTTACAGAGATTACTAAACAAATAACTATCAGAAAATAAGTTTGGTACAACTTGTAACTTGTATTACAGTAATAATGTCTAATAATTACACAAAGTTTATTAAAATTAGAATTTATATATTTGCTGATAGTGAATAGTGAATATGTACCAACTGCACACACAGTATATTGTATGTATATTTTCACACGATAGGACACAGATGTTAAGTGCAGGATATCATTCAGTTCCTTAAAAAAATATTTAGCCTTTCCTAATCTTAGTCCTGAACACTGCCCTGTAGCTTTCAGAGCGTGTCCTGCTGTAAAAAGCTCATATTATCTCAGTGAGGTGGTGTTAATGATCAGGTGTGTGGGAAGCAGGTGAAACACTAATGTTAATATTATTAATAATATTCCATAACTTTTAATAACTGTTTAATTTTGTGTTAGTGTGTATAATGACTAATTCAAGGGAACTGAAGAAAAAGCATTTACATTTTACACTCTTTATAGTTTAGTCGACTAAATCGACTGTAGATTTAGTCGACTATATTCTTATGATAATTTCGTCAACTAAAACTAGACTAAAACTAAAACTATTCAGATGACTAAATTATGACTAAAACTAAATCAAAATTTGCTGTCACAATTAACACTGGACAAGACAGAGTTTGAGTTGTTTTCACATCTGTCTGGTCTGTAGCAGGAAAAGTTTGGCTGGGATGCCTTTAAGAAGGTGTTTGCTGCTTACCACCACATGAGCAACTTCCCTGGTGACAAGGAAGGAAGGATGAACCTGTATGCTGAGACTTTCTCCCAGACTGTGAGGATGAAGCTGACTGGATTGTTGAAGGCCTGGGGCTGGCCCATAGAAAGAGCCACTGAAAAGAAACTGTCCGTGCTGCCTTCCTGCACTAATCAGCCAGTGCGGCTGAACCTCAGAGCACAGCAGGCTAAAGAAAAGGGATTTAGTTCAATCCAGTGAAATTTTTGTTAATGACCTTTTTGTTGTTAATTTTTTCTGATGGTTATTGCAGCAGTCAGTCACTCAGTCACTCAGTGAGTCAGTCACTTACTTGTTGGTGCAATTGATCAAAGACACTATCAGAATGGTAGCGTTGCTGTGCTTTCATGGTGTGTATTGAGCTCTTGCACGGCCAAACTCCATGACGTGGTTTGTAGTTGTGAGCTTCTAACTTCTTTGCAGTTTTAGCAAATGAGATGGTGTGTGAGCATGATTGAAGTCACCCTGTTTTCTCCTGTGGGTTTGAGCACGTTTTGAAAGAAGTGATAATTTTGACTTGAATGACTGCATTTAATATGTGACACACTGAGCAGCAGCAGCATCAGCTTTGTGACTTGTGTTGAAACACTCCTGCAGTGATCCTTTTGTGTTGTGTTTCGATGGAACATGGAGCATTTGGGAGGAGCCCCAATGGGAGCCTGGTGTTAAAGGGCTGCTGCAACAGAGACCAGTAAGAAGTAAGATTGTTATTATTTCTGTACGTTTGCTTTACTTTTGTACAAACAGGCAAAACATAGCATCAAAAAAGCAATTTCTTCCTAGAAGCCTAGTGTCACCAAATGCAGCATGTGTGAGGGCTCCCAGCCGTGCTCCAGCCTCTGTGAGTACAGCACTTGTGGGTTACCGTAGCCCTTCTCTATGTAATACACAGATTTCGATTCCTTGTTCTCTGCCAATTAGGACTCTGGCTGTTGGACCTCAGCTGGCCACTGCTGGGCCTACAGCTTCACTTTGGCTGCCAGGGAAAAGGAGCAGCCATCCCAGCAGTCATTTATCAGTGGGCACCAACACCTGAGCGCTGAGCCTTTAAAAATATCGCACGGCAATGTTGCACTGGCACGCTCACTGAAACCTATTGTATGTTTCTGTAATCACAGCAGATCTTAAAAACCCAGCTACTGGTGTAATTTTCACATTTAACAAAAGTCTGAATCGTATACATGATGAAAAAGAGCTTTAATACCTTAACAGCGCCAGAGTTTCACTAAAAATACCTATTGACATTTTGGGCACAATTACAATGTCTGCAGTAGGGTGTACACACTTTTGTTGCCAGCTATTTAGACATTAATGGCTGTATAATGAGTTATTTTCAGAGGACATCAAATTTATACTGCTATACAAGTTGTACAATGAGTAGTTCCCTCCCATAACCCGTCGAATATTCCGTTAGGACTAGCTACCAGTGGCGGATGCTAGTCTTTCAAGGAGGGGAAGCTCAATTTCGGCCTACATCATAAAATGTGTCGGTTTATTTATACAGCAGCACCCGCTGGACAGAAACTGCGATAGAAGTCAGAAAGAGTGATAGAAGTCAGTCTCCAAACACAAGCAGCTACAAAAAACCCACCAGAAATAGAAGCTCGATTTGTCGCTAGTCATTTTTAACAAAGAAAATGCCAATAAGAGGATTAGGAAAGTCTCCGGTTCAACTCAGAAAAGAATGAAAATTTAAAAATGCTCCCACGGATGTTTACACCAAAAGATCGCTGATTCGCTCATTTCGCTGTCAATCAAAAAGGGATTCAGCCTCAGACAGATCATCCAATCATCAGGCAGAAGCAGAGCGTCCGAGGCCAGCCCACTGCCCCATAGACCCCCAGAGACGCTGAGCGTCTGATGAGCGGGACAAAGCCCAGCATTTATGACTCATCTCGTTTTGCTGCACTCTTAGCTTCGCTATCGAACTGTGTAGATGCTCAGCATCCACACTGTTTAAAGCACTGTGAAGCTGCGGGAACGAGTGAGAGGAAAGCCGCGTCGTTACCAGTGATAAGAAGCTGATTCTGAACAAAAGTTGAGCGCGTTGTAGCGCATATTTAGTCAATGACATGTACACACAACAGTATATATTTGATCACTTTTTTTTTTTTTTTTACATTTTAGGGGGAAGCTGAGCTTCCCTTGCAGTCTTAGAGCAATCGCCTCTGCTAGCTACAATCTGACATTTAAAGGCTAGCAAGATGCTAGCAAAGTTAGCTGTACCAGCACCTAGCCTAAAATCAATATTCATTTTATCAAATATTCTAGCCAGTTATCTGTGGATGATATATTAAATTTATTACCTGACATGTCCATTATTTTTGCTGGATAAAGTTATTTCCCCCAACGAACCAGCACCTCTGTATCCACATCCCAATCTTCATTCAGTGCATTTGGAGTCAAGCCAGTGCCATTTACTGCACTTAATGGTCAAACACCCACTGTGTTTTCCTTGAAAAAATTAAATAATCCAAACATATTTGCCGTTGCCATTTCCCCCGCAACTAAACTAACTTGCTCGCTGTCTAAACCAACTTCAACGATCAAATTCTAAATACTGCGCGTGCGGCAATGACCATACAGTCTATGTGCAGAACACTTTGGGTGACGTCACGGACGCTCTGTCCAGTTATCTACAGTCTATGGCGCAGGAACGCTCCCTTTGAGTTGTAGGAGAAAGCTGTTGGATCGCAGCAAACCATAATCATTCCATAGTAGGTTGAATACAAAAACTGCGGTAGCATTTACTGTGTTGGACAAAAGCATGGTAGCAACATGGATACGGTAATGCATCTTTTTTTAAAACCATAGTAGTCCCATAGTTACAATAAAGTGCTATATGTAAACCATAGTAATGCCACAGCTACCATGAAGTGCTACAAATAAACCATGGTAATATTATGGGTAGGACCATAGTACTTGTAATCACCATGAGGTACCATGGTAAAACCATGGTTACTGCATAAAAACCATAGGAAACCATAGTGAATTTTTGTGGAATGAAAATGCAACACGAGCACAGATGCTGTGGGCTAAGTGCAAAGATTTGTGAGGCATTTAAACTACAAATTTATTGAAGGAAATTTCCTTGACACGCCAAATTGTGACACCGCCGTCACTGTGGGTTTTTATGGGTTGAGCATAAATCTAAAGCATACAGTGTGCATTGATCCAGTGACTGGTACAGTTACTAATAAATTATATAAAAATAGTGTAATAATAGTAAAGACCAATCAACCATATCAAAGTAATAAAAAATTCCCAACTCCTCCACCACCACCATCACAGACATTTACACCTCCAGATGCAGGAAAAGGGCCACCTGCGCCCAGACACTAGCCAACACACCCAACACACACACACACACACACATACTCCATCTCAAACTGTTTATTTGATATTGTTTATATTTGTTTAGTTATGTAAATGTGTATGGTACGGATGTATGTATGTCCATGTTTATGTATGACTGTGCAGAACACCTGTCCATTTTAAGGCTGTGGCAGTAACCATGCTTGCTGGCATTACTCGATAACTCCATTAATCTCCATCCAAATATGGTCACTAGTGGCTCCAAAAATATTGGGGCATTCAGAGGAGTGCAACAAAACAACTGCTATCTTATGGTATGCCTTGCCTCTCATCCTATGACATCTGGGATAGGCTCCACCTCCCTGATTGGATTGATTTGTACTTTCTAGATGTGTAATGCAAAGCAATCATGGCCTTGACAGCTGAGCCAACAAGTCAGGCTGACGAATCAGATGTGAACTATGAGAGAATAAAGAAACAAACAAGACAAAGAATCCATCAAGAGTTATTTCTATGAGAAACCTTCATATCAGGTGCTGTAGTGTCAATATGAAAGACAGAAGAAAATATACAGGCTGTTTCCTTTTTGGTTGTTTTCACATTTTTTTGGACTTGTATACTTTTAGCAGAGAGCAGCTCAGCTGAACTATATGGCAGTATATTTCTTTCAAAATTTATTGCAAAAAACCGCAGTGCAGATTGAAACATCCTTCTCCTTCTTCCGTTTAAGCCAGGGAAGGATAGTCTGTTTGCTTAAACTACAAACTTATTGAAGGAAATGTCCTTGACATGTCAAACTGTGACACCGCCGTCACTGTGAGTTCTTATGGGTTAAAACTACTGTAGAGATTTACCAGCGATGTGCATTAATTTATTTTATCCAAAAATGTGGACACTTTTTTGAACTGCCTCTTTCAGAACATGCATTTTATATTTAAAAACAGTAACACAAAGTGGTTTGTGGCAGGGAGTTCACTGCATTTTTAAATTATGTAGTCCATATCTTATTTGCAAGACTGGTGATATAACATCTATGTAACATCTTTTATAAATCACACTATAAATTGTTTAATTGTTCATTTATCATCAGTCTTGAGAAAGCTGGATAACCTGTCAGGAAGTTCTTGCACTTTAAGACACACTCACACACTCTGTGATTAAAAAATATACAGGGATATTTATGGTGGGGGATGTTTGTAGTGGGGGATGAAATTCATGCTTTGTGGGGGTTATTTGTATTGTCATTAAGTGTAAAGCGCGGGTTGAATACTAAAGCTGTTTCTCTCCTGCCTGTCAGCATATGCAGTTTTTGCACCTCTAAATAAAGAAATACTGCAGTATTCAGTTGGACACATGTATCTGTTGTTTCATTTGGTCCCTTTCACAGCAGAGTATTCAGATGAATCACAGAGCTGATAAAGATTAGCGACAGACACCTTGGTGCAGTGGTTCCCCAAGTGTGGGTCGCAAAGCTACTACATAGGGGTCACCGTAATAACAGAAATTCAGTTAAAATTAGTCTTAAATTTGCTTAGTTACATATTTATATCAGACAACCGGAGGAGACGGGAGTTCTGTGGGATTTCCTGGTTTTTAAGTGGGACGCACTCTTGACTGAACCACTGCTTTAGTGCATCAATTAGTGCTGAGAGTAAGTGTGCATGACTGCAACTATTGCCGCTATGACAGTTAATTTATTTGGAAAGCCGGTGTGTGAGCAGCAGGGATTATTCTCCATATTTGTAAGGGCAGGGCCAATTCTTTAGGTCCCTCCTCTACAGTAGCTTTGCACTTCATCCTAAATGGTTAGACCATAGCTTTTTCTGCCATAGTTCTTTAGAGCAGAATAAACATGTACATACAGTGTTGCGCAATCCCAGTGCTCTGTCATATAACTAGAATGCACCGTTCACTGACAGGAGTCAGCAATCATTACTTAATGTTTAAATTTTGATTTTACTTTTTGCTTAAAAACATCAACAGTGTGGCTAAATCATCATTTTAGACTTTCAGGTTCATTAGTCAGCAATAACCATCAAGTGCAAGCCTCACCATCTTCTGTTTTGCTGGTTTGGGTATCTATATCAGTGTTTTACAGAAAGGTTCAAAATTATGATCCTGTTGTAGTTATAGAACCCCTGAGCAAATTTAAAATGCTTGAATATACAGCATAGCACATTGTAAAGGATGAGCTTCCATTATCACTGCTCCTTCTGGTGGATACACAAGACATTACAGTCCCACCAGTTTTCCTGAATGCTGCTTAGAGGCGTAATCACTCTTAGTCACATTATCCACATCATAATAAAATAGCCTTTACTCTGACTATTGGAATGGTTTCTTACAAAAAAAAAAAGAGTTTGGACAGTGTTGTATCTCCTGGATGATGTAAATTTGTTGTGCTAGTGAATGAGTCATTATGTCTGGCTGAAAGCCAGACATAAAGGAGCGTTAAGAAAAGCAAGCATATCAACATTCTCAGAACTGGGTTTGTCCTGTGCTTTGATGCAATTTTTCCTGCTGCAGAAAACATTTCTAATATTCTGATGTGTACATGTTACAGTAAAAATGAATGTGAATAATGAGTCATCAGTCCATTTTCTTTTGCTTATTTCGGGTCACATGGGAATTTTACTGGCCTCACACCTAGTTTTACTGGCCTTATAAAAAAAAAAGCTTTATTTTTGTATTTTTAAATATTAATATTTTATTTATATTTTATATGAATCTAAATACACAAAATAATATTTCTAAAGCCTTGAAATAAATATGGTCTAATACAGTCCATGCCCCCCTTTAGAGTCACCCCTGCATGCTGCAGGTTGCTGCCATATAAAGTAGGATGGTTGCTGTCAGCCTTCAACAAGCATACTGATTTAATTTTGTTTTGGGTTGGGCTATGAAAGAAAACAATGCTATTACATAAGGCATAAAGAGATTCCCGTACACAAAAGCTTTAAAGACTATTTTTAAAAATAAAAAGACTTAATTATACAGTAGGAGTTTTGTACAGTAGGCTTATTACTGTCATGAGTCAAACAAAAAGGGCTATGAGCTCCAAGGTGACTGACCTACTTATTCTAATTCAGGGTTGTGGGGGACTCTATCCCAGCTGTCATGGGGCAAGAGGCAGGATACACAGGTCAGGACAGTCTGTTGCAGGGATAACTCAGAGAGACAGACAACAAATTCACACCTATGGGAAATTTAGAATTACCACTAAGCCGAAGTACCTGGAGAGAACTCATGCAGATGGGGAAGAACAAGCAAGCAGGACCTTCATGCTGTGAGGCAACAGTGCTAACCACCGTGCTACTGTGCTACCTGACTAGGGCTATTAGTACACATTTATTTTTCAGTCTGTTATTGCTCAGTCTAGTTTTAACCTTTTTTAAAAAAAATTGTTACTTTAAGGATCGCTTGCATTCTTGTTATGTTTAAAGGGTCCATTTTATGTTTGTTTCAACTTCAGGCCTGCTGTGCTTTCCTGTGGACTGTGGGATCGGGTCAGAGTTGAATGTGGGAAGCAGATTTAACTGGCACTGTTCATTCAGAAAAGGCTGGCAGAATATAGATACAACTGTCAGAGGCATACATTCAGATACCTTCTTCAAAAGGTAGCACATTTTTAATGGAGCATATTTCAAATGAAGACAAGCATAATGACACCATTTTAAAATGTGTATGGAACCATGTGATAGAGAGAATGAATGAACTAATATGGCAAGATCATAAATACAATTCTAAATATGTAATGCAAATTAGTTTGTTATGTCCACTTCAGCCTGTCCTCATTGAGAAAACTTAGATATTGGTCATTTCTGAAGGCACATTTTACAACCAATATCTACATTTGAGAATGAAATAAAATGACATCTAAATGAAAGTGCGTGTAAATAATGTGTTCATTTTTCTCCGGCAGATTCTGAAAAAAAATACATAAATATGGATTTCCTCAGATTTCTGAAACGTCTACGTGGACTACATGGCATTAGATTCAACTGGAAAAGTTAAATCAATAATTAAATAAACTATTCTTTACTTTTTTATGTAACACTTTACTTGAGTACTTCAGCACTCAAAGTGCTTTATGCAGCATGTTTTACTCATATGTGGCGAGAGCCAAGGGTTGGATGGTGTAATTGTTAGTGGTGTGGAGGTGAATAAATAAAGAAAACAAAATAATTTGATAAATGGATAACCACCTTGGGAATTTCACCCAGGGAAATTAAAATTTTTACCAAAAGGCACTCACAAGTTTTTCCACTAATGAGGCAGGAGACGAGGTTCAATGTTAAATTAATACAAATTTTATTTTAAGAAAAAATTTATTAAAATGCAGAAGCATAAAAGCAAAAAAAAGCACTGCTCCCAAGCCACCATAGCTTGCATCCACCTCCAGAATAAATGGGAGAGAGAAATCAGCATAGGCCAACACTGGGGCAGTGGTGAGCTTCATTTTCAGGGCTTCAAAGCTCTGTTGACACTTGTCAGACCACTGCTCAATAACATCACAACCAAACCTTTTGCCAGCTTTGGCGCTACTGAATTCAGCCACAACCTTATGCAAAGGGGATGCCAACTTGACAAAACCCTCCACAAAACACCGATAGTAGCTGGAAACCCTGAGAAAAGAACGCAACTCCGAGGCAGTGGTGGAAACACGCCAGTTAGCTCAATCTTACTGGGATTAGTGGTGACACCTTCCCCAGAAAATACACGGCCTAGTGTACCTCCCTCTGGAAGAAGGAACACGTGTTCAACTTAACCTTGAGACCCTCACTCTGAAGTCGGTCTAACGCGACCTTCATCTATTCCAAATGTTGTTCCACAGTAGAGGAAAACACAATGATATCATCGAGGTACAACAATAGCAACTGGCACTGTTTATCCCTGAAGAAGCGCTGCATTAGTCTTTGGAAGGTGACTGGGGGATTACACAGCCCAAATGGCTTTGTAAACAAGCCAAATGGTGTGCAGAAAGCAGTCTTTGGCTTATTGGCTTCACTAACTAGCACCTGGTTATAACCACTGGCCAAGTCCAGGGTTGAAAACCAGCAGGCACCAGACAACATATCAAGCGACTCTTCTATATGTGGCAGAGGGAAGCATCCTTTTGGGTCTTACTATTGAGCTGTCAGTAGTCAACACACAGTCGTATGCTACCAGCACAATAGGAAATGCGTAGGGGCTGCTACTTGCCGGATAACCTGGGAAGAAAGCAACTGGTTGATGTGTTCCTTTACAACCTCATTGTCAGAGGGTGGAATCCGTCTATAGCGCTGCCTGACCGGAACATCATCCACCAAAGGAATGTCATGGGAGATTAGGTTGGTACACTGCAAATCTCCACCATGAGCTGAAAAAACAAGAATATACTGCTTCAGCAAAGACCTCACCTGACCCTGTTCTTCAGCAGGCAACAACGACAGATCTATGTCCTCAACCTGCTGCAGTACAGTAGGGGTAACTGTCTGGAAGAACACAGTGGCTACACCAGATGGCACCTCAGTGACTCTTGAAAGGCGGCTGTCCACATTTACTGTATCTAATTTGCCAACCACAGTGTGGGGATACAAGACAACCTTAGTGGCCCCTACATTGATCACAGGAATATAGGCTGTACCCCGGACCACACGAACCAGGGCAGGTGAAGCAAGCAACCCGGCGGGCAAACCAGAATCCAAAGGCTAAGAGCCTGAGTACTCTACAGAACAGGTGGCTGCCACAGTCTTCATGACACCACCAGGAATCCTCCAGGCTTTCTTACCCCTGACCTTTGCGCTCCCTGGACTGTCCTGTGGAGACTGAGTACGAGCATAATGGCACTGCTGCAGTGCCTGCACCACAGGATGTGGAGCCTCAGAGAGAGGCTGAGAAAACAAGGCCAACCCATGCTGCAGAAAAAGTAGCTTGGTAGCATCTACGAATCACATGCATCCCTAAAACTCCAGGTACCTGGGCAGGCACACTCCCATGGGTGTCCTTGACAAACAGCACTCCACAATGAGGCAGCCAACTCCCACAAAGCTGTACCTCCAACTCCAAGTACCCTATGTAAGGAATTGCCAACCCATTTGCAGCTCTAAGTTGTAACCAGTGACATGATTGGAGGTGCTCCTGACCCCAAGGCTCAAAATATGGGTGGAAAAAAAGTCTCAGACATCGTCGACACCATAGAAACAAGGGACCTTCACTCCACCTATGTCCACATCTAAATGGGGACAAGATGAAATCAGCTTCCATCATTAGTCACATCACCCAAACTGCTTCCCTGCCCCCATGCCCATAAAGTTAGCACTGGTCTAGTTACTCAATATTTGGCATGACCTCCTTTATTCTTCAGCACAGTCTGAACTCTATGAGGCAGCTTTCTGTAATCTTCAGGCTTCTTGAAGGTCATCCAAAGCTCTTCTTTGGATGTTTCTGCCTTTTGTTCCATTCGCTGTCGGGATGCTCCCACACTGCTTCAGTACTGTTGAAGTCTGGGCTCTGGGGAGACCAATCCATGACTATTAGTGTTCTATTGTGTGTTTTTCTATCCAGGCATCCTTTTACTGCAGTGCCAGTGTGTTTGAGACTTTTCTGTGCTGATAAAAGATTTTTGACAAGAACTCAGCAGGATGAAATGCAGCCCCAAACCATGACAGAACCTGCACTGTGTTTTACAGACTGCTGTAGATGCTCACTGTTGCACCTCCCTCCTGATCTCCTCCATAGATATCGATTATAATTTGAACAAAAAAATGAATTAAAAAAATCCAAAAAAGCAGGATTCATGAGTATCAATCAGTTTATCTTCAGTACACATTTCTGAGAAGGCACATCTGTCTGATGGGACAGCTGGGACAATACTGTCATGCAAATCAGGTTTGACACCAGGGAGCAGAAGTGGGAGGAAGTGGTGGGTGTTCATATTAATACCAATGACACGTTATAAGCTACCTTTAGGTACCTTATAAAATAATTTTTTAATTGATAAAAGTGGAACTTCATGCACAACTTCTAACAGGAGACTGAAAAGGGAGAAAGCTTAGATTGCTCAGTGTAGCGCTACTTAAAAAATTTATTTATTTACTTATTTATTAGATTCACAAAAATAAATTGATCAAAAGAAATTTTGCTGATTTGCAGTGGAAAATGTGTGAAAGGTCATAGTGACTAAAAATGTATCAATCTATTTTAGAGTTTCAAAACTTGTTCCACCATTGGTTGCAGATTTCTGTTAGTGAAAATACTTCAGCATGAAATGTTAACAAAACATTTGTGAATCACAGAAGTCAAAGTTTTTGTGAAGAAAGTGCCATCGCTTAGTGGCACTCTGCAATTGAGGGAAAGGGGTGTGGTCATGCTGGGAAACAGATACGCCCAGAAGAAGGAGGGGGACTTCCAGCCAGCTGACAACCTGTACCAGCAGGATGTGGTACAGAAACTAAGTTTCGTTTTCATTTTGACTTGTTTCACTGTACCTAAATGTAGATCACCACAACTATTGGCCCTTTAAAGATGCTGTTATAATATTTATAATAATGCAAATAATTAAATTTTGCGAGTGCAGGTATTCATTCCTCACGTGGAAATTCAACAATCCGTGCGCGTAGAACTCAGCAGCTGTGCACAAAAAGAAGCCATCATGCACGCGTGTATCTGGTTTTCTTGCACTGCTGCAGTTTCATGCTCTTGTGGATAACTTTCACGCTCTAAGCTAATTCCTTTGACTTTTTTGTGCAGAGTTTAATGTGCTTGGTCACTTTGATAGACAGGTCTTGTTACAGCAATAAACCAAGTTACAGTGAAGCAGCAAAATAAGCTGTTTAAAGCTGTATTTTCTTTCTTTCTTTCTTTCTTTTTTTTTTTACAATTTAGAAAATAACTTTTGCCAAATTGACATTCAGGTGGCTGTGGATCAGGAGGTAGAGCAGGTCACCTACTAATTGGAAGGTTGGCAGTTCGATTCCTGGCGATTTGATTCCTAGTTACTCGCCAAAGTACCCTTGGGCAAAATACTGAACTGAAGTTGCTCGAATGTGTCTGAATGTTAGACAGTAAAAGCACTTAGCTTAGTTACATATGGAAGTGCTTGTATGAGTGGTAATGCGAAATGTGTTGTATAAGCGCTTTGAGTGCTCAGAGTAGAAAAGCACTATATAATTCAATTCAATTCAATTTTATTTATATAGCGCCAAATCACAACAAACTGTCGCCTCAAGGCGCTTTGTATTGTGGGTAAAGACCCTACATAAGAACTAGTTCATTTACATTAATATAATTCCTTATTAGGTTTCTTATTGATATCACCATAAGTTGTGTGTGACCTGTTATAATAGTGTTTAAAGAAGAAAAAAATTATTCCAGAAAGAACTGTAACCACTGTTTCAGTGTAGAACAGTTAAAATATTTTATACTTACAATCTTGTATCTGATTGTTGGCAATAAACAGAGAGAGATGTTGTAATTCTGTAATTCTTTTCTAAAAGTCAAGTCTTTTTTAACAATAATGTGACAAATTCAGCTTTTGTGTATAACCTGAGCTCACCAAATCTCCTGTAAACAATGAAATTATGAATTTATTTCAGTAATTCCATAATGAAGTGGTAAATTGCAGCTACCTCTCAAACCTCCTAATAAACATCAAACGGGGGTTAAAAACCTTAGAACAACCACACTCTAAAAGGTAATACCTATTCTTACTTAAATTACATTTGTGTGCTTTACTTAAGTCTCACTATACTGTTGAGTTAACTCAAGCAATGTGAGTAATGTACATGTTTAGCCTGAGAAAGGTACAAGACGAAGTTCTAGTGTGTAAACTGGACTTGAATATTTTTGTTACTGGAGTGAATGCTGGGGTGAGTTCAGCAGTGCACATGCGCAGTACAGAAGTGCGGGAAGCTTCCAGAAACCCTGTGGACTTACACACTGGAAGAAGCTGATCTTCTCTAAAGGTGAGCTGTTCATCTTCATTATATTTTTATGTGTCATGTATGACTTTATTATTCAATGTATTGTTACAGGCTAGTTTTGCATGATGATGCATAAACGTATTTGCAGACTAATGCTAATGTTAATGTTAGCATGGGCTTATGGGGCCAATATTAGCTAAAACTGCCATGTACTGTATTTTACTTGAGAGCCTTTAATGTTTTGTCCATGATAAGAGCTCTTAACATTAATTACCTGTATTTCAAATGCAGCACGTTAGCGTGTTTGTAAGCGTAAACCAGGCCTGCTAACATTCGTGTAGCCTTAATTTCACTCGGTCATGGAGGGTAATGTGACGTTCAGGAACAAGCCTCGAGTGGAAAAACTGCTGAACGGTTCAAATACTGGCACCAGAACCCCGTCGGTGGAAAAGCGGCCAGTGAGAGCCGTTCTTTGTTTTTTTACGACTTTGCTTGCTTATAATGCTCTGGACATGGAAGCATGGAAGAAAAAAATACAATGCATTCCACTAAATAAGTGCTCTCAACGAGCTGAACAATTATTTTGTATCACTTATTGTGAAGAATGTGATTCATTTTCTTCAGAAGATGCTTTTGCTTACTTTTATTGTTTTTCCCTTCTTGTAGACCAGTGATGTTGTTGCCATGAGGACTGCTGTCTTGCGATGTCTCTCGGTTTTCCTCGGGGGTGATGAAAGAGACTGCTACAATGTCTCTTTTGTACGTATTGCAATTTGGTTTGTTAGAGGTTCTGCACTTGAAAATCAAGATTTTCACCCCATTCTTTTTTCTCTTTTTTTTTTTCTTAATATCCACAGGATTCAGATGCCGTGGCAGACTTCACCCAGGTTCCCGTGGGATTATTGCCTGTTATTCCTGAAGTCAGTCAGCAACCAGGTCCGAATGCTCTTCACCTTGAACCATCCAGCATGTTATCATTCTGGAAGGTACAATTGTCATGGTTGACACTGAACGCCACCATCAAGCTATTTGTCTCATATTTGGACTGATCTATGCCCTTCATATTTGGACTGATCTATGCCCTCCATCCTGACAGTCCTAAAAAGCACCTTTGACTTCATTCAGAGGCTGATGCTCAGTCTGGTTTCTTTTTTTATGCCATTACTTGTATTTCTATGTTTTTTCATATTGTGTATTCATTTAATTTTTTTTTTTTTAACTTACTATCATATTTTAATTAGATTTTTTTTTTCGCACTGTATTATCAAATAAGTTGGTAAAGTTCTTATTTTGTATTTATTGGATGCAATGTTTGGCACATGAATTACTTCATCAAGCTATTTATTTATTTCTGTTTATTGCCAAGTATGTCAGAATCTGTCCTCCATATATAACTACTTAAATCACCTTTTTAAAAAATGTTACAGTGCTAGAGTGCCTACTTGTTACAGTTCAAAATAAACTGTTTCAGTTGCTGCTCATTCAGGCTGTAAGCTTACTTAAGCATCTTTCTGGTATTACTGTTATTGAGCCCTGTGGAAGGGTAAAAACGTGATTAGTTTTGTATTTGTTCATGTGTGGCCACATTGGCCTTTTGTTAAGAAGGATAGTATTTTGTTAAAAATAAATATTGAACCTTGTGAACTTATCATGTTTTGTTGTAGTTACTTCATTCATTTAAGGCAATCGGTTTCCTAGAGTCTACTAAGTAAACTGTACTGTTCATGTAAGTTGGACTAACTTGATGTAGCTAAGTTAAGAACAGGTCAATTTACTTGCTATTTCTGAGTTGAAACAACTTCACTAAACTAAGTTAATTTAACTTAACACGATTAAGTTGACACAACAAGGTCTTAAGTACACTGAACAAGTATATGTTAAGTAAACAAACATAAGACTTAATAGTTATACTTACTTACATTTTTCAGGGCAATCGGTTTCCAAGATTTTCTTAAGTAAGGTCAACTTGTCAAATTTTACAGTGCAAGTAAACAAGATGATATGATTACAAAGAAAATATATATCAAACAGGATGGGCAAGCACATTCCTGAAAAGCTGCAGAGTTTGTAGGTTAGCATTCCAATGTAACACTACCATAGTTGATTTTGTGAAAGGTTCCTCTTCATCTGTAGGAAAACTAAATCAGCTGCTATGGTGGTGGCTTAAAATGTAGACTTTGCATCCTCTGTACCTTTCTAGTAATGAAATTGTTTGTTACATATTTCCTCTTCAAACAATGTTACATGTGTTACAAATTTATATCCCATTGAAGACAGAACAGCAGAGAGACCCTTTAGCTGGTGCATCTTGCACCAAACTCTTCAGCTCTGCATTTCAGAGTGATCTGCATTTACAAGCCACTGCACACACCTTTGGCATCCTACTAGAGACTCACAGCATGCGGAAAACATGGGTTCTTCAATTAGAGCTACAGGGGTTTTAAAAAGAAATTAATGCAGAAAAGGTGCTAGCTACTTTAAATGTAAAATAAGAAAATTAACTAACCACCATCTGTCATGGTTGTGGGATGGTGGCCCAGAGTCTTGAGTTCTTTTTTGTGTAGTTCCATGTTGTTGTATTTTCAGCTTGTGCATGTTACTATTTAGATCCTCAGTTTGTTATGGTTAGGTTTTCTGTTAGTTATTTGTATGTTGTTCAGGGTTTCTTGTGTTAGGTTTGGGTGTTTTGTGTTTAGTTCCACTTCCTGTGTTATTTTGATATTGTCTTGTTCCTTGTGTGTAGTATTCAGTTTTGCGTCCCTTTGTCTCGTCTGCCTAATTATGGTCAGCTGTTTTCCCACCTGTTGTCACTCCCCTTATTAGTCCTTGTGTATTTATTGTCTGCTCTTGTCTTTGTCTAGGCCTAAGTCTCTGTACGTTTGGGTTAACGTCCGTGCTAAGTGTTTTGCATTTCAAGTTTCTAGTTTTCAAGTACTTTCGTGTAACTGGGCCCTGTCCAGCTTTGTCCTTTGTGTTTATTTGTTTAATAAAAGTTATGCACAGATCAGCCCTCGCCTCTCATCCTGCTTTGAGGTCCTCGCTGCCCTGCCTGCAGCACCCAGCCGTGACATCATCTTGTGTCCTCGAGTGATGCCCAGCTGCAAAGTATGCAGCTAGGTGTCAGTCATTACTGCTATGCATGTGAGCTAGCTCAGAACGCTGGTTTATTGTTGAGATGAAGTCTTGGAGGCTCTCAGCAGCTCAGCAAGCTGTTGTGAGCCTCCAATACCAGTAGTGATAGTGGTAGGCAATTTAAAAATCACAGAGTGGGGTCAGCAGATGCTGAGGTGCATAGTGCACAGAGGTCACCAACTTTCTGCAATCACTACAGACCTCCAAACTTCATGTGGCCTTCAGATTAACTCAAAAACAGTGTGTAGAGCGCTTCAAAGAATGGGTTTCCATGCCCAAACAGCTGCATCCAAGCCTTACATCATCAAGCTCCAGTGATGTCACGTTACTCTAATCTGACTACTTTTTTTTTCTGTAACGAGTAATCTAATGCATTACTATTTGCAGGCCAGAAATCAGATTTAAAGTTACTTATTCATCTCACTGTGCCTTACTATTTTTGTCATTTTCCTCAGTACAAAGATATATTTTTGCTTTCCTCTTGCATCTCGCGGAGTGACGTCTGGCCGATGCAACAGTTAAGTCCCGTTTTCAGCATGAGGACAATAATAGCAAACAACAACACAAACGTAAACAAAGGAGGGAGGAGAGAGATGCGCGATTTCTAGCTGGAAATACAGGCACTTTTTTGATTTTGTGTCAGCTAAAGATGACAATATCAAGGTTAGTTGTGCACTCTGTGCTGGCAACAAAGTGTGTGCTAGCTTCAAAAACACTACGTCAGATTTGAAGAAACGTTTAGAGTCGGAGTAAGTCAAACTTACAGAGCGAGTCCCACCAGGTGGTGTGAAGCAGAGCTGCGGCTAATGCAGGAGGTCTGTTGTGCCAAAAAGTGATCGTCTGCCAAAAAGTGTTTTTCGGTGTTTGCCATAAAATAATTGCCTGTATTTAAATGGCTGTAAATGGTTTGTTGATCTATAATCTGTTAAACATGTCAAACATATCTCATGAATGATATCAGGTCATTTTCAGCGAGAAACAGCATTCCTATCACAAGGTAGAAACTGCAATCAGTTTTTGGCAAAGTTACTTTTATATATTCCTTTTTTATCAATGTAAAAACTGTCATTGACATTAAAAATGTCTTTTTAAACAGAAATCTGGATCAGAAGGCTGCAGAAATTGCAACAAATATAAGATCACTGTTCTATAAAGATATTTTAAGTGGCCAGAAAGCACAGGATTGATTATAATGTAGGCACAATAACACAGACTCCTAAAGACTGTTGAAAAACAGGTTATTTCTTCATTCTATACATAAGACCTTCATAAATCATGTTGACTGCACTCTATTTACCAATATAAGCAAAGACATTACACATAAAAACACACAGAAACATCGGAATCACTTTATGGCACAGCAGCTGCTGAATGTAACTAATGAAGTAACTTGTAATCTAACTTAGTTACTTCTAAAATTAAATAATCAGTAAAGTAACTAAGTTACTTTTTAAAGGAGTAATCAGTAATTGGATTACTTTTTCAAGGTAACTATGCCATCACTGTCAAGCCCAATGCAAAGTGTTGGATGCAGTGGTGCCATTAGACTCTCTGCCACTGGACTCTAGAGCAGTGGAGATGTGTTCTCTGCAGGGACAAATCACACGTCTCTGTCTGGAAATTTGATGGATGACTCTGGGTTTGGCAGTTGCCAGGAAAACAGTGCTTGTCTGACTGCATTCTGCCAAGCGTAAAGTTTGGTAAAGGGGGATTATGGTGTGGGGTTGCTTTTCAGGAATTGGACTTAGTCCCTTAGTTCCAGTGAAAGGAACTCTTAATGCTTGAGCATATCAAAACATTTTGGACAGTTGCACAGTGCAGAGTCTTGACCTCAACCTGACAGAACATTTTTGGGAGCCAGGCCTTCTTAACCAATTTGTCTGACCTCGCAAATGACTTCTGGGACAATTCTAATAAACACTCCTAAACCTTAAGGAAAGCCTTCCCAGAAGAGTTGAAGCTGTTATAAAGGGTGGCTGAACATTATATTAAACCCTATGGAGGCAGACAATAATTTTGGCAATATTGTGTACATGCTCAAGGTCCAACACCCTAATTACATTACAAAGGGATAATAGACAATTTATGTCAAAAAACAATTTCTGCCCCACCCTCTGTCAAATGATTAATGTGGGGGATAATAAAACTGTCAATGTTTTGACATGTAATAAAATTACATTAATCAGTTATAATATTTAATATTATTAAAAATTAATAGGATAAAATGAGATTGAATATATGGACTACTGTTCTCTTTAACCAGGGCACTCATTGTGTACCCAGCCATCCACGAGATGTAAAAGAAAACTCACAATCCTATTGTTGGCACTTTTGGTGGTGGCCAGGTTCAGCATGGCTCTCTGCAGCTATTCAGCCCCATATACAACAAACTGTAATGCACTTATTCTGACACCTCTCTATCAGAATGAGCATTAACTTTTTCAGCAGTTTGAGTTACAGCAGCTTGTCTGTTGTCTCGGACCACATGGGCCAGCCTTCACTACTCACGTGCGTCAGTGAGCCTTGGCCACCCATGATCATAATGCTGGTTCACCAATGTTCCTTCCTTGGACCACTTTTGATAGATACTGACCACTGTAGAGAGGGAACATCTCACAAGAGCAGCTGTTTCGGTGATGCTCTGACCTAGTCATTGACCCATCACAATTTGGCCTTTGCCAAACTCACTCAAATCCTTACACTCGCTCATTTTTCCCGCTTCCAACACATCAACTTTGAGGACAAACTATTCACTTGCGTGTTCTCCGCTTGTCTGTGTGAGCTCTCTTTGGGTACTCCAGCTTCCTCCCGCAGTCCAAAGAAATGCAACTACTGGAGTTAGGTTAACTGGTGATCCTACATTGGCTGTAGGAGTATGAATGCTTGTTTTTATGTTTGTGTTTGCCGTGCGACAGATTGGGAATCTGTCCAGGGTGTTTCTCACCTCTTGCCCTATGGCAGCTGGGATAGGCTCCAGCCTCTGCAACCCTGAATTGAATAGGGAAGAAAATGGATGAATGGATAATTTAATCCTTTCACTGAAACTGTAAGTAGGTCAGCCACCTTGGACGACAACCATTTTTCTTGCAGCCCTTTAAGTTTGACTCATGGCACCGGTAAAGCTGCTATACAAAGATCCTATTGTGTGACAAATTCTCAGTGCTTGTGTACTGAATGAAGTTCAAAATAGTCTTTAAAGCTTTTGTGAACAGGAATCTGTGCCTGATGTAATTGCATTTTCTTTCATAGCCCAACCCAGTGCAAATATGTAAGCTATTTATTCACCTGCTAATAAAGTAAAAGAGAAACAGGTGTGGTCAGCCTCATTTGGAATCATCCCAACAGTAGTTAGACTGTACAACACTTCATAATGTCTTGAGTCACTTGGACACTTTACCTACACTGCCATCACTTTATCCATACAGTCAGATACATTTTATTTATTACACTCACCCATATAATGCATACCGTGTATGCTGTGTACCTTACCGGCTACAAATGTATATAATATTTTGATATCTTTATATAGTGTTTGACGTGTGTGTATATGTGTGTATATGTAAATGTGGGTATTGACACTGATATATATATTTATGTATATAGTGCTTATGTATATGTGTATAGTTTTTTGCTATTTTATTTTATTCTATTGAATTTTAGTTTTAGTTTTTAGTTTAGTTATTTGTTCTTACTCATCCTTTTCATTTTTTCTCTGTATTGAGCTGCTGTAATGCACAAATTTCCCCGTCGTGGGATCATTAAAGTTTTATCTTATCTTATCTTATCTTATCTTATTTCTGAATTCTGAAGATAGTGACGGATCTATGCAGTGAATTAATAGTTCCTCAGCTTAATTTGATTTACCAGTGGAATTGAGGAAAACAGAATTAAGAGACAAACAAGACACCTGATCACATAGGTCCAGGAACTGATCACATATTGGAGACAGGCGCATTTGTCCCACCTAGAAAGTACACCGCAGAGCAGAAAAATTTTTAACTCGCGTGCTTTTATTTTGAAGGCGCAACATAGCGTCATGCCACTGCGCTCCCCCCGCCCCCCTCTGAAGGCTCCTAGTGTTGGGGAGCGGCAGGAGTCAGGAACTCTTTGAATAAGGTAAAACGGTCTGTGGGGAATGTTACCATGAATATGGTTGTTTGTCAGTTTACTTTCATACATAGGATAAAGTTTACTTACTGGACAAGAAGTCAAATTGCAATTAATTTCAAATGAGAGGCGGAAAAAACATTTTGGCTCTTCTGCTTAGGCCAATGGTTTTAACATTTTGTGTACCTGTTTGGCTAAATGCAGGGCTGTAAAGAGGCGCACAGCTTGTCTATTAAATGTGAGAGGTATCACTTTTATTTATTTCTTTTGCTTATTATTATTTTTATTGATATTTATTTTGATTTATTAGATTAGAGTTTCAAACTGAATAGGCATATTTTAATAGCTGTTTGTTTTTTAACTTAAAAAGTGAATAATTTGTTCATTACATTATCTGTGAGGATTTTTTTCATGTCAGAACGTTGTTTAATTAAAGAACCAGTTCTGTTGCCAGTCAACCTACATTAATGCATTTTTGACCATTATTAAATGTTTTTGGCCAATAAAACACATCAAACTTTGCACTTCTGTGCGTTACTAAATTATTTTTGTGCTACTGAAATATTTAGCTATGAAGGAGTGTGAAGGCCACATTGAGAAAAAAAATTAATCATTTTGAGCATGTTTTTGCATTTTGAGAATAAAGACAAAATCGTCTAAGTCGTCATTTCAAGTCAAATAGCCACAGCTGCTATACTCTCTACAAAATCCCTTGGGTAGAAACAACTTGATCAGCTGTGTTATTGTGTCTTGTGGTTCTACATGTCCCCTCTGTACTACTGTACAAAGTTGCAGCCATCCTTCCATCTAACCTTTGCCAGTTTGTGTGGTTTTTCCTTCTGAGCAGATGCAGCTTTCTGCACTCTCTCTTTAACGTCCTCATACATTGTGTTTATGTACTAAAAGAGAAATCATTTCCTTGTTACTAAAACCGATTCTAAAGTATAGTTTCACTAACGCATAGTATAAGACATTCTGGAGGGGATAACAGACGTGTCGTGGCAGTTGTTTGACTTGAAGCGACTTTAATCTGCACATTTTGACTTTTTTCTTAAAATTTTGAATTTATTCTCAAAATGCACAATTTATTTTTTTTCTCAATGTGGCCCTAATACTCCTTTGTACTAGTACCAGTGCGGCCAGCTGATAAAGTAAGCCCTACAGCCTGGAATGACATGGTCATTATGCTTCATAAAAGACTCAAGCCATTTTGTTTGGTGGTTTGTCCACATCTTATGATTATAAAACATATACATTATGTAAATTATACATGCAATAATATAGGTGTACACAACGCTATTATTCCAAGAAACATTTAAAAAAGAAAAAGGTAAAAGATCAAATAGCATTTTTTATGCTTTGCTCCAAGTATTTACGGATCTGTCAGGTTTCCGATGTGTCCCCCCCAATAGTAAACTGCTTCCTACGCCCTTGCCTGAACACATTCTCCTCCAAGGCCAGTGTTCGAAAAAAAAAAAAAACTAGAAAAATTCTTTACCACTGCGAAATAATTGACATTTGCAGTATATCTTCACAACCTACAAATGAAAATAAGAAAAATTGTGAAGCACCCGAAGAAAACATCACAAACTGACAAAATGTGTAGCATGACGGAAATGTTCAGCCTTGGTTGGGTTGTGCAGTTTTCAACTCCTCTTGTTTGTTCTTTTTGTTTTTGAAAGCTTCAGTTCAAAAACTAAATATAAATATTTAATGTCAGCTACTCTGAAATAAAATATCAAATTATATCCTGTTACAGAAACAACTAAGGTCAGAGCAGAGACTGAACTGAGGCAAAACTTTCACACTGTGAATTTATCCGTACTGATCCTCACTGCTTCTTTTTGTACCACTAACAAGAGCTTCTAAATAAAGTGTACTGACACAGACTGTTAAAACATAGACCTTGTTAACAAACGAGCTACACTGTAAAAAAAGATATACCATATTTACTCAATAAAACTGAGGCAACAGATTGCACGCAATATTATTAATTAAATATAATCTTGTTTGTAATTGAGTAAATTTTAATTAAATGAGACCCTTTGGAGTTAACCATTTAATATGAGTAGATTTAATTAAAATACATAAAGGAATTAATTAAAACCTAAACAAAAATATTGAGTAGATATCAAAAAGAGAAATGTCTAAATTAGTAAAAAGTACTAATAAAACATAATTAAATTCTACATACAAGTACCATGTAATTGAGTAATAATGATATATCTTAATCAGTGAATTTACTTGAATTTACTTAGTGGATTTAATTAAATCTAAATATAATTCTTACTTAGATATATTGTGTTTATCTCATGACCCACATTTTAAGGTGAGATTACAATGGGTACCACGAAGTACAGAGTAAATAAAACTCAATTAATAGAACACACATTAAATTCTTGCCAAAAGTGACACTTTTAATTATAAAAATTATAGCATTTCATTGCAAACTTTTACAAATGCTGACCTTGAACACTATTTTTGTGAAAACAAAAATGAGTACAGTTGCCAGAGGACCTGTCGAGAAGAACTAAGAAACGTTAGGGCATGGCTACACTGTCCTACTGACATAAATTTACAAATAAATTAAATGCTTGTGACAAATAAGAGAGGAGACCATTTATGGTCATTGTATAAACTGAAATAATTGTCTTGTCTTAAAGAAAAATCCTATGCTTGCTTCCTCACGTTAGTGAGCCGCTAAATTATATCAGTTATGATCTTAAAGAGAAGCACAAATCCTTGAAAAGTACATGTGCCACAACAGAAAACATGTAAAAGAACAATTTGTAAACATTTTTACTTTGAACCAACCACAACAGAATTTTTTAAGGGGTATTCAGAACGATGTCCTAAGCAGAACCTGCAAACGTAAGGACCTGTAAAGCTTTCAATAAGTCCACCAAGAGAGTGCGCACCAAGATTGTCTGCTGCCATACAACATACTGTCCTTTTAAAATTCTTTCCATCACTGGCAACAAAAACTCTAGACATACAAAACTCTTCTTTTTAAGACACAAATCTTTCGAGAGGCTCTAACACAATATCATAGCCAAATCTTTTAGCATCAACAGCCTTGCAGAGACTAGACCAGTTTATTGCACAAAGTGTAGAGCGCAATCCAGGTGGTATATTTGCTAATACCCAATAAACAGCTGTGATATTGTTTTTTACACAATGTTCCTAATGGAATCCTCAAAATAATCAATGTGGAGAATGAATGCTATTCTTGGTTCCTCTACAGCGAAAAAAAATAGTTTTGTCTGAAATATTCCCCATCTTGAAATGATTCATTCTGAATGGATGAGCTTAACCTCAAGTGAAATATCCTTATTGGTCAATATATGCTGCAAGGTAGAAGGGGCAGGGCATGAATTGGGAGCTGAGATTCTCCTGCAAATCAGCATACTCCACTGGCTAAAATTACAAATAAATTAAATGCTTGTGACAAATAAGAGAGGAGACCATTTATGGTCATTGTATAAACTGAAATAATTGTCTTGTCTTGCTTCCTCAGCACAGTGAGCCATTAAATTATATCAGTTATGATCTCAAAGAAAAATCCTTGAAAAGTGCACTTGCCCCAACAGAAAACATGTAAAAGAACAATTTGTACATAAACCTTTTACCTTGAACTGACCACAACAGAAATTTCAGTGACATTTGGCACCTTCAAACATTCAATTCTCAAGCTTTGTTAAAGCTGAACCTTGTGTGGCACAAAAGTGTGCAACCGTAGTCTCAGTTCAAGCCAGAAGTTTGCTCTTGAGGGACTGGACTTTCTTTGACAGCTTTGATGCATCCAGTTCCAAGAAAAGTTTTTGGAATACCTCAAAGGTGTACTTCAACTGCTTGGGATAGTCAAGATTCAGTGCATAGGTCAAGCCCAAGAGGAGACAGCAAGCCCTGGCAATATCTCCAAGTCCTCTGATGACTTCCATGCCCTCAATGACAACTCCAATTTCCTTTGGGCTGTCGCTTGTGGAGGCTATGTCCTTTGTGATCACAGTTATTGCCACTACAAGCTGTCCAAGTTCCTCCAAGTTCTCGGTGTCCTGCAACATGAAAATGTAATCAGTGCCATAGCATAAAACTTTATTTTTAAAGTAGCAAAAAAACTGCACAACACATCACAAAGATTTTTAATAAAGAGCTCTATGTCACCCATGTCAATGTAAGGGTGAATGACAAATTAAAGCAAAATTTTAAGTTCATGTTTATTTAGGGCCCTTATTCACTGTTCACTGATCACTCATGAAAACCAGAAGGAGTTGATCCACCAGCAGCCAACAACTTCAGTGCTACTTAGAATTGATTCAACAGACTGAAGCTGTTCTGGTAGGGCAAAAATTAAAGAGTACGAAAACAGTTTTGGTTACACATCACATACCAATGTACTTGACAGCCTCTAATCAAGGAATTACAATCCTTGAATTAGGTTAATGCAAATTAAGTTCACCTACACTGAACTCTTTGATGAGATGTTCCCCATGCTCTCCAAGTTATTCTATAAGGCACCGAAGGACAACCTCTCTGGCCGTCTCAACCGTAGGGCACGTGGAGTTCTGGAGAGGAATGCAACAACTGATAAGCCAATCATAAAAACAAAACAAAAAAATCACTGTAGATGTTCTATTAATTCGTAAATGTCAACACATAACACTTAGGGGACAATTCTGGTTTTGTACAACCTAGATCCTATTTTTGTGATTTTGGTCATCATGTTTTTAAATTCTGATAGTATTTTACTTGCCTGATTCACTATAGAGTTAAATATACATTTAGTGAATCCTTGAGTTCATGGCAGTATTTTTGTGTATGTGTGTGTTTCCTGTTCTTATAAATGGAGTCAGTGCAGTGTCATAATTCTGTTAGTTCTGATATTACACTGCTAAAAAACAAACTTCATTCCACAGCACCTTATTTTGAAGAGTTTGTGTGGTCCTTTTAGCTTTGTAATGTGTGGTGTCTGTGAAAGGTACTACATAAAAAAAACTTTACAATAATATCGAACACATGGTGATAAAATGATAACTGCTATCTTGAAATGGAGCCTAAAGTCAAATATATACTGACAGCACCTAAAATCCCAATCACTGTATAGAGCGGTTAACTTCATAACCACAAAACTCACAAATAGATAAATAAAGAATTATAATCATCATGATAAAATATTATCTAGACATGTACTTTCAAAATTTTATTAGATTTTGCCACCTTGAGTGTACAAAAAAAATGTTGCCTGGAAATCTTACGGAACAAAGCGGCTTTTAATTTTGAAAAGTATTGTACCTCCAGTGGTTCCATTATGATCTTCAGTCTTTGTCCAAGTGCTCCACCTTTAGCATGAAACAGCTTCAGTAGCTTGGGAGTGTGAAGGTCCAACCCAGACATAAATTTGGGTTCCAGTTGCACAGTGGTTATTCTCTGAAATTCAGCACTGATCTGAAACAAAAAGGCAACAAGACAGACAGTGGTATTACATCACTTCTCAGACAACTCATACAAGAGCTTTGGGAGGCACATCCAACACTTGTTGCTACTTTGACATCAAGAACTTGATCAAGTAAATTAGACAAAATTCTTTATAACTCCCTTACTAAATCATTGTCACATTTTAATTTCTTATCTGTTAACAGTAATTACAAAAGGAAACTCACCTGAGAACAATTAAACAGGGCAGGCCAGCGGTCCTTCATGGTTTGAACACTTGGACATTGATTGATGACTTCATGTCGTCTGAGGGCAAATGTTTTGCTCATTTTATCAGTGACTATCTTTTCGTTGTTCTTCTTCTTTGACTCAGTGACTAGGTCTTCCCTTGCTTGTTCCAAGCTGTGCTCATCTTCACCTGCTGGGTAGGGTGGGAGGTAATTGACCTCAGCTCTTCTTGCCTTTTTAACATTTTTAGCAGACTTTCTGTCATCAGGGCATTTATGTTTCAGAGAATTGCATGTAACATCTGGCATACCATAGCCTCTTAGCTTTGTTCTGTAGTTAGCCATTTTGTATTTAATGCTAGTCTGCCATCCACTGAGACCTGAAGAGCTCCCCGGATCCTTCAGACATGGGTGGGCCTTAATAAGTGCTTCAGCAATAGATAGAACTTGCAGGGATGATTGATAGGCAGTATATGTATAAATAGACTGAGCTAGCTTTTCAAGTATGTCTGACTTGATGTTTGGATAGGTCAGCAGTGTGCCATCTTTTTTGTAAACTTCATTGGCTCTTTCAAGAACAACTTCAGTTTCAACAGAGAAGTGTGGAATGATGAATTCAGCTGGCCATGGCTTCCTTTGTGGGCTTCTGTTTGGTGACAGGATGATTGTGCTTGCACAAGAATCACATGAGTCAGGGGAGTCCTGTGCAGTGGAACTTGTGGAGGCTGGAGTAAAGGATTGCTCTGAGGTCACACTTGCGTTGCAGCTTTCATTGTGTGGTACTGGATACAAATTGAGAATTACTGGTTCGATTGTCACAACCTTAATTGTGGCTTTGTGTTTAATTTGACCAGTGGAGTGGAGAGTAAAAAAGTCATCAAAATCTGGATCTAAATACTGCAGGCTGAAGTCATCGTTGATGTCTAATGTCTGCTTGACGGCCAAATTCAGCTCCTCAACAGTATCCGGTATTCCAGACAGAAGAGTCAGTTTCTCAATCCTGTGTCCAAAGATCACCCGGAGCATTGATGAATCCATGTCACGTGGCCTAGTGACAAAAAACAAAGGAAAAGAAAAAAAAAAAGAAAATTAAAAAATCCTGACACAAAAAGCTTATACCTCCATTATGCACCAAAGTTAGCTTAACCCTCTGAGAACGAGTGATTGGTGGACAGCCGACACTGTACAGTTTTTGATGGAAATGTAATTTAAAACGTGCAACAGATGTAGCGTTTCAGTGTAACCATGCGCTTTACTGCAAGACTGTAAGCTGTAAGTGGATAGACATCTGGAAGGCTGTGCTGATGAACAAGAATCATGTCCCGACAGCTTTCCAACAGAAAAGATCTAAGATGCTCCTGGTACCAAGCATTCAGTTTCTTCACAATGAAATAAAGGCCGTTTTCCAAGGTCAACATCTGTAAGATCTCGACAAAGTCTGGGAGCCCCCCTGTAGAACCATATGGCAAGATCATCCCAGCTGAGTACCTTGTTCCATGGTATGTCACAGTGTTAGACAACTGCACACTTAACAGCTGAGGAAACACTTTCTTAATGGTCTCCTGGATTTCAACATGCAGTACTTCCAAAGGCAAAGATGACACTTTACTGATCATCAGAGCAGGCTTTGGCATATTTCTTTGCCAACTGAAAGCCACTGACAGCTGATGTTTTGTTGAAAGAGACAGCAAGACATTCTTGAAATTGCTTGAGAACCTCACAACACGTTTAAAGAACCTATGTTTGGCCTCAAAGCGCATAGTCCATAATCCAACTAGAGGACCAAAGGCTTTTATGAGAGCTGGGTAATGCTCCAAAAAATGGTGTTTGGGTGTCAAGTTCAGCTGAGGGAAAAGTTCTTGCAATCTGTGACGATGCTCAGATATTTTCTGGTCAAGATAAGCAACACTTTCAGGGGAGTGTAGAGGGGCCACTGAGAATTCTACAATGTCCTTAAGGGTCATAAGAATTTGCCACGCTGGATCATCAATGGGTATCCTTGAGCCAATGATTAGTGGCAGTGACCTTATCAGTGCCCAGTTTTCGTGAGCATTTCCTCCTACAGTACCACGACTAGCAAAATTAACTGGGATGGACTGAGGGCGGTCAAGATCATCTGTAAACTTAAAAGGAAACTGCTTGATTAAGTTATTAAGTTCAGACAATGTAAAGTATTTGTTCTTAATGAAAGTATTAAGACAGTGTGCTAATTCTGAAGGCACAATGCCTTCAAAAAGGTCGTGGAGTATGTCAGGAGGGTAACCTCGAACAAAACTGAAGTACCTCAGCTTCTTTGTCAGTGGGCAAGCTTTCTTGACCCCATAGCAATGTGGCAAGGTCGGATCTTCTTCTACAGTTCTGAGATGCAAAATATGGGCTTCCTCTGTTCGAGGTGGAAATTCTCCACAGCGTACCTCCTTTTGAGAGTATTCAGAACGATGTCCTAAGCAGAACCTGCAAACGTAAGGACCTGTAAAGCTTTCAATAAGTCCACCAAGAGAATGCGCACCAAGATTGTCTGCTGCCACACAATATACTGTCCCTTTAATATTCTTTCCAGCACTGGCAACAAAAACTCCTTCTTGTTCCAAGACAGACAAATCTTTCAAAAGAGGCTCTAACACAATATCATAGCCAAATCTTTTAGCATCAACAGCCTTGCAGAGAATGGCCAAGTTTATTGCACAAAGTGTAGAGCGCAGTCCAGGTGGTATATTTGCTAAGACCCAATAAACAGCTGTGATCTTGTGTTTTTTACGTGATGTTCCCAATGGGTTGCAAACCTCGAAATCATCAATGTAGAGAATTAATGCTATTCTTGGTTCCTCTACAGCAAAAAATGGGTTTTGTTTGAAATATTCCCCATCTTGAAATGATTCATAATGAGTGGATGAGCTTGGTCTTTTTTTTAAAACTTCATGTGAAATATCCTTATTAGTCAATATATGCTGCCAGGTCTGAAGAAGGGGCACGTATTGGAAGCTGAGATTCTCCTGCGAATCAAGAACGTACTCCACTGGTTCGATAAATTCAAACTGTTCCTTGAAATATTTTCTTCTTTTATAAACAGAACCAAAGGGTCCATCTACTCCCAATGCTTTGCTTGTAGGATGTGACTTACAGAGCTCCTCTGCCAATTCAGTGACAATGTCTTCTTCCACAGCACAATTGTTCTTTTTCAAACTTGTTTCAACTAGCTGATAAATTACTGGAGCAGATACTGTGTATATAAAATGAAGCTCCTCCACCAAATCATCAATACATTTACCAGAAACGTTGTGCACACTTTCCAACTTCAAGAGAAGTAAGCCAATTCTTTGTTGTATTTCATTCGATATATCCACTGGAGGATTTATACAGGTATCCTCATAATCACTGTCACCTACATGATCAGCTTCATGTGGTAAAGTCTGGTGTTCACCAATGACATCTGGCTTTAAGTCTTCAAGTGAATGAGATCTGTGCTTTCTGCTTTTGTGCGAAAAAAATGTGACATATATATTTGTCTTAAATGTGCATCCAGCAAAAACACACTCTACGGTTTCATGACACCTCAGATGATTGCCAAGGTGTAGGAAATATTCTTTTTTAGTGGGATGTTTAGATGAGCAGATTAAACATGAGAAACAGAGGACTACTTCTGGCCTTCTAGCTTCATCTTCTGGATGGTTTCTTGAAAGATGCGTGCGTAGGGCACTCAAAGTGTTAAAGGAGCACGGACAATCATGAACAAGACAAGGTACCGAATTTCCAGTTTCAAATGTCCTGTGCTGTAGTCTGTAATGGGTCAGAAGATCACCCCTTGTCGTTGCTCTGAATCCGCAGGTTTTACACTGCCATCTCATCTGGGGACATGTAAGAGAAACACAGTAATGTTAATGACAAAATGTGCCTTTCTGCTTAATTGCAGATAAAAACCATCCCTGTATCAATCACATGCATAGGCTGTATTGTAGGGCTGGTTGGTATATTAATATTTCCATCCGTTTGTTATATGTGCACTGACGACATCCAGCCTAGCAAGACGTTAAATTTTTACACAATTATAGCCTACATTCTAGATTTGAGAGTTTCTCCCAAAACAAAACTTATTAATTTGACTTCATTATTTACACCATTTTAAATATTTCATACTATTAATAAATTGTAAAGCCTAATCGTTGTACACTTGAACATGTGATTACTATAATATAACAAGTGACTGGCTAAATTTTTACTGAGTTTTATGCAAAGCTAGAACAAATTAATTTTAATAGGGAGGTTTTCATAGCAGGCATCACATCAGGCTGCATCACTTCACATCAGGCTTGCGCATTAACCTACTTTTATCTTTTATATTATTTCACCACCACCACCCCTGCCTGGCTGAAGTTCGCGAAACTTTTAAACTATCAAACCTGGCTGTGCTGGACACAAAACGAATAAAGATATGGTACCGCATTACTCCTCAAATGTTTTCAGAAGAATTGTATTGTACTGTTTCGCGTTTAAATGAGAAAATTGACGCAACCGTCGTGTTAGCTCGCCTCCCTGATACGACTTCTCGCGGCTGGCGGGAGATTAATAAACAGTAAACCTTAATAAAACTGAAGCTCTAAAACGTAACTGTTGATACACTGACTTAATGCGTTTTCAAGGTAACTTAACATTTATGTAAAAACAGCGAAAGAACAGAGAGAAGTGATAACGTTACCTGCGTGGTAAACGGTCCAACACAAAGAGGAAGTAAAGCTAACGGAAGTGCAGCAAGTAGAGTTTGGAACATAGATGCTCACTATACTTAGCCCTGATAATTTCCCGTTATGGAAAGGTGTCTAATCGTAACACAAACCCCAACATGCTTATCGGCAGGATTTAATAAGTACATACCGAGGACATATCACTAACATAAACGGAACATGGGCAACACGATAGCGGAAATACTAACCAATATCTTTCAAAATAAAAGCTTGTGCTATTGTCAGCAATACGAACGGTTCGAAACGCTACCACAGTACTAGCCTATATTAACATGGCTTAGCTAACAGAAGCCAGCTTTCTGCTGCTGGGTCTCTCTTTCTCTGTGACTGCTCATGTTGTATTATAATGCAGCATACACCATACCTATGCATTGTCCTCACCAGCCCAGTACAAACAAAACAAGTTTCCTTACCGTAGTCAACCAGATAGATGAGTAAAGAGGTAGAGGGTAACTCCCCGTCTGCATGTTTTGTGGCTATGTCTGCCAAATTCAAAAAGCGCGGTTAACAGGAAGTGCTTTGCAATTAAAAATTGACCAATTCCATTAAGTTGGATTTATTCAATTTTCTCTCTGTTTAGAATTACACAAACAGAAAGCTTATATTTGATTAACCCAGAATACGTCAGTTTTATTCAAGACATTTTTATTTTACCAAATTCATCAATTAAAACCTACATGGCCACAGAATCATTTATTACAGTGTACCTTTCATTCAGTCTGAGGTAGGCTTGGGTAGCATGGGAGGGTCTTTGGACCCTTACTGGATGCATGCCATGGCCGAGATTCAAACTCCCTATTGTTCCAAAGACGGTAACGTAATCGTTTCATTACATTCATTTGCATTTTGAAAAAAAAAAAGAAAAGAAAAAAAAAAACAAACAGTTGGATTAACCAGTTAATCCAACATATTTAACACCAGTGTAGCAGGATCCATCCATCCATCCATGCTCTTCCGCTTATCATGTTGCAGGGGGGCTGGAGCCTATCCCAGCTGTCATGGGGGTAGGCTGGTCGCCAACCTGGCCGCCAGCCTGTCATAGGGCCAACACAAAGAGACAAACAACCATTCACACCTATGGGCAATTTCGAGTAGCCAGTTAACCTAACCACAGTAAGTGCATGTCTTTGGACTGTGGGAGGAAACCAGAGTACACGGAGGAAACCCACACAGACACAGGGAGAACATACAAACTCCACACAGAGAGAGGCCCGGTCCTCTGTGAGGCAGCAGTGCTAACCACCACGCCACCGTGCTGCCATGAAGAATATGAATGTTTGTTTTTTTTTATTCAGATTATGTAATAAATGTGGAGTTCAGTGTGAAATACACCTGAAACATAATCATTACAGCCCTTTGTGATTACACAAACGTGCCCTACCACATAGCACAAAGTTGTACATGTTAAATAGACCATGATGCATTCTCTGCCTCAATAAGAACAATCAACAGGACAGTAATTATGGTTTCTACACACTCAGCCAGTGTGACAACATTTCTTTCAAGAAAGCTGACAGACAGGTGTGACCATGTGAGAACGTAGTCTGTTTGTAAAGGAGTGCTCTAAGATTATTATGCTCATCTGACAAAAGGCTTCTCAGAAGCTGGAAAACAACAAGAGGTAATCAAATTTGTTTTGAATTTCAAAGTTTTTCTTTTAACTTTTATAACTATTATTACTTCTTTTCTTTTTTTTTTACTTCAGACTAACTGTAGAACGAGAATATTTACTGACTGATTATTACTGGTATAGAACAAACGCATGTGCAACATCACTAAATGAAACATAAATAACAATAAATACATGTTCTGGGTTTTTTTTTTATAAATACTACAGAACAGTGCACAATGAATAGATTTCATGATGTATTTATTGAGCATTAATTAATTTCTTCAGGGTTTTTATCTCTGTGTGTTTCACTTTCTGCTGTGCTGACAGTCAAAAGTGACTGTTTAATTTTTTTTTTCCACAGCTGTTGGGCCAAACGGTTTCATTACCATAATGAACCATAATGCTTTTTTAACACTTATTCCAGACTAAAATAACATTTAATGCCTCCCTCCACAAGTAACATATTACAGTTCATGCCAGTTAATGCAGTGTTCACTTAGTTTGTGTCACATAAGACAGTGTCTTCGTCTGAAAGTCTTGGATGAGAGATTTTGCTTTTTTGTTATACATAATAATAAGATGAATTTTCCTTGAAATACATTTGTTATTACTGGAGATTAATGTAATTTCAACACCCATTCATTACTCTTTAAGAATTAATTAATATACTATAACAACTGAGAATATTTACATTAACGCTCTAAGGTGGAAGTCATCATCGGTGATGACAACAACCGTCTGTGTAGATTCTCAGTCATCCAGGTCATGGTAGCAGCAAGAGCTTGAAAATGTTTTACCTCTTATCCAAGAGGCTTTTTCAGTGCACGGAAATGTCATTCCTTGTTTTCACCATGTGTGTAATTTGTGGGGGGGGGATAGGGGGGTTATGACCCCCCCCCCCCCCCCCCCAATAATCTGATCCAATCACTATAACCCCCCCAATAAAGTCACATAATTTCGATTTACAAAAAACATCTTACGTGAATAACATGTTATTTTTCTTTATTCATTATCAATTTTAGGTAAACTACTAGCATGTTTAATCATTTGGTAATGTAACCCCCCCTCTCCCCACAAAAACTTGGTATCACCCAACCCGCTTTCTCTACCAAGCCGCAGCTTTCGCTTGTGGAAGCAGCTGCTGGGCAGCGGGTGTAGTTTGAAAAAATGAAGAGCACAACACCCCTTGTAAAAAAGCGGAAAAATAAAAATGAGGTAAATGTAAATGTATTGTTAGCTGATGATTTAATAACTATGCCGCTGTGTACCAGACACACCATGAATACCGGTTCAGGTATTTTAGCTCCATTAGACCTGCTCCTCCTAACCTGACAATGAGTCAAAGAAAAAGAAGATAAAAGTGGTTATTTGCACACATGCGGCACAGTACAATACCTGTAATATGTAATAAACTAAACTCATTAAACAAGTATATAGTTTTACTCAAGTGAACACACACATAACATTTTATGTATTTAGTTAGTAATGACTAATATTAGTACTGAAAACAGGACTGAAGATGAGAGTCCCAGAAAGGTCCAGGATGAGACTCGTTATATTTTAAACACATCAAGTTAAAACCTTTTTCTCTTTAGAACTTTAATAGTTTAATAGTAAGATTGCATTAAACTCTCACATGCTCAGTGGAGAACAGACTGCTGTAAAATATTGTATTTATTATATTTGGCAGGCCAAATTAAAACAGTTTCTTTTAAAGTGGAATGAGGGGCTGCAAAATTGGTAGTAAAACAAAACAGGTTCATGAAAGATATTTGTTACTGTTGGAAGAAATGTGAAAAATGTAAGCCTTTTCTTAATTGTTGAAGGTGCAGAGTTAATACAAAGAAAGTTAAATAAATACATAGTAAAAGCATTACAATGTATTTCTAATACATTTCTAATTAACCCAAAATCTCCTGAATCCTTTCAGAAAAGTAAATGATTTAATAAATAAATAGGCAGAGAGCTTACTCCCCCCAATGTTGGACCCAAAGTTACACCCTTGGTTTTCACAACTGGGCTGATTTGATGACACACATGAGGGCACACGCCACTAGGGTTTAACTACCTGGGACTCTCCACCTTTTAGTTTTGGAACTGAAGAAAATTCTTGGATGAGAAAGGTCTTCAAAATATTTAAAGAAGTCCAGTCAGCTTTTCTCAGGCTCTTGAAATAACCAAAACCTTAACCCTAACCCTCTACTATCAGAACTCTTGTTGTTCTTTCAAGTCCTGGCAATCAGATGTCAAGGAAAGTCATTATTCTGACACTCTGTTTACATTTTTTTCTTCTAAGAAATATTGTTTTTGTCTCCAAAATATAGGGTTGGGGTTAAGGTGTGAATGAAACCTCAGAGGGGTAGCATACATTTGAAGGAACAATTAAGATTTTTAAGCAATTTAATGGCAGCAGTGTAATATTTTTTTAAAAAATGCAAAAATTAAACAGCATGGTATTTTCAGGGGTTTTACAAAAGGTTTCTCTTTCTGTATCAGACTTTCTGGCCTGTGGGAGTAGCTTGATGGAAATAAACTAAAGAGCACTGAGAACAGCAACAACAGAAAACTAGCATTTAAGAAACAGAAGTATAAGATAAGTATAAGGTTAACGCCATCTATCAAATGATAACGAAAAAATTAACGTGTAGAGGCTATAATATGATCCTTTTATTACCATTTCATTTTCTCAGTGATCTCAACTGTGACTTAATATTAACATTAAAGATGTGTATCATAAGTTACTGATTGCAGTCATCAGGTGTATATGTTACCTGTCAAACTGGTAATGTCAGTTTTCAGTAATATAATCATAATGTGACATAAAGATTTACTTAGCCACCCTGCAGCTTTTCACTGTCCTTCAATTATTGTCAGAGTGCAGCTACAACATGACATTTGCAAATCAGTAACTGAATATGAGAGAATAAATATGATCATGTATTCACTTTAATAAAAAAACAAACTGTTAAAGCTCCCCTTTGTAATTGTTTCTATGTATTCTTGAGGGCACTGTATGTCTGCTTATACAGCTAAATATGTTCAGATATGGCAAAAATATGCAGACATTCCATGGAGGAATGAATAGCACTGCTGCCTCATAGAATGAAGGTTTGAAATTAATTAGGTTGTTCAGGGACACCTCAGGAACCACCAAGGCTCAAGCCTGCCACCACGTGGAAACTGCTGGAATACCAGTGTAACTGTTCACAGTGAAGTGAGTTTTATTTTGCTATTGCAAGAACCCCTTGCTCCAAAATTGACACCTAATAAACAGCTAAACAACTGAAACTTGGACACAGCAGGATAATGATCCTAATCACACATTAAAACTGTTTATGGAGTGGCCTTCCCAAAGCCCCGACCTCAACCCCATCGAAAAATCTGTGCATTAAGCTTAAAAGCTCTGTGTGTGTCAGGAAACCAACCAATTTAAATGAACTAGTTGCTTCATGTTCATTATACAGACATAAAAGCAAGCCCAGAGCTCTCCAAATACCCAAACTGAGTCCACCCAGCACAACTAATGAATGCAGCATTGTTATGCTTCTGCTGGTACAATTTTCTCTTTTTGGTTCCAGGTCAGAATCTTATCTA
The DNA here is from genome assembly GCF_007364275.1 of Archocentrus centrarchus. Lineage (NCBI taxonomy): Eukaryota > Metazoa > Chordata > Actinopteri > Cichliformes > Cichlidae > Archocentrus > Archocentrus centrarchus. Next base: position 26,626,547 of record NC_044369.1, on the reverse strand, counting down.
GAATAGATTTAATGGCTTTAGCTTCACTTTAAAATGCTCCAATGGGATTCCTGGTAGCATTTTAATACCAGCAACATAACACCACGTACAATAAAGCATGTAAATGTATTTGATTTATTTATGGGAACTGTGTTTATTGCATCTTTCTAGTCAGGATGTCATTGCGAAAGGCGCTGCAATACATAGTTATTCTCCTAGTCATATGGAACGGTCTGAAGTATGAAGGATGCAGAGAGTCTCTCAATGGCTTCTTTGAGGTAAGAATAAGAATTAATGAAATTATAATGTGTATTATTCTATATATAAAAAAATCTACAGTTAAAGAAATCTGCCTGTTTTTTTTTTTTGTTTTTTTTTTCAGGAACTGATGAGTGTAAAAGAATCCAGCATTCATTCCAGAAAAACAAGAGAAAGTGAGTAAAATTTTAATACCATTAATTGAATGTGATCACATTTATAGAATAGAATGTAATAATTACTTTGTTTTTAAAAATAGTCTCTGCAAAATGCTTTGCAAGACAAAAAAAAGGAAGATTTTCAAAACATCTGCTGTTGAAATATTTATAGCTCATCAGATCAAACAGTATTGATTGTTGACAACTGAATCGGCCCTCTCCTTCTCCAGGTTATCAGCGTTACATCTCTTTGTGTTTTTTTCACCTCTAGCTTCCTTAAATTCCACGGAGTATGAGCTCCAAGCTGTGATAAGCATCTCTGACCTGGAGCATTTCCAAATGATTCTGAACACGCTCAGGTTTCCTTTACTGATCAACGCCACTGCGGAAATTACAAGCATTAATATCACAACAGGTACAGCATCCCTTTAGTTTGATTCTTCAGTGTCAGACTTATTGTATCTTCACTCTACCACTTAGTGTCTCGTTAAACTGTGATATTGTGTGCTGCTGTTTGTTCTCAGTGTGTTCCTCAAACATAACTGCAAACATAACTGGATACCAGTGCACATGTGAGGAGGGCTTTGCTTGGTCATATAACAAATGCATTAACTATGGGACCTGTGATGCCATCATTGGTGCTACATGTGGATGCATTAATGGACTTCCAGCAGATGGGCAATACTGCCAGTTAAACACCAGCCAAACAGGTAGGCCTGTGTGTAGACACACATTATATCATCACTCTGACATAAGTGAATTTAACCCACCAATGCACTTAGAGTATGATTTCTGCTTTTCTATAGTTTTACATCACTCTATGTTTCTAACAGTGATTGTCTAAAACTCAGTAAAATAACTCTAGTAGCCACAACATGCAAAATGATACAGATCATTATTTTAGTATAGTTTTTCATAATTACTGATATCATTTTTTTTATTTTAGAAAAATCTTTCACCCCTTTCTTAAAAGTCTAAATACAACACCCAATCACAAAATTTCATTTGCCAAAACCTCACAAATGCATCAATAGTTTTATGTGCATTGTCCTGATACACTGCATCCAAAAACTAAAGACACAGTATTCAGTAAAACTCCCAGTTGACCCAGAATGCTCGACAGGTAAAAGTGAACTTAAAGGAGGTTTATTTAGTAAGTGAGACGAGAAACAATAAATACACTAAACTGGGGTTGGACGGGTGCCAGAAGTAAACCTAAACCTATAGGGCTGCAGACACACAGTGTGGGTATACACAGACGACAACATGACAAAGAACTGACACAGACTGAGGACTTGAATACAAACATAGGATGTAAGTTTCCACACCACAGAGCTCAGCTGGACACTGTCAATAATCCTCTCATTGTCATCCATATCCACAGGACCACTCGTAAAAGTTTAAAAATGTTTACTTAAGTAAAACAAACAAAAATGGTGGTACAGAACATTGGCAAAATTGTGCGCTAAGTACCCATCATATCCAAAAGCGTAAAACAAGACTGTGTGGTTCTCACTCACCTCATCCGACAGCATCCCCATTAAACTCTTACATGCACCCATTTATTAGAAATACTAAATTATATTTTATCCACTTTAAACAATTCAAGAGATGCATTTTAATACAAACAAATAACCTAAAATACCAGTAAATAAACCTCTTAATCCCTTCTAAATCAATTAACTTACTTCAATTACTGTGAACTTAAACTGCTTTTAAAACTTAAAAAAAAATAATTTATTGGTAACCTTTTTAACTAAATATCACAGAACTGCATTTAGGCTCCTACACAGGATAATGAACAGTGATATCAGTAATGCGTTACTCTAATCTGACTACTAACAAGTAATCTAAGGCATTACTATTTGCAGTCCAGTAATCATATTAAAGTTACTTGTCCAAGTCACTGTGAATTACTATTTTTGTCATTTTCCTCAGTAAAAAAATATATTTTTGCTTTCTTCCTGGAGTGACGTCTGGCCGATGCGACAATTGCTTCACGTTTTGAGCATGAGGACAATAATAGCACACAGTAACACAAACATAAAAAATGAGGGAGGAGAGAGATGCACGTTTTCTAGCTGGAAATACAGTCACTATTTTAAGTTTGTGTCAGCTAAAGATGACAACATCAAGGATAGTTGTGCACTCTGTGCTGGTGACAAAGTCCTACAGCCACAGACACAGGTCACAGGGCCAACACAGAGAGACAAACAATCTTTCACACTCATATTCACACCTTTGGGCAATTTAGAGTGACCACTTAACCTAACCCCAGTAACTGCATGTCTTTGGACTGTGGGAGGAAACCGGAGTACCCAAAGAACATCCACACAGACACGGGGAGAACATGCAAACTCCACACAGAGAGGCCTGGGCCGAGGTGGAACAAATCCAGACCTTCTTGATGTCATTCTAACCACCACTCCACTGTTCTGCCATAATCTAACTTAGTTGCTTCTAAAATTAAATAATCAATAAAGCAACTAAGTTACGTTTTAAAGGAGCAATCAGTACCGTATTTTGCAGACCATAAGGCGCACCGGGTTATAAGGCGCATGATAAAACATATATAAAGCAAAACAAAAGCATCAGGTAAGTCGAACTTTATTCAAGTCATTCACAATAACTCAGAATATTGTTCAGTTGTAACAAATACAGAAAAATACACTCACATTTTAAATCATTCATCTTCCACAAATCCATCAAATTCCTCATCTTCAGTGTCTGAGTTGAACAGTTGGGTGATTTCGGCATCAAACATGCCGGGTTCCCTCTCATCATTATCCGAGTCAGTCTCGTTGTTGTTACTGTTTTGTTTTGGTTGCGGCACACAGCAACCATTTAATTGTTAATAAAAGGGCAACTTTTGCTGGCAATCTCTCGCCATCTTCTTCAACATCTTAACAGACACTACAATGTATTCTTTATTAATGAGGGTAAGAACAAGTCATTTCTTCATTTTATATATAAGCCCTTCATAAATCCTGTGCACCAGTATATTTACCGATATAAGCAAAGAAAAAACATTAAAAAACTAGAAGCACTCAGAGAGCACAAACCTCTGCCAAGGCTATAGGATCACTGACGCTGTAATACGTGTATCTAAATACTGTGAAATAATCTTTCATCTTTCCCAGACAACAATAACCCCCTATCCCGCAATAGTGAAGCATCCTTAAAAAAATTCCTGGATCCAGATCGTGATCCGGATCCAATTTAATCACTTCTTCCTCTTGTCATTTCCAACCACTCCACAAAATTTCATCGAAATCCGTTCATAACTTTTGGAGTAATCCTGCTGACAAACAAACAAACAAACAGACAAACAAACCAACCCGACCGAAAACAAAACCTCCTTGGCGGAGGTAAAAAAAAAAAGGAAATCCCTTTTTAACTCAACACCAAAAACCTGAAAACACTGCTGTCACGTGTTTTGTGTACATACAGCGCTCGTACTGCGTCCCGTCATATGCTGTGGCCTCGCACGGACCTCTCTTTGGCACCGAGGGGGACAGCACACACACCCCCGGACCTCGATTCGTCCTTTAGTGTCTTTTAGCATTTTTGAGACCTCAATGAGGCCTTTGAAGTGATCTGCCAGACCGGAGGCCATATCGCTGCAGACCACGCAATGGTGCAGTGGAGTGGATGCCTCGGCCATCATCGAATTACACAGACGGACCGACATTTTCTAACTATTTGAAAAGCTTATGCTGGGTGGTACCCCCCTCCCCCCTGTCGTACGCTTTGTACGCCCTGGAAAATGTCGATATTTGTGAAGCGTCCCTTACCAAAGTCGCACTAAAACATTTTGACAAATTTTTGAGCGCAGTGTACCACATAAAAATCAAGGTCAGTAAACACAACAAGAATTCATACATAACGTGCACCGGATTATAAGGCGCACTGCCAATTTTTGAGAAAATTTAAGGATTTTAAGTGCGCCTTATAGTGTGAAAAATACAGTAATTGGATTACTTTTTCAAAGTAACTATGCCATCACTGATAATGAGAGTATCGGAAACAGGTGGACACACAGCTGGGAATAATTAAACAGGACGAGACCAGGAAGTTAACTGAATACAAGACAGACGAGACTGACAAAGTGAAACAGGAAACAAGCAGGCACAGGACAGAGGTGCAGGCTAGTCACAGCACTGGGACTAAAACTCAGTACAAAAACACATGAGGCAATGGACATGACAGAAGGACAAAACACACACTAGAACACAGACGCAGGGGAGACAGGAACAAATATACATATTCACAAATATGTAAATAACAATGACTAATAACAGGACAAGAAACTTTAATGAACAAAGAATCAAAACCAAATACAACATAACAGAACATAACAGAGAAACTCAATGAAAACGGCACCTAAACGAGGTCCAATCTCATTGTACATCCTGTATGATGACAATAAAGTCATTCTATTCTATTCTAAACACAAAACGCTGGGCACACAATCCAGGACCATGACAGCATTTCTACAAAGGTTACAAAAAAAACAACAAAGGAAAACTAGAAATGGATCCCCAACTAATCCCACACTTTCCAACCTTATGTATATTTACTGATGTACTGAAACATCAGTATACAGTAAACGTTTGTGGGTGTGGTGACAACGGAAGATCTTCTGAGATTGTTCTCTTTGTCTAACTTATCTGATTCTGACAAGAAAAAGAAACAAATAACAAAAAATATACCAGATGTTTTATACATGTCTTCTCTGTCATGTATATCTCATAACATTAATATGTCTAATATGAACTTATGAAAGTGGTCAGCTTCACATTTTTTTCATTCAACATAATTATAAAAATGCAAATAAAGTAAACATTATGTTGGATGAGAAAGATTTAAAAACTGTGAAACTAATTTCAGTTGCCTTTTTTTTTTTTAAATTTTCATAGTGTCAACAACTGCTACACCAACACCTACATCACTAAATGGTATGCCACACACAATTTAAAATATGAATATCTATTTGTCACTAACATTGTCACAAGACTGTCATGTTCTAGACCATTCAATGGCCTAAAACATGTAAAGTGTCTATGGAAGTAGCACATTAAATACATGGCAGCATGTTCATAAAAAATGTATATAAATATTGTTTCTCATGATTGTGACAGATTTATGTGATGGATTCTCTCCTTTTTTCTTCCACAGAGCCAGTGCACTTTGATATAGACTTTAACTTGCTCTTCCCAGTATCCAGTGTGCCCCCAAATATCATTGATTTATTCAGAGACTATCTGGGAAATCTTTCTTTCCCTCAGACCGTCACTGAGTCTTTAATAATAGAAGAATTAAACATCACCACATGTAAGAATTTTCAACTCAGATTTAATGTTGTCTTTATGGTGATGTATGATTTATGAGCTGTGATTTGTCATCTCCTTAAATGACTTCAAAAGGGTGTGATCCAAACTCAGCGGGAGGACTGCAGTGTCAATGTGAGGACCAATTTGTTTGGTCATGTGACAAGTGTACCCAATACGGCGCATGCAGTAATGCCACCTCAAAAACCTGTGATTGCATAAAAGGGCTTCCACCTGATGGAGAATTCTGTGAACCAATCACAAGTAAGCAACATCACTATGACTGTGTTTAATCATCTGCTAAACATACACTATCTGGACAAAAGTACTGGGTCACCTACACGTTACACCTCCAGCAGCTGCTCAGCCATGAAACTCCCAGTGCACAGTTTTTGTACTGATGTTAATGCCAAAGGAGGTTTGGAACTCTGTAGTCACTGAGTCATCACAGCCTCACTGACTCTTACAAACTCTGCACCTCAGCCTACGGCAACCCCGCTCTCTAACTTTATGTGGTTGAATTGTTGTAGTTCCTTGGTGCTTCCACTTTGCAATAATACCACTTCCAGTTGATCATGAAAAATCACAGAGAGAAGAAATTTCACAAACTGACTTATTGCCACAGCGCTATCCTACTATAGCACCACATTTGAATTCAGTGTGCTCTTTAGAATGACCCATTCTTTCACAAATGTTTGTGAAAGGTAGACTGCATGGCTGGGAGCTTATTTCTTTACAGCATTGGCAACGGGACTGGACACATCTAATTTCAAAGATTAAGCAGTGTGGCCCAGTACTTCTGTCCATATGTATTTTCATGTATGATGTTGGTATGAAGTTATGGTGTTTTATTGTAGAAAAGTAAATAAATAAATGTGTTATGTTGGCTCACAGGTATCTCTCCATGTCCACCACCATCTCCTGGTATGAGAAACTTTTTTTCTTTTTTCGGTGCACGTATATAATTCAGCTCATGATGTGGTGATTGTACTTAAAAACATTAATGTATCTAAAGACACTGACACTATCTTTTGTATTTTGAATAAGACAAAGTTTAAGAGTAAACTCATTGCAATAATTTAGTTGTGAGCACATACAATAAAATCAAAAATCTGATTGTAAGTCATCTGCATAAAAACACTTTTTTTACTAACATGACCAAATAATTCAACACAAAAATGCAAAATTCAAGGAGCAAAGAACAGCCTACTTTAGTAATATTGGAGCTGAATGATTAGTGAATGATAAATAGAAGGCCACCTTAAAATACACAATTTGAATGTTTACCAAGCAGACCTCAGTGTTACAGTGGAAATGTCCAAACAGGTAAGGTAATACGCAGAAAGGTAAGAACGCGCCAACCCATGCAATGCCTTAAAACCAAGAAATAAACCCTTGAAGGAAATCGAAAGACTGGTGAAGCTCATATGGAGGAGGTCTTGCTTATGAGTGCCAGCACCAAACGCCACTGCCGAGCATCCTGTTGGCTAATGTCCAGTCACTGGATAACAAGCTGGACGAACTCAGGGCCAGGACACAGTTTCAGAGGGACATAAGGGACTGCAACATCATCTGTCTCACGGAGACATGGTTGACCCCCCTCATACCGGACCATGCCGTACAGCCGGCGGAGTTCTTCAGTGTTCATCGCATGGACAGAACGAGTGAGTCTGGAAAATCAAGAGGAGGAGGTGTGTGTGTGTTGATTAATAACAACTGGTGTGACAGTAGGAATGTCGTCCCTCTGAAACAATCATGTTCGCCTAACCTGGAGCTCCTAACCCTGAAATGCCGCCCCCACTACCTACCCCGCGAGTTCACTTCGGTCATCTTCAGTGCCGTCTATATTCCACCTCAGGCGGACACAAACACTGCACTATCCGAGCTACATGAGGCTATTTCCACCTATCAGGCTAACCAGCGTGATGCGGCTCTCATCGTAGCCGGGGACTTTAACAGTGCAAACTTGAAAAAGGTGATACCGGAGTCTACTCAACACATCGACTGCCCCACCAGAGGAGAGAGGACCCTAGACCACTGCTACTCTCCATTCAAAGAGGGCTACAAAGCAAAGCCTCTTCCGCCTTTTGGGAAGTCTGACCACACCTCTGTCCTTCTCATGCCGAAATACAAACAAAGGCTCAGGCAGGAACCCCCTGCTGTGAGAGAAGTGACACGGTGGTCTGATCAAACAGAGGCCGCTCTGCAGGGTCCGTTGGATTCAACCGACTGGGACATGTTTCGCAGCAGCGCGGGCGGAGACATCGAGGAGTTTACAGAAACGGTTGTGGGATTTATTGGGAAAGTTGTTGATGACACTTCACTTAGGAGGACCATCAGGACCTTTCCCAACCAGAAGCCGTGGGTGGATAAATCTGTCCGCGACGCTCTGAGGTCCCGCACCGTTGCCTACAACTCCGGCCTCGCCTCTGGGAACATGGAGGACTACAAGGTTGCATCATACAACGTCCGCAGAGCGGTGAAAGAGGCTAAACATCGCTACGGCCGCAGACTGGAACAGCAACTACAACAGTCTGACTCCAGGGGACTGTGGCAGGGACAACACACCATCACGGACTACAAAGCACCACACACACCCCCGGTGAGTGCTGATGCTTCTCTAGCTGATGAACTCAACAACTTCTTTGCGCGCTTTGAGTCGGGAAGCCGACAGCCCGCTGCGCTCCCGGCCGGAGGGGCGGAGACACTCACTGTGACGGAGCGTGACGTGAGGAGGGCGTTTAGACGTGTAAACACCAGGAAAGCAGCTGGACCAGATGGTATTAGTGGACGTATCCTTAAGACCTGCGCTGACCAGCTGGCACCTGTGTTTACACTGATATTCAACCTCTCACTGAAACTGTGTGTGATTCCCACCTGCTTTAAAAAGTCCATCATAGTCCCTGTCTCAAAGAAACCACACCCCAGCAGCCCCAATGACTTCAGGCATATAGCGCTCACCTCTGTGGTGATGAAGTGTTTTGAGAGACTCATCAAGAAGTTCATCACCTCCTCACTGCCCACCACCCTCGACCAACTACAGTTCGCATACCGGCCAGACAGATCCACAGATGACGCCATATCCTTCCTCCTCCACAAGACCCTTTCCCATATAGTAAAGGGAACTATGTGAGAGTGCTGTTTGTAGATTACAGCTCAGCAGTCAACACCATAGTTCCCTCCAGGCTGGTCTCTAAGCTGCTGGACCTGGGCCTGGGCCCATCCCTGTGCAGGTGGGTTCACAGCTTCCTGACCAGCAGACCACAGGTGGTACGAGTGGGTCACCTCACCTCATCCTCCCTCACCCTCAACACCGGATCCCCCCAAGGCTGTGTGCTCAGCCCTCTGCTGTACTCACTGTACACCCATGACTGCGTGGCCATGTCAGAGTCCAATGTCATCATCAAGTTTGCTGACGACACTGCTGTTGTGGGACTGATCTCCCACAATGAAGAGACAGCCTACAGGAGAGAGGTCTCCCGCCTGGAGAACTGGTGCCGGGAGAACCACCTTCTCTTCCTGCTCTTGACGGAGACGGTCACATTCTACCTCTCTCCCTGCCCTCCCCATCTCTCTGCTTGCTGCTTGCTGTGAGAGCGTCTCTTACACACTGTCCGAATAAGAATAAGATTGAGAGCAACACGGATCTGGCAAACTGGGCCTTCACCACCATTGATCGAATTTTTTGCACTATGAGATCGGGGAAAGGGGAGCCTGCGTGTCCGAGTGGAACAGACCCGGTTGGATACATCATCGATTCTTGGAGCTTGTGGAGACCTGTGTGATGAGTCCAGGACAGGTCCCGTGAGATGGTCACTCCCAGGTATTTGAAAGTGTCCACTCTTTCCACCTCAGCACCACTGATGACAAGTGGATGGTAGTCCCTCTGCTGCTTCCTGCTGAAGTCCACGATCAGTTCCTTTGTTTTGCTGACGTTGAGCAGAAGGTGAATGAATGAATGAAGGTTTTATTGCCATGTGGGTGAACAAGTTCACACATTGGAAATTGCAGTTAACAGAGCACCCATCCAAGAATATAACAAACACAAACACAAACACGGGGGGACAGGTGTCCTGAGGTCATGCAGCCGACTTACAGCGCTACCTTTAGCAGGAGGTACAGAAAGAGATACACTGGGATAGTTAGGTTCAAAAAAATCATCTCGTACTGTATTCATTAAAAACACTGTACGAGGTTCCAAAAAACACCTCAGCAAAAGCATATTTATAGCTCATCAGATCAAACAGTATTGATTGTTGACAACTGAATCGGCCCTCTCCTTCTCCAGGTTATCAGCGTTACATCTCTTTGTGTTTTTTTCGCCTCTAGCTTCGTTAAATTCCACGGAGTATGAGCTCCAAGCTGTGATAAGCATCTCTGACCTGGAGCATTTCCAAATGATTCTGAACACGCTCAGGTTTCCTTTACTGATCAACGCCACTGCGGAAATTACAAGCATTAATACCACAACAGGTACAGCATCCCTTAAGTTTGATTCTTCAGTGTCAGACTTATTGTATCTTCACTCTACCACTTAGTGTCTCATTAAACTGTGATATTGTGTGCTGCTGTTTGTTCTCAGTGTGTTCCTCAAACACAACTGCAAACATAACTGGATACCAGTGCACATGTGAGGAGGGCTTTGCTTGGTCATATAACAAATGCATTAACTATGGGACCTGTGATGCCATCATTGGTGCTACATGTGGATGCATTAATGGACTTCCAGCAGATGGGCAATACTGCCAGTTAAACACCAGCCAAACAGGTAGGCCTGTGTGTAGACACACATTATATCATCACTCTGACATAAGTGAATTTAACCCACCAATGCACTTAGAGTATGATTTCTGCTTTTCTATAGTTTTACATCACTCTATGTTTCTAACAGTGATTGTCTAAAACTCAGTAAAATAACTCTAGTAGCCACAACATGCAAAATGATACAGATCATTATTTTAGTATAGTTTTTCATAATTACTGATATCATTTTTTTTATTTTAGAAAAATCTTTCACCCCTTTCTTAAAAGTCTAAATACAACACCCAATCACAAAATTTCATTTGCCAAAACCTCACAAATGCATCAATAGTTTTATGTGCATTGTCCTGATACACTGCATCCAAAAACTAAAGACACAGTATTCAGTAAAACTCCCAGTTGACCCAGAATGCTCGACAGGTAAAAGTGAACTTAAAGGAGGTTTATTTAGTAAGTGAGACGAGAAACAATAAATACACTAAACTGGGGTTGGACGGGTGCCAGAAGTAAACCTAAACCTATAGGGCTGCAGACACACAGTGTGGGTATACACAGACGACAACATGACAAAGAACTGACACAGACTGAGGACTTGAATACAAACATAGGATGTAAGTTTCCACACCACAGAGCTCAGCTGGACACTGTCAATAATCCTCTCATTGTCATCCATATCCACAGGACCACTCGTAAAAGTTTAAAAATGTTTACTTAAGTAAAACAAACAAAAATGGTGGTACAGAACATTGGCAAAATTGTGCGCTAAGTACCCATCATATCCAAAAGCGTAAAACAAGACTGTGTGGTTCTCACTCACCTCATCCGACAGCATCCCCATTAAACTCTTACATGCACCCATTTATTAGAAATACTAAATTATATTTTATCCACTTTAAACAATTCAAGAGATGCATTTTAATACAAACAAATAACCTAAAATACCAGTAAATAAACCTCTTAATCCCTTCTAAATCAATTAACTTACTTCAATTACTGTGAACTTAAACTGCTTTTAAAACTTTAAAAAAAATAATTTATTGGTAACCTTTTTAACTAAATATCACAGAACTGCATTTAGGCTCCTACACAGGATAATGAACAGTGATATCAGTAATGCGTTACTCTAATCTGACTACTAACAAGTAATCTAAGGCATTACTATTTGCAGTCCAGTAATCATATTAAAGTTACTTGTCCAAGTCACTGTGAATTACTATTTTTGTCATTTTCCTCAGTAAAAAAATATATTTTTGCTTTCTTCCTGGAGTGACGTCTGGCCAATGCGACAATTGCTTCACGTTTTGAGCATGAGGACAATAATAGGACACAGTAACACAAACATAAAAAATGAGGGAGGAGAGAGATGCACGTTTTCTAGCTGGAAATACAGTCACTATTTTAAGTTTGTGTCAGCTAAAGATGACAACATCAAGGATAGTTGTGCACTCTGTGCTGGTGACAAAGTGCTATCTAGCTTCAAAAACACTACGTCAAATTTGAAGAAACATTTGGAGTCGCAGCACAGCAGAAGTGCTGTAGGTGTTGTGCCAAACAGTGATCGTCTGTCAAAAAGCGATTTCTGGTATTTGCCAAAAAAATGATTGTCTATATTTAAACGGCTGTATTTAGGTGACTTGCTGACCAATAATCTGTGAAACATGTCAAACATATCTCTCATGAATGACATCATTCCTATCACAAAGTAGAAGCTGTAATCAGTTTTTGGTGAAGTGATTCTTAATTAGGGCGAGAGGCAGGGTACCCCCTGTACAGGATCGCCAGCCACAGACACAGGTCACAGGGCCAACACAGAGAGACAAACAATCTTTCACACTCTTATTCACGCCTTTGGGCAATTTAGAGTGACCACTTAACCTAACCCCAGTAACTGCATGTCTTTGGACTGTGGGAGGAAACCGGAGTACCCAAAGAACATCCACACAGACACGGGGAGAACATGCAAACTCCACACAGAGAGGCCTGGGCCGAGGTGGAACAAATCCAGGCCTTCTTGATGTCATTCTAACCACCACTCCACTGTTCTGCCATAATCTAACTTAGTTGCTTCTAAAATTAAATAATCAATAAAGCAACTAAGTTACGTTTTAAAGGAGCAATCAGTACCGTATTTTGCAGACCATAAGGCGCACCGGGTTATAAGGCGCATGATAAAACATATATAGAGCAAAACAAAAGCATCAGGTAAGTCGAACTTTATTCAAGTCATTCACAATAACTCAGAATATTGTTCAGTTGTAACAAATACAGAAAAATACACTCACATTTTAAATCATTCATCTTCCACAAATCCATCAAATTCCTCATCTTCAGTGTCTGAGTTGAACAGTTGGGCGATTTCGGCATCAAACATGCCGGGTTCCCTCTCATCATTATCCGAGTCAGTCTCGTTGTTGTTACTGTTTTGTTTTGGTTGCGGCACACAGCAACCATTTAATTGTTAATAAAAGGGCAACTTTTGCTGGCAATCTCTCGCCATCTTCTTCAACATCTTAACAGACACTACAATGTATTCTTTATTAATGAGGGTAAGAACAAGTCATTTCTTCATTTTATATATAAGCCCTTCATAAATCCTGTGCACCAGTATATTTACCGATATAAGCAAAGAAAAAACATTAAAAAACTAGAAGCACTCAGAGAGCGCAAACCTCTGCCAAGGCTATAGGATCACTGACGCTGTAATACGTGTATCTAAATACTGTGAAATAATCTTTCATCTTTCCCAGACAACAATAACCCCCTATCCCGCAATAGTGAAGAATCCTTAAAAAAAAATTCCTAGATCCAGATCGTGATCCGGATCACCGCCAAAATTTAATCACTTCTTCCTCTTGTCATTTCCAACCACTCCACAAAATTTCATCGAAATCCGTTCATAACTTTTGGAGTAATCCTGCTGACAAACAAACAAACAAACAGACAAACAAACCAACCCGACCGAAAACAAAACCTCCTTGGCGGAGGTAAAAAAAAAAAGGAAATCCCTTTTTAACTCAACACCAAAAACCTGAAAACACCGCTGTCACGTGTTTTGTGTACATACAGCGCTCGTACTGCGTCCCGTCATATGCTGTGGCCTCGCACGGAACCTCTCTTTGGCACCGAGGGGGACAGCACACACACCTCCGGACCTCGATTCGTCCTTTAGTGTCTTTTAGCATTTTTGAGACAGCCCACAGCGGTTTCCATTTTTGGAACAATGCTTCCACTTCTTATTGAATTTATCTCCGGCAGCTTTGGCTGCTTTCCACACCTGCTGCGCCGCACTCACAGCTTGTTCCTGTCTAATATCATCAGTGGAATCATTTTGTGAATCGATGATGGCCTATTTTAATTCAATGAGGCCTTTGAAGTGATCTGCCAGACCGGAGGCCATATCGCTGCAGACCACGCAATGGTGCAGTGGAGTGGATGCCTCGGCCATCATCGAATTACACAGACGGACCGACATTTTCTAACTATTTGAAAAGCTTATGCTAGGTGGTACCCCCCTCCCCCCTGTCGTACGCTTTGTACGCCCTGGAAAATGTCGATATTTGTGAAGCGTCCCTTACCAAAGTCGCACTAAAACATTTTGACAAATTTTTGAGCGCAGTGTACCACATAAAAATCAAGGTCAGTAAACACAACAAGAATTCATACATAACGTGCACCGGATTATAAGGCGCACTGCCAATTTTTGAGAAAATTTAAGGATTTTAAGTGCGCCTTATAGTGTGAAAAATACAGTAATTGGATTACTTTTTCAAAGTAACTATGCCATCACTGATAATGAGAGTATCGGAAACAGGTGGACACACAGCTGGGAATAATTAAACAGGACGAGACCAGGAAGTTAACTGAATACAAGACAGACGAGACTGACAAAGTGAAACAGGAAACAAGCAGGCACAGGACAGAGGTGCAGGCTAGTCACAGCACTGGGACTAAAACTCAGTACAAAAACACATGAGGCAATGGACATGACAGAAGGACAAAACACACACTAGAACACAGACGCAGGGGAGACAGGAACAAATATACATATTCACAAATATGTAAATAACAATGACTAATAACAGGACAAGAAACTTTAATGAACAAAGAATCAAAACCAAATACAACATAACAGAACATAACAGAGAAACTCAATGAAAACGGCACCTAAACGAGGTCCAATCTCATTGTACATCCTGTATGATGACAATAAAGGCATTCTATTCTATTCTAAACACAAAACGCTGGGCACACAATCCAGGACCATGACAGCATTTCTACAAAGGTTACAAAAAAAACAACAAAGGAAAACTAGAAATGGATCCCCAACTAATCCCACACTTTCCAACCTTATGTATATTTACTGATGTACTGAAACATCAGTATACAGTAAACGTTTGTGGGTGTGGTGACAACGGAAGATCTTCTGAGATTGTTCTCTTTGTCTAACTTATCTGATTCTGACAAGAAAAAGAAACAAATAACAAAAAATATACCAGATGTTTTATACATGTCTTCTCTGTCATGTATATCTCATAACATTAATATGTCTAATATGAACTTATGAAAGTGGTCAGCTTCACATTTTTTTCATTCAACATAATCATAAAAATGCAAATAAAGTAAACATTATGTTGGATGAGAAAGATTTAAAAACTGTGAAACTAATTTCAGTTGCCTTTTTTTTTTTTATTTTCATAGTGTCAACAACTGCTACACCAACACCTACATCACTAAATGGTATGCCACACACAATTTAAAATATGAATATCTATTTGTCACTAACATTGTCACAAGACTGTCATGTTCTAGACCATTCAATGGCCTAGAACATGTAAAGTGTCTATGGAAGTAGCACATTAAATACATGGCAGCATGTTCATAAAAAATGTATATAAATATTGTTTCTCATGATTGTGACAGATTTCTGTGATGGATTCTCTCCTTTTTTCTTCCACAGAGCCAGTGCACTTTGATATAGACTTTAACTTGCTCTTCCCAGTATCCAGTGTGCCCCCAAATATCATTGATTTATTCAGAGACTATCTGGGAAATCTTTCATTCCCTCAGACCGTCACTGAGTCTTTAATAATAGAAGAATTAAACATCACCACATGTAAGAATTTTCAACTCAGATTTAATGTTGTCTTTATGGTGATGTATGATTTATGAGCTGTGATTTGTCATCTCCTTAAATGACTTCAAAAGGGTGTGATCCAAACTCAGCGGGAGGACTGCAGTGTCAATGTGAGGACCAATTTGTTTGGTCATGTGACAAGTGTACCCAATACGGCGCATGCAGTAATGCCACCTCAAAAACCTGTGATTGCATAAAAGGGCTTCCACCTGATGGAGAATTCTGTGAACCAATCACAAGTAAGCAACATCACTATGACTGTGTTTAATCATCTGTTAAACATACACTATCTGGACAAAAGTACTGGCTCACCTACACGTTACACCTCCAGCAGCTGCTCAGCCATGAAACTCCCAGTGCACAGTTTTTGTACTGATGTTAATGCCAAAGGAGGTTTGGAACTCTGTAGTCACTGAGTCATCACAGCCTCACTGACTCTTACAAACTCTGCACCTCAGCCTACGGCAACCCCGCTCTCTAACTTTATGTGGTTGAATTGTTGTAGTTCCTTGGTGCTTCCACTTTGCAATAATACCACTTCCAGTTGATCATGAAAAATCACAGAGAGAAGAAATTTCACAAACTGACTTATTGCCACAGCGCTATCCTACTATAGCACCACATTTGAATTCAGTGTGCTCTTTAGAATGACCCATTCTTTCACAAATGTTAGTAAAAGGTAGACTGCATGGCTGGGAGCTTATTTCTTTACAGCATTGGCAACGGGACTGGACACATCTAATTTCAAAGATTAAGCAGTGTGGCCCAGTACTTCTGTCCATATGTATTTTCATGTATGATGTTGGTATGAAGTTATGGTGTTTTATTGTAGAAAAGTAAATAAATAAATGTGTTATGTTGGCTCACAGGTATCTCTCCATGTCCACCACCATCTCCTGGTATGAGAAACATTTTTTATCTATTTCTTTTTTCGGTGCACGTATATAATTCAGCTCATGATGTGGTGATTGTACTTAAAAACATTAATGTATCTAAAGACACTGACACTATCTTTTGTATTTTGAATAAGACAAAGTTTAAGAGTAAACTCATTGCAATAATTTAGTTGTGAGCACATACAATAAAATCAAAAATCTGATTGTAAGTCATCTGCATAAAAACACTTTTTTTACTAACATGACCAAATAATTCAACACAAAAATGCAAAATTCAAGGAGCAAAGAACAGCCTACTTTAGTAATATTGGAGCTGAATGATTAGTGAATGATAAATAGAAGGCCACCTTAAAATACACAATTTGAATGTTTACCAAGCAGACCTCAGTGTTACAGTGGAAATGTCCAAACAGGTAAGGTAATACGCAGAAAGGTAAGAACGCGCCAACCCATGCAATGCCTTAAAACCAAGAAATAAACCCTTGAAGGAAATCGAAAGACTGGTGAAGCTCATATGGAGGAGGTCTTGCTTATGAGTGCCAGCACCAAACGCCACTGCCGAGCATCCTGTTGGCTAATGCCCAGTCACTGGATAACAAGCTGGACAAACTCAGGGCCAGGATACAGTTTCAGAGGGACATAAGGGACTGCAACATCATCTGTCTCACGGAGACATGGTTGACCCCCCTCATACCGGACCACGCCGTACAGCCAGCGGAGTTCTTCAGTGTTCATCGCATGGACAGAACAAGTGAGTCTGGAAAATCAAGAGGAGGAGGTGTGTGTGTGTTGATTAATAACAACTGGTGTGACAGTAGGAATGTCGTCCCTCTGAAACAATCATGTTCGCCTAACCCGGAGCTCCTAACCCTGAAATGCCGCCCCCACTACCTTCCCCGCGAGTTCACTTCGGTCATCTTCAGTGCCGTCTATATTCCACCTCAGGCGGACACAAACACTGCACTATCCGAGCTACATGAGGCTATTTCCACCTATTAGGCTAACCAGCGTGATGCGGCTCTCATCGTAGCCGGGGACTTTAACAGTGCAAACTTGAAAAAGGTGATACCGGAGTCTACTCAACACATAGACTGCCCCACCAGAGGAGAGAGGACCCTAGACCACTGCTACTGTCCATTCAAAGAGGGCTACAAAGCAAAGCCTCTTCCGCCTTTTGGGAAGTCTGACCACACCTCTGTCCTTCTCATGCCGAAATACAAACAAAGGCTCAGGCAGGAACCCCCTGCTGTGAGAGAAGTGACACGGTGGTCTGATCAAACAGAGGCCGCTCTGCAGGGTGCGTTGGATTCAACCGACTGGGACATGTTTCGCAGCAGCGTGGGCGGAGACATCGAGGAGTTTACAGAAACGGTTGTGGGATTTATTGGGAAAGTTGTTGATGACACTTCACTTAGGAGGACCATCAGGACTTTTCCCAACCAGAAGCCGTGGGTGGATAAATCTGCCTGCGACGCTCTGAGGTCCCGCACTGCCACCTACAACTCCGGCCTCGCCTCTGGGAACATGGAGGACTACAAGGTTGCATCATACAACGTCCGCAGAGCAGTGAAAGAGGCTAAACATACAGACTGGAACAGCAACTCCAACAGTCTGACTCCAGGAGACTGTGGCAGGGACTACGCACCATCACGGACTACAAAGCACCACACACACCCCCGGTGAGTGCTGATGCTTCTCTAGCTGATGAACTCAACAACTTCTTTGCGCGCTTCGAGTCGGGAAGCCGACAGCCCGCTGCGCTCCCGGCCGGAGGGGCGGAGACACTCACTGTGACGGAGCGTGACGTGAGGAGGGTGTTTAGAAGTGTAAACACCAGGAAAGCGGCTGGACCAGACGGTATTAGTGGACGTATCCTTAAGACCTGCGCTGACCAGCTGGCACCTGTGTTTACAGTGATATTCAACCTCTCACTGAAACTGTGTGTGATTCCCACCTGCTTTAAAAAGTCCATCATAGTCCCTGTCTCAAAGAAACCACACCCCAGCAGCCCCAATGACTTCAGGCGTATAGCGCTCACCTCTGTGTGGATGAAATGCTTTGAGAGACTCATCAAGAAGTTCATCACCTCCTCACTGCCCACCACCCTCGACCAACTACAGTTCGCATACCGGCCAGACAGATCCACAGATGACGCCATAACCTTCCTCCTCCACAAGACCCTTTCCCACATAGTAAAGGGAACTATGTGAGAATGCTGTTTGTAGATTACAGCTCAGCATTCAACACCATAGTTCCCTCCAGGCTGGTCTCTAAGCTGCTGGACCTGGGCCTGGGCGCATCCCTGTGCAGGTGGGTTCACAGCTTCCTGACCAGCAGACCACAGGTGGTACGAGTGGGTCACCTCACCTCATCCTCCCTCACCCTCAACACCGGATCCCCCCAAGGCTGTGTGCTCAGCCCTCTGCTGTACTCACTGTACACCCATGACTGCGTGGCCATGTCAGAGTCCAATGTCATCATCAAGTTTGCTGACGACACTGCTGTTGTGGGACTAATCTCCCACAATGAGGAGACAGCCTACAGGAGAGAGGTCTCCCGCCTGGAGAACTGGTGCCGGGAGAACCACCTTCTCTTCCTGCTCTTGACGGAGACGGTCACATTCTACCTCTCTCCCTGCCCTCCCCATCTCTCCGCTTGCTGCTTGCTGTGAGAGCGTCTCTTACACACTGTCCAAATAAGAATAAGATTGAGAGCAACACGGATCTGGCAAACTGGGCCTTCACCACCATTGATCGAATTTTTTGCACTATGAGATCGGGGAAAGGGGAGCCTGCGTGTCCGAGTGGAACAGACCCGGTTGGATACATCATCGATTCTTGGAGCTTGTGGAGACCTGTGTGCTTCTCGGCCCTCGAGGTTGAAGATGTGGAAGACGCCTACATATTTGGCCATTTGGTAGCGGTATCTTTTCTGTTTGGGCTCGGAGGATAACTGATTTACCGGGAAATCAAGAAAATCTGGGCGGCAGTTCGACATCTGCAGAGGCTGCCGACCCAGGTGGACGGGCTGTCCAGAGCCGTACAAACTCAGACTCAAAGCCTGTTGGACCTGAGCCGTAGAGTTGGTGAGTAGAACGTGCTCGCAGGCGAGAGGGGTTCGATCTGGAGATAAGGTTCGGTTCTGCACGGTGACGACGGTAACTAATGAATTTGGAATATTGGATTTACTGAATGGGTTCCCCAGTGAGACTGAAGGCTGTTGGAAAAAAACAAGCAGCCTGTTCCAAAACAACATCTGCATTATCAGGAATTCAGCTCCCTAGCCGGCCTTGGGCTGGCAATCATATCTCTCCAGGGCTATGTGTGACGGTCGCTCTCCCCCTCAGCCCTCTCTGTGATTTGTGAAGCTGGATCTGGTGTACCACGGCCGCTGATGAATTTCCATCACTATCAGCGAACTGTTTTGGCTAGGAGCTGGCATCTGGGCTCCACAATGCCCCCACCCTCTCGTCTCCGTCTGCATCCCCTCCTGACCTGACCTTACCCACCATATTGCTATCCTGGCTTTAAATGTGCAAATATGCTTTTGCTGAGGTGTTTTTTGGAACCTCGTACAGTGTTTTTAATGAATACAGTACGAGATGATTTTTTTGAACCTAACTATCCCAGTGTATCTCTTTCTGTACCTCCTGCTAAAGGTAGCGCTGTAAGTTGGCTGCATGACCTCAGGACACCTGTCCCCCCGTGTTTGTGTTTGTTATATTCTTGGATGGGTGCTCTGTTAACTGCAATTTCCAATGTGTGAACTTGTTCACCCACATGGCAATAAAACCTTCATTCATTCATTCACCTTCTGCTCAACGTCAGCAAAACAAAGGAACTGATCGTGGACTTCAGCAGGAAGCAGCAGAGGGACTACCATCCACTTGTCATCAGTGGTGCTGAGGTGGAAAGAGTGGACACTTTCAAATACCTGGGAGTGACCATCTCACGGGACCTGTCCTGGACTCATCACATAAACATCACTGTGAAGAAGGCCAGACAGCGTCTCTACCTCCTCAGGCGGCTGAGAGACTTCAAGCTCCCACTCAAGGTGCTCAGGAACTTTTACATCTGCACCATCGAGAGCATCATGCGTGGGAGCATCACCACCTGGATGGGAAATTGTACCAAGCAGGATTTCATGGCCCTAAAAAGGGTGGTTCGTTTAGCTGAACGAACCATCAGAACCACCCTCCCCAACCTGCAGGACATTTACACCAAGCAGTGCAGGCTGAGGGCCATGAAGATCCTAAAATAGCCCAGCCACCCCGGACACTCTCTCTTCTCCCTGCTCCCATCAGGCCGGCGTTACCGCTGCCTGAGGGCTAAGACTGAAAGGTTGAAGAAGAGCTTTTACCCACAAGCCATCCGTCTGCTCAACTCTGAGCCCTAACTGGACCATTATTGCACAATGTAAATATTATAATATTCTATAATTCAATGTAAAAGTGTGTATAGTGTATAGTATATAGAGTATAGTGTGAATTACTTATTTTTATTTTTATTCTTCTTATTTATATGTGTGTGTATATATGGTTGCAGGTACAAAATACATTTCACTGTGCATTGTACTGTGTATAACTGCACATGTGACAAATAAACACTATCTATCTATCTATCTATCTATCTATCTATCTATCTATCTATCTATCTATCTATCTATCTATCTATCTATCTATCTATCTATCTATCTATCTATCTATCTATCTATCTATCTATCTATCTATCAGTTAGTAATTGTACTGCAGCATTTTGGATCAGTTGCAGTTGGCTAAGTAGTGACAGACTGATACCTGAATAAAGATTACTATAATAGTCAAGTACAGATGAATTCAAGGCATGTGTGGCCCACGGCACTTGAAGGGCACCGAGTCAGCGGAGTGGGTGCGCAAAAATGCCCACCTTACCGCCAATTCACCACTGACACCATACTCGACACACTCCACTTTAATAAAACTGTAAGCCGTAGGCAAACATTCAGTTCACAATAAGTTTTATATAAATACACAATTATCACAAATAAAAGCTTTATTTCAAGGAAGTTAAATGATGTAAAAAAGTAAATAAAAATAAAGCTACACATGATCTGCACACATGAACACAGTAAATGTTGAGAGAAAAAGAATTCCTGCAGCACTTACACTGTCAAAAAAATAAAATAAAACACACAGTTAGGCTTAAAATTTAATTGCAGTACCCAAAGTCTGTGTAAACCAACTCTGGTGGTTAAATAAAAGTACAAACAGGTCTCCAGCACTAAGCTTAAAACCCTTTAAAACTGAGTAATTATAAAAGTAGTGGCATTGGCTTGACCATCCAAAATCTACACTGGCAAAGCAGCAGCTTGGTGATCTGTGAGAGAGACAAGGCAAAAAAGGGGTTAAATGATTTACCTCAGAGGGAAAATCCCTCCTACAATGCCACACCTACTATTAGTTACCTGCATCCTATTTAAGATCCTACCCTGACAGCGAAGGGCTGTCCTGCACTGTGCGAAAACTTTAAGAAAATTTTTGTGAGAAAAATTTCTGCTCTCAGACCTTCATCACCTCAGGCTGAAACAGACTCATCTGCACCTCCTCCCAGCAGAGCTGTCTTTGAGCAGTTTGAGCCTGTCAGATTCTCCACACTAAAAGAGGTGATTCAAAATATGAGACCTGTAAACTCTCCCAGAGACTATCCCTTTCGCCTTTTTAAAGAGGCTTTTGATTCAATGGGACCAACTATTCTCACTCTGATTAACAGTTCTCTTGCTTCTGGTTGTGTTCCAGCTGCCTTTAAACATGCAATTGTTCAGCCTCTAATCAAGAAGAAGAACCATGACCCTGATATTCTTTCGAACTACAGACCAATATCTAAATTACCATTTTTATCCAAGGTTCTCGAAAAAGTTGTTTTTAAGCAACTTCAAGCGTTCTTAAGTGGACATGGAATGTGGGAAAAGTTTCAGTCAGGTTTTAGATTGCGTCACAGTACAGAGACGGCTCTTTTAAGAGTTTTTAACGATCTGCTTTTAACTGACTCTGGTAGCCCCGCAGTTTTAGTACTTCTAAACCTGTCAGCTGCCTTTGACACTGTGGACCACAAGATCCTTCTATCTTGCCTAGAACATGAAATCGGCATTAAAGGCACGGTTTTGACCTGGCTCAGATCTTATCTTACTGATAGAAGTTTCTCTGTCCATCTAGGAGACTGTTTTTCTACTGTTTTTCTATGTTGCCTCTAGGGTCTGGCACTCTGAGTCATTTGGCTCTTCACTGTTGTGCTGCTGTGAAAAATCTGGGTGTCATTTTAGATAGCAGTTTTAAAATGGATAAGCAAATAAGTGCTGTTACCAAAATCAGTTTTTAATCAACTCAGAGTCACTGCCAAGGTAAAACGTTATCTCCCGCAGCAGGACCTGGGAAAAGTTGGGCTGTCCATTTAAGAATCAATTTTAAGATTTTATTGCTTACTTTTAAAGCCTTAAGCCAGGGGTGTCAAACCATGGTTACTGCATAAAAACCATAGGAAACCATAGTGAATTTTTGTAAGGGTATGAAGGGCCAAAATTGAAGCCACAGTCTGAGTCGCGGCCGAACACAATTAAAAATCATTTTAATAAGCAAAATGAAAGCATTTTAATAAGCATTTGAATGGTCAGAATACAGCAACTTTTCCCTCAACACATTAAAATATAAAATATTTTTCTTCAAAAATGACATCAGGAAAAATGAGAATATTTCAAGCTGATGAAAATTTGCTTATTTTTCGGGTAAGAATTGTGATGTCAGTTTTTGCGCTTCATATGCGAAAAACATTGCATAAACCACGCAATGTGTCCAGTTTATCAGCAGAAAACGCAGCTGTAAACACAGCGGTGGAGCCCTGCTTTGATTTCCATCCCTGAAGCTGCAGGACAAAGGTGCTGCCATTTGCGAACTTTTACTGTAATAAACCCTATATTGGATGTGAAGCGCAATTTCTCAGCTTTTAGAAACTGATTTTTTTTCTGATAGGCCAAACGGTCATGGAATTACAGTAATTCAAAATTCTTTGATCAGCCAGCTCAGTACTAAACCAGGGCTTTCAAATTATGCAGACGGCAGGCGCATTTTCCACCTACTCCACCACTCTGCACCGTCTACTTTTTAATTTTTGCGCCGTTCGCCGTCTCCAATTCCAGCGCCATGTGGACGCACGTGGCAATATTTACATTCTTTCAATCTGAGCCATTTGATTGGTTCACGACTGCCATGTGACTATTCATATCGTCTGCTGCCGTCATGGCTTCGGTCTCGGTCATAAGGCGCCTGCTACTTTGGCATGCCCCCCTGCTACTCCAAAACAAGTTGAAAGCCCTGCTAAACAGCTGTTCACGTAACAGGTGCCTCAGCAACGATCGCCGGTGTTGTGCCAAAAAGTGATTGGCTGCCATAAAGTGATTTTTGATGTTTCTATGTGCTTTTATGTATAATGTATTTGCTTATATTGGTGAATAGAGTGTAGTCAATAGGATTTATGAAGGGCTTAAATATAAAATAAAGAAATGACCTGTTTTTCAAGTATGTTTATGACTCTGCATTATTGCACGTACATTATAATAAATCCAGTCCTCTTTGGTCACTTAAAATATCTTTATAGAGTGTAATGTTATATTTGTTTTGATTTCTGCTGCCCTCTTGGCCAGATTTCTCTTTAAAATCTGACCAATCACAGTTTTTACCCTGATAAATAAAGAATAAATAAAAGTCGCTGCCAAAAACTGATTGCAGCTTTTACCTTGTGACAGAAATGTTGTTTCTCACTCAAAATGACTTAATATCATTCACGAGAGAAATGTTTGACATATTTTTCACAGATTATAGGTCAGCAAGTCATTTACAACAGTTTAAATATGGGCAATCATTTTCTGGCAATCACTTTTTGGCAGACGATCACTTTTTGGCACAACACCGGCACTGTCTGTGTTACGGTGCTAATGATGCGTTGTGTCTTCGGGACTCTGTTGTGCAGCGTTTCCTGGTGTGTGAGCAGTGATGCACTGTCAGCTCACCTGTGCAGGTCTCCCTCTGCATCTTCTCTCATAACTGTCCCACCAATCCGCTCTTTTCCCCGCACATTGCAGGTGGGGAACAGAGACACACGGTTTACCCCCGATGTCAGCGATCAGGTCCTCTGCCTCCCATGAGTTTTCCACTTTTCATTTGGCCATTTTTGGGGCTTAGGCTAGCTTATACGTCACTGTAAAAAGTGCTGTCTCCTGATCACTGATCAATGAGTCATTGGCAACACAAATGGGTTAGCGTACAGGTCTCGGCCTGCAGAAGCTGTTGTGGCACATTGTGGGATTTGTAGTATAAGTGGTGGGAGCGCTGTTTACCGTTAATAAATCATCTCGCCGGGTGTATGAAATTACATTGCGGGCCGGATTTGGCCCGCGGACTTTGGGGGGGAGGTGCCTTACCTTACCTATGCTGGTTACCTTCACCCCTGCCCCTCCCCACCCTAGCGCTCCCATGCAGTATGTGCTTACACGACGCTATGAAGCGGGTTTTTTTTTTTAACCTCATATATTGCCCTGATATGGGTCAAAGTATGAGATGCTTTTTTCTCCTCACTCACCCCATTGTGTTTGCTATGTTTCCATCTTCTTTTAAAATGGCAGTGCATTTGATAGCTGAAAGGCCGCAGACACTTATCTCCCCTATTTGTTTAATTTGTTTGTCTTTTCTTGGATGGGTGTTCTGGAATGTTTTTTCTTGTATGTTTGACATATAACGACAATAAATTCTTCTGATTCTGATACTTCATTCAGCAGTGAAAAAACATGGGCTCAAAGTGGTCAAAACGAAAAGAGGTTGATGTGTGAGCAGAAAGGTCAGTGACTGAAGGGATAATATGAGACCTGATATTAGCAATTCTATCAAGAATACCAGTAAGTTTAAAAAAAAAAAAAAAGAATTCCAGTAAGTTCTTGTTGCTTTAGAGCAATGGAAATGGGGATTTCTGAACAGGTGGAATAAGACTTAAGGACACTGAGTAAGTGATCAGTGTTCAAATGTATGAACCTATCAAAAGTAGGGCATTATTACTGTTTTGATAAGAGCAAGCAAAATAATTAGCAGTAACTGAGGTAACCATGCAAGATTGGTGTTTAGGCACATCAGGTTTGACAGACTGATATGAAAGAGGAATCTCAATTACAGACAAGTGATTGGAAAAAATAACATCAGTGGTTTCAGTGTCACAGAGAGGCAGGGCACTAGACAGCACAAGGTGCAAATTATGTCCATGTTCATGTGGTGTGCATTTAACTGATTGAACAAGATTATTGCTCCATGTTCAACAACACCACCACTACCTGGAATGACAAATATTTTGGTCATTTATTTGCAGAGCAATAGTTCAACTCCATCTGTATTCACTGTATTAAGGAAACATTTACACATCTAAACCAGCATTCATTCATTCATACTGACAATTCTTTTATATGTTAATAATATGTAGTGCAGGTCATATACTAATTGGAAGGTTGGTGATTCGATCCCTGACTGCTCCAGTCTGCATGCCAAAGTATCCTTGGACGAGAAGCTAAACCCCAAGTTGCTTCAGAGGCATTCATTGGCATGTTAATATGTATAATGTTATAGTAGGAAGCACTTAATTGTAGAAATAAAACTGCTTGTTTGAATGTGTTTCAAATAATGTAAAATTTATGTCCAGAAACACAAATGAATGGATTAAGGGTTGTGACAATTTCCCAAACTCCAAATTGCAACCATTGTGTTCCGCCTGGACTGTCTGATGTCCAACAATAGCATATTGTACTGATTCTTCCATGGTTTGATACTGTGTCCTAAGTATTGTTGTTTTAACGTTCAATTTTCAAATCAGACCACTTGGACTTATTATGACTGAAATGTTTCTAAACACATACATAGATGAGCACATTTAAGTCTATTAAATCTGCTCATTAGCTGTCTGAAAGCATTACTATTCTACGGCAAGTCCTCAAAGACTTGTGATGGATTGTCTACTTTCCTCCTTCACAGTGGACTTTGAGATAGTCCTTGAATTGGACATCCCAGTATCCAGTGTGCCCCCAAATTTCAATGATGTACTCAGAGACATTCTGAGAAATTTCTCATTCCCCCAAACCATCTCTGGATCTCTAATAATAACAGAGCTGAACTTCACCACATGTAAGGACTTGATCTTATTCATATGATTTTAAACTCATAATTTCATGCTGTTTATATGGCACTGTATGATTCATGAACTGTGTTCAGTCATTCTTTTAAATGTCTTGAAAAGGGTGCTATCCAAACTCCCACTGGAGGACTGCAGTGTCAGTGTGAGCAGCAGTTTGCTTGGTCATGTGACAAGTGTGACAAATATGGTGCATGTAGTGATGTCATCTCCCACACCTGTGGGTGCATAAAAGGGCTTCCTCCTGGTGGAGAGTTTTGTGAACCAATCACAAGTAAGCACTGAAATCTTCTAGATTTTGAAATGACACAGAACATTGCCTTTACCAAATCAATCAATAAACAAGCAACAACGTCTGACTTACAAATGTCTTGCTATGAGAGTGGTTAAACATTGTGTTAAATGTGTACCCATGTCTGATCAACCATATTTGGAAAATAGCCAAAGTTATGGTTTTAAGTTTCAGGCCTGAACATTAAAAATGTAATCTGTTGCTCCACAGGTATCACTCCATGTTCAACAAGAACAGCACCAACAACTCCACCACCACCACCACCAGGTATGACAACATCTTGGTCACTTATTTGCAGAGCTATAGTTCAATCCCATCTGTAGTTACTGTATTAAGGAAACATTTAAACAACTAAATCAGCATTCATTGATTCATAATGACAAATGTTTTTTCATGTTAATAATATGTAAATCACATATTTATACGTGGCTATTCTTATCAAGGAAGCCTGTGTATTGTATTGTAAACACCTCTAGTTTGCTTTATATGACTGAGTTATAGTGCAATATTAACAAATAAAAAAACATTCTTTAAGAAACACAGTGTGGACAGAATTGAGCAGCCCAATGTCATGGCAGTTTGTGACATCGTCACAAACCTAGCAAGCCACTTTTTATATTCATGGACATCCATTGTCTCATTTTTATGTACATGTGCACAAATTTAGAAGTCATGTATTTCGAATGTGAACTTTCTGGCACACATATTTTGTCTACAGAAAGCAGAGAGGCCTCAACATGTCCGCCAAGAAAGCACCTTTATATGATGTGGCAGCTGTTGTATTTTCAACCAAACCATGACATTTTTATGAGTCTAACAAAACTGTTGTCAATGCCAAACTGTATTGTTATTTTAACATTCAATTTTCAAATCAGACAACTTGTACTTTCAACTGTTCTACTTCAAGTCCTCAGTGACATCACTTGGAATATACAATATAGAATATGATGCTTTGATGAAAACTCCCAATTGAATTAGATGAACATAAAATGAAATAAACTGAGAGCAAGTTGTCAATGCTTGTATGAAATATTATATGTGATGGATTGTCTACTTTCCTCCTTCACAGTGGACTTTGAGATAGTCCTTGAATTGGTCATCCCAGTATCCAGTGTGCCCCCAAATTTCAGTGATGTACTTAGACAAATTCTGAAAAATGTCTCATTCCCCCAAACCATCTCTGGGTCTCTAATAATAACAGAGCTGAACTTCACCACATGTAAGGACTTGATCTTATTCATATGATTTTAAACTCATAATTTCATGCTGTTTATATGGCACTGTATGATTCATGAACTGTGTTCAGTCATTCTTTTAAATGTCTTGAAAAGGGTGCTATCCAAACTCCACTGAAGGACTGCAGTGTCAGTGTGAGCAGCAGTTTGCTTGGTCATGTGACAAGTGTGATGAATATGGTGCGTGTAGTGATGTCATCTCCCAGACCTGTGGGTGCATAAAAGGGCTTCCTCCTGGTGGAGAGTTTTGTGAACCAATCACAAGTAAGCACTGAAATCTTCTAGATTTTGAAATGACACAGACCATTGCCTTTACCAAATCAATCAATTGATAAACAAACTTGCCAACAATGTCTGACTTACAAATGTCTTGCTATGAGAGTGGTTAAACATTGTGTTAAATGTGTACCCATGTCTGATCAACCAGATTTGGAAAATAGCCAAAGTTATGGTTTTAGTTTCGGGCCTGAACATAAATAATTAAATCTCTAATGTTGCTCCACAGGTATCACTCCATGTTCAACACCAACACCACCACCCACCAACACCACCAACACCAACACCACCACCACTACCAGGTATGACAAACATCTTGGTCACTTATTTGCAGAGCTATAGTTCAATCCTATTTGTAGTCACTGTATTAAGGAAACATTTACACAACTAAACCAGCATTCACTGATTCATAATGACAATTGTTTCACATCTTAATAATAGTAAATCACATATGTATACATGGCTATTCTTATCAAGGAAGCCTTTGTATTGTATTATAAACACCTCTATTTTTGCTTTATATGACTGAGTTATAGTGCAATATTAACAAATTAAAAACCCTTCTTTGAGAAACACAGTGTGGACAGAATTGAGCAGCCCAATGTCATGGCAGTTTGTGACATTGTCACAACCTAGCAAGCACTTTTTGTTTTCATGGACATCCATTGTCTCATTTTATGTACATGTGCACAAATTTAGAAGTCATGTATTTCGAATGTGAACTTTCTGGCACACATATTTTGTTACAGAAAGCAGAGAGGCCTCAACATGTCCGCCAAGAAGCACCTTTATATGATGTGGCAGCTGTTGTATTTTAACCAAACCATGACATTTTTATGAGTCTAACAAAACTGTTGTAATGCCAACTGTATTTGTTATTTTAACATTCAATTTTCAATCAGACAACTTGTACTTTCAACTGTTCTACTTCAAGTCCTCAGTGACATCACTTGGAATATACAATATAGAATATGATGCTTTGATGTAAACTCTCAATTGAATTAGATGAACATAAAATGAATAAACTGAGAGCAAGTTGTCAATGCTTGTATGAAATATTATATGTGATGGATTGTCTACTTTCCTCCTTCACAGTGGACTTTGAGATAGTCCTTGAATTGGTCATCCAGTATCCAGTGTGCCCCCAAATTTCAGTGATGTACTCAGACAAATTCTGAAAAATGTCTCATTCCCCCAAACCATCTCTGGGTCTCTAATAATAACAGAGCTGAACTTCACCACATGTAAGGACTTGATCTTATTCATATGATTTTTAAACTCATAATTTCAATGGCTGTTATATGGTGCTGTATGATTCATGAACTGTGTTCAGTCATTTTTTTAAATGTCTTGAAAAGGGTGCTATCCAAACTCCACTGAAGGACTGCAGGTGTCAGTGTGAGCAGCAGTTTGCTTGGTCATGTGACAAGTGTGACAAATAGGGTGCATGTAGTGATGTCATCTCCCACACTGTGGGTGCATAAAAGGGCTTCCTCCTGGTGGAGAGTTCTGTGAACCAATCACAAGAAGCACAGAAATCTTCTAGATTTTGAAAATGACACAGAACATTGCCTTACCAAATCAATCAATAAACAAGCTTGCCAACAACGTCTGACTTACAAATGTCTTGCTATGAGAGTGGTTAAATATTGTGTTAAATGTGTACCCATGTCTGATCAACCATATCTGGAAAATAGCCAAAGTTATGGTGTTAGGTTTCAACCCTGAACATTAAATAATTAAATCTCTAATGTTGCTCCACAGGTATCACTCCATGTTCAACACCAACACCACCAACACCACCACCACTACCAGGTATGACAAACATCTTGGTTCCTTATTTTCAGAGCTATAGTTCAATCCCATCTGTAGTCACTGTATTAAGGAAACATTTACACAACTAAACCAGCATTCATTTATTCATAATGACAATTGTTTCACATCTTAATAATATGTAAATCACATATTTATACGTGGCTATTCTTATCAAGGAAGCCTTTGTATTTTAGTGTAAACACCTCTAGTTTTGCTTTATATGACTGATTTATAGTGCAATATTAACAAATAAAAAACATTCTTTAAGAAACACAGTGTGGACAGAATTGAGCAGCCCAATGTCATGGCAGTTTGTGAAATCGTCACAAACCTAGCAAGCCACTTTTTGTTTCCATGGACATCCATTGTCTCATTTTTGTACATGTGCACCAATTTAGAAGTCATGTATTTCAAATGTGAACTTTCTGGTACACATATTTTGTCTAGACAAAGCATGGTGGCATCAACATGGCCACCAAGAAAACACCTTTATATGATGTGGCAGCTGTTGTATTTTCAACCAAACCATGACATTTTTATAAACCTAACCAAATTGTTGTTAATGCTAAACTGTAACCACCTGACATATTTTATTGAATAATACATTCTGAAATGATAAACAAGATGTGTGAAAATCTGCAATGTGTATGAGTCAAACTTGGGACTCTGACTTGGGTGCCTGTGGCTCAGGAGGTAGAGCAGGTCATGTACCAACTGGAAGGTTGGTGATTCGATCCCTGACTGCTCCAGTCTGCATGCCAAAGTATCCTTGGACAAGAAGCTAAATCCCACGTTGCTTCAGAGGCATTCATGGGCAGGTTAATATGTATAATGTTACATAGGAAGCAGTTAATTGTAGGAATAAAACTGCTTGCATCAATGTGTTTGAAATAATGTAAAATGTATGTCCAGAAACACAAATGAATGGATTAAGGGTTGTGACTATTTCCCAAACTCCAAATTGAAACCATTGTTTTCTTCTTAGAGTATCTGATGTCCAACAACAGAATAGGTCTTCCATGTTTTGATACTGTGTCCTAAGTATTGTTGTTTTAACATTCAATTTTCAAATCAGACCACTTGTACTTATCTGAATAAAATATTTGTTAACATACATAGATGAGCACAATTAATTCTATTACATCTGCTCACGAGCTGTTTGAAAGGATTACAACTGTTCTACTTCAAGTCCTGAAAGACATCACTTGGAATATAGACTACAGTGCTTTGATGTAAAGTCTCAGTTGACTTAGAAAACATAAAGTGAATAAACTGAGAGAAAGTTGCCAACATTTTTATGTGAATATTGTTGGAGATTGATTGTCTACTTTCCTCCTTCACAGTGGACTTTGAGATAGTCCTTGAATTGGACATCCCAGTATCCAGTGTGCCCCCAAATTCAGTGAGTACTCAGAGACATTCTGAAAAGTGTCTCATTCCCCCAAACCATCTCTGAATCTTTAATAATAGAAGACCTGAACTTCACCACATGTAAGGACTTAATCTTATTTATGTGATCTTTGAATTCATATTTCATGATGCTTATATGGTGAATGATTCATGAACTGTGTTCAGTCATTCTTTTAAATGTCTTGAAAAGGGTGCTATCCAAACTCCACTGGAGGACTGCAGTGTCAGTGTGAGCAGCAGTTTGCTTGGTCATGTGACAAGTGTGATGAATATGGTGCGTGTAGTGATGTCATCTCCCAGACCTGTGGGTG
Source organism: Archocentrus centrarchus (assembly GCF_007364275.1). NCBI lineage: Eukaryota > Metazoa > Chordata > Actinopteri > Cichliformes > Cichlidae > Archocentrus > Archocentrus centrarchus. The sequence goes on along the minus strand of NC_044369.1, from coordinate 26,594,499 downwards.
CATAAAAGGGCTTCCTCCTGGTGGAGAGTTTTGTGAACCAATCACAAGTAAGCACTGAAATCTTCTAGATTTTGAAATGACACAGAACATTGCCTTTACCAAATCAATCAATTGATAAACAAACTTGCCAACAATGTCTGACTTACAAATGTCTTGCTATGAGAGTGGTTAAACATTGTGTTAAATGTGTACCCATGTCTGATCAACCAGATTTGGAAAATAGCCAAAGTTATGGTTTTTAGTTTCGGGCCTGAACATAAATAATTAAATCTCTAATGTTGCTCCACAGGTATCACTCCATGTTCAACACCAACACCACCACCACCAACACCAACCCACCAACACCACACCACACCACACCACCACCACTACCAGGTATGACAAACATCTTGGTCACTTATTTGCAGAGCTACAGTTCAATCCTATTTGTAGTCACTGTATTAAGGAAACATTTACACAACTAAACCAGCATTCATTGATTCATAATGACAATTGTTTCACATCTTAATAATATGTAAATCACATATGTATACATTGCTATTCTTATCAAGGAAGCCTTTGTATTGTATTATAAACACCTCTAGTTTTGCTTTATGACTGAGTTATAGTGCAATATTAACAAATTAAAAACCCTTCTTTAAGAAACAGTGTGGACAGAATTAGCAGCCCAATGTCATGGCAGTTTGTGACATCGTCACAAACCTAGCAAGCCACTTTTTGTTTCCATGGACATCAATTGTCTCATTTTTATGTACATGTGCACAAATTTAGAAGTCATGTATTTCAAATGTGAACTTTCTGGCACACATATTTTGTCTACAGAACGCAGAGAGGCCTCAACATGTCCGCCAAGAAAGCACCTTTATATGATGTGGCAGCTGTTGTATTTTCAACCAAACCATGACATTTTTATGAGTCTAACAAAACTGTTGTTAATGCCAAACTGTATTTGTTATTTTAACATTCAATTTTCAAATCAGACAACTTGTACTTTCAACTGTTCTACTTCAAGTCCTCAGTGACATCACTTGGAATATACAATATAGAATATGATGCTTTGATGAAAACTCCCAATTGAATTAGATGAACATAAAATGAATAAACTGAGAGCAAGTTGTCAATGCTTGTATGAAATATTATATGTGATTGTCTACTTTCCTCCTTCACAGTGGACTTTGAGATAGTCCTTGAATTGGTCATCCCAGTATCCAGTGTGCCCCCAAATTTCAGTGATGTACTCAGACAAATTCTGAAAAATGTCTCATTCCCCCAAACCATCTCTGGGTCTCTAATAATAACAGAGCTGAACTTCACCACATGTAAGGACTTGATCTTATTCATATGATTTTTAAACTCATAATTTCATGCTGTTTATATGGCACTGTATGATTCATGAACTGTGTTCAGTCATTCTTTTAAATGTCTTGAAAAGGGTGCTATCCAACTCCACTGGAGGACTGCAGTGTCAGTGTGAGCAGCAATTTGCTTGGTCATGTGACAAGTGTGATGAATATGGTGCATGTAGTGATGTCATCTCCCAGACCTGTGGGTGCATAAAAGGGCTTCCTCCTGGTGGAGAGTTTTGTGAACCAATCACAAGTAAGCACTGAAATCTTCTAGATTTTGAAATGACACAGAACATTGCCTTTACCAATCAATCAATTGATAAACAAACTTGCCAACAATGTCTGACTTACAAATGTCTTGCTATGAGAGTGGTTAAACATTGTGTTAAATGTGTACCCATGTCTGATCAACCAGATTTGGAAAATAGCCAAAGTTATGGTTTTAAGTTTCAGGCCTGAACATTAAAAATGTAATCTGTTGCTCCACAGGTATCACTCCATGTTCAACAAGAACACCACCAACAACTCCACCACCACCACCAGGTATGACAAACATCTTGGTCACTTATTTGCAGAGCTATAGTTCAATCCCATCTGTAGTCACTGTATTAAGGAAACATTTAAACAACTAAATCAGCATTCATTGATTCATAATGACAAATGTTTTTCATGTTAATAATATGTAAATCACATATTTATACGTGGCTATTCTTATCAAGGAAGCCTGTGTATTGTATTGTAAACACCTCTAGTTTTGCTTTATGACTGAGTTATAGTGCAATATTAACAAATAAAAAACATTCTTTAAGAAACACAGTGTGGACAGAATTGAGCAGCCCAATGTCATGGCAGTTTGTGACATCGTCACAAACCTAGCAAGCCACTTTTTATTCATGGACATCCATTGTCTCATTTTTATGTACATGTGCACAAATTTAGAAGTCATGTATTTCGAATGTGAAATTTCTGGTACACATATTTTGTCTACAGAAAGCAGAGAGCCTCAACATGTCCGCCAAGAAAGCACCTTTATATGATGTGGCAGCTGTTGTATTTTCAACCAAACCATGACATTTTTATGAGTCTAACAAAACTGTTGTTAATGCCAAACTGTATTTGTTATTTTAACATTCAATTTTCAAATCAGACAACTTGTACTTTCAACTGTTCTACTTCAAGTCCTCAGTGACATCACTTGGAATATACAATATAGAATATGATGCTTTGATGAAACTCCCAATTGAATTAGATGAACATAAAATGAATAAACTGAGAGCAAGTTGTCAATGCTTGTATGAAATATTATATGTGATGGATTGTCTACTTTCCTCCTTCACAGTGGACTTTGAGATAGTCCTTGAATTGGTCATCCCAGTATCCAGTGTGCCCCCAAATTTCAGTGATGTACTTAGACAAATTCTGAAAAATGTCTCATTCCCCCAAACCATCTCTGGGTCTCTAATAATAACAGAGCTGAACTTCACCACATGTAAGGACTTGATCTTATTCATATGATTTTTAAACTCATAATTTCATGCTGTTTATATGGCACTGTATGATTCATGAACTGTGTTCAGTCATTCTTTTAAATGTCTTGAAAAGGGTGCTATCCAAACTCCACTGAAGGACTGCAGTGTCAGTGTGAGCAGCAGTTTGCTGGTCATGTGACAAGTGTGATGAATATGGTGCGTGTAGTGATGTCATCTCCCAGACCTGTGGGTGCATAAAGGGCTTCCTCCTGGTGGAGAGTTTTGTGAACCAATCACAAGTAAGCACTGAAATCTTCTAGATTTTGAAATGACACAGAACATTGCCTTTACCAAATCAATCAATTGATAAACAAACTTGCCAACAATGTCTGACTTACAAATGTCTTGCTATGAGAGTGGTTAAACATTGTGTTAAATGTGTACCCATGTCTGATCAACCAGATTTGGAAAATAGCCAAAGTTATGGTTTTTAGTTTCGGGCCTGAACATAAATAATTAAATCTCTAATGTTGCTCCACAGGTATCACTCCATGTTCAACACCAACACCACCACCACCAACACCACCAACACCAACACCAACACCACCACCACTACCAGGTATGACAAACATCTTGGTCACTTATTTGCAGAGCTATAGTTCAATCCTATTTGTAGTCACTGTATTAAGGAAACATTACACAACGAAACCAGCATTCATTGATTCATAATGACAATTGTTTCACATCTTAATAATATGTAAATCACATATTTATACGTGGCTATTCTTATCAAGGAAGCCTGTGTATTGTATTGTAAACCCTCTAGTTTTGCTTTATATGACTGAGTTATAGTGCAATATTAACAAATAAAAAAACATTCTTTAAGAACACAGTGTGGACAGAATTGAGCAGCCCAATGTCATGGCAGTTTGTGACATCGTCACAAACCTAGCAAGCCACTTTTATATTCATGGACATCCATTGTCTCATTTTTATGTACATGTGCACAAATTTAGAAGTCATGTATTTCGAATGTGAACTTTCTGGCACACATATTTTGTCTACAGAAAGCAGAGAGGCCTCAACATGTCCGCCAAGAAAGCACTTTTATATGATGTGGCAGCTGTTGTATTTTCAACCAAACCATGACATTTTTATGAGTCTAACAAAACTGTTGTTAATGCCAAACTGTATTTGTTTTTTAACATTCAATTTTCAAATCAGACAACTTGTACTTTCAACTGTTCTACTTCAAGTCCTCAGTGACATCACTTGGAATATACAATATAGAATATGATGCTTTGATGAAAACTCCCAATTGAATTAGATGAACATAAAATGAATAAACTGAGAGCAAGTTGTCAATGCTTGTATGAATATTATATGTGATGGATTGTCTACTTTCCTCCTTCACAGTGGACTTTGAGATAGTCCTTGAATTGGTCATCCCAGTATCCAGTGTGCCCCCAAATTTCAGTGATGTACTTAGACAAATTCTGAAAATGTCTCATTCCCCCAAACCATCTCTGGGTCTCTAATAATAACAGAGCTGAACTTCACCACATGTAAGGACTTGATCTTATTCATATGATTTTTAAACTCATAAGTTCATGCTGTTTATATGGCACTGTATGATTCATGAACTGTGTTCAGTCATTCTTTAAATGTCTTGAAAAGGGTGCTATCCAAACTCCACTGGAGGACTGCAGTGTCAGTGTGAGCAGCAGTTTGCTTGGTCATGTGACAAGTGTGATGAATATGGTGCGTGTAGTGATGTCATCTCCCAGACCTGTGGGTGCATAAAAGGGCTTCCTCCTGGTGGAGAGTTTTGTGAACCAATCACAAGTAAGCACTGAACTTCTAGATTTTGAAATGACACAGAACATTGCCTTTACCAAATCATCAATTGATAAACAAACTTGCCAACAATGTCTGACTTACAAATGTCTTGCTATGAGAGTGGAAACATTGTGTTAAATGTGTACCCATGTCTGATCAACCAGATTTGGAAAATAGCCAAAGTTAGTTTTTAGTTTCGGGCCTGAACATAAATAATTAAATCTCTAATGTTGCTCCACAGGTATCACTCCATGTTCAACACCAACACCACCACCACCAACACCAACCACCACACCACCACCACTACCAGGTATGACAAACATCTTGGTCACTTATTTGCAGAGCTATAGTTCAATCCTATTTGTAGTCACTGTATTAAGGAAACATTTACACAACTAAACCAGCATTCACTGATTCATAATGACAATTGTTTCACATCTTAATAATATGTAAATCACATATGTATACATGGCTATTCTATCAAGGAAGCCTTTGTATTGTATTATAAACACCTCTATTTTGCTTTATATGACTGAGTTATAGTGCAATATTAACAAATTAAAAACCCTTCTTTAAGAAACACAGTGTGGACAGAATTGAGCAGCCCAATGTCATGGCAGTTTGTGACATTGTCACAAACCTAGCAAGCCACTTTTTGTTTTCATGGACATCCATTGTCTCATTTCATATACATGTGCACAATTTAGAAGTCATGTATTTCAAATGTGAACTTTCTGGCACACATATTTGTCTAGACAAAGCAGGGTGGCATCAACATGGCCACCAAGAAACACCTTTATATGTGTGGCAGCTGTTGTATTTTCAACCAAACCATGACATTTTTATAAACCTAAACAAATTGTTGTCAATGCAAACTGTAAATACCTGACATATTTTATTTAAAGGGGACATATCATGCTTTAAATCCTTCCTTCAGTTTTCAAATCTTTTCTACTTCAAGTCCTCAATGGCATCACTTGGAATATAGAATATGATGCTTTGATGTAAACTCTCAATTGAATTAGATGAACATAAAATGAATAAACTGAGAGCAAGTTGTCAATGCTTGTATGAAATATTTATGTGATGGATTGTCTACTTTCCTCCTTCACAGTGGACTTTGAGATAGTCCTTGAATTGGTCATCCCAGTATCCAGTGTGCCCCCAAATTTCAGTGATGTACTCAGACAAATTCTGAAAAATGTCTCATTCCCCCAAACCATCTCTGGGTCTCTAATAATAACAGAGCTGAACTTCACCACATGTAAGGACTTGATCTTATTCATGTGATTTTTAAACTCATAATTTCATGCTTTTATATGGTGCTGTATGATTCATGAACTATGTTCATTCATTCTTTTAAATGTCTTGAAAAGGGTGCTATCCAAACTCCACTGGAGGACTGCAGTGTCAGTGTGAGCAGCAGTTTGCTTGGTCATGTGACAAGTGTGACAAATATGGTGCCTGTAGTGATGTCATCTCCCAGACCTGTGGGTGCATAGCAGGGCTTCCTCCTGGTGGAGAGTTCTGTGAACCAATCACAAGTAAGCACAGAAATCTTCTAGATTTTGAAATGACACAGAACATTGCCTTTACCAAATCAATCAATAAGCAAACTTGCCAACAATGTCTGACTTACAAATGTCTTGCTATGAGAGTGGTTAAACATTGTGTTAAATGTGTACCCATGTCTGATCAACCATATTTGAAAATAGCCAAGTTATGTTTTTAGTTTCGGGCCTGAACATTAAATAATTAAATCTCTAATGTTGCTCCACAGGTATCACTCCATGTTCAACACCAACACCACCAACACCATCACCACCAACACCATCACCACCACCACACCACCACTACCCACTACCAGGTATGACAAACATCTTGGTCACTTATTTGCAGAGCTATAGTTCAATCCCATCTGTAGTCACTGTATTAAGGAAACATTTACACAACTAAAACAGCATTCATTTATTCATAATGACAGTTGTTTCATATCTTAATAATATGTAAATCATATTTAATATATCAATTCCTATCAAGGAAGCCTGTGTATTGTATTGTAAACACTCTAGTTTTACTTTATATGACTGAGGTATCATGCAATATTAACAAATTAAAAACCCTTCTTTAAGAACACAGTGTGGACAGAATTGAGCAGCCCAATGTCATGGCAGTTTGTGAAATTGTCACAGGTCTAGCAAGCCATTTTTGTTTCTATGGACATCAATTTTCTCATTTTTTTATGCACTCAAGCACAAATTTACAAAGCATGTATTTTAATACAAAGTGTCTGGCACACATATTTTGTCTAGAGAAGCAGGAGGCCTCAACATGGCCACCAAGAAGACACTTTTAAATGATGTGGCAGCTGCTGTATTTTCAACCAAGCCATGATATTTTATAACCTAACCAAACTGTTTTTAATGCCAAACTGTATTTGTTATTTTAACATTCAGTTTTCAAATCTGTTCTACTTCAAGTCCTCAATGACATCACCTGGAATATAGACTATAGAATATGATGCTTTGATGTGAAGTCAAAATGAATAAACTGAGAGCAAGTTGCCAACGCTTACATGAAATATTATATGCAATGGATTGTCTCCTTTTCTCCTTCACAGTGAACTTTGAGATAGTCCTTGAATTGGTCATCCCAGTAAACAGTGTGCCCCCAAACTTCAGTGATGTACTCAGAGACATTCTGAAAATGTCTCATTCCCCCAAACCATCTCTGAATCTTTAATAATAGAAGACCTGACTTCACCACATGTAAGACTTGATCTTATTTATG